>NC_044549.1:1240722-2447389 GCF_007565055.1 Rhinopithecus roxellana
TTGAAACTGGGAGGCAGAGGCTGCAGTGAGCCGAGATCATGTCACTGCACTCCAGCCTGGGCAACAGAGTGAGACTCTGCCTCAAAAAAAAAAAAAAAAAAAGAGTATCTTAAAGGTTTATTGTGAGAATTTATATAGAAATACAAGGTTTACATACTATTGCAATAACTAATGCACAAGTGTTTAACAAAATAAGACCCTATCCAGAATAATTGCATATAAGAAGAAAAATTCACAAAAATTTGCTATTTCACTGCAATTAGAAAGTGTTAGCACTTTCATTAAGAACTATTGTTCTGCCATAGTCAAAGTACAGAGATTTGCTTTCTGATATTCTAGAATGATAATGAATTCCTGGAGGATACTATCATTTTTAAGACACTCAAATTTAGAAAAAATATATATACATACGCATATATATTTTACAATTCCTAGGTAAAAGGATATTTTACATTTTCCGTAAGAGTAAAGAAAAAAAATTTTCCAAGATTAAAAGTACACAAATGCTTTGTACATGAACATGTAATATAAAATAGTATCATTAGTGTTTGAAAGTTAAGGCTTCTCACAGCAGTAACACTAAAGAAATGTGATTATGACATTTCTCTGCACAGACCAGTTTTTAATACTAGCTTAAGGTTTTTCTTAGAAGTACTCTGGTTCTGGTCAAAAGATGATAGTCTTAATCATACGCAAACAGTACACACCTCTGTGTGTTTTCTTTCAGAATATGATGCTGTTAGGCCAAAATCCAAGCCTAATTAATTTAGTATTCTGTGCTCTCAGGTTGTGGAATTTTTGGAATACTAGGCTGCCAAAGGAGGATAAAAACAAATGTTTTAGAACTATGAGTTTAGGGGAGGGAGGTTTATGAGAAACATGATAAATAGAAACCCAGTAGTTGATACACAAGTCTTTAGGGGCTTTTTACTTCTAGTATGTAGTAAATGATGACATGTTTGTTTTGGTTTTGACCACTCTGTTCTACTTTGTATCTTTGAAAGTTCTATGGCACACAGTAGATAGTCTATATATATAACCTGCTATCATATAAATAACCTGCTGTCTTAGTTGGCTCCAGCTGCCATAGCAGATTGCCATAGACTGGGTGGCTTAAACAACAATGTATTTGCTCACAGTACTGGAGGCTGGAAGCTCAACATCAGGGTGCCAGAATGGTGGAGTTGTGGTTAGGGCTCTCGGGCTTGCACACAGTTACCTTCCTGCTGTTTGCTCACATGGCCTTTCCCAAGTACAGAGAGAGAGAGGAAGAAGAAAAAGGAAAGGAGGAAAGGAGAGGGCAAGGAGGGGGAGAAGGGAGAGAAGGAAGGAGACATGGAGATTTCATCTTTCTTCTTACAGGGTCACCAGACCTATCGGCTTAGGGCCTCACCCATATGACCTTTCAACCTTTAATTACCTTCTAAAAGCCCTATCTCCACATGCAGTGGTATTAGGGGTTAGAACCTGAACGTATGAATTTGGTGTCGGAGTACAATTCAGTCCATAGCATTCCACCCTATGATGCACTGAGCAATTTAAGTTAAAAAAAGTTTCCTTAATGCATGACGTCTTCAAAAAAAAGTGATAAAAAATGGATAGAGAAGTAAGTGGAAGAAATGTTTTAGCTCTGGCTGATAATTGTTAATGTATTTTTAATACTTGGGATGTCTTTTTGGAAAGACTCATAAGCAGCTGAAGTTAAACGAAGTAAAGACGCCCAAAAAAATGACACAGGGAGCTTTATCTGTTATTCCCTCCTTATCAATACTTCTTTCACTAAAATTTATTATTTTGGTTCTAATAGAATGTAACTGGCTTAAAATAAAAAGAATTCAGAATTCTTTTGAACATTTCCCACGTAAATAAGTATGAAATAAATGAAATATGATCTCATCATTGTTTTATATTCAAAAATATCCAGAACATTGCCACAGTGTCACACTGGATAAGAAACTCTGACCTAAGACCAATATGAAAATTTTGTGCCCAGGTTACCAAGTACATTTGTGCCAACTAGCCCTGTTTTCTTTTCTCGTTTATTCCATAGGGAGAACACGGTTTTTGTAGTTGGAGGAAGAAGTAGCCTCGTTCTTCATTCTGCTCACCAGTGGTGTTTATTCAGACACCCAGAGACCCCTTAAACTTTAGATTAGAGCTGTAAGCAAAACCAGGCTAGTGGCTTACAAGATAACCATCAAAAATAACCATCAAAATTATTTTAATAATGCAAAACAAACAGGGTTAATGTTCATTTTAATCCCTTGCTGATCTGTTTCATGCTCCACTTTCCTTCTCAGGTATTGACAGAAAGAAATAATATAGCTAAAGTTTCTAATATTAAAAAAGAAAAGAATTAACATATTCAACTTGACTAACAGAAATATGTGGAGGGAATGATTTAATAATATTCTTAAATTTGAAGTTAATTCATTTTAAATGTAAATTTCAATCAGAGAAACCCAGATGCTTTATTCAGCAAAAAGATCCATCGGATGATTTTCCTAATTCTACTTTTATGTCAACTTTCATTGCTCTACCGAGTTTTCATGTCATATTTAATTGACCCTTTTGTATTGAAAGCACAGTCAAAGGAAATGTGATGGGGAGAAGAGAAAAATCATGTATTCACTCTCAGATAAGTACGTTCAGCAGTTCTCAAACTTTAATGTGCATTTGGATCACCTGAGAATCTGGTTAATGTCGATTTTCCAGCTGAGGGTGTGGGATGTGTGGCTAAGAATCCGCATTTCTAACAAGCTCCCGGGAGAGGTCCATGGGTTACCATCTCCATTATCAAGGTGCTGGAGAATAGGTGATGGTGGGGAAAACCTAAGCAATCCCAAGAAGTGAGCTCTTCCTCTGAAAAAGTAACATGAAGAAGAAAATTCAAATTTACACATTAATCTACCAACATAATTCTAAAGTAAAACTGCCAACAAGCAGAATACATCTGAAGAGGCCTCTGTGGTTATTTCAAGTCCAGAAGATCAAAGCAAACAAACACCATCAGGAAGCGAGGGATACAGTCATAGACCAAATCTGCTCTAGGTTGTATCGAGTCATTAATCATGATGACTATATGATAATAATCATGAACTAATATATATTGTACCAGTACTGTCTACAATGTTTATTCGTAGTCAGCTTGGATTATAGTTATCTGAAATGAAAACCATTGTGTTCCAAACTGTTTATTATCTGTCCTGATGAACAAAAGATGATAATATTAAGATGGTAAAAGCAAAAATATATTGGGAATGTAAGACGACATCTTTCATATTTGACTGAGTAAATTTTGCTGTAGGATATAAATGCATTGGGTTTCTGATTGCAAATTATTCATTATAAGACAAAGAAAAATAATAGAAGTAGTTCTCAGAGTCATGATTTAGGGCTTGGGTTTTACATGTTTTCCAGGGGCCTTTATGATTATACATAATTCATGAGTCCTTATTTCTGTAATGTTTGAAATTTTTCCCCTCGAAGTGCTTTTTAATGATTAGGTCACATGGCCAGAACAGTCCTTTAATGTCCTTTAATGTCTCCCTTTTTCCCGGTTTATCATTTTTCCATTTTGCCTAGGAATACATTAGCCTTTGCTACATACTCTCAAAATATCTACTTTCATAATCAGCTTGGAACCGAAAATGAACAGTGGGACCTAATTGAATATTATGTGTTTAAGATGGCTAAACCAGAAAAAATTTTGAAATAAGAAATGCATATACATACATTTAAAATAAAGATTAAAAGATGATCAGCACCAATAAAGAAATGTATGCTGTCTGAACACATTTCAGTGTGTAGGCAAAAGTATTTATTGAATATAAAAAAGCATGCTGTCCTGAAATGGTGTAAATGTTTCCATATGAAGACCAAAGTGGTTTCACACTTTAAATATAAAACATTTTCATGTATAACTAGTTCATTAGACATGTTAGTATGATTTTTAACTTAAAAATTTGAAATTTTTGGAGGCCTTTTTAAAACTTCCAGGAATGTAGACATGATTTTAATGGTGGTGGTCTTTGTTTTGCCTGTAGCAAAACACAACTTATGTTCTCATATATGATCCTTAACAGCCACAAATGGTGTAATAGTCATTTGATAAATGGAGTAAAACATTCATTCTTGATTACACTAAAGGGAAGATATTTATGAGTATGGTGAATGTAAAAGAATATGCCACAGAACAAACTAATAGGCATTGTAAGCATTCTTAAAAGTTTGGACTTTGTGATACTTTATTAACACAGACTATTTTAAGATAGGAATTTGGAATGAATCTTATTTTGTTTATTATTCAGCCTTTTCTCTCCTGGGAGAGTTTTCCTATATTAATTGCTTCTGTGCTCAGATGCTTCTAATTATTAACCTGCAGGTGTCTCTAATCACTGTTTCTTCCAGCAGAGTTTTGTTCGAGGGCCATTAGCTGTGATGCTTAATTACAATACACTGTACCTAGTTTTGGGTACTGTTTGATCTTTCAGATAGCTTCCCAGACCCAGAAAAGAGTCACTGGCAATCATTTTCTACAATTAACCACAGTGCCCTGTATCTCTTTCTCTATTATTAAATTGGATCAGAGTGTGGAGAATTATACAAGAACTAATCCTTAAAACTCAAGACACTAATCTCTGACACATCTAATGATACTTGTTCTCTAGGATATTAAAATCAAAGAATGCAAATGTATTTCTATGTCTTAGAGTCTGAAATCTGAAGTATATATAAAGATGTTTAGAGTGACTGAATTTGAAAGTGTGCAGGGCCCTTAGAAATACACTGTTTCTTGCATTTTAAACTTAGAAAATTATGGCTGCAATAGACTTAACCTAAGTGGGACTTTTGTTTTTCTGGACTTCATCTGCTACATGGCATTGTTGGACTACTCACTTTCTAATGCCATTTTCAAACATTTAAAAAACACAAACTCTTGGAATAATTAGAATAATATCAACATAAGGACATATTTCTGCTGCAAATTTATTCTTGGAATACAAAATATGTCTTTTAGAATAAATTACATGTTGCATAAGAATCAACATGCAAATAAAGAAGTTCATAGGTCACCAGTTTTCTCCTACTCAAAATGCTTATTTAGATCTCTGAATATGTCTTTTGACCCAGACGTGGCATCTAAATGGGGCCCTGTGATTATGGCCTTGATATGGCAGAATGTGCGGAGGCCAGGCCTGATGCTGGGATTAAACCTCATTCCGTCTGGTGGCTTCCAGGCCTGCCCTTGTAATTACTGTTTGGCTGAACTCAGCAGGATCACCAGGGTATTCATTGGGTGGCAGATTGGTTTTGTGTGTGTATGTCTGGGTGATATTTGTTTCGTTTTGTTTTGATTTGGTGGTTGTAGGTTTGGGTTAGTTGTTGCCATGGTTCTTAGTTAAAATCCATGTTTCAACATGTGAAATCCAATGTTTCAACAGTCCAGATTCTCGCAGAGGTGAAACAAGGGTCTGGCAATCTCTTAGTGTCAAAATCAGAATATTTCGCGTGCTCCACAGCTGAGTTTGTCCTTCTCCGCTTCACCTATTAACATTAAGTTCACTGTAGCACATTTGAACGTGTAATGTCATCACTCCTCTTTCAGGAGTGACTCACTCCCCCATCCCAGCCCTATATTACAAATACTGTCAGGGTATCAAAATAGCTTTTAAAAACGCTTTTTTTTTTTAAGTAAAAATAGCATTCGTGTCTTTAGCACTTACAGTGTGTATTACCTGTATTTCTTAGCATACTAAACAAAAAATACCCCCAAGTAACAAAAAATAAAATTAGCAAAACATATGGTTGTAATGTAAATTTACAGTAAGGTTATGTGCTTTTAAAAATCTATCAAAATCTTACTGGGAAAATAAGTTACTTATATTTATTTTTAACATTTATTACTGTATTTGTTCATTGTTAAATTTTTCTGCCCATCCATGAAATTTATTCTTGTACATTTGTACTAGGAAACTAAAATTTTATTATACTGGAAACTCAACTCTTGCATAGAAGCTTTAAGCTACTCCATCTCTGAATGATAATTTGGAAGGTGAATAACTCTTAAACATGACATTTCAAATGGGTTTGGATTCACAGTCTCCAAAATTTGTTTCCATTATCAGTTTGTTTTGTGTATGTTAGCATCACTTGTATCTGTAAAAGGATATTAACCTGGAGTTCTGCCTACAGGAAGGAGAATGGCCTCTTTTGCTTACATGATCCCAAACAAAAATACCATCATCACCCATTAGATAACCTATTTTAGAGTTGCCCTGATTTTATAAAGCATTTATCTGACATATTATAACTATTTATCAGGAAATTTAATTACTAAAAAATCCCCACATGTATTATGCGCTCTATGTACATACACATAAGATATAAAAATCACCACATGTATTATGCGCTCTATGTACATACACATAAGATAAAATCCTCATTGGAAGATTCTTGTATATTCTTTTAAAAGTCCACAACATAAAAGTCTACTTTAAGAGCCTGAAAAAGTAGACTTTTACATCATAAGCATGTAAAAAAATTCTTTAAATCTCATTGAAATGTATTCTTAATTATTTAACACTCCTATCATGTTCAAATGTTATGATTAGTAGAAATGATCCTAAACTTTGTAGTCATCAGCAATGCCCTATAATATGCTATAAAAACAATCTACAGACTTGTTATCTGGGTTCTTTATTCTAATCTTTCTGAATAATGAGGTGACTTCGGTATATTAATGATGTCATTTTCTGGTTTTTATCCTCAACAGAAGCATATGATGGAAACCATTTATCTCAAACCAATTTAGTATCACACTATAGAAGACAGTAAATGGAAGAAGTCTTGTACTATGATTTATTTCATGCTGTATGATCTAAGGTTGCTAACTATTCATTTACTTTATCTGGTATCCAATACAAGATTGCCTAATTAAATTTTGGTGTCTAAGGCATAGCTACTGTCAATGCAATGGTTTCCTGAAATTGGTAAAACGATTAACTGCAGAATTTGTGCTGGAACTTGTTGTTCAACAATATTATCTTTCAATATATCATGAGAGAGTTTTGCTTAAGAGAGTCCTCAATTTAATTATTCAAGTTGAAGCTATATTCATGCTATGGTGCGATGCAGTGAACAGAATTCAATTCTAGAAGTAGACTCCAGCTGGTTTCAATAACCATTTATATTTTGTCCTTTGTTATCTATAGCGTATTCATAATAATTAATAAACATGTATCAGTCCTCTGTGCTCTGGATGAGCACACTAGGGGGTGTAATGATCTCATCTTTCTTAGAATGGGCATAAGTATTATTACGAATCATCTAAGTAGCACATCTTCATTTGCCCTTTTGATAGATGAAAAGCATCTTAATAAGAATTAAGTTTAAATTTGGCATAATTCTGTTTTATAATGTCACAGTTACAAATACAAAATAAGTAGAAATCATCCTTATTTTCAGTTAATGAAATTTAATGGAATAGCATCTATTTTGAGAAGATCATATAAATTGTTAATATTTTATGTGGAAGTATGCATAAGAATTGTCATTTCTGTCCAAACCTTTATTAAAGACCTATTATTCTCTAAGGTGCACCACACATCAGAGATACAAAGATAAATAAGAGACAGTCCCTGTTCTCATAAAACTCACTTTCTAGTTGGGGAAATGGTACTGTAGAGAAGCAAACACATTACTGTTATGGCTGCAGAGAAATGCAACCAAGAAGACTTGCACAGAGGCCAGCTGGTATGTCACATCAGAATTCACTAGGCAAACGTCCCCTAGAACGCTAACCACCTTTGGCTCAGTTCTCAGCTTTGCAATCTAGCAACATAGTTGTTAGCAACTAAAAGATCAAATCAAGGAAACAGAGTTTTATTTAGTAAATTACTAGAAGCCTAGAGCTGTTTCAATATTTTATGTTACTTTTCCTAATACTTTCCTATTAGATTATATTTTAATCTTTTTAATTAAATTTTATTAATTTTAATGTTAATGCATTGGAATTTTTAATTCTGATCTTAATGCTTGTCTAAGAGGAGACAATATTATATCCAAATAGGAGACAGCTGTGAGGGATGCTGCACTTTCACATCTCCCCAAATAGAAATGATAAATATAAATTTCCTGCCAATAACTTAAAGAGGGTGAAATGAAGACACAGAGAAGAGATGGTTAATCATTTTGAGAAGGTCGGGTCAGGAAAGTTGAATCACACACCTGATTCGACTCAATTAAATAAACAATGGATGCAAATCAGCTGAAAAGGTCAAAAGCAAAAGTGATAGAAGGGAACTCTGAATGATTTAAGGCTTTCTTGAGACTTGAGCCACGAGAAAAAAACTGACTAGCAAATACCTACAGGATATTATGTAGGTTTATACAAGCAAGCCATATATATGTAACGGTGTTCCAAGATGGTGATGATTTCCGTAATTTTACTGTCCTCAAGTTTTTCCTTGCAAAGTGACTAGAAACATAAATTTGAATAAAATTCAGTTATGCAATACAGTATAATCTTTATAGAGAAAAATTGACTTTTGAATTAGACTTTGAGGATCTGTGCAATTTTGTCCGATGCAAAATGCAAAAGCCACGTCAGGTTGACAGAAAGCATGTTTATCAAACACATATCAAAAGGATTGATCTGGTATTATAAGATTTTAAATATCAAGCTGTACAAAAATAAAGCTGTTATACATTTCATCATAACCTATTAATGATAGAGTTAAGTGAGCCCATGATTCCTGCTCAAACTATTCCAGGAGGTTGTATTAGCTAAACATGCCAATGTTCACACACATGTACATACATTGCCCATAATTAACCCATCACAAAAGTAGAGTTCAAATTAGAGCATGAATGCAAACCGCCCTTGAGTGCTAAAATCAGAAAAGACAAAATGAAGTGGTTGGTACTTAGGAACTAGATCAGATACCTCTTAGTGCTGTGAGGAACCTCTCAGCAGGATCTCTCTCTGAGGCCCTTGAATACTTACCTCATTCCAGGTCTGGCAGGCACTGATTTTGAATAATTGCTCCTTTCTTCATGCTCACACGGCACATTTTTCCTGCCTCCTTCATGTTTTCATCTTGCTTCTGAGACAAGAGATGCAACTGGGACACATCAGGGCTTCCTTATGTGCAACCTGAAAGTGAGTGTTGGTCAGGTGAGGAGCGGGGGATGGGAAGTGACCGATGAATTATGTTTTCCTTCCCCCAAGACAGACCGAGATACAGTCGTTCATGCCGCCTTTTGAAGACGGTAACATCGTGCTTGATGCAGAGTGTCGGCAGTTTGGTAATGCACCTGCATGCTTTTGCTCTCCCTCCCTCTCTTGACTCTGGTTCTCCCTTCCTTGGGAGAGCACTTCCTAATGAAGAGTTAACACGTAACCTGTTTCTTGAGATTCTACACCTTTCATAGCTAGGAGAATAACCAATTCCAAAAAAATAAAAAAGTATAGGCCCTTTGGATTACAGATGACTTCATTAAAGCTTTGCAAAAGCAAGGACACGTAGTTCTTCAAAACTGTTTCTATGGAGATTTAAGGAGTACATGTTTGCAGACTTCAGCCTTTTAACTTAAAAAAAATAAAACAAACAAAAACGCTTTCTGGTTGCAAACACAATAAAGATCAGGAAGCGCAGCTTCTGAGTTACGGTTCGTGGTCTGGCACCTGGAGCCGAGTCCCCTGACTACTTCAGAAGGAGGAAATGTCGGTTTTCCTTCTTTGCACTTCCGGCAGATGCCTGTTTGCAGACGGGTGGAAGATCAGCAAAACTTTCTCAGGGAAAGCATAATGCCATTAAAACTTGAAAAGCGAATAGCAGTTGGCAAGGGAAAGGGAAGTGAGAATTTGGGAGTAATACTAACAGGATGACTAGAAATCGGGAGGGCACAGTTACATTCACAAAACTGCATTCAGTATGGGCAGGTCATAAAGTGATGGGTGAGGGTGTGGTGAGCGATGAGACTAGAGAGGAAGGAGAAGACTAAGTCTGAGCTGTTTGATATGGTGGCCACTAGCCACATGTGGCAACTTAAATGTCAGTTCACTATAATTAAACATTTCAATCTTTGGTCACATTAGCCACATTCGAAGTGCTCAGTAGCCCCATGTGGCTAGTAGCCACTACCTTGGACAGAGCAGAAACATCATAGAAAGAAAGTGTTCATTGGGCATAACTTAGATAGGTTTCTAAAGGTGTTCTAAGGTTTTCTTATGCAATAACCATTTATATTTATTGACAGATTTAAAGCAGTGTGTTTCTTTCAAAAGTATCAGTTTAAAAGGAAAGATAGCCTTTTTGTGTTTTATTTTATTTTGTTATTTGCTTTTTGATTGCTAGTGAGGTTGCTCTGCCTTCGCTTCAGGAAGCATTTTTTTTTTTTTTTTTTTTTTTTTGGAATGATGTGATGAGAAAAGCACTGGACTAGATTCTAGTCCAAAAAGTAGCCACGTCATTTCAGGCAAATCACCTGATTTTATTGATTCTCTGTTTTCTCAACTGTTAAGGGCATTAAACTTCTGTGCCCACTTGTTCTAACTCCTAGGTAGTAAATAATGTAAAATAAAGCAAAAACAGAGGGAAAGAGGTTAAATCCTTTTTCAGAGGATCATTAACTGAGTTGTAAGGTGCAGTGGTGGGTGCATAAAGGAGGCTGTGTGCTGGCTGACAAGGGGTTTTAATGTGGGGAAGGGCAGGAGTGGACTGGTCTTTATCCACTGCCATCCCCCCCATCCTCTTATATACCAGAAATAGAGATTCCTGGTATTGCTGTTATAAAAAATGTCCTGCTAAACGCAGTTCTCTCAAAAATATTTTCTGAGATTCTCTGACAACCAAATCTGGATCCCAGCTCCAATACTCACCTGCAATTACATTATAGGTGAAGTCAAGTATGCACTTTCTCTGGTGTACATTTATTTTTCAAACCTCAGGAAGCCATACTGAGCACTTAATCTCAGGTCTAGAGTCTTCTTATATCCCCACTCTTGATTTTTGTATTCATAAGGTTGTATCCAGAGAGAAGTTTGAGGAATAATTTATTACCTGAGGATTAAAGCGAACCCTGAGCTTGGGAGTCCTAATATGTAACCATCTCTAAACTTCTGCAACTGTAGATTTTTAATCATCTAATTTTAGAGAATTCAAAATATTTTTCTGACTTTACCTACATTCAAATTAAGTTAAAATAGCACTGATAATGGATAGTACAATCCAAACAGAAACATTTTAAATGAATCTAGTTAAGTATTGAGCCAGGCACAGTGGCTCACACCTGTAATCCCAGCACTTTGGGAGGCCGAGGTGGGTGGATGACTTGAGGCTGGGAGTTAGTGACCAGCCTGGCTAATGTGATGAAACCCCGTCTCCACCAAAAATATCAAAATTAGGCAGGTGTAGTGGTGCACGCCTGTAATCACAGCTACTCAGGAGGCTGAGGCATGAGAATTGCTGGAACCTGGAATATAGAGGCTGCAGTGAGCCAAAATCATGCCACTGCACTCCAGCCTGGGCGACAGAACCAGACTGTGCTCCAAACAATCAAACAAACAAAAAAGAATCTAGTTAAGTATTGATGGTGAACACCAGCAGGCCTAGGCTTACTACTTATTTTTCCAACTTGCTTAATATAAATAAGAATCGATTTATTCTTGCCCATATTGTACCCATAATGGGCATGAAAATCAAATTAAAATAAATATGAATAGGAATTAAAGTTTTGTAACAATTTCAATCAAATCAGTGTGTGTACTCCATCAGAATTACCATTGATGCAATATATTGGAAGAATTGTGTTATCTAGGTTGTGTTTACATATGACATCCTAGTCTTTACCATTGATGAATCACCATCTATACATCACTCTTTAAAAATGCCTCAGATTATCTCAGGCCACTGGAAGACTTTCGGCTCCAGGTTTTAATCAGTACTAGCAAGAGTTAAGGAAGCTGATTTATTGGCTCAGTTTCTAGTGTGAATGTTCACGCGTAGGTAATGTTTAAAATCCTCTAATCTCTGTGCAACTTCTCTGGGTTGTGTTTCCTCCAGAAAATATTATCTGTCAAGGAATAATGACCTTTAACACTAAAGCCAATTTTTCCTGGAGCTTGTAATCTCTCTCAAAAGCTGACAGATTGTTTGGTCAGAATGTTGGGCAAGTTCTTCATCATTTTTATTCATTCTTCACATGATGTACACACCGCAGTGGCTCCTGTGTTGGAGCCAGGCCTACACAACTTCCTGTGAGCTTCTCCAAATGGTAGCTGTGCTGCCAGGTCTTGACTGATGGCAGTTGTTGAGAATCGGATTCATATTTACAGTGATAGAGCGAAACCCTTCACCTCGCCAAACTGATCACTGAGATGAGACTGACTTCCTGGCTTAGTGTAGGCACAAAGGCTGGTTTCTAAGTCTTGTCGTTTTATTCTCAAAGTAACTCATAAA
Source organism: Rhinopithecus roxellana (assembly GCF_007565055.1). Lineage (NCBI taxonomy): Eukaryota > Metazoa > Chordata > Mammalia > Primates > Cercopithecidae > Rhinopithecus > Rhinopithecus roxellana. Next base: position 1,253,187 of record NC_044549.1, read on the forward strand.
AAAGAGATTCAAAGTATAGGCATTATTTTACAAGAATATTATCAGGGGAATCCCCACCCCTGATATTCGACGTGGGTTCTTTTCTATTTCCCTAAGTGTCTTGGCTGGTCTGAGAAATAAAGGGAAAGAGTACAAGAAATTTAAAGCTGGGTGTCTGGGGAGACATCACACATCGGCAGGTTCCGCGATGCTCCCTGAGCCATAAAACCAGCAAGTTTTTATTAGCGATTTTCAAAAGGGGAGGGAGTGCAGGAATAGGGTGTGGGTCACAGAGATCACAGGCTTCACAAGGTAATAAAATATCACAAAGCCAGTGGAGGCAGGGTGAGATCACAGGACCACAGGACGGGGCAAAATTAAAATTGCTAATGAGTTTTGGGCACGCATTGTCATTAATAACATCTTAACAGGAGACAGGGTTTGAGAACAGACAACCTGTCTGACCAAAATGTATTAGGCAGGAATTTCCTCATCCTAGTAAGCCTGGGAGCGCTACAGGAGACCGGGGCTTATTTCATCCCTTTGGCTTCAACTGTAAAAGGCGGTCACCTTAAGGGGGCTGTCCATAGACCTACCCTCAGGGCGCATTCTCTTTCTCAGGGATGTTCCTTGCTGAGAAAAAGACTTCAGAGATATTTCTCCCATTTGCTTTTGAAAGAAGAGAAATATGACTCTTTTCCATCTGGCTCACTGGCAATCGGAGTCCAAGGCCGTCTCGCTTGTTCCCTGAACATTGCTGTTATCCTGTTCCTTTGTCAAGGTGTCCAGTTTTCATATTGCTCAAACACACATGCTCTACAAACAATTTGTGCAGTTAACGCAATCATCACAGGGTCCTGAGGTGGCATACATCCTCCTCAGTTTATGAAGATGACGGGATTAAGAGATGAAAGTAAAGACAGGCATAGGAAATCACAAGGGTATTGACTGGGGAAGTGATAAGTGTCCATGAAATCTTCACAATTTATGTTCAGAGATTGCAGTAAAGACAGGTGTAAGAAATTACAAAAGTATTAATTTGGGGAACTAATAAATGTCCATGAAATCTTCACAATTTATGTTCTTCTGCCGTGGCTTCAGATGGTCCTTCTGTTTGGGGTCCCTGACTTCTGCAACAAATATTTGTAATTTGTTAAGGTATAAAATCTTATAAGAAATGGGTGTCAAGAAATGTCTGAAGAAAATTTACCTGGGATATTAGCAAAATCAGAGATTAGAGATGATTCCTGTTTTAGGAATTAAGGGAAATAAAGTGATAAAATAACCAAAAGAACATGCTGGTAAACATGGTAAAGACTTTTAATATTTAAAATTAGTATTTCAACACATGAAAATAAATTCAATAGCTTCATTTAATAGTGATAACATTGTCATAATAATATGGTCATGTAACAAATATTTATTGAATATATACTGTGTGCCAGGCAGTGTTCTAGGTTCTGGAAAAAAAGGTAGAAGAAAACCATTAAAATCCCCTGCGTGGATTACACTTTGCTAGGGAGGATAGTAACAGATGTTTATGTAAAATAGAATAGCTATTACATAGTGATAATTTTATAAGATAATGGGAGTAGAGAGTGCTTGGGGAAAGGCTGGTTGGGTTGTATTTGTTTTTTGTTTTTTTCCTCAATTTTAGAGTGGTCAGGAAGATTCTCTAGAAAAAGATGACATTTAAGCAGAGGGATGAAAGAGGTGACATGTTATAACAAGCTTAGTGCAGAGTGCCCAGAGTGGAGGAAATGGGCTGTGCAAGGGACCTGAGAGAGAAGGAGAGCAATGCAGGAGAAGAGAAGCAACTAATATCTCTTAGGAGATTTACGATTACTTTTCCAGCGTTGTTTATGGTCATGGATCTATTGGGTTTTCCATCTTTTCTTGAGTTAATGTGGACATTGAAATTCGAGTATTATGACAGGTGTGGTTTTGGAGGGAAAGAGAGAGTGTTCAAGCGAGCTCCAGTTGACAAGTAGTAAAGGGCTGTTTGTGCCATTGTAAGGACTTTCCTTTTACTCTGCATGTAATGAGAAGTCATTTCAGGATTCTGAGCCAGACACTATCATCATCTGTTTGGTATTTTCACAGATCATTCTGCGTTTGGAACAGACTTTGGACTAGAAATATGATGGTGGGTTATGGAGCTATTACCAAGTGCCAGGCATTGAACTAAGAAATTTACATATCATATGCCATTTAATTCTAACAGTACAATAAATGTAGATATTATGATTAGCCTTCATTTACTGAGAATAGGAAATTGAGGCTAAGAAGAATGAAATCAACAAACATCTTTAGTAAATTACACAGTGAAGATTAGAGCCCAGTTCATCTGTTTCAAGTATCTGCATCACTCACGACTATACTTCATTACCTAAGATCAGGCGAAAACCACCACTAAGCATAAGTAGTTTCAAAGTGGCAATATCAAGAGTGTTCTACCTCTACCCCAAATATCTCTTCTCAATAGCTGTCTGTCCCAGAGCAGCCATAGCCATTTCCAAATAGGGCTTGAAATTTTCTTAGGATGACTTCTACTGTGTGTGTGTGTGTGTGTGTGTGTGTGTGTGTGTGTGTGTGTGTGTGCAGTATTAGTAGATTAGATAGGTAAATAGATATTGCTATGGTTAATTAAATAATTTTTCTATCATATTTTATCTATCACATATTACTTTTTCTATATTGAGTTTGTAACTTTGCCACTTACTGGATACTCCAACTAGTAACAATACTTTAATACATTTTTATTAAATATTTTGTGTTATCTTAGCAGACACTGTCTTTAAATAATGACAATTTTGTGGCTGCCTTCCTACTGTTTGCTGCTCTTATTTCTTCTTCTTGCCTGTTGCACTGAATATGCTGGTGGTAGTAGGTATGCATATCTCATTTCTCACCTTAGTGGTAATTTTTCTAATATATCACCATTAAGAATGATGTTTGTTGAAGGTTTCTGGTATATGTTATTTGTGAAATCAAGACAAATCTTTTCTGAGCTTGCTAAGCAATTTTAAAGTTAGGATTGGGTTTTGAATGTTGTCAAATGCTTTTTCAGCTTCAAAATCTCATGATTTATTGTTTTGCTTTTTGTTCATTAATATAATTGATGGGATTTAATATATGTAGTTCTTAATATCTATCTTTATACTTCTAGTGATTGATTTTTAAATATTCCTGTATTTTACTTACCAGTATTTTGTTTAGAAGTTTGCAAATATGCTCATAATTTAGATTGAACAATAGTTTTTTCTTTGTGCTAATATTATCCAGTTTGGATATTAAGAATATGCTATTTTATAGAACAAATTGGATGAATGTCTATATTTTTCTAGGCTGTTGAACAATTTAAATAACTTAAAATTTTTTTATATTTATTTATTTATTTATTTATTTGAGAAGGAGTCTCTCTTTGTTGCCCAGGCTGGAGTGCAGTGGTGCCATCTTGGCTCACTGCAAGCTCTGCCTCCCGGGTTCCCGCCATTCTCCTGTCTCAGCCTCCCAAGTAGCTGGGACTACAGGTGCCCGCCACCAGACCCTGCTAATTTTTTGTATTTTTAGTAGAGAAGGAGTTTCACTGTGTTAGCCAGGATGGTCTCGATCTCCTGACCTCGTGATCCACCCACCTTGGCCTCCCAAAGTGCTGGGATTACAGGGGTGAGCCACCTCACCTGGCCAATAACTTTAAAATTATTATTTTTGATTTTTAATAAAAATCTATGCAAAACCATCAGATTCTAATATCTCTTAGGAGATTTACGATTACTTTTCCAGCGTTGTTTATGGTCATGGATCTATTGGGTTTTCCATCTTTTCTTGAGTTAATGTGGACATTGAAATTCGAGTATTATGACAGGTGTGGTTTTGGAGGGAAAGAGAGAGTGTTCAAGCGAGCTCCAGTTGACAATATTTCAAGACACAAAAGGGAACGACAGAAAGTCCAATGGATAACAAAAACAAGAACTGTAAGTAGGTGATTGAATCTAATGGTTTAAGCTTCAGATAACTAACATGAATTTAAGGAGGATGGAGCTTCCTGAAAAGGAGGAGACCATCTAAATCGCCTTGAGCTCAAGGAAGACAGTTATGGGAGAAAAAATTTTCTCCACCTAAGAGGGTATCAGTGGAAGTAGTAGCCTAAATAGAAATAGCAATTTTAGTTTTGTAACATTTAGTGAAGAAAGTAACTACCCTGGAGAATTTTGATGTAAAATGGTGCGAGTTCCAGAAAGTGCAGAGGAGGGGCCTGGGAGTCAGAAGAGGTGGCAGATTAGACCAGTTTAGCAAATGTGCTTACAGTGGTGAAAACCTCTGTGTAGGAGGTGACCTGGGAGTTCAACTTCTCGTGGGACTAATGGTAACAGGAATATGGGACATTGATGAGATTAGACCTAAAGGATTTTCAGGAAAATGGTGGCAATAACACTGCAAATACTGGCATATTTTTTAAAGAATGGGAAGGTAAGAAGTGTCTTGCAGGAGCAGGCAGAATTCTGTTTCCCTCACTGGTTCCGTCTCCCAGGAACTGTATGGAGGTCACACAAGGGAGGTGTGCCAATTGCACACAGAACTGCCTAGGCAGCTTCGCCAGGAACATTTATGACTCTGTCTTAAATCTCTGATTTTGATATCCACAAATAGGATATCATCATAGTGCTGGACTCTTTGACACCAGTTTTGACCTCTCACCCATAGCCATTACCATAATCTCAAAATCAAGCGTTCCACTCTTAGACATTATTTCCCACCTTCAGCCCATCCACTGCCCAGATGCCAACAACAATTCCTACTCTTTTGGATTTCCAATTTATGGAAACTTCTCCACTACTTTCAGGTCTCTTTTTGCCTGACTGATTTCCCTGGTCCAACATAATGATCACTCCCTCAAATATAACCTCTTATACTTTGTCCTGTCTCTCTCATCTTCGCTACATATCTACCAAAAATAGAACTCTGGTTAAATTTTTCATCTATTCTTCACCTGCATAGTTGGAGAAAATCACACAACCAAACTTGCTTGATTCTTGTTAGATTCGTAACCAGTGATCTCCAACAGAAACAGGAACTCTTTCACTTCTCTAGCCAATTCACTTTCTCTCTTTCCAAGATGAATATTTCACACCTTCTCTATCCTCCTGAAACCTGTAAGATACCCTTTCCAGTTCTTTCTCCAAGTTGATTATTTTGCTTGTTAATTCATCGAGGAAATACAAGCAACTAAGGAAACTTCTCATCGTCTCCACATCTCTCCAACCTACCTTCTCTACCTGCCGATGTGTCCAACCTCCTGCCTCAAAAGAGAAACAGCTATTCTGTTTTGTGCCTAAAACCATCTCCTCCAATTGGAACCCTGGATTCTATTCCATAGCCTGGAATAATTGCTACTTTTATCAATTAATGAAAAATGTTGGCTGTCTCTTCAAAATATATGATCAGCATTATCCTGTGAGTTATTTTTGCAACGTTATCATCATCTCTTCCCCTTTGGGCCACACACACATGCACACATACACACGCATTCAAATTCAGAACTATTCAATAAGATGACAGCAAGAATGAGGGATAAAACAAGAAAAAATACAAATTTAGAACTTTTCAAGTGAACACACACACACACACAGTACATTGTAAGAAAAATGCAGAACCGGCCGGGCGCGGTGGCTCAAGCCTGTAATCCCAGCACTTTGGGAGGCCGAGACGGGCGGATCACGAGGTCAGGAGATCGAGACCATCCTGGCTAACACGGTGAAACCCCGTCTCTACTAAAAATACAAAAAACTAGCCGGGCGACGTGGCGGCGCCTGTAGTCCCAGCTACTCGGGAGGCTGAGGCAGGAGAATGGCGTGAACCCGGGAGGCGGAGCTTGCAGTGAGCTGAGATCCGGCCACAGCACTCCAGCCTGGGCGGCAGAGCGAGACTCCGTCTCAAAAAAAAAAAAAAAAAAAAAAAAAAAAAAAAAAAAGAAAAATGCAGAACCAGACTAGCTGAATTCACTTAATTCATTTTTAGATCATTAGGGAAGAGCAGGATGGCTAGGAATAACCTTAGTGATGAAAAAGATGACTGCTTCAAAATCAAAATAATGTCTAATTGAACACAGTGATTATTTCCTTCTGAAATAATTTCAATTAGTTCATTTTTCTTTTCCCTTTTTTATTGATCTATAACATGTTACATAGACATGGGTTACATGTGATATTTTCATGCATAAAATGTGTAATGATCAAGTCTGGGTGTTTAAGGTATCCATGAATTTGAATATTTATAATTTTTATGTGTTAGGAACAATTCAAGTCCTCTCTTCTAACTACTTTGAAATATATGATACATTATTGTTGAGTATAATTACTCTGCTGTGGAATGATGGAACTTATATCTTTTATCTAACACTATGTTTACACCCATTAACCTCCCATTCTTCATACACTCCTCCCACCCACCCACCTTTCTCAACCTCTAGCATCCATCATTCATTCTGCTCTTTACCTTTATAAGATCAACTTTTTAGCTCCCACATATGAGTGAGAACATATGATATTTGTCTTTTATTTTTATAAACAAGAAGTGAATAATTATCCCTGATATAAGAAGCCTGTAAATTGATAACTGATTTTGCCTAACTTATGTGGAAAAGTTTGCTCTCTCAACAGTAGAGATTAATAAAGAATTCCCTTGAGTAGCGATACACTGTTTTGAAGTCTTGGTCTGTACTTTGTTATTTAGATAGTACTGCTCATTATCTGTGGGAGGAAAAAAAATCTTTTTTCCTGCTTCAGTAAACCTATTACCACTACTTGCATTCCAACTTGTTATTTCAATGCATTTTGGACTCCATTAGGTTTTTGCATATGATTTTGCATATATTTTGGCGTCTTAAAATGTCATTCCTGTGGATCAAAATATGATAACTGAATTGTCAATCATGTTGGTATTGCTGTAGATCAGATTATTGTTGCCTTCTAAAACAGATATGACCTGTTTAAGTCTTAGAGGTCTTTGATTTAGTATGTTTTACTCTCTTAAATTGTTATGTCAAAATATGTAAGAATGACATTGTGTTGATATATTTTTGTAGGTAAAACAATTTCTAATTGTGATTATGTAATTTTCTTTCCATTAAGGTACGAAGCACAGTGTCTTTGAAAAACAACCTGCTGACTGTGCTTTGCCTGTCATTGGTACTATTGCCATATCAAAAAGATATCTGACAATGAAATATGTTATGACTTGTGCCAAAGCAGTCAGTAAGTTATCGTAGTTCTCATTTCAGTAGTTGTAGGCATCTCAATTGCTTCCTAAGTAAAAGTTTTTACAGCCAATTTTAATCTTGCTCAGAAATATGAAAATGTATTTCCTGTGTATACCATGGACAAAGTTCCTGGAGAAAACATGTTTACTCACTTTTTTTCTGAATCATGTGATGGTTTTGACTTAATTCCACTGTATTAACTCAAAGAAATCCAATTTTTCAATTCAACCAGAAACAAATGGAATTGTACTTGTATGGAAGAACCAAGATTATTTTCTTTTAAGTAACATAGTTTGGGTTTTTTTCCTTTCAGAAAATATATTAGAGAATTGTTTGTATTAACTATGTTAACATTGGGCATGTCAGTAATAATTAAAACCTTAAAATCAAAAAGTAAATTTTTAACTTCGAATTGAGATATTCCAGACTGGAAGGATTAGTTTCTCCTCTTTTTCTTTCTCTGTTTCCTTCTATTCATCCTCTTTTATCTTCCTCTTCTTTCTGACATTCTTTTGTTGAAGTATTGGGTGATCAGTTTTCTCTAATGTCTTTACTCTAAATCATTTAGCTTTAAAAGGAAAGCATATAAATGTATCAAACAACTCCCTCAGGCAAAATGAGTGTGTACTGACTGGTAGTATGCAAAATACCTACTGATATTTTCCCTACTTGAAATACACTGTATCCAAATCATTATACATTTTCAAATAAACAAAATTTGTGATAGTTCACACAGAGGCCAGAACATTGTATGTTTGCTGTCATAAATAAATATTATATTTATAATTATTAAAATTAAATTATATATTCATTATATTTTATCATAGCATATTTGTAGCACAGTGCTTTATAATTTCTTTAGTGATTATTGTGTGAAGTCTAGATGATTAGAACCAAGTACCATTCATATAAGAATAGCGTTTTAAAAATAGCTTTGTAAACAGTAGTAGACACCTTCAGAAAAGGAAATCTCACTTTCCTTCGGATTCATAACTAGCAAAGCTAAGTTCTTGGAAGTATGCAATATTGAACTGAAATAGCTAAAATAACTGGAAAGTATGATGATAAGACAGAGTGCTTAAGAAAAGCTTTCATGTTCCTTGTAGGAAGAGTTTTCATTTACTCTAATTAGGTTATTCTTTTCTAATTTAGAATAAGACATTTTTTAGGTAATTTCTTTTTGGCAGCTCTAATTCTCCCAAGACTGTCCTTTGTATTTCTCACGTTGGCAAAACTGCACTGCTTGCTTATTTGATCTTTTCCCTTGGAAAGTCATAGGACCCTTCCCTTTCGCTCCTTGGACAGCCTGACTTGCCTTCTAATCCATCACAAGTGCATATGAGAGGCTTTGCCTCTGGAATCCTGACCCATCCCGGGAGCTCAGTGCTTTGCTTGCAGTGTTCCTGCCAATTTGGCACATTTGAGAGTTCAGTGTCTCCTTCGCCTCTGGCAGAAAGAAAAACCCACTCCTGACCTTTCACCTACATATGAGCCTATTATTATCTGTTATTCATGTACACATTATATATACTGTCAATATCTGAGAATGAGAGCAAACAGTTCTATTTAGATAATTCTAATATGTCTTTTAATGTTAACTCAGTTCTTAGGCATAAGGGATTAAACCACTGTAACTACCTGCAAAACTGAACACATTATCTTTTCATTCAAAATAGTAAAAGTAGCCTCAGTCTTTGAGCTCTTCATTTTATGATCTTGACTTTTTTAACTTTAGAACTTTTTCTTTATTGGAGTTGTGAGGATGTCTTGACTGATTAAATCCTGCATTTAATGCAAAGAATATACAAATATTAGCAAGACAAATAATAATAAATTGGGATATACTTTATTTCAAATAAATGCTGTTGGGTGAATATGTGATACAGATGATCATGTACCTTCACATATTTAAATGCTATCATCCTCGGCCGGGCGTGGTGGCTCAGGCCTGTAATCCCAGCACTTTGGGAGGCCGAGACGGGCGGATCACGAGGTCAGGAGATCGAGACCATCCTGGCTAACACGGTGAAACCCCGTCTCTACTAAAAAATACAAAAAACTAGCCGGGCGAGGTGGCGGCGCCTGTGGTCCCAGCTACTCGGGAGGCTGAGGCAGGAGAATGGCATAAACCCGGGAGGCGGAGCTTGCAGTGAGCCGAGATCCGGCCACTGCACTCCAGCCTGGGGCACAGAGCGAGACTCCGTCTCAAAAAAAAAAAAAAAAAAAATTAAAAATAAATAAATAAATAAATAAATAAATAAATAAATGCTATCATCCTCAATTCTTAAATCAGAATGTCTGGCTCAGTTAACAAAGTTAGTATTAGAATCTTATCACGTACAAGAGCTAAAATTAAAATGCTAAAATTATGATCTTATGTAACTCACTTGATATAATTTTCTTAGTCTGATAATATGGGTGACTGGGAGTTTATCATATCCTCACTAGATAAGAACTATTGCCATTACAATTTTTCTAATAATTGAGCCCACTGATTTGGATAATGAATACTTGAGGACACTTAGGAGAATTTTTAAACTTTTAGGAAATTTCTCAGTACTTTAAAAATAGTATTTTTAAGCTCCAAATTTCAAAATATGCAGGAATTAAATCTTGCCACTCTCTCTGTGAGTACTGTATCACTGAGGGGAGGCAGTGGAGAGCTAACTCACATTTAGGGCTTATTCCACTGTGTGGACAGTTGTCAGCGCTGTATGTGATAACTAAGCACTCTACCTCTAGAGTCCTTTCAAATATTTTACTCATAGAAGGGTCTAAGAATACAGACCAAGGGTCCAATATATGAGCACTGAGTTTGCCTATTGTACATAAAACTATGTCAAGCAGTTTTCATTTTCACTTCACATTTATTATGGATCTATCAGTAGTTGAAACAGGATTGAAATTTAGATTTGCATTTAAAATGCTAATTATATTCTTGTGGAACTGCATAGCAACATTAGGAAACAGCTGCTTTCACCAAAAAATGCTGGCTTTAACTTATATTAAACAGAGTTTCAGCAGTTTTGTAAAACTTTGGAGCACCCCAGTGCATTTTGGGGTAATTTTTATGAGGCCTGGAAATTCTATCCATGAAAATGTATAAGACACAGGAGGCTCATCTTGTAAAAGGCAAAACAGAGGGTAAGATATTGACATCAATACCGAACACATTGAAAAATCACATTTTGCTCTGATGCAGATGTTCATATAAAGTGCAGACACCGTAAGTCAACCTACATGACATGATTCTAAAGTGACAAGCACTAGGAGAAAAAAGGTACCTCAGTTAAAACTAGAGGGTCCTAAAGATCGAATTGGCCTCATCAATGTGCATCTTTCCTTTAGTGAATGTGTATTCTGTTTACTTTATTAAAACTGAAATTTATCTAGGACAGAGTGGCCCTCAATTTTTTTTTGAAATTTTTTAGAGCTGGATATCAAATATGCAGTTTATATGTTATTGAGTAAATTGATGAATAATATGGAAACTTTCTCTTCATTTGGCTGTCCAATGTATATATCCAATATTGATAGCATGTTGTTATATATTTATGTACAGTTAATTGAACAATTAATGATCAACAACAAAATCTGTTCATAACTGATTTGTTGTTTGTACAATTTTCCAGTGTGGTTGTTATACCTTTGTTGTTAGTTTACCTGGTTTTCTAAAGTATATTTTCAAGTCAACACATTCCTGATGGTAAGATTGCTACTTGGTCACTAAAGGGTCTGAGTGGAAATGTGAGCATTGTTTCTCATAAGGGACATTCTCCCCCATGGAATTGACAATAGCAGATGTTACATCTTGATGATTCCTTTGGTGTACTTTATTATTTAATTGAAATTATTAAATTTCATCCAATAAAACACTTCTATAAAGGTTTATTTTATGTATTAAAGGCTTTATTTTTAAAGTGCTATTTTACATTTTGAATTGCCTTTATAATTGTAGTACAGTTTTAACACAATTCAATAGCATAAGACATCCAAAAATTAAGACAAACAGTGGCAACAGATGTGATTCAATAAATCCATCTAAAATGAGGATTAATTTTTCATTTTAAAGGACTTAAGATGACACATATAATTTATAAATAATATGTATATGTAGCAAAAACTTTAATACACATACACATGAAATCTAATTCATAATATCTACATCTAATTGTGATATTTGTAAAACACATTTTTAATAACAATGGTTTACATGCTAAGATCCTATATTTGGTGTTCATAATCTCACATTGTAATTTTACAAATGAACATGAACAATTCTCAATTTGAAGTTCAGACAAAAAATTATGAGTCAACCAATCCCCACATATTCATTTTTAAGAGGAATTTTACTTAGTCTTCATCGGTTCAGTGATTCTCCTTACATTTGTTTGAGAACAACAAGCTTTCCTTCAGCAGTATGGTGGTATGAAGAATCATTATTACATTAACTAAAATGTTTCTGTATATTCAGGGTCATCTCAAGTTCTTCAATAATATAAATATTTGTTAAAAATATATGTTCCATTATATGCAGCACAGAAAGAAAAACAGTACTTCTATCTGGTATTTATTCTATTTCCATTATGTGCAAACACTTCAGATCACAGACTGTGGACATTCAAGAACACAGTCCCTTCCTTTATGTGACAGTGAAGAAGGATGGGTCTCATAAACATCCTAACACATAAAGGAAGGGTAATTGAACACCCATTCCATGTGTTTCCAAAATCACCAGTACCGGATGTAGAATGTACACAACAATTCTTCTACTTTCTCCAAATGGAAAATCTCTTTTTTTATAGCCAATCTTGTATAGCACTATAAATAAAACCAGATTTATTTTTCAAGAGAATAGAGGGAAGTTTTGATAGAGCTCTTGATCAGGGATTTAAAATCCTGTTCAAAATTTCTGTTCAACTGTTATCTAAGAGAACAGAAATAATTAGGATGCTTAAAAAATTAAAAATCCATTTCCTATGTCAAATACATTCAAGTTCATGTATGTGGCGATGGTTATTAAGTAAATGAATGAAAGAGCACAGTATAACAATATAACAGAGGTAAAAAATATCTGTGGATTTAAATATGCCTCCTGCTTAGGGTCTGAAAGTTATCTCTTAGATGGACTTACGTCTTGTCTTCCAGACACTTGAACATCATTTTACTTTGTAGCACTAACATTTTCAAGTTATGCTTTTTATTCAATTTCTTCAGTAGCCATTTTCTTTTCATAGAAAGGACAATGCTTTAATTTATAAAGATATGGCCTTGTCATCTACTTAACAAGGATATGTGCTGTTTTTCATTTATTAATCAAACATTTATTGAATACCTCTTGAGTGTCTGACATTATTTAAGGTGAACAACTTAGAGAAAGCCCTGCCCTCATCAAAGTTTCATTCTCTTCCCTCCTGTGAGGTGTGGTTAATTTCATGGGTCTTGTACCTTTTTTTTAAGTCACAGAACCGAAATCAGTGAGAATCAGATGAGTCTTAACCATATGTTATGATGCTCATGAGTATATGTTTTGTCCTCATTCGTATATATTTTTTAACCATAGGGAATTCCTTGGGAGCAATATTAAAGGGGAGTAATATTTTTATCACCCACTGTATTAGTCTGTTTTCACACTGCTGATAAAGACATACCTGAGACTGGACAATTTACAAAATACTGATGTTTATTAAACTTACGATTCCACATGGCTGAGGAGGCCTCACAATCATGGTGGAAGGCAAGGAGGAGCAAGTCACATCTTCGGTGGATGGCGGCAGGCAAAGAGAGAGCTTGTGCAGGGCAACTCCTGTTTTTAAAACCAGCAGATTTCATGACTATCACAAGAAGGGCACGGGAAAGATGAGCCCCCATCATTCAATCATCTCCCACCAGGTCCCTCCCACAACATGCGGGAATTGTGGGAACTACAAGATGAGATTTGGGTGGGGACATAGAGCCAAACCACATCACCCTCTGTCACAGAGTGGAAGTGGCCTCTCTCCCAAAGCTTGCCTTAAGTGTGACTCTAAGCTCAGGATGGTTGGAGAAGACTTTTCCTTGACAATTCACTAGAAAGTTTATCATTTCAGACGGTGATCATGAGGTGATAAGTTGCCTGATGAGGAAGTTGGGCCAAATCAACAAAAGTATTTTTGGTGTGAATAAATCCTGGATTGTCATGCTTTTCTCAAGACTCTAGAAGATTCTTTTCCCCATAGCCCTTGAAAAGGGTAAGAAACAATGTTGGTTATTGGAAAACTGCCCTAAGGAAAGCAGCCTGCCAGTTAAGGCTGGAATTCGGGACCAATGCTGCCAGACTGTATCTAAAAACATTAAAACACATTACAAGAGAAGCTGCTGTTGATTATTAAGAAATAAACATTCCTGTGGTTCATTTGAAGGCAAATCTGTAATAGTCAGCAGAAGATTCATGTGACCACATCTGAAGCCTGGAATTTCCAAGTTCCTGTACACAATGAGAAACTGAGTGCCACAGCAATGCAGATGAAGAAAAGATGGTGTTGAACTGTTTCCTTTCCATCTGGTGTTTTACAGCAGCTCTGCTCACAGTTACTCTTAAAGGAAAATAGAATGAAGAAAAATAAATTCACAGTCTTGTGTTGTTTCGGCTGAATCATCTAAGCCAAATTATTGCTTGGGAATAAATTAAATATTGTATAACACGGAGTCCAAACATAAACAAAAGACATTGGAGGGAGATCTCTCACTTAATGAGACCTGAGCTAATTTAATTTGCCCATGAACAGCAGCATAACTATACCAGTGGCAAGTGTGAGGGTTAGTGTGGATCCTGTCATTTTCCCCTGACTAACCTGTATCAAATTGCAACACTCCCAGTATTCTCTGCCACTTTTCCTAATTTATTTTATCTATAGAATATACCCCCACATAAAATATTACATATTTAACTTTTAATTTTTATTTTTCCCTCTGGCATTGGAATATAAGCTTTCAGGCAAGAATTTTGAAATGTTTCATACCCTTTTTAATCCCTGGCTCATAATAGGCACTCGACATGTATCTATTAAAGAAATAGAAAAATAATTTTCTTTCTTTAAAGATGATGCAGAAGGCCAAGCATGGTGTCTCATGCCTGTAATCCCAGCACTTTGGGAAGGTCGGGAGTTCGAGACCAGCCTGGCCAACATGGTGTAATCCCATCTCTACTGAAAATATAACATTAGTTGGGCATGGTGGCTTATGCCTGTAATCCCAGCTACTTGGAAGGCTGAGGCAGGAGAATTGCTTGAAACTGGGAGGCAGAGGTTGCAGTGAGCCGAGATCGCACCATTGTACTCCAGCCTGGGCAACAAGAGTTAAATTTCACCTCAAAAAATAAAAATACAGAAGTAGATAATATATAATATAAAATATTTATTCCAAATACATTCTGGGTATTGAAAGACACTTTTAAGTCAAGAAGAAGTTTGTTAATTCATCTTTTTATCTTTTTACCCAGATGCTTAAGAACAATGAATATTTTCTTGCTGAAGCACTTTTTGATCCAATTAAATTTCTTAAAAACCATATTCATATATGCAACTAACATATATGCATACATTTGATCAAAGATAAGATTTTAGTACAGATTTTTATTTTTCTTCTTCTTTAGTTTGGTTCAGTCCTAATTTTTTTTCTTCCTGCTCCTTCCTACCTCCCACAATACACACCTGAGGATGCCCATGTTGAAAATTCAGTATGTGTCCTGCCATACTTTTTCCTGCATTCATAAATCCTCTTTTTCAACATGTTTTATATAATTTTTAACTGTTTCGTAAAAACGAATAAATATTAAGTAGACTTTTGGTATATTGTTTTTCTCACTCAACAATAACATGAACATTTATTTTGATCTAGATTAAATTCACTCTTATTTAAAAGCTGCATGATATTATATACAATGGAGGTACCATAACATTATTGGTGGACATTTCTTTATACCTACTTTTTACTTCAATATCCATAATGTAATAAATGGCTTTGTTTGCATTATTCAGCATTTTATACTAGTGGTCTTATTTTTAGTATATGTAAAGCCTATAACACTACATTCTCTGTTCATACGCACTACTCTATTTATTTGGCAATGTTATGTAAGTTTATTAGTTGTTTTGATATCTGGTGAGAGTACACTCTTACTATTCTACTTTTTATTAACTTTTCAAGCTATATTAGGTATTTTATGCAAATTTTAAGATAATTTCATAAAATTCTAGAAAATATCAGGTGTACTTTAATGTGATTTTAATCAAATTTATATATTTATTTTGAAAATTATCTCAAAACATACTTTGCTTTTCAGTTGTCTGGACCTCTTAATAATTTCAAATAAGATTCGACAGTGTTCTTTAGCTAGATTCTGCAACTTGTTAGATTAATTCCATAGCTTTTAACATTTGCCCTGTTGTAAATTTTATTTTTCATTGTTTATTGCTAGAGTAACGCTGCTGATTGTCTTATATTCACATTTTACTTGACCACTACCAATTTCTTATTAATTGTAGATTTTTATAAAAGTTGCTTTGGTATTGTAAGCACGTAATCGTATCCTAAGGAGACTGGTTTATATTTTCCTTTCTGTTGCTGTTTTAAAAATATCTTATTTCATTAATAACACCAAAACTATGTTATATAATAATCATCATCATCATAGGCATTCTCATTGAGCTCTTGTTTTAATTGATATGTTTTTAGTGTTTCATTACTTGGATAATATTTTCTGTTGAGTTTTGACAGATTTTATCTTATTTATGTAGATTTTCACTCTTCTTGCTTTACAAAGTGTAGTTATTAATAATGGCAGTTCAATTTTATATGATTTTCTTAACATGTTTTAATATTATAGTACAGTTTTCATATTGATTAACATAATGCCTTATGGAGAAAAAATGCCTGATATTGAACTAACTTTGCATTCTCAAAATAAACCCTGAATGGTTTTATCATTTTATATTTTAAATTTTTTCATCTTTATCAAAAGTGATGTTTCTCTTAACCTGTTTTTAGTACCATCTTTATCACATTATAAGTTATATTGGTTTGACAAAATTATTAAGAGCCTTTTTTTTCTGCCTATATCCTTCTTCGATCCTGAAATGCCCCAACTTTACCCCTTAACTATTACACAGTTTTCCACTCTCTCTTCAGTGGCTGTATTCTGCTGGAAATCAATTGTACTTGACAGTTGTCTCTCTGACCGTCAGTTGTGTAGGTTTGTTTTCATTGATGATTCAGTGAAACTTGGGTATGGTTTTTGGAGTATCTTTGTGGTCCTGCAACTGAAGGAAAGAAAGTTGTTCTCCATCCCCTACACCATCCCAATATTGGTAGTTTATAAATAAGGAGACTTTTCACTCCTTCCTCTCACAAACTTCCCTTCAATCTCCTAGATTTGCCAATCTCCAAGGGCAAATAGGCATAGCCCAATTCAGTTCATTCTTTATTTTGAGGGAACGAGGGAAACCAAATCATTTACATGGGATTGCTATTGATTATTCTTGTGGAACAATAGGCATAGAATTCCCCGATAGCCATTTGCTGCTTCTTTTCACTTCTGCCCTTGTTCTCACATTACTTTCTTTCCTTCAAATATTTTTCTAGAAAGTGAAACACGGTCTGAGTTTACATGCATCCTGTTTCTCATTGCAGCCACTTGACGTAAGAGGCAAAAGGGCTTGTACTTGGGAAGAAAAGCAAAAGATAAAGAAATTTGTATTCATTTTATCATGTCACCAGAGTTTTCTACACTATTTCACTCCCAACAGTCTCTGTTACCTTCACAAAAAAAGTACATGTAAAACTTAAGGCTAATTTTTTTTTGTTAGTCATCTCATCACATTTATCAATCTCCCCCTAAATACATAATAATTTATATGGAGAAAAAGCATGTACTTTTTATTATTCATTTTAACTATTTTTAAGGATTTATTTGTAAATAATTTGCTGAAAAACAAAAAGCTGTGTTTACTGTACCCTTGATGATGTATGCCTATTTCTGCTAGTGTAATAGCAGAAACAGCTACCACAGACATGATTTAATCATGAAAATATAGGAATTGCTCTTCATACGGAAACTACAACAACACGTGTGGTTTATAGAAAAAGCTGTTCTTCCGATTGTCTTTCAGGACGTTTTCTGATGGTAATGTTGCCAAATATAGCAACTACATTTATTGCTAAGCTGACAAAACCTACTGAACCAAATATAATTGAAGATTTTACTTTCATAATAATATACTAGGGCTTAGTATCTATTTAAAAGAATGATTCTTTAAAAGAACACATGCTTTTATTTCAGATGCAGTACCAGTTTCATCTCTTTTCAGTGAGAGAACTAAGCAATTCCACTTCTTTCTTACTGCCCCCACCTGCTGGCAAATGAGATTGACAGTTCTCCATCCGCTGGCTCAGAGGGTCTGGGATTTAAGAACTGGCTCCTATAGCCCAGTTAATCTAAGGAGACATCTTAGTTTGGTCCTGAATCCCAACTCTGCCTAATATTCTGTCTGCATTTTCTCCATAAATGTGAGCCTTTCCCAAGCAAAGAACATCATGTATTTTGTATTCTCAAAGCATAAAGCTCTTATTTGCCTCTCTGATACCACCAACGTTTATTTCTGATTCATGTTTTTCTTGCCCATGACAAAGTCTGGTAGAGGTACCCTTTAATACTTCTTCTTTTCTCCAAACTGCATAGTTGTTTGACAGTTATGAAAGTATTATTCTATAAGTAACGAAAAGTAAAGTTTTTTGTTTCTTTGTTTTTAAAAAACATACAGGCTACCTCCAAACTTTTTCTTTCTTTCTGTTTTTTAAACATGAGTATTACTGGAAGAATGGCTACGTTTCAGAGTTTCACTTGATTTCAGGCTCTCTTAGACGTTACTCGGAAGGATATGGGTTAGATAAGCGAGTGGGAGTATATTGAGAGATTGATGTTTTATCCCAGCCGCTATGTAGGAGATAACGGAGGAAGAGTCACAATTTGCCTCTCTGCTCTTTGGTTCCTCTACCACAGGTCCTATTTGTCAGAAAGGGGAGGCATTATCATTGGGATGAAATTAAGATGGTGAAAAACAAAGGGACAAGGCAGTCATACATGGGGATACACAAGAGAAAGAAAGTTGGAAACTATCAAGGGAGACTCACGTAGAGTTACGATCTGACGTACGATCTGACGTACGATCTGACGTACGATCTGACGTACGATCTGACGTATGATCTGACGTATGATCTGACGTACGATCTGACGTATGATCAGAAATCTGAAGGGTTATGATCTGACAGTTGAAATTTTATATTTTTTTAACATTTACATTTTCAAGTATCAGAATTTCTTGAGGATACTATGGTTTGTTCCCATTAGTCCAAATAATAAAATCTCATCTTATTTTAAAAGCACAGAAGAAGCTACATGGATGTGACCCAAACCCACATTTCAGACCTCTCCTTCAGTCCCTTTTCACTGTCCTGGACTTTCTGGGATTACCTAATTTAAAACAATATCCCTTATCCTTTCCACCAGGGTACTGCCATTGCTGAAAAATTATAACTCACATGTAAAAACCCAAGATATACTGAGAATCTTTTGTTGTAGTTTTTCTCAACATAAATTACTATGACTGTCTTACATGTTTCTTATTTCTGCTCTTCATTCAGCCATCATTTATGAGTGCAGAGTTACCAGAATATTATCCTTTAAAGACTTTGATGTAAATATTTGTCAGAATCAGTGCAGTAAAATCTGTTACCCATGTTTCCCAAATTTAGTTCCTGGAGTTAACTCAATTTTTCATCTCTTCATAACTTTATTTTTCTCATCAGGGGATGGTTTTGAAGACAAGTGTAAGAACTGATAGCTCTCAATAAAATCTTTCATTTGTTTTTCTTCTGCATGGCTTGCATTTGTTACAGCAGCCACACAGAAAATGAAATGCTTCTCTCCAATTCGGCGAGTCTGTGGACAATTGATTATTGTGGTCCACAGGTAATTATCAAACGACTTTATAAAATCTACTAATAATTCTAATGCCAAAAACTGACATTTATAATTCCCTTTGACCTTGAAATATATAGAAAATTATTATTACTTAACACCATAAATAAACTTTTTCTTTTAATAATATATTTGTACAAAAGTGTATAATTTGATGTATTTATGTATGTTTTATAGCCAATTACATATAAGCTATATTACCTATATATAAATTCAATGCAATATATGTAGATGTTAGACACATTACATATATTTCACATAAAATAACTTCAATAAAATATGATATTAGGGCAAAAATGATTTGCAAATAATTTCTTGATTCATTAGGTTATTTATCTACACAGACATACTGTACATAACTGACAATTTATTGGGTTTATCTGATAATAATAATTATTATTTAGTAAAGGGTACTTGGCACATAGTATGTAATATATATACATATAGATGCTAATTCATTTGTTCTGAAGAATAACACTATAATAGATGCTGCTGTTGTTACCCAGTTTACACAAGATGAAACTATGGCACAGAGAAGTTAAATAACCTGCTCAGGACACAGAAAGTAAATGGCATTGTTGGAATTAGACCTTAGGCAGTCTGAACTCCAAAATCTGTTTTCTTAACCATGCTGCTACACAGTCTCTATTATTATAATTTCTTAAATGTCCATACCTTTTCTCCACTATGTTATAGATTTTAGTTTATCCTTTTTCATCTCCATATTGATATCTCTCAGTTTGACTACAAGTATATTAAATGACTCATTTTGAATTCATATTTGGTTAAGATCCATTTATACTTCCGAATAAATTTAGACTTTATGAAAAATGTTATTCGGTTACTCGTCTAAAGGAGAAAGCCAACAGGTTTTCTTCCTCCTGCTAGAATGCAAGCTTCAGAGAAGACAGCATTTTTTCTATTTGTTTATTTGTCTGTTTTGTTAATTACTCTATCCCCAAGTGTCTATAATATTACCTGCATCATAGCTGAATACATGGATGGATGGATGGATGGATGGATGGATGGATGGATGATGAACAAGTGAAGGCAGAGGGTGGCAGAGAAGAAAGAGAAAAAGAACCTGGGTCCCCAGAAAAGTCATTTAGGCATTACAACAACCACGTTACTCCCTCCTTTTTGGGTTCCTTGTTATGTGAAATAATCAATGTCCTTATTTTTTTTAACATCGTAATTTTTAAGTTAATTGGATGCCTTTCCTACATGAAGACGATAGTCTCCCTCAGTAAAGCAAACATTTTAGATTATTACGGTAGAATGAGATTGGATTGCTGTATTTTTTATTTCTCTCATCTTTTGTTCCACCTCTTTCTTTCTCTCTCCTCTTGTATCCAATAGCAGATATATTTAACCAAGCTTATTGGAGTAACAGATACAGTCTGCCCCCATGGATAAACAGTAGGGACAAAATAAAACTTCTTTATTTCTATAAGATTCATTTAGCAGTTTGATAATATTTTGAGGGGGTGCCCACTGTGTGTTGGGGAGTCTGTTAGATCCTCAAGCTGGTATGAGAAGCAGAAATGTATATAATTCCTACTGTAATGGAGAAATCTAATGGGAAACAATAATTAATAAAAGGCTAAAGGAAATGACCCTCATGGATATTCATGGCCTTTCTGCTGTGTGTGTGTGTGTGTGTGTGTGTGTGTGTGTGTGTGTGTGTGTGTGTGTGTGTTTGAGATGGAGTCTTGCTCTGTGGCCCAGGTTGGAGTGCACTGGCGTGATCTCAGGTCACTATAACCTCTACCTCCCGGGTTCAAGCAATTCTCCTGCCACAGGCTCCAGAGTAGCTGGGATTATAGGCATCCACCACCATGCCTGGCTAATTTTTCTATTTTTAGTAGAAACGGGTTTTCACCATGTTGGCCAGGCTGGTCTCAAACTCATAACCTCAAGTGATCTGCCCGCATCGGCCTCCCAAAGTGCTGGGATTACAGGCGGCGTGAGCCATCACACCAAGACTGCCTCTCTGTTTTAATACCGTGTTACAAATAAGTTAAAAGTCAAAGAAAAATTGTCAACCACCAAATTAAGGGGGGAAAAAAAAACCTATGCAAACATTTTTTTGTAAAATTAATTCCTTTCTGTCCTTTGGATGAAGTTTAGTATTTATGGAAAAGAATCAGCACTAGAAATTTAATATGTTGCTGCAACTTGGCAGCACAAACATTTTGGTACTGTTCCAACTTTAATTCTTGACTAAAATAAAATGTAGTTCACCTACAAAGCAGCGTTCTCAGCCAGACCCAGATATAGCAGTCATTGATATGACACCATCTAGTAGGAAAAAACTAGGTGACTGGTTTGACTAACTGTCAGAGTAGAAAGATTCTCAACACAACAGTCCTACCAAGTTTGTCAACACAACTTCACACTGTCTTTTCTTGCAGCCCTTATACTCAAAACTTCACATCAAGCAATTTACTTAGATAATCCTTTTATAAACAACTGCTACTCAGGAGGCACAGAGAAATCACTGCCAGAGGTGAAAGGCTACTTTCAGAAATAAAGACCAGAAAAATCATAAATACAAGTGAAACCTATAACTAAGAAAGTTTTTACTCAGGAGTGTTGGTTATTCTACTCTTTCATATATACTCACATATGAGAAGCCTGTTTACTAGGCGGGTTGATTAGAATTATACCTTTCAAAGTAGACAGCGTTGAAATGAAGGATTTGGTACATCATATGAAGATAATTGAATCATTCCTTCAGTTGGATAAGACTAAAATAATGTGCAACCTTTTTCATTCTTAAAGCAATTTGTAGTTTAGGTGCAGTGGTTCATGCTTGTAATTCCAGCACTTTGGGAGACTGAGCCGGGAGAATCGCTTAAGGCCAGGGGTTAGAGACCAGCCCGGGTTATCATCTCTACAAAAAATATATACATATTTTTAAATTAGCTGGGCTTAGTGTCACATACAGCCTGTTGTCCCAACTACTCTGGAGGCTAAGGCAGGAGGATTGCTTTGAGCCCAGGGTTTGAGGTTGCAGTGAGCTGTGATCAAATCACGGTACTCTAGCCTGAGTGACAGGTCTACTTTGACTGAAAAACTTTTGAGACATTGACCTTGTATAGTGATTGATTCAAACAGATAGAAATAAACCAAAATAGGATTGTCACTCATTAAAACATACACTTGCCTCTGCATGTGCACTCGAAGACCCACACAGTGTCAACAACATGCTAGGACGAGAGACAAAAGGTCAATAGAATTTAACCTCAACTGACACAGAGGAGGGGGTTCTGGGGGGGATAAAAGATGACATAATGGGTACAGTGTTCACTGTTCGTGTGATGAGTCCTCTAAAATCTCAGAACTCACCACTATAGAACTCATTCATGTAACCAAAACACCCCCCCAGAAATTGAAACACAAAAAATAATAGTTTTTTTCAAAAAGAATTTAACCTCAGTTACACCTCCTCTCATTTCAGTGTCTGAAACTGTTCAGTAATTCTTTGTGGGTTTTTTTTTTTTAAATTGACATTTTAACTTAGATCTTCTGAAACCCTTTCAATACTTGTGTCTTATTCAACATTAGAGTCTTATAATTCTAGGTTGTTAAACTCAAAAGTTAAGACACATTTTATTTCATGTAAAACTTTCAGTTAATCTTTTCAAGAGACTAGCAGTCATGATTTGAGGGGAAAAGTCTATTTTTACATTTCTTCTCCTTGTCATAAAATATACTTGGGAGACAGAACAACGTGAAGAAAGAAGTGCTGGACTTGGAATTAGAAAAGAAGGGTTCCAGATTTCCTTCTCAAGAGCTTTGTAAATTTAAACAAATTTCTTAACATCTTTGAGATTTCATTTTTTTCCCACTATTTTTGTGAAGATCTAAAATCATCATGGAATCATGTTTAGAATGACATAAAACTGGCATGTAACTATTGCTACTATTACTGGTGAAATATAGGTAGGCCTAAGTCAAAGTGGTTGGTACAAGATTTCCTCATTTTAGCCACTCATTGGCCTTCCTAGAGAAGCATTATTTCAGTGCCCTACTGAAGGTGTTTTGTTTGGGACACTGTTCAAAAAATCTTTGGAATTTATTAAGTCATTAACTACTACAAAAACTTTTACTGCATATAAAAAAAATACATCTTCAACAACTTGTAGATGAGTCTTTTGATTTTGATAAACGTGAGGCTATTCAAATTCTTTGTTTTTTTATATGCTTATGAAATGATGAGAAAGCAGTACAAATTTGGTTTGAATGGGCTATGGAAAGGGGCACTTTCAGAAATCATATACACTATCACTGTGTAAATAATGTTTACACTAAGTGAATATATATGACGAAGCATTAATCATCAAAATATTTTTCATGTATTTATATCATGTATTTATTTCAA
Organism: Rhinopithecus roxellana; assembly: GCF_007565055.1. Lineage (NCBI taxonomy): Eukaryota > Metazoa > Chordata > Mammalia > Primates > Cercopithecidae > Rhinopithecus > Rhinopithecus roxellana. The sequence goes on from NC_044549.1 coordinate 1,276,830, forward strand.
AAAGAGATTTTGGGGGATAAGTCCTTTGTTTGTTTCATTCGAATACATTAAGTACTCGACTTAAATACTCTCCACAAAATTGTACCCTAAATGATTCTGAGAAAATACATAATTTTAATAGTGTATGTGTTGGCGTGCATTTGGAAAGGTTCTATAATCTACCATCTGCACTTCTGAGATAAACAAGTAGAGGAATTCATTTAGTAACTAAGCAGGAACTTATTTTAAGAAATGAAAAAGTGTGGTACTTGGTGGCAATTTCATTTTCAGGATGAAAAACAGTTGTGGCACAGAACAGACTCCTTTCCAAGGAAATGAAAATGACTGTCAACAAGTAGTATTGTATTTGTCGCTAAGCACAAGTCTTATTGATCTGACACAACCTTTCCTTTTTATCTCATAATGATTTATTTGAGTTTCTGTGGAATCTAATGCCAGTTTGTACTTGCAAGGAAAATTGGAAAACCTTTTCCCCTTAAAATCAGGGGGAAAACATGGCTGTGCCTTTCAAATTTAAACCAGAATACAAGGAAGTTACTGTTGCGTGTATTCAAGGAATAAGAAATGGGTTAGAACTGAGCCAGGCAAACCTAGTAATGATCAAGTGATACAGAAACTATCAAGGCCACAAAACATAGGCTAGATGAGGACAACTTTGATGTACCCAATCATGTCACTTAATAAAGTGTGTCAGCAGTTCCTATAATTAGAAAAGCACCTTGGCTAAAAATTACATTTCTCCCAGGTCCTCAAATACATGCTATTACTATCTCCAAATTTGAAAGACTTTTTAAATTCTCAAAATTCATAAATTATTTAAATACAAATTATTTTTGATCGGCAGTGTATAAAAGGTAGAGATCAAAAGGTTCTATAAGATTTCCAAAGAGCAACATAACAACAATAAAACACAACATTCTGCTGGGAGTGGTGGCAGATGCCTGTAATCCCAGCACTTTGGGAGGCCTAGGCAGGCAAATATGACGTGAGCCCAGGAGGTCAACGCTGCAGGGAGCTGTAATCATATCACTGCACTCCGGAAGGGCAGCAGAGCTGGACCCCCATCTCAAAAAAAATAAAAATAAAAATCTTTCAATTAATCCCCAGTAGGATCTTTTAAGTAGAGGTAAAGTTTATCACGTAAATTTTCAGATATTAAAACCAAAGACCAATTCTAAAAACCTAATAAATAAGATATTGAACACTAGACATAGGATCCAATTTTCTTATGCTGATTCAGTCTAGTTTTGTGATCCTGAGCAAATTAATTCTCTGTATTTCTTCCCTGTAATAGGAAATACTGAATTAGATGCTCCCCCAAATCCCTTAAATTACTAGGGAGTTCATGAAATAGCAGCTCCTATTGTCAAATCACAAATGAAAATTTTTTTAGTGCTAGTGATACAATAAGGCTTTATATTCAGAAATAAGATACAAATAGATTTTTTAAAATTATATTGATTTTCTTTCTTAATTAATGCTTCTCTTTCTTGTATTTTTTTGCAATAATAAAGATCACAGGGATAGCCCAGCACAAATTGTTTAAGAATAACCATCAAGGATCATAAGTCATTTAAAAGGCTAAAATTTCATTTGGTAAATAAAGTATTTTACAACCCTATCAACCTTATCAGCATGCAATAATCAGTAGCCAATTAATTTCTTAGATATTCTTACAATTTTTAATCGATAACAGCTAATTGCTCTGTTTTCCAAGTAATGACTCTCCAATGAATGACCTAAATAAAACTTCAGAAAGAAACAGGAGTGAACATTATCATATCAAAACAATTTCATAATTGTTTCAAAAGAGAGTAATTTATAGATAAAATTTCCGTTTCACTAAACTTGATGTTAATTAGGCAATGTGTATTCAACTTTAGGCAAAGAAAACTTAAACAAAAAGTATTTGGTTTTTGTCTGAATTGGGAGAAGGGAACTATTAATGATGAATTACTACGTTCACTTTTTACTCTGATATTTGAAATAAAGAAGTACAATGATACAATCCAGAACCTAGTAAGCTAAGATTACATTCTTTGTACAGAGGGAGTTAAAACAAACAAAAAAAAAATAGGTCTTACATGTCCAAAGAGCACACAGATAACTTCTGAGTAACTCAAGCATAAACAGGAAAGAAATTTGATAGCAAACCTTGGTGGAGGTCCAGACTGAGTCTAATTACTGCCACTCCTTGTGAAAAATTTTGAATTAATAAGGTGGGAGGACAAAGGAAAAGGCGAAGCATGATGAGCCTTCCGACTCTAAAATCGGAAACCTTACCCTCTTTCAAAATGTGCCCTCCCCATAAAACTGCCCGAGTTGATAGATGAACGAGCGTTTTCAGGGGTGGGAGAGGTCTGTAGGAGATGGTTCTCTGGTTATTTCACCTGTGTTGAAGACCATCATTATGGAAGGAGTCGTGTTCTCCCTACTCGTGAAAGCCTGCAAGGCATTCTAAGGGCATAGCATTCAATGACTCCCTGGTGCTAATTTAAATGAAAAAATTATCTGGATCTGTTATTTAGTATCAACCAGTTACATAGTTCTACCTGTATTATGTGTGTATATTTTTGTGAGAATATTTATTTAATGTTATTTCTATGTATCATTCTTACTACAATAAAATTGAGAAAGCTGTGATTCTACATCTAAGGGCAATTTTTTTGTATTACAAATTTAGTTAAAACCTGAGATTTTTTTTAAGACAAATTAACTCTGGTGAATAAATAAATTAATGCATTGTAGATGTCTGACAGTTTATTCTGTCTAAAAAACACATGTCAATTACTACAGTTCAGCCACTTTTGGGCGACTGCAAGACTATTCCAACTTCAGTGAATAATACTCCTTTAGGTTAGTAAATGTGAGTAATACTCCTTTGGATTAGTAATTGTAAAACAAATTGGAATTCAGTTGGGTTAGCAATGCACTTTTGCAAATTAAAATAATAGCTTTAAAAGGAGATTTTATACCAAAGCATTTTGTATTGAGAGTTACTAACAATTACTCTTAAATGTGTATATTCATGGGAATTTTTTAAATGTATCCTCAGTTGCATGGAGAGGGCATTTATTCCTCGCAGATTAAACACATTGCACACGTCTACCAAGGTTATCAGCATTACATAGATTTCCCTGCTAAGTGCCTTTTGAACTTACCACCAAAAGTAAAAGCCCTTTCAAGTTCACTAAACTTTTAGAATTAAAATACAATCTCAGAATTTCCCTGCTCAAATATGCACTAGAGAGTAGCAGAGGAAGAGGAAAGGTTAGTCTCATTTTTGTAATAGCATGTATTTTGCACGTTGTTTCTTTTTTTTAATTTCATGAATAACTGCTACCTAGATCTACTACTACATCACAAGTGTTGACTTTTCTGAAGAGCCACTGGAGAAATAATTCTTGGATCTTGTTGCCAAGAAAATCTGTGTCATTTCTCAGTAGTTTATAAGCTTCTAACTTAATTTTTGGTCAATTGCTGGGAGGTTGAGTGCAGTTATTGGGACAACTTTATACAACATTGGAGTGCCTTGTCATATACATATCAATACACAGATGTTACTTTTGACTACACCAAGATGAAGGAAAATAGAGATAATATTGTTTGCATTTTAGTGAACTTCTTCAATTTGGTTATAAAACAAGCTAACAGGAGCACATGTTGGAGGAAGGGAAAACAGAGTAAGAATTTCGAAAGATGAAAACCAGGACAGGGTGTTCTAAGAAGTCAAGAACAGCATCCATTCTTACTGAAAAGAATGTGTTTTGTACACATTGTTTTTTACCATTGCCACACTGAAGTGACTATAAAGGAAGAATGAAACCTAATTCACCTTAAATGTCAATAGAATTTTTTCAGAGAAACTTCCTCTGCCCCTCTTTAAAATACCAATTTGTAGTTTAAATACCAATTTGTTAGTGTGACACCTTCTTCTTTATAACATTTTCATCACATTCATCACAGTTTGCTGCCTTATTTTTGTTTATTTCTTGTTGTTCTCCCCTGCCAGACTGTAAGCTCCATGACAGCTGGGAATATGGCTGTTTTATTTACCACTCTATTCCCAGTGCTTAGCCATGTCTAGCAAATAATTCACTGTGAAATATGTATGTCAAATACATGAATGATGTGTCTTCTGTGGACTAAGAAACCCACCATAAAAGGATAAAATATGAAATGACTTTAGCCTTAGTACTGTTATGAACAAGAGCTTAAAGAGTGAAAAGCTGGCCAGGTGTAATGGCTCACACCTGTAATCCCAGCACTTTGGGAGGCCAAGGCGGGTGGATCACCTGAGGTCAGGAGTTCGAGACCAGCCTGGCCAACATGGTGAAATCCCATCTCCACTAAAATTATAAAAATTAGCTGGGTGTGCTGGGTATGGTGGTGAGTGCCTGTAACCCCAGCTACTCGGGAGGCTAAGGCAGGAGAGTCACTTGAACCTAGGAGGTGGAGGTTGCAGTGAGCCAAGATCACATCACTACACTCCAGCCTGGGTAATAGAGTAAAACTCTCTCTCAAAAAGAAGAGTGAAAAGCATGACTTTCATGAGGCAGCTCTGTGACTTCCATATCCTTTCTTGCTTAGAGCAAGGATCCTGTGTAAGTAAGTTTCAGCAAGGATCCTGTCTAAGTAAGTTTGAGCAAGGATCCTGTCTAAGTAAGTTTGAGCAAGGATCCTGTCTAAGTAAGTTTGAGCAAGGATCCTAAGTAAGTTTGAGCAAGGATCCTGTCTAAGTAAGTTTGGGGTGCTACAACAAAAATATCATAACCCAGGAGGCCTAAATAGTAAACATTTATTACTCACAGTCCTGGACCAAGCAACCAGCAAATCCAGTGTGTGGTGAGGGCCCACTTCCTGGTTTGCAGTCAGCTTTCTTCTTGCTGTGTCCTCCTATAGTGCAGAACAGAGACAGGAAGCAAGCTCCCACACCTCTTTATATTCATACTGATTCCCAGCCACACGGGCTCCGTCCCCATGACCTAATCATCTCCCAAAGGCTTCACCTCCTGATACCATCACATGGAGAGTGAGGGTTTCAACATATAAACCTGCGGGCTGGGGGACACAGTCCAAATCAGAGACATTAGGTTATAAAATGTTGCAGAGGACAGTTCTTCTTAATAAAGATGGGGTTGCTATAATATGCTGCTCTTTTACTTGACATTTGGACATGAACTACATGAATATCTGTACTTGAATGAGACTTGTTTATGCAGCCATCATTAACGTTGGTTAAGAAAGCCCGAGTGAAGAAAATGGAATTGCTAGAAAATGCAAATAAAAGAGACTTTATAGACAGATGTAGACTGTTTTTGGAGACAGAGTCTTGCTCTCTCCCCAAGGTTGGAGTGTAGTGGTGCAATCTCGGCTCACTGCAGCCTTGTTCTCCCAGGCTCAAGCAATCCTCCCACTTCAGCCTCCCGAACAGTTGCGACTACAGGCCCATGGCACCATGCCCCACTAATTTTTTTATTATTATTTTTCATAGAGACACGGTCATATTTTGTTACTGAAATCTTCTGAGCTGAAGCCATCCTCCCACCTAAGCCTCCCAAAGTGCTGGGATGACAGGCGAGAGCCACCACACTGGGCCTGATTTTATTTTAAAATACATATGAGACAGTATCAAGATTGATGTTTATGTATGAATTACTGCAATTAATAAAAAGAGTAAAATCATCTAACACCATAACATTTCCTCCTAAAGTTATTCAAAAAGAAAAAGAATAAATCCAAAGAAATTACTTAAATTCAAAAAGAGTATGAGAACAAGAGACCGAGCCTCCCTCACTGTTATCATGGGACACTACGCACAGCTGCTTTTTTTTTTTTTTTTCCCCATTTTTAGGGGTTTATAACATGTACAACACTCATCCATTTGAGGAACAGAGAAACTTCTAGTTGAATTTTCTAATCAATTGTCAGCCCATCCTCTCCCTGTAAAAAACACACTGACCAAAAAAGCAGACAGATCTAGCTTAAAAAGGAGACTTTAAATGTTAGTGTCTCTTAAAGGCAGGCATTGATAATGGTAAGCGACAAACCAAGGCTGGGCTCATGGACAGGGTGGTATCTGTACCCGGAGGGCAGAACGCTGCTGCTTGGCACCAGTGTAGTAATGATTCTACTTCATTTTTATGTTCAACGTATGGTAATCAAGCCTCCCATTAAAGTAAAGAAGGAAGTCTGGTAGTCTGTTGCTTATTATGCACTAGAATCATTGCTATGTGCTTTTTCCGTAAGAGTGGTTTCTTTCCTGTCTAGAATTACACTTTTCCAAGGAAACTCTTACCTTGAGAGGATTCAGGAATTGCAATACCTGCAGGCAACACTTAACATGGACATACGAAAAAATGAGGTTCTTCCTGACAAGAAAAATGATTGATAAGTGTATGCTGAGAAAATCATGGAAACATTAGGAAACCCAAGAAAACTATTCAGTGGAATCAGCGCTATGCAAATGAGATCAACATTTGCATATTTCCTTTTCCTGCTTCACGCATTAAGAGGCCCCAGGTGGTGCTGAAAGAAGGGCGCAGTTTGTTTTTGGATTCTATAACAATCTGCGTCTTTTGCTCATTCACCAGCTGTGTCAAATATGGCCAAAAATGGTTGGTAGGACCTTCTCATTGAGGGAAAATAAAAGTTCTTTTTAAAACCTGGCATCTGACGTTCATATATGTGAGTGGATAATATCTAGTGAGCTAAAAAAAAAATAAAATAAAATAACCATGGCTAAGATCTTAAGCTCAGAGTTTTATTCTTAAAAAAACATGATTTCTTAACTCTCTGGAAAATGTGAGCAGGTGTAAAGACAGTTATATAACCAAGGAGAGCCAGAGCACGAGGAAAAGAGAGAAAAGATCAGATGAAGTAAATGGAACTTATGTTTTCTAGATATTAAGAAGAACAGAAATTAAAAATCCCTATTAACCTATTTATTTTAGTTAAGAAAATTAAACATACAAGGCAGAGATACGAGATGGGTACATAATATGTTGGACCCCACGCAAAATGAAAGCATGGATCCCCTCGTTCCAAAAGCAGGAAAGAAAAAGTACAGTTAAAAGTCATAAAATATGAACTATATTGGTTTAAGATATTTGATAGGGTTTGTCTGTATGTCTCCACTCAAATCTTTGAATTCTACTAATCCCCTGTGTCAAGTGTGGAACCAGGTGGAGGTCATCGGATCACAGGGGTGGTTTCTACCATGCAGTCCTCGTGATAGTGAGTGAGTTCTCATGAGATCCTATGATTTTATAAGCTTCTGGCATTTCCCCTGTTTGCACTTATTCTCTCTCCTGTAGCCCTGTGAAGAGGTGCCTTCTGCCATGATTGGAAGTTTCCTGAGGCCTCCCTAGCTCTGCAGAACTGAGTCAATTAAACCTCTCTTCTCTATAAATTACCAAGTCTCAGGTATTTCTTCACAGCAGTGTGAGAACAGACTAATACAATATTTTATTATGTATATAATATAATAGGGGTTACACTTCAGTATTAAACTGTCAACTTGCAAAAATATTTTAGTGTCATCATTTTATATAATATAGTAATGTTTTGTTGATATGATTTCTTGATTGATGATGAGATTTTTTTTGGTTCATTTGCCTATGCATTTATTTATTAAATCATTAAATGTATACTTTCAACACTTCATTTTCAGTCAGCATAATTGAGGGTGATCAAGTGGTATTTCCAGTTCTAAATCTTTGAATGTCTTCCACAATGGTTGAAGTAATTTACCTTCCCACCAATAGAGTAAAAGCATTCCTATTTCTCCACAACCTTGCCAGCACTGGTTGTTTCTTGACTTTTTAATAATCACCATTCTGACTGGCATGAGGTGGTATCTCATTGTGGTTTTGATTTGCATTTCTCTAATGATCAGTGATGTTGAACTTTTTCACATATGCTTGTGTTGGCCACACGTATGTCTTTTTTTTTAGAAGGGTCTATTTATATCCTTTATCCACTTTTAATTGCTATTTGTTTCTTTCTTGTAAATTTACTTGAGTTCTTTGTAAATTCTGGATATTAGACCTTTGTCAGATGGCATAATGCCTAGGTAATGGGTTGATAAGTACAGCAAACCACCATGGCACACATTTACCTATGTAACAAACTTGCACATTCTGCACATGTACCCTGGAACTTAAAAAACTTAAATAAATAAATAAATAGAAACTGATGTCAGTCACTCCTGGCAAATGTTTGATAGCAAACAATTTTTGATAGTTTTCCATTTAAGAGTATCATTCTTATGATACAATTATTCTGAAACTTTTAAGAACATTTATAGGCCATGGCAGTATTAAGATAAATTTCTGATAAATTATTTCAAAATACAAGGATTAGCACACATAGAGCTGAACATTCTTATAGGCAAATTTTTCTAGAAAGATTTATCTCTTCATATAAACCAATTTCATGTTAGTCTAAATTTAATTTTTTATGTGAATGTAACTAATAGTATCTTCATGTTTCCTATGACATTTTCTGTAACTTGTGGGACGTTATACAAGAAAACAATCATGACTTCATGATTGGTATATAATTCAAAGCACTTGTTCAGGCATTCTATCATATATTTTTAATTGTAAGGAAAAATATTAAAATTGTCTTCTTGCTTAATGATTGGTTCATCTAAAATAATATTCTTTTTTATTGACACATAGACCTTTACATTTAATTTTTACTTTTAAACCTGTGGCTACTTGCTTTGCAAACTTTCAGCAGTGATCAAAACCAGAAATCCTAAACTCTTTGAATACTTCTGATAACTCCCTGATATGCTTTATTGTAGTATCATGTTTAACTTTTTATTTTGTAATAATTTACTGATAAAGCTTACTGCTTGAGCAATTACCTTTTCAAAATATTGATATAAGCAGAATAAAAAACTTCCCACTTACCTATTTACTTCACTCAAGGAAATCGGATGTAATAGATTTTTATCAAGGATGGCAAAATAATTTGGAAAGCCTAGTGCAAAATAAAAATATAGTGTCCCTTGTTTAAAAAGCAGAAAAAATGAGGCTGGGCGCGGTGGCTCAAGCCTGTAATCCCAGCACTTTGGGAGGCCGAGACGGGCGGATCACGAGGTCAGGAGATCGAGACCATCCTGGCTAACACGGTGAAACCCCGTCTCTACTAAAAAATACAAAAACTAGCCGGGCGAGGTGGCGGGCGCCTGTAGTCCCAGCTACTCGGGAGGCTGAGGCAGGAGAATGGCGCAAACCCGGGAGGCGGAGCTTGCAGTGAGCTGAGATCCGGCCACTGCACTCCAGTCCGGGCGACAGAGCGAGACTCCGCCTCAAAAAAAAAAAAAAAATAAATAAATAAATAAATAAATAAAAAGCAGAAAAAATGTGCAATAATCCAAATTCAGTAAATCAAGGTAACTTTTGCCAATAAATGTATCATTTGGCTTTCCGTTATTTTATTTTTTCTGTGACTTCATATTTTCTTTTTTCCTTTTTTTTGAGAGGAGAAAACCAACTTAACCTAAAGTCTCAATATTGAAAGAGAAAATAAATGATACAATATTAATTAGAAAGTGGCAAAAAGGAACAAAAACTTACTTTTATTAGCTTATTCATAAAACAGTCTCTAAAGCAGACAGTTGGGGAAACAATAAATTCGCTGCCATCATTTATGTTAAATTTCAACTAGAAAGAAAATGTGGGTTAACTATTTGACACTTAGGGGTCCTCAGAAACAGCGAAGTTTTTATTGTATACAGAAGTGGAGGCATAAAAGTTCACCTTTTCCTGGTCTCAATTTGAAATGTTAGTTTTTGGATTCTTCTGTTGAAGCAGAAAATCCTAAGTTCATGATACACAGTAACCTACAAAGCTATTAATTTGGTGCTGTGTATATTGCACCAAGCTAATGCTTTTTCAACTTGAATTAGTATCTTAAGTACATAATCTTTCAAAGTTGTATCTTGCTTAAAAACATTATATATGAAAGCAACATGCCCTTTGGCACTAATGTGAATTCAGTTTGTGACGTTTACGTATTGCATATGGTCAACATCAGTGTCAATTAATTGAACTGCTTAGGTTCAAACCTTTGACAAGAAGATGCAAAGTGATACAAAATATATTTTCAAGCCAATACTTAAGCTTTGATTACAAAAGTCAGACAAATTTAAATAGAATACTTTTTTTTTTTAACTCACAACTTATAATGAAAGCAAAAACACAGCCATGGTTTTAATAAAGCCTCATTAGAAACTGTGATTCTTGGCAAGCATGTCTATTACTGACGCTAAACTATAAAATCTGTATGTTCAGAGGGCAAACAGTATTCTCTTTGTTGAGCCAGAGAATGGAGGTTGGGGGGAAACTATTTCAAGCTACAGTAATAAATTTTTAGTGAGTCTTTTCAAGTATCTTGCCAAAACATCAGACAGGTTTAGGAGAATGCTTGGCTGCAAATTGACCCATAGTAAATTGATTGATGTCATCACTTGAATGTATGCTTTCTATCATCAGTTATTTAGGATGGATTACAGTTTGATATGTGTTGGCCCCATCAGTAATTTCTCTTGTGAATTTTGTTTAATTATACAAAGTAAATGGAAATAAAAGCAAATGGGAAATTCCATTATAAGGTGCCTAATTTTTGGCCAGGCACGGTGGCTCACACCTGTAATCCCAGAACTTTGGGAGGCAGAGGTGGGCAGATCGCTTGAGGACAGGAGTTCAATACTAGCCTGGCCAACATGGTGAAATCCCATCTCCACTAAAAATACAAAAATTAGCTGGGTGTGGTGATGCACACTTGTAATCCCAGCTACTCGGGAGGTTGAGGCAGGAGAATTGCTTGAACCTGGGAGGCAGAGGTTGCAGTGTGCCGGGATTGTGCCATTGCACTCCAGCCTGGGCGACAGAGCAAGTCTCTGTACTTAGTTTTTTGCTAGGTCCAACCACAAATATTTGCAATGCCATTTTTAAAAGCATAGAGTGTGTGGCACCATTCTTGGCACTTGAGATACTTCAGTGAACAAAGGCAGACCACAAATGAATCTTGAGATAGTCATATTTCTGCCATAGTTCTAAAATATGAGGGTTTTAACAGAATTTTTAGACTCATATCTCACTTTCTAGGATTATGTGAGCTTGCATAATTATCCAGCATTTTTGTCTTAAAATGCATTGAGATGTGAAAATATCAGGAGAATCATAACATCTCATGACTTTTTATAAAGCAGAATGAAATAAGGTGTGAGATGCCTTTCTATGAACAGATTAAAATACAAATAATGTTGAGTCACAAAAAAAATTGTCAATCATTTCTGAATGCCTAATGTACAAGTTATGATGATGGTACCTGGGACGTACAAAGGAGAATGAGACATAGTTCTGAAGTCAGGTAATTCAAAATCTACCCTTCAGCCAACCAAGGCTTTGAGAACATGAGGAGGAAATAATGGTGGCTTTAGGTAGCGTCCTGATATAACCAGTAAAACTGAAGCCCAGTCCAAAGCATTTCACAGAAAGAGCTTCCCATTTTTGTTCCTTTAGCAGAAGGGTGAAGAGGAGGCATAATTTTGAAATGGGAACCTCCTTACTGCTGAAGGAAGGACAGTGTACCAGGAAGGCCTCTCTCAGAAGGAAAAGCAAAGACCCATTTTATCGACCTAGGCTACTTGGAATAGGAGAGTATCCACTTGTCTCAGCATCTCACAGAGGCTGGGAGGCAAAAGCTGTAAATCACTCCTCATCACTTCTCCCAGCCGCTGTACTGGCTCTGGGCCAGGAGCCTTCCAGAGTCCCAAGACTCATTGTAAAGGCCTCATGCTCCCCACAGAGCTTTGGTACCCTGAGAAGCCATATACGGTTCAATCCTGTGTCTTGGGGTGTTATTATTTTATTTAGTCACTGATACAGGCTGTCCAACGTTCCTGACAGGGTGCAAAAGTAACATGGTTTCAATCTTCTCGTGATCAGGAATTCATTTTTTTATCCCCTGTCAAGAGAACTCAGTGGGATAAAGTTTTGTTTCCCGAAGAACACAGCAACAGTGGGGACGTTAACACTGATTTCTGTTTCAAGCTGTCACACAGTTGCTTCTGGCATACAGAGCAGAGGATATGGGCTCCAGGCCTTCTGGTGTCCCCAGGATTCAGGTCTTCGCCCAGGTATAAAGAGGTTGCTATGGCAGAGACAAAGCTTAACTTACTCAAACTATCACAAATATGAATCATCGCTGGAGGCTCAAGAACAGCTCCCACCATCCTGCTTCTGAACACCATTATCATCCTTTCTAAAAATAGAAGACAATGTTCCCTCATAATGTTCTGCTTTGGAAAGCTGATCTCTTTCTGTGTTTTAAATTTCACTATGATTTGCTCTAGAAGGATGTACATGTGTGTAAACAGACATTTATTAAAACTATGAGTGTAGTGTAGCTAAAATGGCAGGTGGATGCGAATGTGTATATGATTGTTATTTCGCAAAATAGAGTCTCTATTTCATCAAATAGCTGCATCCAAACTCAGTGAACTGAAGGATATGACCATACCAAGAAAAGGAAATGCTAATGGCTCCAGCCCCTTTTTGGTTTTCAATCAGAATTCTTCTGGCCCATTGGCCAAGCTCATTGGCCAGGAATAAGGGAAAAGAGCAAGTAACTACTGGCAATCGTTCTGTTCTGCAAAGCATCATTGGTGAATCAGAAAGATTGATCGCAGAAACACTGTGTCCTGTCTATAACTGTGCTGACAGCCTGAAACTGAGCAGTTGTGCTACTGAACCACACTGTTTCTGGCAGCTTAGCCTTTCTTTCTGTGCTTCTTCCAAGTTCAGATCTAAAAGGTGAATGAAAAAATACTGTAGCAGTAACTAAATAATGTGAACATGAGTGTGTGTTACCTGGAAGTGGTCCATTTCTTCTTAACTCACTGTTCAGAAACTAAAAATGAGGTAAATTGGAATCCACAGAATATCAAACATCATAATTGTATTTGATTTGTGAAACCATTTTTTATCATCTCTCACATTTTATCACTTTTTTCCACTTCTCCATAAATAAAGTATTGAAGAATTTGAGCAAAATATGTAGACCATCAAGTTATAATTTCATCTACACAGGTTTTTATCACATCAACTACAATAGACCTATATCTATTCTTGTCCCATAATTTTTTACCTTGTTTTATTATATAATTATTTATGTACTGGTATGACCTGAATGTTTCTTCAAATTTTATCTTATAATATCCTAACTTCCAGTGGGATGGTATTGGGAGGCTGGGCCTCTGGAAGGTGATGAGAACACAGGGGCAGCGTTCTCATGAATGAAATTACTCTTTTTCTTTTTTTTTTTTTTCTTATAAATGCTCTTAGAGGCCCAAGAAAGCTGCTTTCCCTCTTTAACTATGTGAGGACATAGCAAGAAGTTACCGTCTGTGAACCCAGAAGCAGATCCTTCACAGACAATGAATCTGCCAGTGCCTTGATCTTAGGCTGCCCATCTCTGGAACTGTGAAAATAAACATTTATTTTCTGTAAGCTACCTACATTACGGCATTTTGTTTTAGCAGCCAGAACAGACTAAGACATGCTCCTATGTTTTTACTAGTATTTCTGGCTACCTAAGCCGGAAGCCATATTCAATTTGTTTTTGGATCTCCCAATGCATATATATCACAGTGCTTTGCACAAACTCACTGAATCAGAGGCAGGCATTCGTGTAGTTCTAGTCATGGATTTTGGATTAAGAATGCCATAAATTGGAATTCCAGAGTTACCACCTGATTGATATGTCCCTTCTGACACTTGAACTCTCAGAATTTTCATGTTTTTAAATCTGTGAAATGATAACTCATATTTCAGAATTATGAAAATGATAAAGCGAGTTGACATACGTGAAATGCAAAATATAGTGACTCACATTTTAAAAAATCTGGTTTGCTCTTCTAAACCTCAATAAAATAAATATTTGTTGGATAGATAAATAAATAAATGAAGAACTATGAAGACTTACAGGTTCTGATTTGTTTTTGGGATACTTCATATATTTGCCTAGTAATGGCCTGTTGTAGATATTAAGTCTTTGGAAAATATTTTTCCAAAATTTTCATTTGAACTCAAGTTAAATTGCAAACTTATTTGAAGCCAGTTTTACTAAAATATTGAGATATTAGCTGTCTTCCATATCAAAATTTTAATTATACCAAAATATTAAAATTAGCTCACATGTATTTCTGGAAAAAAATACTTAAACAACATAGCAGAAGTATCTATAATTGACTAAAAACGGTAGAATTATTGTTTTGATATTTGCAATGCACTTTTCATATTCACATATGCTCTTAAGTGCATGATGCATAGAAGGGAACACAGATGGGGTCAGGGGAGCCGGGAGTGCTGCTTATGCCATAACAAGTCCGACCCCAGAAAACCAAGCCACCTAGGAAAGAGAGCCACAGATTCCAACAATCTGGTGACTGAAACAAGCTGTCGTCTGATCATAGTAGGTTCATTCATCTATTCAGAGAATATTGAATGAGCACCTGCTATGTTCCATACACTCACATGGATCAGCCATATTGAATGAGCACCTGCTATGTTCCATACACTCACATGGATCAGCCAGTTCAGAAAGAGCCTATAATCCTCTGGACAAAGAAAAGCTTAAATTGTGCTTCCCAGATGAGTAAGTGGAATGATGACAGGGGACAGGGCTGTCTTATGACTGGCTTTAAAACTGCCATGCTGCCAACTGGTTTTGAGGCAGAATCTATCTTTTGATTTCCATCTCAGTCTAATATGACGACTTTCACTCATATCTGGGAATTTTGGGGTTTTCTTATTTGATGCAAACTTCTTTGCCCTCCTTAGAGTCCTAAAGTTGCTGACTTGCAGAGCCTCACTGTATCTAAATGATATGGAACTCAGAGCCAATATGCCTGCATTTCTTGCACTCCTGTTTTGAAATTCCTTTGGTTGTACTAAAATTTTATCTTTTTGTTAAGCATGGAGGTGTTGCAGCAAATAATTTTACATAAAAGGGTGATGGCATTTTAATGGTTTACAAAGAATTAGAGAAAACCAATTCCAGGAACTAATTCTAGAAGTGTCTCTTTCAGGGTCTTTCACGGGAAGGAAGGTGCCATACCTGAGTTATCTGTGAATCCCTTTAGGTTCTTTTAGAGATTTTTATCTTTGCATTGACTGTGCTTCAGAAAAGTCATCAGGAAAATGTATTGGAATTTTTCATGGAAGTATATTTTCTCCTGTGGCCTCACTGTATGTTTTACAAAGTTTGTTTTCTCTTATATCCATGAGCAATTCACTTCACTAATGTGATTGTCCATTAGACAAATTTACCAGATTGACTGACTGATTGACAACACTAGGTAGTAAGTAGGGACACAGAGAATCTAGGTAGGTTCTTAAAGAGAGAGGGCTAAATCCTCTAATTCAAATTTTAAAAAGCTTGATTTGTTTAAAATTGTCAGTAGTGTGAATGAAGCCACAGATCTACAGAGAGAGCTAAGTAACTAATAAGTAATCTTATCCCAAATAATCAATTGTTGAGGACAATCTAGTTCAAAAAAAAATTATTGTAACCTATTTTCTAACTCAGCTCATTTAAAAACTGAAGAAGAGGAATCTCTTTTTTTTTTTTTTTCAAGTATTCAAAGCCTAACAGCAAATAATGGTGGAAAAAAATTGTTTGTTATCCTAAATTTACTCTTATAAAATTTCCTGTTGCCAGCCCCACCTTAGACTAAATCTCTGTAGAACACATGAGATTATTGAGAATGCAGCAGTATTTCAGAGGGAATTGCTGAGCTCTGGGCTCTTATTTATAATTTTTTTCTTGTTCCACTCATATGATATAGAACAGTGATTTGCACCTAACAGATGGTCAACTAATTTTCACTGGATTCAGATGAATAGAACTGTAAGTATCCACAGAACTAACGTCATGAAGTACACTCCCATAATGATTGTCGAATAAAAAATTACCACCCCCACCACCAGAAAAAAAGCAAAAGGATAAGAAATCCTTGGCCCAAACCCTTGCCCAAATCATTTTTCACAGTGGATTCTTCCAAACTTCTAAGGACATTTTAAGAAAATTTCCACACAACAAAAGCTCTATAGTTGTCTTCCAATTTTTCACTATCCCAAAGAGCATAGCAATGGAAACCCTTATACATAAATCCTTGACATTTCTGATTATTTCTTAATACTAGAATTGGGGTTACTAGAACAAAGTCTATAAATATTTTTTAAGGTTCTTGCAACATATTGTCAAGGAAAGAAATACCATTTTATATCAACAATGCATAAGAATTATTTTCATTGAAACCTTTTCATCTTGCCCAAGAAATAAAGTCTAGCTTATATTTTTAAATATATGCTTCTTCATCTTGGCCAAGAAATAAAGTCTAGCTTATATTTTTAAATATATGCTTCTTTAAAAAGTACAGGAAAATGTAGAAGCAAATATATCAAAAATTTACCATGGTTATTAGGTTGTGAAATTAAAGGAACTTTGTATTTTCTATCTTTGAGTCCTCAATGGCAACAAACTCACTATAGTGAGTGCATGGTCACTCAGTAACATGAATAACAAAATTAAAAGGAAAAATGTTGTGAGTGATGGTGAGAAAGATGAAGTGGTTATGGAGGGAAAGGAAGGCATATATAAAAAATTTGTTCCCTTTGAAGTTAAAGAAATAGAATGAAAAAAACAATTATATTTTACCCAAGAGCATTTCGTATTTTCACAGTGGTAGGGAGAACGGCCCCTAAGATTTTCACGTTCTAATCCTCAGAGTCTGTGAGTAAGTCAGGCTCCATGGCAAAGAGCAACTAAGGTTACAAAGAAAATTGAAGTTAGCTGCTTATCAACTGACTTTCAAATAAAAGTAGGAGAGGGAAACAGAATACAGAAAGGGAGATGACAATGGAAAAAGACTGGTCAGAGATAGGTAACATCGTTGGCTTTGAAGACAGACAGAGAGAGCCATAGCCACAAAATGCGAGTGGACTCTAGAAGTCAGAACCAGCAAGGGAAGAGATTCCCCCCAGAGCTTCCAGAAAGGAAAGCAGCCCTACCTACCCATACCTTGATTTTAGCATAGGAGTATCTGTGTCAGGCTTCGGAGCTGCAGAGCTAGATTATGTATATGCATATGGATATGGATATGGATACATACACACACAAAATTGTGTTGTCTGTAAGCTACTAAGTTTATGATTATTATTTTTTTTTTTTTTTTTTTTTTTTTTTTTTGCAGAAGTAAAACACACACACTCAAATAACAGCCTTCCAATTCCTGCCCAAAGCATTTTAATATTATCAGATGTTCTCATTCAAGATTCTCAGCCAATGTCTATGGGTGATTTCTCTGCCCATTTATTCAGTTCCTCCCATATGGTCCAACTCCATCCTTTTAGGTTTCCCGGGGTCTCAACAATTCGACCAACTCACACTTGCTCACTGGGCTTCCAAGAAAGCTCCTGGTTTTCTTCCTCTCTCCACCACTTCTTTCTTCACAGCTTTGTTAGTCTCTCCTCAACTCCACGGATTCTCCAGGAGAGCCCTGAGACTTTCTGTCTTTTCATTGTCTCTCATCTCCGCGCTTAACTCATCTCATCTAATGGTTTTAAATATATTTTATATCCTGACGAATCTCCAGTCTCTGGCCAGACATCTTTCTCATTCTTCCCCTCAACTGCCCACGGCTTGTTCCATACTCACAGATGCAGACATCTCCAACAGAACACACCCCAACCTGGGCCGGACACGGTGGCTCACACTTGTAATCCCAACACTTTGGGAGGCCAAGGCAGGTGGATCACCTGAGGTCAGGAGTTCGAGACCAGCCTGACCAACATGGTAAAACCCCATCTGTACTAAAAATACAAAAATTAGCCAGGTGTGGTGGCGCTTGCCTGTAGTCCCAGCTACTTGGGAGGCTGAAGGAAAATACCCAGAACAGAGCTACTGAGTTCTGCCTTGTCCCCATCTCAGTACGGAGAAGGCCTATTCTTTTGGTTGCTCAGGTCAGAAACCTTGGAGACATTTTCTACTCCTCTTTGTCTTATGCCCAATACCTGTTCCGTCCACAAATCCTTTGACACTATCTTCAGAGTATATCCAGACTGCAACACTTCTCACAACACTCACTACTATCAACCTTATTTAAGCCACAGTCATCTCTCTCCTGGGTCATTGTAATGGATTTCCTATTGTTCTCCTTGCTTCCACTATTGCCCCCACCCTCCTCAAAACAGCAGACAAGATGACCCCTTAAAAACGTCAGGCAGAATACGAAGCACGGCTCAGAAGACTCCAGTGTCTGTGGACCTCAGATAAAAAGCTAAGGCCCGTTTGGTGGTTTCCATTCCCCTTACCTTTCTGACTTTCTCTTTTACTGTTCTTCTCTCACGCCCTCTACACTGGCTGTTTACTGTTCTTTATACATGTCACACTTGCTTTCATCTTCTTGTGTATTACTTTGTCAAATACTCTTTTTTTTTTTCTTTGAGACAGACTCTTGCTCTGTCACCCAGGCTGGAGTGCAGTGTCATGATCTCGGTTCACTACAATCTCTTCCTTTCAGGTTCAAACGATTCTCGTGACACAGCCTCCCCTGGTAGTGGGACTACAGGCACGTGCCACCACACCAGACTGATTTTTGTATTTTTAGTATAAACGCTGTGTTGGCCAGGCTGGTCTCGAACTCCTGACCTCAAGTGATCTGCCCACTTCAGCCTCCCAAAGTGCTAGGATTACAGGTGTGAGCCACCGTGTGCGGCCTACTTTGTCAAACACCCTTCACCACTTTGTGCACAACCTTCTCCCTCAACTCCCTCAGACCTTTCCTCAAATGTCATGAGTGAAGTCTTACCTGACTATGCTATATAAAATTACCACTGTCCCCCAAACCTTTCCTATCCATTTTCCCTACTTATTTTTTTTAATCACTGTCTAATCCTATTCAGTTTGCTTAATTCTCAAGCTTATAGTCTGCATTAGGCAGGGTTCTCCTGAAAAACAGAACCAGGAGTATATAGAGAGATATATACAAATAGATTTATTATGGAAGGTGGGTTTACGTGATCCAGGAGGCTAAGAAACCCCACGGTCTGCCTCCTGCAAGCTGGAGAAATGGGAAAGCTGGTAATACCGTTCCAGTCAAATTCTGAAGGTCTGAGAATCAGGAACTCCAGTGTCAGAGGCAAGAGAAAATGGCTGGCCCTGCCGAATCAGAAAGCAAATTCACCTTTCTGTCACCTTTTTGTTATATTCAGGCCCTCAGTGGATTGGAAAATTCCCACCTGCACTGGTAAGAGTCATCTTCTTTACTGAGTCTTCCAACTCCAATGTTAATCTCTTCCAGAAACACTCTCGCAGACACATCCCAAAACAGTGTTTACAAACTTCTGGGCATCCCTTAGCCCAGTCAAGCTAATGTATTCAAGGAAGCATTGCAGAGTCTTTTTTTTTCCTGCTAGAATGAAAGCTCTTTGAGTGTTGGGAATTTCATCTCTCTTTTCACTGCTGTGTCATGCATGAATGAATCAGAGCAAAGGTAAGGACTGTATAGAGGAACACAGAGAAGGAAAGCTTTCTGTGACTATGTGAAAATACTGGCACGTTTCTAGTTTTGCCATCAGTACTTGGGCCTTTGTTTTGTTTAAAGTGGAATTATGAAAAAAAATTAAAAGTCATTGATTAATTATTAGGATAAAGCATTTTCTAAAAAAATCTTTAACTTTAAGCCAATTAAATAAGCAGAACCAAATCAATTTGTATTTTTATACTTAGAAATATGTGCTACATTGTTAGTTTACCACAATTCAGAAAGCAAAGCAGTGAAAGCTCTCCGTTCTTATTAGATTTCCAGTCAACACACATTTCCTGTAGGTCAAGCCTATGCCTCTTTCCCACCCAAGAAAACACATAAGATTTTTCATTCATTTATGATCTTACATATTTAATTAACTATTTATGCTACCTTTTAAAACTATTATGCCACTATGACTTTGTGTGCTTTATAAGACACGCGTACACACACACACAAACACGCACACACATACACACACATACACGCGCGCACACACACACATACACACACGCACACACATACATGCACACACATACACGCACACACATACACATACATACACGCACACATACACGCACACACACACATACACACACACAAACGTATATAGGAGCATTTAGTGTTAAGCTTATTCTTTTATCAAGGTCATCAGCAATACTTTTAAGTATCTCTGTCAGTCTAGTATTATATTTGCAGGGATGATATACAGTTTATTTTTATGATTTTTTTTTTAATTTGAGACAGAGTCTCACTCTGTCACTCAGGCTGCAGTGCAGTGGCACGATCTCAGCTCACTGCAAACTTTGCCTCCCGGATTCAAGCGATTCTCCTGCCTCAGCCCCTGAGAAGCTAGGATTACAGGTGCGTGTCACCGCACCCGGCTAATTTTTGTATTTTTAGTAGAGACGGGGTTTCACCATGTTGGGCAGGATGGTCTTGACCTCCTGACCTCAGGTGATCTACCTTCCTCGGCCTCCCAAAGTGCTGGGATTCCAGGCGTGAGCCACCGCACCCTGTCAAATATTTTAAAGTACATAGATACACCCAAGTCTCCCTTGAGAAACGTCCTCCAAAGACTTTAAGGTGGTTTAAATGGCACTAATGATTCTAAATATCAAGCCATTTTCCAACTTTTCTTAGGACTTCTAAACATAGACTACCAAAAAAAATGACAAATAAAAAATGAGAAGTCTAGTAGCATTCTTGCTTTGAATGAGTATTCTACTAGAAAACATGAAAAAGAATACGAAATTTTTACAATAAGAGAAAAATAAAAGTAAAAAAATATTTTATTCGTTTATTTATATATGGTTTAATAACAATCTCAGCCTCTTCAAACTAATTTTAAAAAGAGCATTTATTCCATACCATGAGAAAATTGTGCAAAATAAATATAAATAACATCATATTACCACAAAAAGGAAATGATACTATCTTTCATGATTGAACGCATATGTTTAGAAACACACACACACGTGTCACAAATCTAGGCTGCAGCTGTAATCCTCAGTGATTTATGTAATGCCTTCTCTTTTCATATGCCACGGCTAGTTTTTCCTTTTCTTTTGGACTCCAAAGAATCTTCTGGCCAGAAAAAGGACGCCTCACTCCTGATTGTGGCACAAAAGTACATCCAGGTAAAACGTCAGTGCAAAAGAAGCAAGACCTTTATTTAAATCATGATGTTATTTTTGCTTAAGAGAACTACCTACACAAAAATCTCTACATTTTAAAAGTCAGTACTTATATGTTGTATTATGAGGAAGACATGGGAAAAAATGCCCTTTCACGTGTTCACTACCAACATAAAATTCAGACCTAAGCATCGTCCTGAAAGCAGCTTTCCAAGGTCTTCGAGTTCTGAGTATTATCTACTCTCAGAGGTTCACAGAAAATGGGCCCTCGGATATAATGAAGCTCCCCGCCCGCCCCCGTCCGAGAAATCTGTTATCCTTGTTATTCAAGCCTGGATTGAGAGATCCTGAGCACACATATTTTGTAATTGTTTCAAGGAACACTTTGTTTGTTAGGATGAGGATATTCTTTTTAAATTTCTGGAATGGAAACCAGGTTTGAGGAGGTGGACAGGAAGTGAAACATAAAATAAAATTTATGCAAATAAAAAACTTTAAATACTCAAGAAAGATTTTGTAGTATTAGCGTAGCCAGCAAGTATGTTATAATCCTTTCCCAAGCCTCATTAGTTTTTTTCATATTCCAAATACAATATTGCCAAAAATATGTTAATCTACAATGGAGAATATTTAGTTCCACTGAACTCATTTTTTGTAATTTACTACCATAGTGATTATACTAGTTATCCTATCATGCCAGATATAGAATTGTGTTCCTCTAAGTGAACTATATCTAATTACTTCAGCAAATTTTTGGAACTCGCTTATTTGTCTTTTGGGAAACAATCTAGTAGGGAAAATTTTTAAAACTTCATGACATTATCTATGTAATTTGCTGATGTCAGTTGTTCTAATGATGACTATTCTATTAATGTCAAAACTGAAAATGACACATACCATTCAAAACAAAATATTGTTTTTAACTGTAATTTTTAATCAACTTGAATTTATTGATGGATATTTGTGATCTTGGCCTAATTTTCATTAAATTTCAGAAGTCTGCATTATAGCTATGATTTCACAATTGGCTAAAAAGCCTTTCCTCCTCTAAGTTTGGATTGTTGGACTCATACATTATGTATATATTTTAATGAATCACATAGCCAAGGGATGACACTTTAAATTGATGAGGGTTATATATTCATATGTAGAACAAATTAGTTTAGGGACAAATGAAGAATAGACGTGCAGTTGAGCTAACATGAACTGTTACAATTATAGTGATTATTATAACTGCACTCTAATACTTTCCAGACATCAGCTATCATTATATGTGTCTCTATCATAAAGACACAATTCTGTCTCTTCTAAAAATATTTCATTATAGGAATATTGTTTACATAAAAATAGTGTAGATGCTGCCAGTATTTCCATGTTGAACCACTGTTTTTAGGAATTTAATATTCAGTAGCATAAAATTTGCTTTAAGGCATATCTAAGATTGCAGTTCAGCTCTTTAAAAGCGTTTGCTGTGCTGTGTTCTAAGACGATTGGACATGTGACGGCTGTTTTGAGAAAGACGATTGGACATGTGACGGCTTCATTTATAGCTGACACAAATTGCTTTCTCATTGCCTTGTTGCCATATTCCTGGCAAGTGACTTGTGTGTGACATGAGATAGAAAATAGAAAGAAAAAAAAAAGATTAAACCACTTTTTAGCTACAAAACAAATTTTTACAAGCCTTTAAGGCTTCAAATCAGAAAAGGTTTCTTTCAAAATGTGATGATTATCTCTTACTTTTTATGAAATGTTGGAAATCATACCTTACAGATTTTTGTGGAATGTATGATTTGCTTAAATAAAAATAATAGCTACAAGAATAAAATGTTCATTAGTGTCCTATTGACAAATGACTCAATTAAAAAAAAAAAAAAAAACTTTGGCTGGGCGTGGTGGCTCACACCTATAATCCCAGCACTTTGTGAGGCCAAGATGGCTGGATCACGAGGTCAAGAGATCCAGACCATCCTGGACAACATGGTGAAACCTCCTACTAAAAATACAAAAAGTAGCTGGACGTGGTGGTGCATGCCTATAGTCCCAGCTACTCGGGAGGCTAGGGCAGGAGAATCACTTGAACCCAGGAGGCGGAGGTTGCAGTGAGCTGCCATACCATCACTGCACTCCAGCCTGGGCGACAGAGTGAGACTCCACCTCAAAAACAAAAACAAAGAAAATGCTCATTTTAGAAGTAACAGGATTACTAAGTATTACTTCACTAGTTAGCTTTTCCAAAATACCAAAATCTATAGGAATTATCAGCATAGCCGATTTTTCACAAACAAAATAAAAATTTAAGCCCTTTGGGCTCTTGATGCGACTTTTAAATTGTTTTTACTTTATTTTGAAATAATTTCAGACTTCCCAATTTTTGTTTTGAGATAATCTCACTCCTGTTGCCCAGACTGGAGTTCAGTGGTCTGATAACTGCTTACTGCAGCCTCCACTCCTAGGCTCAGGTGATCCTCCCACCTCAGCCTCCGGAGGAACTAGGACTGTAGACACACGCCACCACACCTGGCTAATGTTTTGTGATTTTAGTAGAGACGGTGTTTCTCCATGTTGCCCAGGCTGGTCTCAAACTCCTGGACACAATCTAACCACCCAACTCTGCCTCCCTAATTCCTGGGATTAATGACATGGCCACCACACCTAGCCTAGACTTACAAATTTTTTCCAAAAGAAAATGGTACCCACAGCTTTCGTATTGCCCTTTGCCCACTCTCCCTTAATGTTTACCTAATTACTTATGATTACGATGACACAATACTGTTAACAAACCTACAGACCTAATTTAGGTTTTGTCAATTGTCCTGCTAATACATGTTTTCCAGTCCAGAATCCATCCAGTGTCTACTGCATTTAGATCTCATGTCTTCTAATCTAGGACAGTTCCTCAGTCTTTCTTTGTCTTTCAGGACCTAGTTGCTTTTGGAGAACTGATGGTGTTTGTTCATTCAGGCTGCTATCACGGAATACAATAGACTGGGCAGCTGTGTATGTAAACAACAGACATTTATTTCTCACAGTTCTAGAGGCTGAGAAGTCCAAGAGCAACGTGCCAGCAGATTGGGTGTCTGGTGGCTACCACGTTCGCATTCGCAGATGGTGCCTTCTGGCTGTGTGCTGACACAGCGAAAGTGTCAAACAGCTCTCTGAGGCCTTTTGTAAGGGCACTGACCCCACTTCAGGGATTGCAGGTGGCCATATTTTGGCTGTGTCTTCACCTGGTAGAAAAGGGAGATGGAGCTCCCTCGGGCCTTTTTCACATGAGCGCTAATCCCATTCCTGAAGGCTCTCTGCTCTCGAGACCTCATCACTGCACAAAGGTCTTACTTCCAAATACCACCCACTGGGGATTAGGTTTCAACATAAGCATTTAGATGGGGAGGGGACAGCAACATAAATGGTGTGGGCCAATCATTTCGTTGAGTATTTCTCCATCTGAATCCGTCTGAAATTTTCTTATGAAGACACTGGGATAACGTATTATTAGCAAGAATACCACAAAAGTGATTTTGTGTCCTTCTTATCGTATACTACTAAGATGCACATTATGTTCATATGGAAAGAAAGAAAAAAGTAGAAACTATAGACACGAAAAACATTAAGTAGCTTTATGTCTTCATTAAAAATAATTAGATGTATTTGCCAGGACAGAGATCAAAGCTTGGGATTCATAGATAGATATGTAGTAGCTTTCCAATAATGTGAAGATCTATATCCAAAAAGGTAATTTTTCATATGTCTCCTCTAATCATGGTTTATTTATTATATATAAAATATCCAGATTGCCTCCAATTACGTGCAAACTTTGAAAGATGTTAATTCCAAGTGAAACTGAAAATAATTTTCAATGTGTAAGGATTTTGTATGTAGCAACCTCGAGACAGGAAATGAAAATGTAATGGTGGATAGTGTTGCTCCTCCAAGTCAGGGAAGGTGTGACCTGAAGGATTTATGAGGTATTAAAAGAAAAGACTGGCCAGGCACAGTGGCTCAAGCCTGTAATCCCAGCATTTTGGGAGGCCGGGGCGGGCAGATTACGAGGTCAGGAGATCGAGACCATCCTGGCTAACACGGTGAAACCCCGTCTCTACTAAAAAAAAAAAAAAAGGAAAAAAAAAAAGAAAGGACTGATAAATTAATTTTTTGTGGGAGCCAACACATTACAGTTACCACCAACCATGTTAACATTAGTAGGCTTTCTTTGTAAATACACATGTCTATTATATATAAATGTTTCCAGTTATATAATTTGGATCATTCTTATAACTGGTTGAGAAAATGGTTGTAAGAATTCATTTTATTCACAACAGCAGTGGATATTTTTAGACTACAGAGTAATTGCATTTAGAGTCTTGAAGTCAATTTTACTTCATTACATTCTGCCTTTAACCTTAGTTCCTTTTTTTTTTTAAATTGAAACACCCAGTTAAATATATACATTCTTATGAAGACATTTGTTTCTGAACTGGTGGTTGGAAACAATCCAAGAAAATTACTTAAGATGCCACAGAGTATTAAAATGAAGACTAGCACCTAAATTAACTAGCACATTTGATGTAGTGTTCCTTGACTCTACAAACTGGTACTCATTACAGACCTACCCCTCCTTACCCTCCACCTGCTCACATCAATTCAGTCTCCATTTTCTTGCTTGTACTTATTAAACACCAAAAGTAAAGGTGGGTAGAGATGAGCTACTTTTGTCACATTTGATCTTTGTAACGAAGTAAAACTTAGTGGCATCTAAAATATATGGCTGTCCATAGAAGGGATAGGTAATTTTACCATTATATAATGATAAATATCTGATTCAAATGTCTACCTTATATGTGCCAGATCTGTGGCACACTATGCTACCTTTTAAATGTTATGAGAAAAGCTTTGCAAAATAGAGAAAATAACTTTAGGGTTTTTTTAATCTGATGTCATAAAAATTTACTGGAATAATATCAAGATATATCCTTCTAGTTATTTACCCAAGTATTTTTATCACGGGTACAATCAGAGCCTATTATAATTTTGTGTTTTGTTATTTGTCTTAAGTATATTCTTTTTCTTATGTAGTTTATTACTCTGATTAGAAAAACAAGGCATGCATTTTAAAATAAAGAAAAGTCAATAAAATAAAACAGTAATCTATAATCACATCTACCAAAGAAAACTACCTTTGCATGTGTGACATTGGGTCAGTGCAAAAATAATTGTGATTTTTGCCAATTGCACCAATTTACATCAAACTGAATATAAAACTGTACATTTTAACCCAAGCATTTTTAGACTTTGTTTCAATCAATGCATATCCGTGCAATAAATTTGGAATATTCAACTTTGTGAATGTGATAGTATTTATTTATACTGAATTCAGTTCTTCAAAGTTATGCATAAAGCTGGATGGCCATCATTATACATACAGTGTTACCGTACCCTTACCTACCCATACATTACCTACCCATACATATTTGGAAATGTTCACTTAGAACCGTATCTTGTTCTGTTTGGAACATTAACAAATCCAAACTAGGATTCAAGTAAAATATCAGCATGGTACTAGGTGCAGTTAGTGTAAGAATACAGGAAATATCGTGGAACTCATAGGTGGGAATTATGGATGGACCTCACAGAACAAGCACCTGGCAACCAGTCAGTAATCAAGAAAACATTTCTTTCTATAAGGGCTGCATTCTTTGGGAGGCCGAGGTGGGCAGATCATGAGGTCAAGAGATCAAGACCATCCTGGCCACCGTGGTGAAACCTGTCTCTACTATAATTACAAAATGTAGCTGGGTGAGGTGGTGCCACCTGCAGTCCCAGCTACTCGGGAGGCTGAGGCAGGAGAATCGCTTGAACCCGGGAGGCAGAGGTTGCAGTGAGCCGAGATTGTGCCACGGCACTCTAGCCTGGAGACAGAGCAAGATTCTGTCCCCACCACCACCAAAAGGCTGCATATTGTCCCTCATCTCTGTATGTCTCTACTCCTATATTGGCCTCCTTCCCTCTTTATCTGATTCCTCTACTTGTTATTCTAGAGTAGAGCCCTACAAAAACCACCAACCTACATTCTGCTTCTCTCTGGTGATCTGCTGTCTCTCTCTCTCTCTCTCTCTCTCTCTCTCTCTCTCTCTCTCTCTCTCTCAGCTTTTCCAATTCTAGAAATTGGTGGAAGGCCAGCTCATATGAGTGAGACCACATGTACCACAGGTGGCTAGTCAGCTCCTCCTCTGACTCTTGTTCAGAAAGGTTGGGTCTATGTTGCTCAATTAATGGTCATCTCTGCACAAAAAAGCAGCCCCAGCCAGGCGTGGTGGCTCACGTGAGCCTGTAATCCCAGCACTTTGGGAGGCCGAGGCGGGTGGATCACCTGAGGTCAGGAGTTTGAGACCAGTCTGACTAACATGGTGAAACCCCATCTCTACTAAAAAAAAAATACAAAAAATTAGCCAGGCATAGTGGTGTGTGCCTGTAATCCCAGCGACTCAGGAGGCTGAGGCAGGAGAATCGCTTGAACCCGGGAGGCGGAGGTTGCAGTGAGCCGAGATCACGCCATTGCACTCCAGCCTGGGCAACGAGAGGGAAACTCAGTCTAAAAAAAAAAAAAAAAAAGAAAAGAAAGGTTGCCCCACCCTGTTTTTCTGGTTTCTCTGAATAGAAAGCAATGTACAGAACAGATTCAGCCAACAGAGAGGTGGGTAAGGCAGAAAATGGAAAGATAATATCTGTTATAGAATTGCTGTAATGAGTTACAGCTGCATCACTCTGAATTAGATACGTTATAATAAAAATGAAGAAGAGAAAGGAATTGCTCCGTACTTCGCATTAATAAGGTTTCAAAATATGTTTACTTTTCCACTCACTTTTCTTGAGGTTTTTTAGCTATTTCTTGATAAATCTTCATGGTAACATATGTGAAAGCAGGCAGGTTTATTCTGTGATTTGGTAGAATGAATTATCAAAATTCTGATTTTTAACTTTGGTAAAACCTCTGATGAGTGAAACATTCTGATAAATGAAGAATTAATACCAGTAATGAGGTATAAGACTTCCTTCTCGTGAAATTTTCTTTTTCCCTCCAAAATGTAAAGGCCTGTGAACAAAAAGCAGAGGTTTAAATTCCCTCTTCTGAGCCGGGCGCAGTGGCTCACACTTGCAATCCCAGTACTTCGGGTGGCTGAGGCGGGCGGATCACCTGAGGTCAGGAGTTTGAAACCAGCCTGGCCAACATGGTGA
This sequence comes from Rhinopithecus roxellana, assembly GCF_007565055.1. Classification (NCBI taxonomy): domain Eukaryota; kingdom Metazoa; phylum Chordata; class Mammalia; order Primates; family Cercopithecidae; genus Rhinopithecus; species Rhinopithecus roxellana. The sequence goes on from NC_044549.1 coordinate 1,305,312, forward strand.
AACCTCGTATCTACTAAGAAATGTACAAAAAATTAGCCAGGCATGGTGATGCATGCCTGTAATCTCAGCTTCTTGGGAAGCTGAGGCAAGAGAACTGCTTGAACCGGGGAGACGGAGGTTGCAGTGAGCTGAGATCGTGCTACTGCACTCACCATGGAGCGAGACTCCATCTAAAAAAATAAACAAGTAAATAAACAAAGAAATAAATAAATACATCCCCTATTCTCTTACCTTTATGCATAACAAGTTGAACCACAACTAGTTCTGCAGTCTCCTGAATCTGTTACCAGAACTGTCTTTTGAACATGTGTAAATTTCTGGATTGGTTTGTGTCTCAGTATTTAATTTGGAGGAAGAAAGGTGGCAGAGGAGGGACAAAGCAACAGGATATTTTTAAGCTGCCAAATATTTGAACTATAGACTTTTAAGTGTTTTTGATTTAGCACAATATAGGACTGAATCGATTTTGTCATGCAAATCCCATTGTTATTCTCAAATACTTTTACACTAGGGCCAACAATAAATTGGCCAATAGCTACTTTTGTTCTCAATAAAACAAAAAATCCATTTATCTGCCTGTTTCATTGAAATTACTGGATGTTTTACCAAAAGTGCTTTTTAAAATTGTATTCATTTAAAAGTACCCTTTCCTTGTCTTTCACACTGACTCTAATTCATCTCCTAGATTACTACAATAGGCATCCATTGGCAGAGTTCCATCATCTCTGATTTGAAAGAAGATTGAATACCCTCAGTAACATTCCTGCAAAATAGGCCTGAATCTTATAACTGATCTCACTAACTCAGTTCGGCTTCCTTTTGTACACTCTCCTTTCCAACGGCTTTATTGCACAATGTATACATTCATCAAAACATCCTATTGTATCCCATAAGTATGTACAATTATTATGTGCCAATAATAAATTTAAAAAGAAATTCATCTGCAGGCTGATGATACCCAAGTTTTCAGTGTTCACCTAAACCTTTTCTGAGTTTCAGGTCTGTATATCCAACTGCTTGCTTGACTTTAGCATTTGAATTTTTCAAAGGCACCTCCAATGTAACGTATTTAAATTGAAGCCTTGATAGTCCTGCCAAATATTTTCCACCTTTAACCTTTAGTCTGTTACTTCTCAGCAAATGATAACTTCACCCATTTTTTCCCCCAAAGTCCAAAGCTTAGGAGTTATCTTCAAAACACCCCTCACCACCATCACTAAATCCTGTCAATTCACCCTCCAAATTAGGTTTCAAATGACTGCATTTTTCCTGATCGATTCTGTCATCTCCTGATTTCAAGACAACCTTCTCTTTCACTTGAATTACTCCAGTAGCTGTTTCCTTGGCCCCCTTGCTTCTGCGCTTGTCCACTTTTAATATTTTATCTTCACAACCAATAGAGGGGAGTTTTAAATATAAATTTGTTCGTTCATCACTGCATTTTAAATCATTTCAAATGTTTTGTTATTATTATATATTAAATGTTTAGAGTGTACACCACTATAATACAAATTCTTCACCTAGACTCCCAAGGCCCTCTTCACTGTCGGACCCCTGCCTTCTTCGCTAGAACAATATTTTGCAACTTTCTCTCTACCTCTCAAGGTTTCAGCTACACTGGGCTCTTTTGAAGTCTTCATTCTGCCAAATTATTTTAAAACTGAGTCATCACGCATGTTGCTGCATGACGTACAATTATTATGTACCAATCATTGGCAGGCTCCATCTCTTATGCAGCTAACTTTTGAATTGTGTTATAGTCTGTATAATAGATACGGTAATGCCTTATACCCAGTAACTGTCCCCTGCACAACACTTATCTCTTTGGGATGATTGTGTCTCTGACCCTCACTTGTCTGCAGTTTTTAGAAGAATGATGCTAGAGAACCAGACCTTAATCACTGCTGTAGTTACTGGAACGTAATCTAAGGACTGATGCATAATAATTTCCTAGTAAGTTTATTTTGACTGACCAGAGAAACTTAAAAAGACATGTTGTTAAGTAACAAGATTGTATCTGATTAAGAAAGTTTTATTATTTTAGCCTATAAACCACAAGTGATTAGTAAATAAGTATTAAATGAATGATACTTAAAATTATATAAAAGAAACAGCGTCACTTACCTATAATAAATGTTAAAGTCTTCCAGAAAGATCCTGCTACCTGTTTTATTTCCAAAAGTTACAGCAAGTGTTGTGATATGGAATTCACACATGTGAAGAATTATTTAGATTATTATTAGAAAATTTATAGTTATTTAGAAATGGGAGATTTAAACTGTTCAGTAGTTTGTACTTTAAACTTCGTCCTGTTGAAACTCAATGATTTGTTTTCCTTTTCGTCTTTCAATCCAGCAGCTCCAAGTTTGACATTTTTATCACCCCAGTGGAAGGCCTGGTTTTCATTTGCAAAGCACACCTCACTTTTACAAGTCAAACATCATGGACTAAGCAGAACATGCGAATCTAACAGCCAGGCTCCTGTATTGTTCTGACTCCGCATTTCCATAAACCTGGTTTTCTCTCAAACTACATTGTGTTGTGTAAGTAAAGCTTGTCTGCTGAACTTGCTTAAAATTTTTTGCATGGGAAGCACCACTGATGTTTGAAGTGTTGGCCTCACTTATCAACATGCTGATGACAGCTGCTCGTGGAAAAGCAGAAGCTCAGGTATGCCTGGGGATGCTTTTCCACAGTCTCAGGTTGGCTATGCACACTTACATCCCTAACTCTAGGGAAAAGGCAAAATGGAAACCCCTCACTGTAGCTTAGAGAAAGTGCTGGTCTCAGGAAGACCAGAAGTCTAATTTTAATTCTGATTCCAACTACTATGGCCTCTTTGACACTGAACACTTCACTTATTTCTCCATTTCAGTTCCCTTGACTGTGAAATATGGCCTCGGTCACGGTGGACTCAGATCTCTTTCAAGTCTCACTTTCTATTACTCTAATTTTCCATCTCCTAACTGAAAAAAAACAATAATATATTGGATGCTACGTTATACTTTATTAACTTATGTTGAGCACCAAACTGTGGCTAGAGGTCATACTCCTGCTCATTTAGACTTTTAAGATTAATGCCTTTATCATTATTATTTTTAACTTATCAAAAATATTGTGTAGAGAAATAGACTTTGGAACAATGTTTCTCCTTCAGTATTCACCTAATGTCATGTGAGTACTTCAGCTAAGTATGGAGAGGTAGGACATTTTTTAATATGTTCATCACAAAATAAGTTCTCTAATTAATTTTTGCATTTCTTCAGCGGGTTGACTTTGAGTTGGTCCTTTCTAGGAAATCAGTATCATTGCTTGTTGAAAGAGTTACCTCAGAGGACTGGCATGTGTGCTGGGGAATTCCCTTCCATGAGCCTCTGACCCCTTTTATCTTGAGTTGTTACATACCACTCCTTGCTATCTGTTAGTAGCTGTGTTCGCAGACCTGGCTAGAAAAATTAAAAAGAAACAAAAATCTTCTTGTTTATTATTAAAGTTGTCATTCATCTGTAATTATTCTTCTGGTATTTCAACCTGCCTTTAATGATCCTAAACTTCCCAGAGGAAAGTTTTGAATTATATCTTTAAAGAAGGCAGAAAAATACATGTTTCTGTAAAACATATTGGAAAGAATCACTTAATACCATAGCTTCTTTGTAAATGAAGTTACCAAACTAGAAAATAGTGACTATATTTTATAAGTGGATTTTGCACAACAAATTTTGTTAACCAAAACATGTATTCACAGTTAAGTATGGTACTATTACCAGAAGGAAAAACAGAAAAGCTGCTGTTTGTATCAGTATTTTTTTTTTTCTACTGGTTCCTTGAAAAGTTATAATTGTTTAACCAATATTTAGGTTACTTTTCTTTCTTTTACCATTACGATACACTTTGTCTTACTGTGTGCCAAATATTGTTTGGTGATAGGTATGCAGTGTCATTTAATCTTCAAAGGAACCTGGAGAACTGGAAAGTATAGCCTTTAATTTACAAACGAGGAGGAAACTGAAGCTATGGTCATGTGGCTAATAAATTACACAATGATTCAAGCTGGGCTTATTTATCTAATTCAAAGTTGTTTATTTTTCTCTTTAAAATGTAGCTTGGACTAATTAAAGAGAAACTTTGGTAAATTTATAGCAAGTTAAAACAGTTATGTTTAAACACTTAGTCTTAAAGTTTCAATACATCAACAATTTAACTGTTAAATACTTTTTCCAATTAAAAGGCTTATGTTAAACTCCCGATTGTATTATTGTGAATAATAACTTCTACAATGAGTCACTGAAAAAAACAATACTTTTTAAAATACTATGTATACATACTACAGTCCTATACTCGCAAGTTATCCCAACTTTTTCAAGTCCAAATAAAAAAGATTACACTTGGCCAGGCGCGGTGGCTCAGGCCTGTAATCCCAGCACTTTGGGAGGCCGAGGCCGGCGGATCACGAGGTCAGGAGATCGAGACCATCCTGGCTAACACGGTGAAACCCCGTCTCTACTAAAAAAAATACAAAAAACTAGCCGGGCGTGGTGGCGGCGCCTGCTGGTCCCAGCTCCTCGGGAGGCTGAGGCAGGAGAATGGCGGGAACCCGGGGGGCGGAGCTTGCAGGGAGCCAAGATGGCGCCGCTCACCCCACCCTGGGCCACAGAGCGAGACTCCGTCTCAAAAAAAAAAAATAAAAAAAGATTACACTTAAAACAAAATTAAATAGCACATTGTATTTGTTTTAATCAAAAAGACAAATATTTGGTATTTCAAAAATAAACTGTTCTCAAACCTTTCCCTCCACACTCCCCAGAATAAATATAACACAATTTTCTTGGCTTTACAAAAAAAAAAAAAAAAAAAAATTAAATTAAATTGCAGTTTTATAAATCCACAGGTATTGTAATTCTAAGTTAAATCCTGGAAAATTGTAGCCATCAATTGAAAACATGTTATGTTTTAAGACACTGAAAAAGGAAAGGGAAAATATAAAATTTAGTTACATAGTTGTTTTTGTTATTTTCTTCCCTACATTGCTTTCAAAACCAGCTAATGGTCTTAATGTTTTTGAATGGCCATGCATAAAGTTTAGATATTTATGTAAAAGGAGAGATTATTTTCTAATGGTTGACTATGTAGAGCAAATTCCTGAAATTAGAATTGTCAAAATTGTAACAACTGATATGCGCATTGTAAGGTAAGATGGACAGATTAAAGATGGCCACATATTCTTTAACCTTCCTGCAGGCAGGTCCTAAGGCCCCTCCTCTTAAATCTGAGAGGTGCTGTGATGACTTCTAACAGCAGACTATGGTAGAAGAGATGACAGAAGTGGCAGAAGTGCCAGTTTAGGGTCCTAGGTCTTAAGAAAACCGAAGTATTTTGCACATAATAAGCATTTAATGAATGTTAATTATTAATGTTATTATTGATGTCGCTCTCACTATAACATGAAAAAAAAAGAAACAAACATCCAACTTGCCAGTTTTCTAATTCTTCTTAGGAAATCAGGGTTGGAGCCTCGGGCATTCCACTGAAATTTAGGGCATTTGTTAGGCTATGAATAAATGCTTGGAGTGATTGAGTTTCTTAGTTCAGTGGATTTATAGTTTTTATCAAATTTTGAAAAATTATAGCCAGTTTTCTTTGCATATGCTTTCTTCCCCACCCTAAACACACCTCTGTTTTTGAGAAGCTTTAATGACCCGTGTATCAGGGTGTATCAGTCCATTTGAAGTTGCTCCACCGCTCACTGATACAATTAGTCGTTTAATACTCTTTCCTTCTGTGTTGCATTTTGAATAAATTTTAATTGCCGTGTCCTCAAGGTCACTAATCATTTTTCAGCAATTTCTTATTGGCCATTATTGCCATCTCACACATGAGACGTTTTTCCTCTAGAAGTTCAATTTGATCTTCTTGTTTATATCTGTCATGTCTATATTTAGCATCTTCTATCTTTCCTCTGGCTTTTGAACATATTGAATATAGTTATTATAACTGCTTTAATATCTTCATATCCTAAGTCTATTATCTGTATTATTTCTGGGTTGCTTTGGATTGGTCGATTTTTTGGAGCTCATTTTGAACTGTATTTTTCTGCTTTTGTTGCATGCCTTGTAATAGATTATTGAATGCCAAATTTTACCTTTCTTAGCTGCAGGATATTTTTGTATTCCTATAAGTATTCTTGAGCTGTGTTCTGAGAAACGGTTCCTTAGAAATAACTTGATACTTTCTGGTCCTGCTTTTAAACTTTGTTCGTCAGAACTAGAACACTGTTTCATGTACGGCAACTTTTTGCCTGAGTAAAACAAAATTCTTCTGAGTAGTCTTCCGAAGATGCCTTGAATTATGAGGTTTTACACACTGACCGGCCACATCAGTAGCGATTCCCAGTCTTGTCTGATCTCCAAAGAGTATTTTTCCTTTAATCCATTTAGGTGGTTCTTTGTCCAGTGGTGGGGATTTTCTCACACACATATACTGATTACCACTCAGTTGATTACTTGAAAAAGACCCTCTGCAGAGCTCCCAGATTCTTTCTCTGTTTTGTTGTTGTTGTTTGTTGTTGTTTTGTTTTGTTTTTTTTGAGATGGAGTCTTGCTCTGTCACCCAGGCTGGAGTGCAGTGATGCCATCTCGGCTCACTACAACCTCCGCCTCCCGGGTTCAAGCGATTCTCCAGCCTCCGGAGTAGCTGGGATTACAGGAGCCCACCACTGCGTCCGGCTAATTTTTGTATTTTTAGTAGGGATGAGGTTTCCCCATGTTGGCCAGGCTGGTCTCGAACTCCTGACCTCAGGTGATCTGCCCGCCTCAACCTCCGAAAATGTTGGGATTACAGGCGTGAGCCACCGCGCTCAGCCTGGAATACATTCCTGAGAACGTTTTTCACTAGCCTCCCCAAACTCCCAGTTCAATTTCCTCAATTTATGGAGACTGATGCGTTGCAACTGGATTACACTCGCTGTTTTGTAAGCTGCAGATTCTCTCCAGGCTGTAAACTGGGAACAAACATAGGGCTAATTTGGTTTTATTTTTTTCCCATCTCCCAGGAACTTTTGTCTGTCTTTCCCTGATGTCCAATGTCTTGAAAATCATTGTGTATATTTAGTCTACTGTTTTAATCGTTTCGGGTGGGGGAGAATATCTAGTCACTGTTACTCCACCTTGGCCTGAGATGGAATTTGAAAACGTATTCTTATCACTCAGAATCACAGTATGATAAACATTTCCATATATTTTGCATGTACATTCATGTACTTAGCTCCTTTTCCACAAATTAAGGGAAAATGAGGTTTACATGAGAATAACAGTCCCAGAAATAGTATCTATAAAAAATAAATATAATGTATTTAACCCATCTATTTTGTACGTTAATTTTTTCTGTAAGAACACATTCAAACTAAATAAGATAGCTCTAGAGACCAGAATATTATTTTTTCTGAAAGAATCCCATTCTTGTTTAGAACAGTCTTGTTGGAACAAAGGTTTTCCTTTACATTGCAGCAAAATCTGTCCTTCATTGTTCCTTGATTTACCATCAAGTGAAATTTAGAAAAAAATATAAATGTTTCAGTACATGTCATCATTTCATATATTTAAGAGAGATTTTTTCCTCCAAAGCATTTTTTCTTGGTTAGCAATTTCGAATTCCTGCAATCAATGACACATGACTAGTTTTTTTGTTCTATCGCCATTCTCATCTAAACATATTACTGTTACTTCAAGTTCTGATACTGTTTTGTTGTTATTGCTGCTGTTGTTCTATTGATATGTTTAACCTCCCAAGATTAGAAATTACTGTGTTTGTTTTATATTCAATATTGGCTTTTATTTTCCCACGTTTTTCCATTGCTGTGCCCACCATTACTTACTGCATCTCAGAATCTGAATAGGATACTTTTCCTTTGTTTTTGAAGTATTTTCTTTAGAATTTCTTTTAGTGAGAATCTAAGGATGGTTAACTCTCTCAGTTTTAGGTTTATCTGAAAACCCCTTTATTCATCCCACATCCTGGAATGATAATTTAGGCAAATAGAAAATTTTAAGTAGACTTCTAGCTTTATTATTCATGTTGAAAAGTAAAGAAAATAAAATGTTCACTCTTGGCAGAAAAGCTCTCTTTTCTCTCTTGCAATTATGATGCTCTGCAGTTTGACTCTGATGTCTTTGGGTATGAATTTGTTTTTAGTTTTCTTGTTTGAGATTCATTTTGTTTCCTGAATCCAAAGAGTCATTACTTTTATCAATTAAATTTTTCTAACATTATCTTCCTTCTTCTTCACTGTTTTTCCTAGTATTATATAATAAAATATATGCCGAACCATTTTCCCTTCTTTTATTTTAACCATTCATATTTTAATATAGTTCATTGTCTTTCTGTGCTACATTGTCAGTAATTCTTTTAAATCTTCTAAATTATGACTTTTCTTTTTAGTTGTAGTTAATCTGATGTTCCACCCCTCCATTGAGGCTATAATTATAATTTAAATTTTGTTTTGTTTTGTTTTGTTTTGAGATGGAGTCTCATCCTGTCACCCAGGTTGGAGTGTAGTGGCACGATCTTGGCTCACTGCAACTTCTGCTTCGTAGGTTCAAGCGATTCTCCTGCATCAGCCTCCCATGTAGTCGGGATTACAGGTGCCTGCCACCACACCCGGCTAATATATATAGAGAGAGTATTTTTAGTAGAGATGGGATTTCACCGTGTTGGCCAAGCTGATCTTGAACTCCTGATCTCAGGTGATCCACCCGGCTCAGCCTCCCAAAGTTCTGGGATTATGGGTGTGAGCCACCGTGCCCGGCCATAATTTAAAGTTTCATGTCTGTATCTTTTATATTTTTTGAGGCCATATTTCTGTACTTAATTTTTTCTTCTTGTATTCCCCTAAATATTATAAATGTGCTTAGTTTATAATAGAAGTCACATAATTCCAACGTCTAAAGTCTTGAAGAACTAATTCTGCTTCATGTTGTATGGAGCTCTTCAACATCTAAAGTCTTGAAGAACTAATTCTGCTTCATGTTGTATGGAGCTCTTACACTGCCTTTTGTTTCTCTCATGCGTTTCTCAATTTTGTTTTAAATTTGTCAGAATCCTGCAAGGCCTAGGAATGAGTTTTTCCAGAATATTCATTTTCTTCTAGCTCCACCCAGTCCTCAACCCATGCTAACAATGTCAACAACTTTAGATTTATTTATCGTCTTGACTTATCCTGACTGAAGCAGGGAAAGTAAATTTGAACTCTAAACTGCATAGAGGATAAGAGTGTAACTAGAAAATCTCAAATAGCCTTTTTTAAAAACGTGCAGAATTTAGGCCAAGTCTGACAGGCTTCTCACCTATTTCCAACTGTTCTTAGGCTGGCTCTGCTTCTATCGCACTTTTTTACTAAGGGTCCTGATTTTAATGGAACCAGCTTGTTTACCTCATGGTATTTAAGATCTGCCCCTTGCTCCCAAGATGTTTGTTAAAACAGGACACAAGCCAGGCACAGTGGTGCAGCCTGTGCTCCCAGCTATTTGGGAGGCTGAGGAGGGAGTATCATTGCTTCAGCACAGACCCAGGAGTTCACGTCCAGCCCAGGCAACAAATCAAGAGATGTATTTAATCTATCTATTTAATACTTAATTCTTTCTGTAAGAACATATACAGGCAGCTATTCAACCTATATAAGATACATCTCATAAACCATTTCATTATGATTAGCTGAACCTGTTCTCTTTCTCTGTACAAAATTTCTCTGTATAAAATGCATTTTCAGCATTTCTCTTTTTGTGATGAAGTCTCCGAAGTCCCTCACAATGTTTTGGTGAGCATCTTTTCTGTGCCCTGGGATGCAGGTCACAGAGGCTAGAGAATTGAATGAACTAATACTGGTAGGTGCTGTCTTTAAAATTTCCTAACATTGGGAGGATTAAAATTTTTTATCAATATTTGTTCTACAGTGTTCAGTTTAAAGAGTGTGATATTTGTCACAGGTAAAGAAAATAGTAATTAGGGAATTCTCCATCCTTTCCAAAAGTAGAATCCTTTGCCTCCTACTCAAAAAGTTTCTTCTTTCTCTCACAGAATACGATTAATCTTTATGTTACTTTGTCATTTTGTAAGCCTCAGTTCGGATGGAGTGACACACTTACACATCAAACTCTCATTTTCTAGGACAGTCATTCTTATTCTGAAGCCATTTGTGATAACATATTATTATTTGTTTCCAGTCAATTATATATTTTATAAAATATAGTAAGGTAAATTATTAGAAAATAATGGCCAGCTGGGAAATCACAGCCATTTCAATTGCCATGAAGGTTCCTAAACAGTCTCAGTTCCTGTGCTCATTATGGCACCCGTTCATGGATCACACTTGGAGTAAAAACGGCAGGATATGCAGCTGTCTGACTACATCCTCCCTGCTTATAACCAACTCTGGAGTAGGCTTTCTTTTCGTTGCCACTTTTTGCCTGTTTGTTTTGAGACAGGTTCTCACTCTGTTGCCCAGGCTGGAGTGCAGTTGTGCAGTCACAGCTCACTGCTGCCTGGATCTCACAGGCTCAAGTGATCCTCCTACCTCAGTCTCCCGAGCACCTGGGACTACAGGTGCACACCACCACACCGGGCTTAATTTCTGTATTTTTTGTAGAGAAATGGTTTTGCCATGTTTCCCAGGCTGGTCTGAACTCCTGAGGTCAAGCAATTCTCTCTCCTTGGCCTCCTAAAGTGCTGGAATTATAGGCATGAGCCCCTGCACCCGGCCCTCACTGTCACTTTCTTAAGAATATGTCTTTACTTTGAATATAGATTCATTTAGTCACTTCTTTCATAATATGACTTTCACCAAGGTAATGAAGGTCTAGAGAATTTACTGGCTTTTAACTATTCAGAACTTTCAAACCACCGTGAACACTGTGCTTGGCTTCCATTCTCTGTTGTGATCTGCAACCTGTTTCTCTCCCCATTTTAAGAACTAGTGTTTACTCCTAAAGCTCGTGTTCTCTTTCCAACACATATGTCCTCTCTTTTCTATGAGTGAGCAAACACTCTGGTTATAACATCTCCTATCTAACGGATCCCTGTTTCTTTTAAAAAGTTGTGCAAACCTCAGTCATCCCATTCCAATATTCAGCTTCATTCAACACTATCTTGATGTATTTGAAATAATATTTACTTCCCTATATTATATACACCACCCTGTGGTAAAGGTCAGTGTAACAAAAGTGGACTCAAAGTTACGGTGTATGTGTGTGTTTGTTTATAGATTTATGTATAGTTGAAAGATAAAAAAAGAAATATGTGTTTAACTTCTTTCTCAACTTTTTAAAGTGTTTTTTTATTTTTCATATTCTCATGCTTGCTTTCCCCCTTTGAAGAGCAAGCACGTATAATACATGTGTTGTATTCTTTTTTCTTCCTTAATCAATATTTTTCTTGATGAAGACAGGTATCCTCTTAAAAAACATGTTCTACCTCGCCATGAGATCTGAACTACTCCTAGACTGATACATACCACGCTCCAAAAATTCTCCCCGCTCTTACCGTTCACAAAGGCAACTGCTGTATTTTCAGAGCTTTTTCTTGTTTCTAAAGTCCCAACAGTACATATACAGCCATTGATACTATGAAACTCCCGAGGTCTCCAATGATCTTACCAAGTTTTCAGGGAGAGCCCTTCCCCAGCTTTGTGTTGCAAGATGTAAAATGTATTTTTTATCACACACAGTCCGTGACTACATACCTTTAGTAAATTTTATCCTGAGGTTTATTTTGCAAGCAATGGGTCCTCTCGAATCAGCGTAAGTCAGTAGCATGTGAGACTGATGACTCTCAGCCTCCCATCCCAGCATAGATACATTCGCTGGAAACACAGCCTGCGTTCCGACCATGTCTGCTAGTATTTTTTAAATCATCTGGTATAATAGATGGTTGCCAATGGACAAAAATATTTCTGAATTAGGGTGTGGCAAAGCAACTCCTGCACTGTAAGCTATTTTTATATATAACATGTGCAATAAACTTTTGCACAGTCCTGCAATTATCATATATTGCACATATTTTCATCTATATAGTTAGTATATCGGTGTGTGTATATATATTTATGTAGGAAATATTCAGCAGTTATATTTTTAATACTAAATAATGATACAATTTGTACACTATATTTGTTTTTCTCCCTCCAGCATGTTCAGCAGGGAGAATTTTAATTAAACTGAATTTTCAGATTCTATTTTAATTGTACAGATGTCAATTTTTGTATTTAATGACTAAAATTTACACACATTACATAAACCTATGCCAAGTGGTAGTTTGTAATTCTGGCATTTTCATGTAGTCAAACATCAGAGAATTTTGACAGTATTCATCACAAAGCCTTTAGAAAAATTTTCCATCCTGTACCATTCTGACAAAAATCATGACAATGTACTAATGCTGATATTTTAACAATTTCTAGATAGAAAATTAAATGCTAATGTTGTCCAGTCTTTTGAAAGTTGATTTTGATTTAGAATCTCTTCATCTTTGAAAAAAAACCATCTTACTAGTTTGTGAGGTTGACTTTGCTAACCTCAGCTGTCTGCTGCTAGTGAACACCACCCATCTTGAAGGTCGCCCACCCAAAGAAATCTTCTGGTAAGTGTGCATTTTAGTTTAAAATAAAAAAGATATTGTACTTGAAATTAAGAAAGCCTTATGTAATCTATTCGATTACAATAGGTGACACATGCATATGAAGAACTTAGTCTGTTTAGTGATATCAGGAAAAGGGCAGAGTAGGCCAGTACTATCAAAGTATACTTAGGAGGCTTTAGGGAGGAACAGCACTTGAGGGCATTGAACCCAAACTTAATTTTATCCTGAATGATCAGACCTACAAATCTGCAAATCTATTCTCTATACACGAGGACCCCAACGTGTTGCCGATGTTCACGTAATTCAGCATACTTCCAATCCAAGCTAGAATTCCCCGATAGAATGCTGACTTTTACTTTGGAGATCATCTTTGGAAGCAGGATGATCCTTTCAGTCTGTATTTCTGGTTAAGCAAGTACAAGATACACCAAGCATCACTTTGTATTGTGCTTGGCAGGGAACACCATTAGCTGTGAAGACAGACAGTCCTTAGAAGCAAGCACGCGCACACACATGCCCTTCTCTCACAACTTACTCTAAAGGTTCGCTTTAAAGACCATATGTTCCTTTTTAAATGTGTGTGTGTGTGTGTCTGTGTGTGCCCGCACAGGTGCATGTGGCACCATTTCACATTAAAGGCTGGCAGCCTCTGTTCCACCAGAGCAAGTCTCTACTCAGATGTTATGTTGCTAGAGGGAATTTTAAAATTCCGTGTAGCTGTAGCCTTAACCTCGGCCGCCTTTCATTCTCAAATATCGATGCAGTTACATGTGCTGAGCGACTTACAACGAAATGAGAGAAAATTCAGTGACTTGACATTTACAAGTCCCAGATGATTCGTTTATTTATTCACCAGAGTAAATATTTAGGCAGCAGAATTAAATTGGAAAATGTTTATCAAGTTTCAAACCACCTTTCTTTCAATATATAAAACATAAACCCAGAGGCCTAAGCATAGGGAAGTGTACCTACCAATGTACCCTACAGAAAAGGGCACATTTAGATGTCCCAATAGGTTTTCTTTACCCACTAGTTTGTTTTGAAAACTTCTGCCAATATTTTAGGATAGAGTTATTGAAATAACACCTAATAAACCATAACTTACATGTAACTACACTTTATTAATCATTTTATGTAATCTTACAAGGCAAGCAGTTCTCTGAATGTATTTTCTCACTCTATTTCAGTCCAAGGATCTAGTCTAGCGGCCTCACCTGAATGGCATATATTTCTCTCATTGCTTCTAACACTATGTCTGTCTATTTTTGCACACTTGGGAACCGATTAGTTCAAAAACTCTCTGACCATAACCTGAAGAGAAACTTTAAAATGATGTCTCAGCATAGAAGCATGATGAAAATAAACACAGGCATGTTATTCTTGCTTATAACAACATTATATAAATAAGCTAACTAAAGAATGCCATCAAAAAAATAAAGTTTCCCATGGTTTTCAGAATGATTGTATTGTCATGAAAAAAGAACAAAAGTATGCAAATGGCCTTTAAAATCCAAGAAGGTAGTGCTATCACATCATCATGATGAATAAAATCATTACAAACTTAGCCTTGGCAACAAAGTCAGAAAGTAAATAATCAAAATTTCCATGTACACATAAAAATTATATATAGAACATCCTTTTAATCATTTTAAGCATACAACACAATAGAATGAATTACCTTCACAGTGTTGCTCAAGCACCACCAATGTATCCAAATGTTTCCTTCACCCCACGTTTTGTAATGGGCAGAAATTTCACCCATTAGGTAGTAACTCCCTTCCTCCACCAGCTGAACTCTCTGCTAACCTCTAATCTACCTTCTGTCTTTAAGAATTTGACTATTCTAGATATTTCATATAAGTGGAATCATACAATATTTGCCATTTTGTGTCTGGATTGTTTCACTTAGAATAATGTTTTCAAGATTTATCCATATCATAGCATGCATCAGAACTTCATTTCTTTCCTTGGCAGGATAATATTCGATTCTAGGCAAACACCCCATGTTGTTTATCCACTCCTGGCTTGAGTTGTTTCTGCCTGTTGGCTACTGTAAATAATGCTGCAAGAAATGTGTGTACAAATACCTGCTTGAGTCCTTCTTTTCAGTTCTTTTGGGTGTTTATCTAGAAGTGGAATGACTGGGTCATATAATAATTCTGTGTTGACCTTTTGGAAGGGAACTACTACATTGTTCTCCACAGGAACTAAACCATTCTACATTGTCACGTGGGTTCCAGCGTTTCCACATCCTGGCCAAAAGCTGTCATTTTCCGTGTTCTTTAGTATAGCCATCATAATAGCTGTGAAGTGTTACGCATTGTGGTTTTGATTTGCCTTTCCCTGATCATTAATGATATTAAACATTTTTTTATATTCTCACTGGCCAACATTCAGGAATATTCGATGCACTAAAATATGACACTTATTTTCTGATGCCCTTATTTAACTGGAGTAAGACATTTTTTAATGTCAGCCTGAAATATTAGAAAATAAACATAGATTTAGAAAATACACTAACTTCGCAAAAATTAGCCAGACATGGTTGTAGGTGCCTATAATCCCAGCTCAGGAGGCTAAAGCAGGAGAATCCTTGAACCCGGGAGACAGAGGCAGGGTTGCAGTGAGACTCTGTCTCAAAAAAAACAAGAAAAAAAAAAAAAGGAAAGAAAGAAAAGAAAGAAACTAACTTCCGTCTTAAATACATTTTAAAATGTTTCTTACTCAGTGGAATGTGGCCTTAACCCACAAATGATATACATTTCCACCAAGAATTTTGGATACATCCTTGAACAACAACAAAAAAACTCCCTTCTCAACACTGTCTCCACTTTATGCCCTCCAGACAAATGTTCAGTAACAGTGATAATCAGGAAAATCACAGAAATTTTATTTGTGAACTGCTTCTTCCCTCCAGATATTAATACACTCCTTGAGATCAAAAGTAATTGTAGACATTAAATATGCATTAGATATTTATTTTAATACTGAGATTTAAATTGCCTTTACATTAAAATATGTTAATAAGTTAATCTGTTGCATCAGTGTTGCACAAATATTGGTATTTTCCCTGAGGAACCTTACAAATCTGTGGGATTACAGTGAGAAGGAAGGACATGGTAGAGAGAGAGATGAAGACAGATGTGCACCTGCTATGCTCTAGGCCATTGTTTCCCAAACTTGCCTCATAAATATCATGTAGAACATTTGTTAAAAATACAAATCCCAGGGCCCAGCCTCAGAACCACTGAATCAAAATCCTAGAGGAACACCAACACGTTTGCATTTTCCGGAAGCATAGCAGAAGATTCTTATGATTCGTTTGGGAGGCTGAAGAAGGTTATGAGGTGCTTGTCTAAACTAAGCTAATAACTAACATGTATATAATTTCTACGTCACTGATTGGAAAACCAAGACTCTGAAAGATTATTGTGCCGTGAAAAATAGGTTCTTGGCCTTTGTTTCAAGTAATACCTAAGTTCAAATACACCATTTCCTTGTAAAATGTAGATATTACTGTGAAGCATTAAAATATTTGTCTGTTGCTGTGTTCTTTTCGTTTGTTTCTAGTACTGAAATAATAATTTATTTCCACTAGATAAATGGCTGAATCGTTTATCTGTACTGTGGTTTTGATTTGTTTCTTATATCTCATTTGCTTCCAATAGTCTCTTGCTTAACGAAGAAAAGTCAATTTAATTGTTACGTATTCTTTTTCTGTGACTGTCACTCCCTGTTTTGCCGCAGTTCTATGAACATTATGTTTCCAATTGTAAAGGTAATTGAACAGTAGAGCACACATTTTACTAGGACTTGGAATATTTCCTTAGTATTCAGATTGACACTATCTTATAGTTTTCTCAACAACTTCACAAACACTCAATAGTATTAATAGCTAATGTATGCAGATATCTACTATCTTTGATAGAATCAATTATTTTGGTTACAAAAGTAATACAATTAGGCCGGGTGGGGTGGCTCAAGCCTGTAATCCCAGCACTTTGGGAGGCCGAGGAGGGCAGATCATGAGGTCAGGAGTTCGAGACCAACCTGACCAACATGGTGAAACCCTGTCTCTACTAAAAATACAAAAATTAGCCTGGTGTGGTGGCACGTGCCTATAATCCCAGCGATTCAAGAGGCTGAGGCAGGAGAATTGCTTGAACCTGGGAGGCGGAGGTTGCAGTGAGCTGAGACTGTGCCACTGCACTCCAGCCTGGGTGACAGAGCAAGCCTCCATCTCAAAAAAAAAAAAAAAAGTGATAAAATTTAACTTTAGATGAATTTGAAATGAGCCCGAGGATGCTGTGTTCATGACCACAGATGAGACGGACGTGGGGACTCTCTGCGTGAAAGTTATCTGAGGGTTACTGAAATCCAAATGAAAGAGTCGCTTCCTCTTTTAACTTCTCCTCCCTTTCTACTTTCTGTCTTCCTTCCTGTGAACCTTCCTTCGAATGTCTAATTATGGGTGAAATGTGGCGCTTTCAAATATGAAAAGACAAAAGAATAACTATTACTTTCTCTACTTCCAAAGTGAAATAAATATTCCAGACTCAGAGCTGCCTTGTCTCAGTGCTGCGACCATTGCAAGCTAAGGTCTGGAGAGTCACTTCACTTATTTGCCTTCTCAGCATTCTCAGCCTTCTCATCTGCTCAGAGGTGGCCTGAGAATTACAGTCTGTTTTCTAAGCACTTACCTCCCCATATTTAAACAAATCTAAATTTCCAGAGGGGAAAAAATGAAATCAAAACAAAACAACCTCTGTTCAGAACACAGTGTGTGATTTTTATCTGCCTGCTCTTGCTCTCCTCAGCTCATGCTTAGGCATCAAATTGCACTGAAGGTACACATTTAAAATCCCCATTGCGATGAGGTGGCTTTGCTACAGTAACTTGCTCTGCAGTGCTTTTGTACCAGTCTCCTGTCACTAGCTTGTGAGGTGGCTTTGCTGCAGTAACTCACTCTGCAGTGCTTTTGCACCAGTCTCCTGTCACTAACTTGTGAGGTGGCTTTGCTGCAGTAACTCACTCTGCAGTGCTTTTGCACCAGTCTCCTGTCACTAACTTGTGAGGTGACTTTGCTGCAGTAACTCGCTCTGCAGTGCTTTTGCACCAGTCTCCCGTCACTAACTTGTGAGGTGACTTTGCTGCAGTAACTCGCTCTGCAGTGCTTTTGTACCAGTCTCCCGTCACTAACTTGTGAGGTGGCTTTGCTGCAGTAACTCGCTCTGCAGTGCTTTTGCACTAGTCTCCTGTCACTAACTTGTGAGGTGACTTTGCTGCAGTAACTCGCTCTGCAGTGCTTTTGCACTAGTCTCCTGTCACTAGCGTCTGAGGTGACTTTGCTGCAGTAACTCACTCTGCAGTGCTTTTGCACCAGTCTCCTGTCACTAACTTGTGAGGTGACTTTGCTGCAGTAACTCGCTCTGCAGTGCTTTTGTACCAGTCTCCCATCACTAACTTGTGAGGTGGCTTTGCTGCAGTAACTCGCTCTGCAGTGCTTTTGCACCAGTCTCCTGTCACTAACTTGTGAAGTGACTTTGCTGCAGTAACTCGTTGTGCAGCGGTTTTGCACTAGTCTCCTGTCACTAACTTGTGAGGTGACTTTGCTGCAGTAACTCGCTCTGCAGCAGTTTTGCACTAGTCTCCTGTCACTAACTTGTGAGGTGGCTTTGCTGCAGTAACTCGCTCTGCAGTGCTTTTGCACCAGTCTCCTGTCACTAACTTGTGAGGTGGCTTTGCTGCAGTAACTCGCTCTGCAGTGCTTTTGAACTAGTCTCCTGTCACTAGCTTTGCACTTGCTTTGCTTGTGAAGTCCCAACAGTCTCAGAGTTGTAAGATACACATATTTTACTACAACTTTCTGAAGTTGCATTTTATCACAACCTTTCCAGGAGGCGATTGCCACTCTCTGGCTTATGCACTGAGAATGCTTTTTAAAGCTATGTGTTCCATTTAGATCCAGTTAGCATTCTAACACAGTGGTCAGGTTTTGCCCACATGGTCACTTGATGAAGTTTAAATATAAAGCCAATGCAAGAGGCAAACAAAACAAAACAAAACAAAACAAAACATCCTTTTTGTCCATCATGTATTCACATGTGTTTTCCAGAAATAGCTGTGGATAAGATACTTCCATTTTTGCTACCTTTTCGATTATTGACATAATTGATATGCTCCCTTTCTTTAATACAAATTTCTCCCCACCACTTCTCCTAAGTCAGATTTTACAGTTATCTCCATAGCAACATTCACAGCTAATAGGAAGATACATCTTCTGAATGGTGGGCAATACAACATTAACTGTTAGAACACAACATTTTTCATGTTGGAAACATCTGGAATTCACAACCAGGCAAGATGTGTAAAAATATCTGTGGCTCCTTAATGGTCACCCAAGGCTGAGCTTGCTTGCTTTATTAGAATTCATTTACAAACAACTCTTAGGAACCAGCTATGTAGCATAATAAAACTAAGCATTATTTCAGCATCAAAAAAATAGAGTTTAATTTACAAGTGAAGTTGCTTATAACGGTTCAAATCACCCTTTGTGGAAAAGAGTTTATGGTAGATTTGGGCCATATTACCAACCTATTACCAGTGCACTAATACCTCTATTTACTGGCTGATTATATCCTCTGGCAAAATTCGGAACTGTCTACTACTTTGCCGCAAACTAATCAGTTTTCAAAATTAGTTATTGATCTCAGACCCAGTGTAGAGGACCAATTTAGTGGCTGGTTCATTGAGTACTGAAGTGGCACCATTTGTGAGAGTAGCAGAGGAATCAGAGCAAATACAGTGTTCAAAGACATTCCTCAAAGGTGGTTTTCTGTTGCAGGGAATTTACAAATACACGTTTTCAAGGATGCTAAGTCTCCCTCATTACAGATTAATGACACAAGTGTATCCCAGCCGGCCACATGAACTTATGCTTTTTTTGTATATACATTTGTTACTCATATCCTAGATTTAAATAAGCAGTAAGTTGGAAATCATAAAGAACCTTAAGGAAAATATGTCCCTCTGTTTCTTCAAACTCAATTCTTCATTTGAGTTTATTTGAAGTTGACTAAAGGGAGTTGTTAGCTTGTAAGAATAAAGTCATTATTCACTCTTACACAGATGACAGAATATGACAGAAAAAGTAAACCAGAAATTGAATTCAAAATACTCTGGTGCCTAAATTTCACTTCACATTTCTCATAATTTATCCATCTTTTTTTTATCTTACTGATTTTTATACATTTTTCTTGAAAATAATGTCTTAATGGCTTGTGTTCTATGTGTGGTTTCAAAAACTGTCAGGAAGAATTGAGATTTGACATATTTTCTGAGTATCTCAGAAAAACAAAATTAAACATGAAAATCAGTCAAAAATTGTTTTTGACGTTTCTCATCAATTTGACACTCTTAGGGAAAAAGAAACCTTAGAGATTAAGATGCAAAATCTTCACACAAAGCCCCAAGTAAGATTTGCATAGATTTAGCTACAGTTATTTTTAAACATAAACCCCACACAGGCACAATAAGAATTGACAACCACATAGTGACCAGAGCTCAATATTCAGAAGAAAGTTAGAAGTGCTATCATTAAAATATCTTTTTCTATTTCTTATTGCTATGGGTTGTTGCTTATTTTCGAATGACCTTGTCTTTCAACAGTGCACTGGTTATTTTTTTCCTTCTCTCAGGCCCTTTAAAAATGTATGTGCATATATCTGTATCTGTATATATAGCATGTAAATTAACCTTCAATAATTACTTTAATTTAAAATGTAATTAAAATGTTCACATTATGTTTCATTTCTAAAGTCTCTAGTTCCAAAAAGCAAGATTATTGTAAGTGAGAAAAGAAAAAAAAGACATTTTTATATACACTTGGAGGTGAAACCTCACAGCAAACTGAAGTCAACCTTATTTAATGTTCTTGTGAATTTAGAACGTGTGAAAAGTCCTCTAAGGTGTAAAAGTGACACACACTCCATTGGTTTATGCAGTCACACAGTTCCATAACGTAAGAAATTTACTTATTTTCTTTATAATTCTGTTTAATGCCCCCAAATAAACCACTGTAACATTATTTGCTCTGTAAAAATATGAAATAATAGCATAATTGTGGGAGCAAGGAAAGGTAACAAAGAATACGATATTAAATACAGACTTATTCAGACCTCCATGTTACTAAAATCAAAACTCCTCCTCCTACATGATAAAATGTAAATCACTTAACAGACAAATAGTGGTTTCTCTGAGATAGCAATTTGTGTATCCAATGGTATTTTGCATGTCAACTCTTATATAAGCACAGTTAATAAGTGTCGGAACATTCAGTACAATTTCAATTTGGGCCAAAGTGGGGGCCCATTTTCAATCAGATACTTTGATAATTTTTGAAGGGACGTAGTTTTTTAACCATGCAAACCACCAGAATCTGCCGAGGCTTGTTGAAAGACAGACCCTGCTCAATCAGAATGTCCATGGACAGTTCAGACCATTTACATTTGCTATGCTAATGTGCCACAGAGGAAAAAAACACTCGTTTAGATTTCTTAGCACCTCAAAGGAAAATGTAAAAAAAAAAATTCCAATATGTAACAGGTAAAATGTTACGCACATCACAATGTTTCATTGTTTTCAGAGAGGGTTCACAGAACTTTTTGCCACACCTACTACTTTTCACGGATCTAAGATATCACTATCTAAGCCTGTCAACCATAAACTTACAAATTAACAAAGCATGATCATGTGTTGCTCCCCACATTAATCTAGAAGATCAATATTATAATTGTTCCCAGTTTGTTTCAGAGTGGTTGAGTGGAAGCGAACACACAGCGGAAAGAACATGAGCTATAGATCACACAGACTTGAGTTCGAACCCAGCTTCACCACATTCTAGTTACATGGCTTGGATTATTACACTTTCAGAGCCTCAGGTTTCTCATGTAAAAAAAACAAAACAAATGATTCCCTCCTGCTAAGCTTAAGATGTATGTAACTCAAGTTTCCACAGTCCTCACAAGGCAATCAGTATAAATATAAAATTAATTTTATGTAACCTACAGGTCCTTTTTTAAATGGGTGTTAGTGAAATTCAGTTGATGCTATATTTTTCTGAGTTGTATAGATGTGACATTTCAGCGATTAATTCTTTGTCAACATAACTCGATTTAAAATGTGAAATGCACCTGATGAGATGGCTCACACCTGTGATCTCAACACTCAGGAGGCCAAGGCAAGCAGACCACTTGAGGCCAGGATTTCAAGACTAGAGTCCTCAACATAGCAATACCTTAACTCTACAAAAAATTTTAAAAGATTGCCAGGCACGATGGCTCACACCTGTAATCTCAGCACTTTGGGAGTTGAAGGCGGGTGAATTACCTGAGGTCAGGAGTTCAAGACCAGACTAGCCAACATGCCAAAACCCAGTCTTTACTAGAAATACAAAAATTAGCTAGGTGTGGTGGCAGGTACCTGTAATCTAAGCTACTTGGGAGACTGAGGCAGGAGAATCGCTTGAACCCAGGAGGTGGAGGTTGCAGTGAGCTGAGATCATACCATTGCCTTCCAGCCTGGGCAACAAAGTGAGATTCCAAAAAAACAAAACAGCAACAACAACAACAACAACAACAAAAATGCCAGGCACAGTGGCCCATGCCTATAATCCCAGCACTTTGGAAGGCCAAGGAGGGCAGATCACCTGAGGCTGGGATTTCAAGACCAGCCTGACCAACATGGAGAAAGCCCGTTCCTACTACAAATACAAAATTAGCCGGGCGTGGTGGCACACGCCTGTCATCCTAGCTACTCACAAGGCTGAGGCAGGAGAATCACTTGAACCTGGGAGGAGGAGGTTGCGTTGAGCCGAGATTGAGCCATTGCACTCCAACCTGGGCAACAAGAGTGAAACTCTGTCTCAAAAAAAAGCTAGCTAGGAATGGTGACATGCACCTGTGGTACCAACTATTCAGGAGACTGAGGCAGGAGGACCACTCGAGGCCAACAGTTCGAGATTGCAGTGACTATGATCGTGCCACTGCATCCCAGCCTGAGTGACAGAGCAAGACCTTCTCTTAAAAATCAATCAATCAATCAATAATTTTTTAAAGTAAAATGCATTCTCTAGTCCTATTGCTGTCCACAGTCTCTGACTTCTGCTTGGTTCAATCCATTCTACTTTGTTCTTTAGTCTCCCCAACAAGTGTGTCATTAATGTTAAAAATGAGTTTTTAAAATGATTTACTTTTTAATCTAGTATGAATTATTGTTAGACACCTAGTTCCCAGTGTCGTGTCTAACAGAGTAACTCTAAATAAAGAAAGGGAAAAAAAGGATGAAAAAATTTGTTCAAAACATTAAACTCTGGAAATTGGGGTTAAAACACAGTGTTCTGGTCCCTTTAATACAGATTATTTCTGTGTATTATCTAAAATGTATGTTCTCAGCTAAGTGATTGTCAATTATGTAATTATATGACCATGGTAATTAGGATCAATTCTCTTAGTTTATATCTTTTGTCTTCAAAATATTTCGCTTTAATCACTTTCAAATTTCTAACTAGCCATTTTCAAGAGTTCTGACAGAAAATAAATACAGAAGTAATTTTAAATGAAAATCCTAGAAAGCATGCAGAACTGCAATTGTGCACTTTAAAGTGATACTTACACCATGTGGGGAACTGGGCACTAATAAAGTTCCATGATTTTACAGAGTGATTCTAAAGAAAGAAGTCAAGTTTTTTGCAACACACGCTTCTTCTCTAGAACTGTTTCCATTCAGATATTTCACAGAAAATTTGGTAAATTCTGTCATTTGACTTTTTGTCTCTAGTCCCATATTAGCACTGTGTAAACTTTTATAGAGAGTAAAACAGTGATTTTATAACAAAAGAAAGTGATAAAATTGTCCAAGTAACTTTTCTTCTACCCATATTTGTTTACCTTTGTTTATCCAAGTAGCCCATGTAAGGAAAGTCTGTAAATCAAAAAGACTTAAAATATTAGAGTGCTACAAAATTTACAAAGATATATGTAGATTTTAAACTAAAGTTGTATGGTAAACTAAAGTTTTGAGCTGAAAGTCTGTGAGGAACTGCAAAAAAAGAAAAGGAAAGAAAAGAAAGCCAAAAGGGGGTTTAGTATCTGTCCCAGTTATTTTTTTCTGTTCCTGTCTCCAGGACCAAATGAACTCAAGGCTAATTACAGAGACAAAAGACTGGTCACTTCTCTCAGAGTGAAAAGAAAAGAACAGAAAATGTGATTTAAAGCTCAACTTTAAGCATGAATAACAGATTAGAGAATGTGCCGTAGAGGAACTCATTAAACAGTGAAGTATGACATTTTTTTGGAAGGTTCTGAATATTCTTTGAAAATTTTGAGAATCCAAGTTTTCTTCTCATATGTGTGATTATTAAGGGGAAAAATGTGGATAGTACTGGGGTTGGAATCACATTGGTTTTAATTCATATTAAGGTTTAAAGGATGCGTCTAATTATTTGATCATCTTTTGGACATCATTTAGCTCTTAATATACGCCTTTTGTTTTTGTTTTGTTTTGTTTTGTTTTTTGAGAAGGAGTTTTACTCTTGTTGCCCAAGCTAGAGTGCAATGGCATGATCTCAGCACACTGCAACCTCCGCCTCCCGGTTCCGGTGATTTTCCTGCCTCAGCCTCCAGAGTAGCTGGGATTACAGGCGCACACCACCACCCCTGGCTAATTCTTTGTATTTTTCAGTGGACACGGGGCTTCACCATGTTGGCCAGGCTGACCTCAGGTGATCCTGACCTCAGGTGATCCGCCCGCCTCAGCCTCCAATATGCTCCTAATATATCATTTGCATTGCCTAAGTTGTTAGCGAAGTAAAATAGCAAAGTTTGATTCAACAACTGATACAGGTCATTCTATCTCTTTGATTTGTTATTCCTGACTTTACATTCCTAGTATTTATTCTACACTATAGTAGCACAGGTTCTGGTATTCCCAAAGGTTTCTGGTGCTCTAGGTAGAGCTACACTGGTTACCACCTAAAGTCAAGAGCAGCAAGTGGTCCAGACTTACTACTTTTAGTAATTTGTAGTCTGTATAATAAACTAGAAATCAACTAGTTATTAGCTTGCCTCTTCCATGACTGAAAAACATTTTCATGAACAATTTTGTAATTAATTAGTATAAGGATGCCACATCTAAACATTTTTGTTTATTCAACTGGATTTTAAACTCCTTTCTTTTGGTATCTTCAAAAGTGCTTCTCTTGCTGAACACAACTCAAGTGTTACAAGTAGATGTAAGAGTAGGTGGACATCTTCCATGTGTCAGCAAAAGGCTTGAGCTGACAATGTCCTCAGATAAGAATGGTAGAAGAGAAAGGGAAAGGTGAATCTGCTGCTAATTAGGCTAAAGCCACTCATCTTCTGCATGATAGCTGGAGGTCTCCCTCAGACTCACTGCCAGGCAAACCCAGATATCACAACTTGGATATCGATGCTGTGGACAGAGAGGAGCTGTGCTTTGGCAAGCTGACCTCTGGAACCGAAATAGGAATGTGGATGTGTAAAGCTACACTCAGGAAATTGATAGTCTCTGCCTTTCTGACTCTTCCTGCCTTAGCATGTTAGTTGGTTCCACAAATATCTGCAAATGCTTCAGCTCTTGTTCCCCAATTGATGCTTACACAGCTGCCCCTGACTAAACAGCAGAACTAGTTCCCTACTGAAGGGAAATTGCATGTACCTATACGTGTGCCAGACCAAAGATTGGAGCATGGGAATGGGTGTATGCTTCAGAATTCAAATCTTTGTTTTTACACTTAATACATATGCAATATTAGGCAAGTAAATTAACTTCTCTGTCTTCTCATTCTCATATAACTATAAAAGGTAAAAAAAAAAAAAAAAACTTCAGTAAATTGTTATAAGGATTAGAGATGTCTGTAAAGAAACTTCCACAATGGTACTGTTCAAAAGATATTTGCTATACCATTATTTATTGTGTTTGTGTGTATATATATATATTTCTTTAATATTAATATTATTTTTGTGGATGCTAGGGAAGAACCACCCATATCTATAAGTTTTCTGTGTTTGCTTTTTTTTAATGATTTTTAGCTACACATATTTTCTATTTGACTCATAAAAAGGACTTAAAGTGCAGACACTAATGGTTTATTCACACAAAGCTATAAATGATACATATATGATATTTATTGAGCCCCTAACATATTTCAGGCACTGTGCTCAGAGATTTACCTGTGTTATTTCATTTTTTCCACTTTACTATGAGAAACTGAGTCATAATGTAGTTAAATACAATTTCCCAAAATCATAAGCTAGTAAATGGCAGAGCCAGAGTTTAATATCAAGTATGTTTCAAATCTCTCTACTATAATGGCTCTCCCTCTGTGTAATATTGAAGTCTCAATCATCAGAGTAAAGATGCAGAGAAATGAGAATATGAACAAATGTATAACTGATTAATGGGATGATAGAAGGGGAGGAGACTGCTTTCATAATAAGAGCATAGTCACATTAGAGTGGGGTCAAGTCCTCAGTTTTCTCCTGCCAACTGTATGACTTCAAGGTAGTTCTGCCACCTCCCTGCAATCATTGGTATCCTCACCTATGAAATGAAGCTATTAATAGAACTTGCATCTTGGGATGCTTGTGAGGATAAAACAGGGTAAAATGCCTGGTATACCATAAGCATTCAAATAATATTCAGTGTGTTTACAATGGGTTCAAGAAGAGGAGGTTAATATATAGTAGAAAGATGTCACCTACATCTTACCGTTCTGCTTGAGGCATCTCGTTAACAAGGTTCTGCTTGAAGTGCAGGGTACCCACAGCAGCCAACATTCTTTAACACGGCCAGCAATGCAGAAATGTTACGTTAAATCTACAATTTATTAAGCTTCTATCCCAGGCCAGAGAGTTTGCTGGGCATATTGTATACAGTCCCTCAAATCGCACATCAAACTTGTCAGGTGCTACTCATCAACCCCTTTTACAGAAGCATATACACACGAACGGAAAGGTAAGGTAGCACATCCAGAACTACACATGTACAATTAGTACACTGGCACACCTGATGTTGAGTACTTTGAAGATTGTCTAACTCTAAAATGTGCCTTTTGTTTTTTTACTTTGAGACAGAATCTCACTCTGTCACCCAGTTGGTTCACTAGAATCTCCATCCTCCAAGTTCAAGCAATTCTTCCACCCCAGCCTTCAAAGTAGCTGGGATTACAGACGTGCTGCCACCACGCCCAGCTGATTTTTGTATTTTTAGTAGAGATGGAGTTTCCGCCATGTTGCCCAGGCTGGTCTCAAACTCCTGGTCTCAAATGATCTGCCTGCCTCCACCTCCCAAAGTGCTAGGATTACAGGTATAAGCCACCACACCTGGCCAGCTCTTTTTTCCTTTTTTTTTTAAAAAAAAAAACCAAAAAACAATATTATGCTCTGTCACCCAGGCTGGAGTGTAGTGGCAAGATAATAGCTCACTGCAGCCTTGAACTTCTAAACTTAGGTGATCCTCCCATCTCAGCCTTCTGAATAGCTGGGACTACAGGCACTCACCATCACACTCAGCTAATTTTTTTGTATTTTTTTTTATTTTGGTTTTGGAGATGGAGGGTCTTGCTGTATTGTCCAGGCTACTCTTACACTCCTGGCCTCAAGTGATTCTCCTGCCTCAGCAACCAAAAGTGTTAGGTTTATAGGCCTGAGCCTCACCTAGCCTAAAATGCACATTTTTTACGATACTTTCTTCCCTCTTGCTAAGATTGCTTATTTCCATTTTAGACACTGGATCTCAAGAGTCTTACATTGTTGGTGAGGTTAGGGATATGGCCAAGGTTCTTCCATTTCTTGACTTTGGAAGGCTTACATTTTGTGTGCTTTTGTTTTGTTTGCTTGTATATATATACACATTTTTTTTTTAATATTTGGAGTGAATTAGAAGGTGCCCAAGAGAACCTGAATATCTAAGTTTCTCATTGCACTCAAACACCATATATAAATCAGAAAATGTTTCCAGATCCAAAAATAATTGAGAGGGAATCTATCCATTGGAAATTAATACAAGATAAATCTCTCTAGAACGTATATGAGGCATATTTTTATAGATTAGTCTTGCAGCTATATCTTATGTTTATGAAATTTCTAATATCATTTTATGTAACTGTGTCCCAGAAACCATCTACAACTTTTTAATTTAATCTTAACATATATTAACATAGTTAATATATGTAACATACATTGAAATTGTGTGGAGCTCTCATAATGATCTAATCAATCTAATAAAAAAATCTAATCTCCTTTTAGGAAATTTACATTAATACAACATGCATATAATCAATAGTTACATTATTGTTTATCTTATTTTGTAAGTCTTGTAAATATATGAAATTCAAATAAAATAACAATTATTCTAGTTAAATGCCAATGATTAAGTCAATGGTTTAAACTTTATATGTTTCCTAGGTGTCCTACAATTTGTTATTTCTTGTTCTACTAGCTTCTGTGAAGGTTAAATCTTGAATATTTTAATTTTTAAATTTGAGGCTGGTAGGCTATTATATGCATGTTTTCATCAGGTTTGTATTGTTTGCCAGAAAACCATCATAAATATTATAATTTCATCAATGATTGATGGATATTTTCAGCTAAATATGTGACATTCTCTGTTGTTATGTAGGTTATACTTTTTTCAACAGAGTTTACATTTTGGGATGTTCCTTCAGACATTTACATTTTTCAAGAGTTGATATTTCCAATTTAATCACTTTTTATGAAGTTAATTTAGTGACAGCTCCATAACCAGATAATTAGTCTTCATTGTAGTCTACCCAGCATGAATAGTTTTTCATTACTTTATGTTTCCATCTAGGTAATGTGCGTCTTGATACTACTGCACTTGGAAACACACATTTATTAAATAAAGACTTGGAGTAAGTGAAACACATTTCCTTAACTGTTTGTAAGTTGTAGCTATCAACTGCTTCAATGAGCTTTGAAAATAAGTGAAAGTAGCAGAATTCAATAGAGTGGCTAGAAAATTTCACCTTACCTATTGCAGATTTTAGAATCAATACAGTAAATGTGTTGATATAAAAAAATCTTAAAAGATTCCTTATGGAAAATAATGAAGCTTTAAAATTTAATGACTAATTGAAATACCAGGCCCCTTTTGTATGACTATGGCTTCTCTCATTATACTAACTCAGAAATTGAACTGGACTGCAAAGCACAGAGAAAGTCTTTGAGAGACTGATCTTTGTTGCAAGAGACTCTTTAAGCTGCATTATATTGTTCCTAAGCCTAATTTTATTATTTCTAGGGAATCTGATGTACTCTGTTGCTAAGTACCAAAGAGCCACAAAACCCAAGAAATAGTGCATTTGCTGAATCATATATCAAACTGCGAAGAGATTTGTTAAAAATAATTCTTTTGAAGAATATATTCAGCCTCAATTGTATATCCTCAGCTGGCCACATGCTGGTTTTCTCTCTTGATTTCTACCCCTTTAACTTTCCCTTTATGTCTTCCTCCTAGTTTGAAAAAGAGCATTCCAGCCTCTGATAATGACTTACAAGCTTTATTATAAATTATTGGTGCTTTGGAGGTATAACAAAGAGGACAATTTTTCTTAAGCTGTGATAAAACAAATCATATCAGAAGAGCTCTGTGTGTGCTTGTGTGTATGTGCGTCTATGTTCGCTAGTTCTAGAATGTTTATAAAGCAGACAAGTTTTCTTTGAAAATCGTTATATTATTAATTTTTAAGAATGTAATTGCAGTAAGCGGCATAAGAGTACCTTGCAAATCTCTCCAAAGGGACAAGATAAAGCCACCATGGTTCAAAAGTTCAGAACGCAAAGCTTCAAAGTGTGAGCTGGGAAGAAAGGAAATTCCTCTGGGATCACTATCATTTTCTTACATTCCCACCAATGCTTTGCTGGTTTGTTCTGAAGAACCATTCTCACAGACCCCTCATTACAATTTCTGCTGTGACTGGCCACAGTGACTTGAAACTTGTATTAAAAGACAAGCTATTTATCCACATTGTCATTTTGCTTTTCTGTGGCCAGGGGATTAATCGTTTCTCAAGGGCCTACCTCTACCATTTCCTTTACTTTCGGGAAAGGAGATTTTAAGTAAATACCACTGTATGACCACAGCTTATTCTTCAAATAGAAATGTAATATATCATTTAAAGAAAGAAAATTACCGGGAGATAATTTTAGCCAGAATTCACTTATTTAATGCATATTTGAGAGGTGACCTCACTTCATGGCCAAATCAAGTCTAAAAGTACCCTTCTGAATACATGAAAAACTAATGTCTTCATACAAGTGAGCCTTGTGGGCTGGCTGGGTGACAAGCATTTGTTGCCTTCCATTTTCACCAGCTTAATTCTACAAGCTGTAGAAGGGCTAAACGGAAAGCGACAGAAGTGTCTTTCCAGGAAACAAAATTGGTTAGGATACATGAGGACTGATGCCTGGTTCAGGCAAGAATCAATGGAATGAATTCAGTATCAGCATTTTAAATGGCTCAGGTAAAATGATAAATAAGCCAATAGCATCTCACCAAAATATACTCATGTAAAAATGAATATTTAGGACCAGATAATTTTCAAAGAATGAATTCATTATATATTAACATTCATGTAATTGCTTTAGAGTGATTTAATTTTTTAATTAGTTTCTTCTCTTAGCTACATAAAGTCACTTATGTCATCCTGTTACTATTCATGGTAAATGTATGAAATACATGTTATTTTCATCTTATGAGCAAGAAAAATTGAGTTGGGTAAGAACTAAGGAGTTTTGATTAATATTACATATTTTGTCTATGTTCCAGAATTCAAGTTCATATCTGTCTTATTCTTCATCCATACTTTTCCCATTACACGATGAAGTTCTTCCTTTGACATCCATAAATTAATGTATATTCACTTATTTGTATATAATCACATATAGCAATAAACTATGCTAGAAAAATTGCATTTGAGAAATATGTTATAAAGAATGACAAAAGCCCATTTTTATTCCAAACATAATATGCTATAATTAATTGCCCACCATTTTCTCTGGGATATCCCTACCTCTGAAACTATAACTGAAATGTGTTACTTCCATTAATACAGAGAGATGATTGTAATAGGAATAAAAATTCTTCTACAGAATATAAATAAACTAAACATTTCTATTTTTTCTAAATATATAGAATTTGCCAAGGGTTCAACTGCCTAACACCTGTATAAACTACTTATATACCCAGATTTATTATCAATTTGTGTATGGATGGATTAATGCATGTTAGATTGTATATGTCAGACGATGTATTAAAACATGAAGAATAAACATATGTATTTGGCAGAAATAGACATCTCCACTGTTTCTATAAAAATAAATAAATAAAAAGGCTACACATGTAAACATACTAATTTGTCTTTAGTTGTCAAAAGAGTGTTTCATCAAGTGTGTGTTGATTGCTTTAGACTTATGGGCACAACAGTTCAGAAAGCTCAAATGAAAACCATAACATTTACATTTTTGCATGTGCTTTACAATTCAAAAGAATGCTATTAATATCTTAAACGCAAATTATTGAGCAAAACTAAGAGATGCTGGATTCAATTAAGAACTTATTGACTTGATTTAATTCAACAAATGGTTCTATACTAGACCCTTGGCTAAGCCAGGAAGTGGGTGGTAAAGGGAATCCCATGGCAGGCAGTGCAGAGGTGAGCAGGATCTAACCTGGAGATAATTTAAATTAAATTTAATTAAATCACAAGGATAGTTAATCTGTTCTCATAATAGCCTTACCAAATTTTATTTTGATCATATCTAAATGGAAGCTCTGGCAAATTCACTGTTTTGCATCTGGTACTTAAGTTTCTCAAATAACCATATTAAAGATGGTATTTTTCTTTTTTCAGGCTTTAGCTCAAGTCCCTTGAGAATTACATCTAACACCTTAACAAATTATTTAAAGGAAATTGTAGGAACTCTCTTTTTTACTCAATGAGCTGTAAAACAAAAACATGATGAGTTTCCAGAGTCCCTAAAAAAAAATAATAATAATGATAATAATAATCTTATCTGCTTGATGAGATTCTACTCCTGAAAAGGATTTTGTTTGGAACTGAGCCACATTTCCCTACCTGCCATTCAAAAAGAATGTTTATTTGGATTGATTTCCTTTTGGGGAATTTGTTGTTAGTTGAAAATATATTTTTTTAAATTTCTTCAATAACCTGGAAAGTACTTTGGTTTGTTATTTCCTACTGACTCCTATCTAAGGTTTTTTGAATGCGGAGAAAGGTGTTGATTATATTTTATTGCTAGTAAGAAGCATGGCTAGGCTGGTGCTCTTTGTACCCATTGGTGAACATACGTGCATTTATTTATATACATAAATGTATATATTACATACATAAATATAAGTGATGGCTTTTTCACATTAAGGATGAATCTGGTTATGTGTGGTAGCTCAGATCTGTAATCCCAGTGCTTTGGGAAGCCAAGGTGGAGGATTGCTTGAACCTAGGTGCTTGAGACAAACCTGAGGAACATAGCAACAGTCTGTCTTTACAAAAAATAAAAGAAAATTAACCAGGCCTACTGGTGCACACCTGTAGTCCCAGCTACTCTGGAGGCTGAGGTAGGAGGAATGCTTTAGCCTGGGAAGTAAAGGATACAATGAGCTATGATCCTGCCATTGCACTCCAGTCTGGGCAACAGAGTGAGATCATGTCTCAAATAAATTAATAAATTAATTAATTAATTAAAATTAAAATACAAAAAGGATGAATCACTTAGAAAATAGCATTATCAACTGCTAACAGGTCCATAGTTTTGTTTTTGTTTTCTTTTCCACTTTTTCTTTTCTGAAGATTTTGTAAAGAGCTAGTAAGTGTGAGTATATATCAAAGCTGTGTTTGTATTTCACAAGTTAACAGCACAAATATCCAGCTAAAGAACCTTGGCCTGTGGACCTGGGGGTCTTCGTAAACAGAGGCCCCTGCAGGAAGATAAGCTGAGACCCAAATTCAGCTGCTTCAAAGACTAACATTTGCATCTCCTCAAGCTTTGGCTTCTTTTCCTCCTTTATTTTTTATTTTTATTTTATTTTGAGACGCAGTCTGGCTCTGTCCCCCAGGCTGGAGTGAGCGGCGCCATCTTGGCTCCCTGCAAGCTCCGCCCCCCGGGTTCCCGCCATTCTCCTGCCTCCGCCTCCCGAGGAGCTGGGACCACAGGCGCCGCCACCACGCCCGGCTAGTTTTTGTGTTTTTAGTAGAGACAGGGTTTCACCGTGTTAGCCAGGATGGTGTGGATCTCCTGACCTCGTGATCCGCCCGCCTCGGCCTCCCAAAGTGCTGGGATTACAGGCGTGAGCCACCGCGCCCACCTCCTCCTTTATTTATATTTAATTTGTGCCTAGTCTTTGCCCAGACCTGGTGGCAAACCCTTAGGCCAAGTTCTAGCAACTCAATGGGCAACATGCTTCAGTAGTCCACTGAAAATTATCACTTTACCTATTTCTTATTTCAGGTTATTATATATAAAATTTTTGCCTTACATCTTACCCTGAGAGAGTATAAGAAGTATAAGAAAATGCTTTGATAAAGGAAATCATTATAAAGTTCAAGTTATAACATTATATTAATAAGAATACCAGAGAAAGAATAATTATAATATTCATATCATTATTATTGTTAAATGAAATGAATAATAGAATAAACCACTACTGTAATGGAAAGAAAAATCCAACATCTTATACCTTATTATCAATAGCATTGTCTTCATGTATGACGGACACCATATTTCAGCATGTCACAGATAATTAACACCTTATCTACTAACTACACACACAAGAGACATGGCATGACTTTTTCTGAACATTAGATTTCTAATTTCAGTGTAATAATGAACATTTACTAAGCTCTGACTATGTCTGAGATCTTGTGCTAGGGAAGAAAATGATAATAATAGATGAATTAGACATTTTTGCCACCCCATCCCATCCCAAAGGGCTCACAGTCTAGTTCAAACACAATAGACAATATCACCTTCTAATGGGGCTTTGACTGCATTTGATAAGCTGCATCTCTGAGTAGATGGGGACACGGGTGGGGATGGGTGATAAACTCAAGAAAAAAGAGCATGCCAAAATGATGAAGTTACAATGAGTTATGGCAGTGCAAGAGGTTTTGAGTCTCTCTTGACTGATTAACATTTTTTCCTTTTTAATTTTGGTGGTTCTGTTAACAAATCACAGGATTTACATTTCTAGAAGCGTCTTGCAAACAGATTAGTCTTTTCTCATTCATATAGCAAATAAAATTATCTTTTATTTGAAAGACAACAAATTATGACAATCTTGAAAATAGGAAAATTCTAGTAAAGCACCTTGATAGACATTACATCTGAAAACATAAAAATTCTAGTAAACAGCCTTGATACATATTACATTTGCATGCAAATATTCTGAAGCTATTTTGTTAGCCTTTTAATCCCCCCTTTTTTATTATTTTTCTTTTCTTTTTAAAACTTGATACTCTATTATTTAGACAAAGGAAAAATGTTTGGTGAATAGCTGGCCAGAAACTGTCATAATCTCAGTAAGTCCCATAAATTAAGTAATTGAATCTTCACAAAATATGCATTATTTCTCATCTGAGTTTACAGATGAGGAAAGCAACTTGGCCAAGGTCAATTACCTAGCAAGGTGATTGCCTAGCGTGAAGGACTGCAACCCAAGTGTTCTGGTTACTATGTTCATGTTTCGCTAAGGCTTTGTAATTTATTTACTTACATATTCTTTTCTGACACAGCCTCTTATAGTGTTTAAGGCACCTCCCTGATATTGCATTTACTTTTGCTGACCTTCATCGTAGACTTAAGTGTCTAAATACCTACAAAATTTGTCGCTTGAAATGTGCCTTTTTACTTAGTCTTTGGAACCATCTATTCTTAGAAATGTTTTTGGCCTCTCTTCCCCAGCGATTGGTAGCCCTTAGAGGGCTTTGTGGGATAGTAATGGTTTATTTCAGTTGGCTAAATCATACCATTCAAAAAAGCAAAAGTAGTAAACAGCTTAAAGGCAGCTAAGACATGACCTCATTTTCTCATCTTTCATAATAGCCCATCCTCACTCTGTACAAGGATTCCTTTTGAATTAAAAAAAAAAAAAATCATATGATAATAATAATACACTATGAAATAATAAGAAGATACTAGGAATGCAGACATGCTTTAATATGAATTTGTATCTTATGTTACATGTAAATATGTGTGAAAAACAGTAATATTTATAACATGGAAAATACATTGTGCTTTAGTTGATGTCATTGCTTATTGTGTATTTGTGTTCTTGGATCTTTGAAACAATTCTCAAGTGATCCTCCTACATAGAAGGCTTCAGACCATATGTTAGAAATGAGTGCTGGGTGCAGTGGCTCACATCTGTAATCCCAGCACTTTCAGAGGCCAAGGCGGGCAGATTACCTGAGGTCAGGAGTTCGAGACCAGCCTGGTCAACATGGCGAAACCCCGTCTCTGCTAAAAAATACAAAAATTAGCCAGGCATGGTGGGAGGCGCCTGTAATCCCAGCTTCTTGGAAGGCTGACGCAGGAGAATTGCTTGAACCCAGGAGGTGACGGTTGCAGTGAGCCGAGATTGTACCATTGCACTCCAGCCTGGGCGACAGAGCGAGACTGCATCTTAAGTAATTTAGATCACTGTTACTTGATCCCTTTTTAGCATCTTTGTGTCCATGTAACATTCCAAAAAATGTCAACGGTGATTTTAAAGTTGCTTCTTCTGTTTTCCCCAAGCTTTCTTTTCCTAATTAACTTTTGAAGGAAACTATAATTCTTCCTCTGAGAAACATGTGTCTTCTAATTTTTATTATTTTTAAATTCTGTCCTTTAATTTTAACCACAGTCAATTTATGACTATAACTGTCAAAACACAAATCTTTTTTGACATCCCAGCACAGATTTTAATTGCCAGTGTTCTTAGCATTTAAAAAAAAGTTTCCAAACTTTGTTTCTCCAAAACTCTTACAGACATGCTGTAAATTATATACATATATTGATTATTCATATGAAGGCACGATTTAGCCTGAAGGCATGACACAGATATAACCAGATCTCAAATATGCAAGATTAATGACCATGGAATAGACATTCCTAAAGTGGGCAGATAATTGGACGTACAGAGTCTCGTCTGCCACTGAATTTAAACTCTGAAAATAAACTCAATGTTGTCCAATGTCCCATGTTTTGTCGGTGTTTTGGTTAGAGAATTAAAAACTGGCAATATGTCGTAAATATCTGAACTGAAGACTCACTTCAGAGAATCTGAAAGATAGAGGTGGAAACTAAAAAATGGAACTAAGTAATTTTACAGATAACATTCGGAACAGATGCTGTTTTCCAGGTAAATGAAACATGGAACAATATGGAACGAGAGGATTATCTACATTATTTTGGACACAATACCCCATAGTTAGGTCATTGTTATTTTACAACTCTATGAAATAACCTTTTCAGACTGAATAACATTTTCGCGTAAGCCCACAGATGCTCATTGTCATCAACATAATTTTTATTTGCTTTAATCGCTTAAATGGGAAATGTGAAGTTTTTTTCAAACCTTATTTGAATGGCACCACAATGACCAGCATTTTCTGTTTAATCTTTAGGTTGCATTTTTAGTATGTCCACTGAAAACATTACAGAGAAGGGCTGGTAAGTAGCCTCATGTGCGACTGGACTGGTGACATTTTATAACAATTAGTAATCTTGTCTACACAAAGAAGCCCTCCAGCCCAAAGCAGGACACATAATGGTTCTCTTTATATTGATTTCCATTGAGTCACATTGTGCTTTACTACCTTGCAAACTGTTTAAATGAATGATTAGTCTGAAAACATAGTTAATGTTTTAGAATAGTTAAGACATGAAAACAAACCAAACACATTCTATTTTGCATTGTAAATCTCATTGCTAAGAGGAATTTTATATCAGGCAATGCGAACTATGTGGTCATCTTGAAACCAGGTGAAAAGTGATTACTGACTTCGTACAATATTGCTGAAAACCAAAGCCTAACAAATGATTAAACCTGAATTTAAATTCTGTGTTCACTTTAATCATATATGATTCACATTCACATCAGCATTTGCTGTTGAGCAATACAATGTCTTTTCTAGACTTTGGTTTATATTTTGATGCTTTCATTTACTATTCATGTTGGAAATGACATCCTATGCCAATGCTTTCATGCAAATTTGAAATTGCAGCTAAGTACCAGAAAGGAAAGCAAGAAGTACATGAATTAATAAAAGTTAAACTATCCCAGTTAATCTCCTACAAAGAAGCCGTGTGCAGCTCAATAATGTTGGCAGCACATGGTATAAACGTGATGTTTCCTCACCAGTTTCAAGTTCACTGCCCATTATGAATTGCATTATAATAAACATTTCAAGTGAAAGCTTTACAGGGAGGAACGTGATTCAGTATGTAGGATTTCTGAAAATCCTAATTGAACCGGTGAGAGGGTGAACGGTCAGCTGTTTTTGAAACATCTTTAAAAAGTTATAAATAAATTGGGGGCAAGTAGGTTTTTCCACTATAGGTACATGGAAATTGAAAAATATTTTTATTTTTGTAAAACAAAACTAACCTGGATGCCGGTGCAAAGAAAAGCTTTTTTGTTGTTGTTTTATTTTTGTTTTGTTTTTTGAGACGGAGTCTCGCTCTGTCACCCAGGCTGGAGTGCAGTGGTGTGATCTCAGCTCCCTGCAAGCTCCGGCCCCCGGGTTCCCGCTATTCTCCTGCCTCCTCCTCCCGAGGAGCTGGGACCACAGGCGCCGCCACCTCGCCCGGCTCATTTTTTGTGTTTTTAGTAGAGACGGGGTTTCACCGTGTTAGCCAGGATGGTCTCGATCTCCTGACCTCGTGATCCGCCCGTCTCGGCCTCCCAAAGTGCTGGGATTACAGGCTTGAGCCACCGCGCCCGGCATAAGAAAAGCTTTGTAAGGGATTATAAGGTACAGAATAACTTAGCTGAGTATTTAGAAATTTGAAATGGGGCCAGGTGCGGTGGCTCAAGCCTGTAATCCCAGCACTTTGGGAGGCCGAGGCGGGCGGATCACAAGGTCAGGAGATGGAGACCATCCTGGCTAACACAGTGAAACCCCGTCTCTACTAAAAACACAAAAACTAGCCGGGCGTGGTGGCGTCGCCTGTGGTCCCAGCTCCTCGGGAGGCTGAGGCAGGAGAATGGCGGGAACCCGGGGGGGCGGAGCTTGCAGGGAGCCAAGATGGCGCCGCTCACTCCAGCCTGGGCCACAGAGCCAGACTCCATCTCAAAAAAAAAAAAAAGAAAAGAAATTTGAAATGGTACTCACTTGGAGAAAGCTTTGGTTCACTGCAGAAGTCAAGCAACCAACCTTATGAATTTTGTTGATTCATTATTAAACTTCTAATAAGAGGTAAGCTATAACATTACTATTTTTCAGCAAAAACATTTGACAATACTCCTGCATTGCTGAGAACTGCAGTTACATGGAGCTGTATCTGCCGTGCTTTGTTTTGATGTGACGCATTTGATAGTCACACAGAACTAGGATCTAATTTAGTATTTTCGTGAATATACTGTCTTGGTAAACATGGGAAAATAATCTGTTTAATTTCAGATAATAGTAATATCTCCTCATGAGAGAATGAGTATGTGTACAATAATGAATAAGTTTAACATGGACCTATTTATACTTTGAAGTAATCCTTACAGATTCTTTGCTGATATTCTAAAATGCATGAATTTCTGTGCATTCATGCAAAACTCAAGATTCCAAACTCAGCATTCTTCTGTTTGCATATGACCTTGCAAGTTAGCATTTTATATGTCCCTGACAATATTCTTGGTGATTCCTATAGTTATTTTATAAACTATGTTAAAAATTAAGGACACTTAGTAAAGCAATTGAAAATGCAAAGCTGAATGAAGCAGAGAACTTACTTCAAGGTGCTGGGAGTACACGTTCAAGGTTGTGATTTATACTTACATTTCACATGGTAGGCCTATTTATCTCAAGCAACAACTAACTGCAATGTATTAAAGGTCACTTTATGTATCAATCTTATAGTCTGAGAATGAAAATATTTATGTGACTGAAAATAAAGCACTCTTTTCTGTGTTTTCCTGTTGAAACACATATTGCCACCTTTATTTATGCAGAAGAAAGAATGTCAAGACTGCTCTTAATGACCTGAGATTTTTAGGCATATATTTGAGTGTCTTATAACAATGAATAAATGCAATGGATTCTTCTAAATAGCTCAGTTCAGCTTTCTTTTGCCAGATGAGAGCTATATTGCTCAGAAAATCAAAATGAATAACCAGATAAATCAATATTTTTTGGACTTAAAAATGAAAGCAGTATTATAGAGGACATTCTCCAGGCTCTGAAAAACCAAGTTGTCTATGTCTCAGAGAAATAAAATAGGTAACAGATACTTAACTCAGTTTTGAGAAGAGAAATTGCAACCTTATAATAAATAGTGGAAATAAAGTATGGGTTCACCCTGCTGCTGTTCCACACATAAATACGCTAAATGCACATATATGAATAAAAGTGCCCAAGCAAAGACGTAGAAGATATTTCAGACTTATGAGGGCTCCGTTTGGCCAGTTTCTTATTTTATTTATTTATTTATTTATTTATTTATTTATTTATTTATTTTGGTATAAGTATAAGGAGTACAAGTGCAGTTTTAGAGTTTTGTTTATTTAAAAAAAACTTTTGTTTTTTATTAAAAAAACAAACAAACAAACTCTGTTTTTTGCCCTGTTTTGCGCTGTTGGCTGAGGCTGGAGTGCAATGGCACAATTACTGCTCGCTGCAGCCTGAACATCTTGAGCTCAAATGATCCCCCCGCCTCAGCTTCCCAAGCAGCTGGGACTAAAGGTGTGCAGCACAACACCTGGATATTTTTTGTGTTTTTTTGTTGAAGTGGGTTTTCGTCATGTGGCCCAGGTTGGTCTGGAACTCCTGGGCTCCAGTGATCTTCCTGTCTCAGCCTCTCAGAGTGCTGGAATTACAGGTGTGAGCCAACACATTTGGCCCAAGTGTAGTTTTTTTTTTCTTAAATATATTGTATAGTGGTGAAGTCTGGGCTTTTAGTGTAACCATCATGGGAATAATGTACATTGTACCTGTTAAGTAATTTCTCATCCCTGGGCTCCCTTCCACCCTCCCACTCTTCCAGTCTCCAATGTCTGTTATTTCACATTGTATGTCCATGTGTCCATTTAGCTCCCACCTATAAGTGAGTACATGTAGTATTTGACACTTTGTTTCTGAGTTGTTTTACGTAAAATAATGGCCTCCAGTTCCATTCATGTTGATTCAAAAGACATGATTTCATTTTTCTTTATTGCTGAATAGTATTCGTGTGTGTGTGTGTGTGTGTGTGTGTGTGTGTGCAGGTGTATGTTTGATATAATGATTTTTTTTCCTTTGGGTAGATACCCAGTAGTGGGGTAGTGGGATTACTGGATTAAATGATAGTTTTTGTGCAGAGAAAAGTAACTTCTTCCAATTACTTTTCTTACACACACCCCCACACACACAGACACACACTTATTTTAAGATCTTAGTTTCCCTATGCATTTTGTATTCTTTACTTGATGTTTTCTTTTATTCAGTGCAAACTCACTGTGTAACAATTTGAGGAGATTCCTGGAAACAAAGTCTGGGAATTTTATAAAGTCAAGAACTAAAGAGGACTTTCTGTTCCAAGACCTGATATAGAGACTTGGTTTAAAAAAAAAAAAAAAAAAAAAAAAAAAAAAGGCCTTGCTGAATTGTCTGCTGAGCTTATAAAGGAAGAAATATTTTGCAGTATTTGGTGATGATACTAGAAGCATGCACATCGGGTCCCATACTCCAGGAAATAACCTACTTTGATTTATGAGAAGATGGTGAAGCTTAGTAAAAATGACACATGAAACTCTGCCAATGGAGGACTATCTTATTCCATTGGTCATTCTTGGCTGCTTTTTGTTTATTAAAGTTGCTGTGTGTAATGTGAAGGCGAAGTTTATCGCAAAACATTTCCTCGGCCATTGGTGGTTAAACCACGATGGGCCTGAGTCATCAAAAGGCGGAAATGGCACTGCCCGTACTTTAGCTGTGTGGGCTCCCTACATCTGTGGAAATCGTTCAAGATGGTGGCTTAGGAAGCATCAGCTACTGTATGGCATCAGGGCTGTACCAGACAGAGGGCGGCTGGGAGAGGAGCTGCTCCATCTTCCCGTTTAATCTGCTGTACCAGACTGTGGCCCCAGGTATGGTGAAAGAAATTATGCTAGGAGATTCGAAATAGCATACCACAGATGATATAAATGGCATAACATCGATAACAAAATTCGTTTTAATATAAGTAAAATAAAATACCTTTTCTCCTAATATGTTGACAACTTGAACTATGCATTTTGGAAAGTGGGTTTAACTTTATCATTAAAGTACTTCCTTGGTAATCTTTTCTTGCTTTTTTTTGGTAACAGCTTTTGTTGAGATATAATTCACATGCCAAAACACTTACCTACTAACGTGTATACAAATCAATGTTTTTTAAATTATATTTGCTATGAAAATTCACTACAATCGTAGACCATTTTTATTGTATCAAGAAAGCCCTTCACCTCCATCCCTAATCCTCTCTCCCTCCCCAGCCTTAGGCAACTAATAATCTACATTTTCTACATATAAATGTGCCTTTTCTGGACATTTTATGTAAATCAATTCATATGATATGTTGTCCTTTGTCACTGGATTCGTTCACTTAGCATAATGTTTTCAAGAATCATGCGTTCTGTTGCATGTATCCGTACTTTATCCCTTTTCATTGCCTAATAATGTTTCATGGTACAG
Organism: Rhinopithecus roxellana; assembly: GCF_007565055.1. Taxonomy (NCBI): domain Eukaryota; kingdom Metazoa; phylum Chordata; class Mammalia; order Primates; family Cercopithecidae; genus Rhinopithecus; species Rhinopithecus roxellana. The sequence continues at coordinate 1,346,896 of NC_044549.1, forward strand.
AAATAACACGTTTTGTCTATGCACCAATTGATGGACATGTAGGTTGTTTGCACATTTAGACTATTATGAACAGTGCTGCTATAAACATTTATGTGCAAGATTTTGTGTAAAAGTAGACTTTTATTTCTCTCGTGTATATACCTGAAGTGGATTGCTGGGGCATTTGTTAACTATATGTTTTAATCTTTTGAAGAATTGCCAGACTATTTTCCAAAGTGGCTATACCGTTTCACATGGCTATGAGCAATCAGCATTGCATGGAGGATTCCAATTTCTACATATCCTCCACAGCACTTTTTTATCACAGCCATCATAGTGGTTGTGGAGTTATATCTCATTGTGAATTTCAATTTTCATTTCTCTGATGGCTATAACTTTGAACAACTTTCCATGTGTTTATTGTTCATATGTATACCTTTGGAGGTATATCTCTTCTGATTGGGTGATTTTGTTTTTATTATTGAGTTAAAATATGTCTTTGTGTATTTTAGCTAGAAGTTATCAGATTTGCAATAATTTTGTAATATTCTGTGGGCTGTATTTTTACTCTCTTCACAGTGTCTATATTTGTCCATTATTGCATCGCTATAAAGAAATACCTGAGACTGGATAATTTATAAAGAAAAGAGGTTTAATTAGCTCAGTATTCTGTGGGCTTTACAGGAAGCATGGTGCTGACATCAGCTTGGCTTCTGGTGAAGCCTCTATGAGCTTACAACCATGGTGACAGGTGAACGGGGAACAGGGACATCACATGGCAAAAACAGGGGCAAGAGAGAGAGCGAGAGAGTGGGTGGGAAGGCGCCACACAGTTTTAAATGACCAGCTCTCCCAAGAACTAACTCAGTATCTTAAAGGCAGCACCAAGCCATGAGGGATCCACCCCCATCATTCAGAAACCTCCCAGCAGGTGCCATCTCCAGCACTGGGGATTACATTTCAACATGAGATTTGGGCAGGGATAAATATCCAGACAATATCAGTATTCTTTGAACTAAAAAAAGCTTTTTAATTTTGGTGAAGTCCAATTTATCTATTTTTTGTTGCTGTTGTGTTTGCCTTTGGTTTTCTGTCTACGAAACTACCACCAAATTCAAGATCATTAAGATTTACCCCTATGTTTTCTTCTAAGGGTTTTATATTCTTGCATTTCAGCCTTTTAACTATTTTGACTTAGTTTTTTATATGGTATGAGTTAAGGTTCCAATTTTGTTCTCTTAAATCTACCTTACATCTTATATCTTATATCAGTTGTCTCAGAATGATTTTTTTGAAAAGACAATTCTTTTCTAATCAAATAATATTGCACCATTGTTGAAAATCAGTTGACTGTGATGTAGGGTTTCTGCCTGGATGCTCAATTATGTTCCATTGATCTGCAATTTTATCCCAATGCCATTTGCACAGTCTTGATTAGCGTACCTTTATAGTAAACTTTGAAATTGGGAAGTGTGAGGTCTCCAGCTTTGTTCTTGTTTTTCAAGATTGTTTTGGTTATTCTGAATCTCTTGCATTTTCATGTGAATTTTAAGATTTACTTGACAGTTTTGCTAAATAAGTACATTATATATGAAGATATATTACACTGCGAAATAAAATAAAATGAAAGAATTATGGGGCAAGGTTGTAACTTGATAATTTATACCTTTTTATTTTGTGACTATGTAAAATATCTCAAATATCATTTTAAAATATGACTTCTATACAAAATTAAAATACAGTAGAAATTGTATTGAAAATTTATATTAGGTGCATCAATGAATGAATGTGTTTTTGTTTCATTTCACCACATTTCATTAGTAGAATTTCTAGCAATCAGTGCCCATTAGACTTATTTTTATTTATGTGAATTAATAATCCATACATGAACAACAAAAATTCAGGATCAATAATTATTAAGTAATTACAGAAAACTTAGCACAGCTATTTATTCCAACTTGGTATTTAATTATAAAGTGTAGGCCAGGCGTGGTGGCTCATGCCTGTAATCCCAGCACTTTGGGAAGCTGAGGCGGGCAGATCGTGAGGTCAGGAGTTTGAGACCAGCCTGACCAACATGGTGAAACCTCAACTCCACTAAAAATAAAAAAATTAGCCAGGCATGTGTCACGCACCTGTAATCCCACCTACTCAGGAGGCTGAGGCAGGAGAATTGCTTGAACCCGAGAGGTGGAGGTTGCAGTGAGCTGAGATTATGCCACTGCACTCCAGCCTGGGCAAAAGAGCAAGACTCCGTCTCAAAAAAAAGAAATTACAAAGTGTACATATTTAATATTTAGAAAAGAAAATAAGCATTACTAGTTCAACTATTGACAAATTTTTTTCAAAGATTTGAAAGGCATGTATTGCTTTCTTAACAGAAAATATATGATTCAGTAAGTACATTTCTCTAAACTAAATAAAGGTATAAAGTGAGCTCCAAGGGTAAATTTACATATGAGTAGAATTAATCCATCTATTTAGTTTATAATGTCTATATTGATTTCATTCACGCTCTTTTTTCCACCAAATATTGGAATGTGAATTTATGTTGGAAGAAATATCTAAAGAACCTACAAGGACAAGAATACTGTTTGTTTGGTTAAATAGATTTGATCAGTTCTTATTTCAAGATTGAAAAAAAAACTTACAAAGTACCTATTATATGATAGACAATAGAGTGATTTTACATACAAATAATCACATTTAACTCATTCTGTCCAGATAATGTATGTCCTCCCACTTTTACAATGAGGAAACTGAATTCCTACAAGTTCAAGTGGCTTGACCCAAATCAGCTAAATAACTGGTAAAGCTGGTGTATTAGTCTTTCCTGAGGCTGCTATGGAGAAATACCCAAGACTGGGTAATTTATAAAGGAAGAGGTTGAATTGACTCGCTGTTCTGCGTGGCTAGGGAGGCCTCAGGAAACTTAACAATCATGGCAGAATGCAAAGGAGAAGCAGGCACCTTCTTCACAGGGCGGAAGGATAGGGTGAGTACCAGCAGGGGAAATGCCAGAGGCTTATAAAACCATCAGATCTCAGGAGACTCACTCACCATCACAAGAACAGCATGGGGGAAACTGCCCCCAAGATCCAATTACCTCCACCTGGTCCAGCCCTTTCTCGTGGGATTCTGGGGATTACAAATCAAAAATGAGATTTTGGGTGGTGACACAGCCAAACCATACCAGCTGGGATTGACACTTGGATCAGAAGACTGCAAGCCTGGTTTTCTTTTCGCTTACCATCTGGTCTCTCTATTCACTAAATTTCTTTCTCTAGCTTTTTCAGCTCTTTACTTATTGTAGCTAAGCCTTTTTCTAAGACCCAGTAGAACAGGACATCAAACCTTTTTGGCACAGAAAGTTTCAGAGAGTTTAGAAAAGATACAAAAGAAAGAAAATTAGACCCCTGACCTTCCCTAAGCCTATTGTTCTCCGACAGCGTGACCACAGGGGTATCTACACTCTATCATACAGGTAAGTAGGATTTGGTTCCAGGGGAGATAGAAGTAGTTATCAAAATCCGGTTTGCCATCCTCCTAGGAAAAGTTTGAAAAACACATGGAAACGTGAGAAACCCTGGATCTAAAACTAACAATGATATTCATAAAATATAAAAAGGAGGATAAAAGTCTGACTCACATAAGTAGATTATAAGGGAATCGAATGGTATTAGAAAAATATTTTTAAAAATTGAGAATATAGTAATAGAACAGTAGAATAAAGGGACAAAAAATTTGAACAAATATTTTATATAACTATAATCTGATACATTTATTTGACATAATTACATATACTTTTATTATAAATTTTTCAATGACACACAAAAATATATAGCATATATAGGTTGAAAGTATTTTACTGCAATAAAACCTGAATATCTTTAATATAATTTAGCCCAAACTAAAATAATATATTCACAATTATTGTCAATATAGAATTGATATGAGTAATGTAGTAATAATGTTGCTATTAATCAATATAGAATGATGTGAAATATCTTAGTTTATGTAGAAATGTACCTTTTCTAATGTTCTCATTTCTTTTCTCTTTAAAATTTGACCTCTTGCATAGTCTAGTACACTGAATTTATTAGATCAATAATTTTAACTTGTAATTAATAATCATAATTAGTCTTAATTTTATTAAACATTAAAGTTAGCTAAAATATATGTTATACTGAATAACTTTAAAATATGTGTTTTAGGAAAATATTGGCTACAAAATTTAAAAAATGAAGATAATCTCTTTTTGCATTAAAAAATGGAGCAGTTCATTTCTCTCTAGGGGGACATAATCAATTTTAACATTACTGTTAACAATGGCTAATGTTCTTCAAAATTATTCCATTGCATATTCAACTTTAACTCAACAGGTGGGATATAATTCAAGCAGCAGTGAAGGAATAGAGTGGACCTCTTGGCTAGATATAGTTTCAACAATAACATGTGAGGTGCCAGTATTTCCTGAGGATTAATGATCGACTGGAAGAGCTTGTGGTCCTGGGACCATTAACTCCATGTGGTCATTAATTTTGTTGGAAATAGCTTACAAGGACATTTGTGACAATTACTTCCCCTTTCTTAATACAATTTTTGGGCAAGATTTTTAAGCAACCTTTTTATTTTTGAGAATGCTATTTTCTTACGCACTGACTATAAATCAAATCAATAACTATGATAACCATTTAAAGCAGATTTATATTTTTGAAACTTCATATGTTATGTGGATTTTGGCACTGCTTCATTTCTTATGACATCACAATAGAAAAGCTGCACTGCTTCTTAATTAATCAAATGGTTCCAAGTACTAAAAGGCAAAATATCTAATTATATGGCTTGCTATACAGTACACATTGGTGGATACAATTTAAAAAAATCTAAGTTACAGAATGTAGAATATTTATCTTCAGGGCTGTTTACTATAGGTTAAACTTCTGAGAAGTTACCTCTGCTTTAAACATTTTTGTTACTGGTTTTAAGATGTAGGTCAAATTCATAGTGAGGTTCTAGAATCTAGTTTTGTTTGGACTCTATAAAACACGAGTTTTACCAAAAATATATATTTTTAGGTAAACGCAGGTAACTATATCTTAATTTCCTGTTACTCATTGTCAGAATGCCCAGGAAAGTATTAATGTTCTATTATAAATTAAAGTTCTTGATTTTCAGGCGGGAAAATTATATTATTTTATAATTATCACAAAAGAACTTAAGGATATTACAATTCTTTTAAAAACAGATTATATTTTTGAAATATTATAAAATTAATGTGTATGTGTACCAAAATAGTAATTATTGCCACCACTAGGAAAATGGAAATATAATTCATATATAATCACCACTAGAAAAATATGAAATAGCCGGGCGCGGTGGCTCAAGCCTGTAATCCCAGCACTTTGGGAGGCCGAGACGGGCGGATCACGAGGTCAGGAGATGGAGACCATCCTGGCTAACACGGTGAAACCCCGTCTCTACTAAAAATACAAAAAACTAGCCGGGCGCGGTGGCGGCGCCTGTGGTCCCAGCTACTCGGGAGGCTGAGGCGGGAGAATGGCGGGAACCCGGGGGGCGGAGCTTGCAGAGAGCCAAGATGGCGCCGCTCACTCCAGCCTGGGCCGCAGAGCCAGAATCCGTCTCAAAAAAAAAAAAAAAAAATGCAGGCCGGGTACAGTGGATCATGGATCATGCCTGTAATCCCAGCACTTTGGGATGCCAAGGCAGGTGGATCACAAGGTCAAGAAATCTAGAGTATTCTGGCCAACATGGTGAAACCACGTCTCTACTAAAAATACAAAAATTACCTGGGTGTGGTGGCGGCGCCTGTGGTCCCAGCTGCTCGGGAGGCTGAGGCGGGAGAATGGCGGGAACCCGGGGGGCGGAGCTTGCAGTGAGCTGAGATCCGGCCACTGCCCTCCAGCCTGGGCGACAGAGCAAGACTCTGTCTCAAAAAAAAAAAAAAAAAAAAGAAAAAAAGAAAAATATGAAATAAAGTATAGAATTATACTTGGTTATGGTATTTGTATTATAATATGGAACTGACTATGCTGTTAGCAAATTTTACATTACATGTGTATACATAATTAACCTTCATCTTTAATTGATATATATTATTAAAATCCATAGGGAATATAATAAGTAAACCCCTAGGCTGAGACAAGATACAACAAACAGCTAAAAAGACCATGCCAAATTAAGGCACAGTGAATTCCACACTAACTAAAATGAACGTGACATTATTAAAAACGATGTCACATCTTATTGACAATAAAAGTGCCAAAAGCATGCATATTAGATTAGAGCTCAACTAATTGGAGGATGTGGGATGTTTGAAGTGCGGTAATAGAAGCAGGCGCTAATCTCTGTCATGATACGCCATGTCACCACTACTTGAAATTCCATTGGGCAATATTAATTCAAGCAGAGGTCTGAGCTCCTAATAAATGAGGCAAATTGAGTCAATTACTGATTTCATGCTTTTATGATTTGGGGTTTAGCTAGATAATATCTGCAATTTAATACACTGCCCTCTAGAGATCTTGGCCGTTGACAAAGAACATGCTTTCGCAGACCTATTTACACTCTTCGTTTTGCTTAAGTTCCACACTGCCATGTCGTGGGGGAGGGGAATCATAGATCACAGTGTTATTTTCTTTCTTAATGCTCCATGTGCGATTTCCCTTTGATTGAAATCTTCATCTGGGTTTAGAGCTGAATTCCTTGCCTTCTAGCAGTATTCGCGTGGCCCTATTTCTCTTTTGGGAACAGTAGTCACAAAATATAACCCAAAACCTATATACCAATATATTTTACTGGGATATTGCAAATGAGTTTATGCCATCAAGAATTCATGCACTTCTGAAAAATTAGCCTGATTGTCCACGTTTTTAAAAAGCCAGCTTAAAAAAAAAAGCCAGTGATATTTTATGTTCCAATCAGTAATTTTAAATTCCTTTCTTTAACACCCCATTTCAAAGCGACACATCAGTTCTCATAGATTTTTGTACCACACTGATTACCACGTTAATTTGTGCATAAATAAGCATTTTCTTGGGAATAGTTTAAAGTTCTTCAAATAATTAACTTAATTTTGTTTACAAGAAGTTTTCTTTTGCATGGCAACCACCTAAAAATGAAGTGTATTATTAATATTTTAAAAGTTTAACTCTGTCACATAAAGATAACGTCAAATTTAAAATTAAGTGATATTAAAATAGTCTATAAAGATCATTTGTCATGATATATGCTTTTATTTTGGAAAATTATACATTTCTTACAATTAAAATACGTGTATATAAGCTAACTTTATTTGGTAATTACGAGACAAAATAAAATATTATGCAACCAATTTACTGATATGAGCATTACCCCATTGTTCATCTTATATCCTGTTAGAAAAGTAGATTTTTTAAATAATCAGTTGATGTACTCATTTTTATTGACCCTTAAAGGTAAACTATAGCCTTTTTTTTCCAGTTCCACCAAGGGCCAAATAAAAATATACTGTAAATCATGTCTTCCCAGCTGTGGTTAACCTGATTAGAAGGAGGTCAGTAGGGGAATGGATGGTTGCCAAAAACCCTCTTTGGTCAGGTCTCCACCACCAAAGTGAAGTAGTAAATTAAGAATTGAACAATTAGGTGAATAAGTCAGGCTAAAAAGCACTTTCCAATGAGTTCTATCAATAATTTACGTAACTTGTGTTGTGGGAGTTTGGGCTCTAATCAAGGTCAGAAATCTAGAAGAGAGTGCTCTTATTTTCTCCATTTGTCAGTCCTTCCTTTGGTCTATCCTCATGTCATTTCCTTACCTTTTCTTTACCTTTCTCTGAGTTATTTTGATAAGTATCTTTATTGCCACTTCAATTTGCTGGTGTTGGTCTGACTTTTAATACGACTGTTATTCCCAGCAGATTAATTTTCTTTGTTTCCATAGAACTGAGTCATTCCTGCCTCTGATCCTTTGCTTTGAAAACAAAGCCTAAAACAATTTCCTTTCTGAACTGCAAGTTTGTGCTATGAGAGGTTAAGATCAAGAAGTGAGTAGACATTAGCAAAATCAAGTATCAAACTACAGAAGTGGTTACCTCGGCCCTGCCCCGATGCTGCACATATAAAGACCTACTCCAAAGACAAGCTTCAAATTTCCCCAATGTGCTATTTAGAAAATGAATGTATATAATAAAATATTATGCCATAAATCACGGTTTGTAGAAGAAACTTTAGTCCTGTATTTTCATATGTGTTCTCTCCCTAAACAGCTTCTTAACGTGATAATTAAGCACTTGCTGAATATCAGTACTTCTGCATTCTTATCTATACTGATCAGCAGAATTGGTAGTTTAGTAATAGGGGAAGAAAGTCATTTCACATGAAACTGTTAAAATATTAGAAAGGTAAGTTTCGTAGAGTAGACAGTAACGGGAAATGTTTATGGGGAATGTAATATAAATTTGTCATCGGTAAGCACTTTGCATGGGATATCATAGCCACGTACAGATTAGGAAAGTGAGTCACAGAGAAGTTACATAAGCTAATGAATGAAACAGCAGACGGAAAACATTCTGAATCTGTGCAGGCTGATTCTGCTCTTAATCACCCTATTATGGTCTAATGAGCATAAACAATACATAACATGATAATAAAAATATATGATTTTCATTTCCCATTAGAGTCTCTATGAGTAGTTTGGGGTGTTTTTTTAAACTTGATCCACCTTTTAAGCAACATGTGTGCTGAAATATTTGTAGCTCACCACCATGTTTTTAGGATGACATTTGAAAAAAAAAATTGAGTATTATGCTAGAGCAACAAAATTTAATTTAAATCATGATACTGTGTTTGGAGAAGGTTTTCTGCTATGTGCTCTAATTTTTCACCCTGTTACATTTCCATATTGCAGTAAGACTGGGTATTTATTGTAAGAAAACTGATACAAGACGAGAGAAATCTGGCAGGATATTTGGGACAAAGCAGTTCCACAAGTTACAACGACAGGTGAAAAACAATTTTGTTACAGCGTTTGTCTGTGTGTGTGTGTGTGTCCACAGGCACATGCGCGTGCGGACATGCATGAACAGGGGCATGCTTGTGTTTCTTTTACACCTAAAGGACTGATTATTCACTTTTGTTGCTCCTGAATCCTATTCTCAGCATTAAACCTAGGGCTTTATATTAAAGAAGGCCTTAAATTTATGTTTTAGACCTTGAGATCTAATAGATCTCAGAATGGTAAGACAATTATTTTCCTGTCAAACTCCAGTAACTTGTATTATGAAACCTATTGAAAAATTATTTTTGCTACTCTCCCCTACTCTTTTAAAAAGTAAAATAAAATGAAAAACTGTAATTCAGAATTTTATGGTAGTTATTACAAACTCAACGGGATTCATCACGATGTATTTTCTTCATCTCTTTCAAAATTGCTGTTCTGAAAATCTTAGCTTTTCTTCTCTGGTCTTTCTTCAACTTAACCAGGTAGCTTTCCTGCCTACCTATTTCGAGTTAGAACATATGGGCACAGCTATATATTACATATGCAAAATCATTAAAAACAAAGCTTATAAAATTACAAAGTTTTCTGTCATTTAAACTTTGTCGTGACTGTAACCATTTAGGAAATCAACATATTAAAGTTAATAAATACTCTACCTAACATTGACAGTTTTTTTTTAACTTGATATTTAGAATACAATTTGATGCGATTAACATTACCAAATAACAGCCATTGAAACGGTTACAGTAGGTTGTCAGACATGAGCAGAGCAGGAGAGGGCTCCCTCTGGCCCCTCAGCACACACCAGGAATGTTAGATGACCATCAGGTGATGGTCAGGCAGTTGTTAACTATCGCTCTAAAATCGTAATTGGTTGCAACCAGTGCTAGGGAAAGGCAAGGCGGTCTCCCCATAGATAGAAAAAACCTGGTGATCAGCAGCTTCCTGATAAGATCGCAGGAGCTGGGTGAATGGGCTCAAGCATGTCTATCAAGAGGCAAAACGGTGAGTTGAATGGGTATGTCACCTTCTAGGGACATTCGGCTGGTAAGGGAAGAACATCTCAAGTGAGCGTGCATACAGCTCCAGTAAACACACTGCGCACACTCACCTCCCAAGTGCACGCAGGCCACTGCACGTGCAGGCAGCCCACCCCAACGGAAGAATTAGGGGAGAAGGGTAGCAAGACGCCAGAAGCATGCCAACCTGTAAAACCCAAGGCAGAAGGTCACACTGGTCACTTGTCTTTCAAGCCGCCCACGTGGCCCTCTTCCAAGTATACTTTTCTCTTCATTCTGGCTCTAAAGCTTTTTAATAAGTTTTCAGTACAGCTCTAAAACTTGACCTGGTCTCTTCTGCCTTATGCTCCTTGGTGGAATTCTCTCTTCCCAGGAGGCAAGAATTGAGGTTGCTGCAGGCAGGTATGCAGACGCTTACGGATTCACCACTGGTTAAAAAAAGTACGGTTATTTTTACCTACGGGTGATGATGGCTAAAGAGTTAACTCAAACTATTGTGTAATATGCTGTATTGCAACATTCTAAATTACTCAGTTATACGTCATTAACCTAAATGCAATATCATCACACAGTATGCATTGTTTTCTGGTTTTCACCTTCTGTGTGTAGTCTGAAGTCATCAACACCAGTTACAATGAAAGGTTGCTCGTATGTCTACAACCACTGTCAGCAAAGGTCTCTGTGCTGCTTCAAGGGAGTTGTATAAGTCATGGCTCCACAATGCCACTTTGTTTTGTTTTGCTTTTTATCATGGGATACGTTAAGTTTTGAGGACTTTCATTGTTTTGAAGAGATAATAAATTGATAATTCAAGGAAAAAGTATTCCTTACCATAGAAAATCTAAATAAAGCCCTAATGTTAGATTAACATATTATGCTTTTGGTGTATTATGCATAGCATGAATATCCTGACATTTATTGATTTGCAATAAGAAACCAAGTGAATACATTGTTAGTGCGAGTAAAAAGGCTTCAACTCTCAGAGAAAATAGAGTGTGGCAGAGTTCAAAAAGCTCTGCATTTGTGTTTTGCATTCCAGTAAGGCTATTGACCCCTGCTTGGAGGACATATATCCTGAAATGCAGGGTTATTTGAAAAGCTTTTAATCACATAGTCACTCTGGTGTACATATGGAACACTATAGAAATGTAAAGGAGTTGCCCCTTATACATTTCTGTGACCAAATAGAACTTCTAGTTCTCCAATGTGGATGCTTGTTTGTGTTCTGAGTGTGAAATGTATGCCACCTAGAACATAGACCTTGTTCCAAGAAAATTTATTATCTGATAGTATAAGCATAACACATTGTTAGAAATAGATTCCTTTCTGACAGAGTTGCCAAAGAACTATTTGTTGTATGCTAAAACTAAGTCAGAAAAGGGCAGAGAAGCTGGAGAAACATGAGACTCATGGTAGTAGTGTGTTTTCAGTCTTAGGATATTTATCTCCAAATACCCTTTCATTGCCTATTAACCATTCCATAGAAGCTATCTATAGCCACGTGTTACTATACATATATATTTTTAATTTAGTGTTTGTAAAAATAAAATATATATGCATATTTAAAGCTCTACTCTTCTAAATGACAGTTACACATCAGTTACCATTACTGAAATACGTCTCTGAAGAAGATTTCATGCCACCCTGGTAAAAATAGCAGTGGGTTATTGGAGATCACACATTCTGAGTTCTCACTCCGTAATTTGGTGAGAAAAAAAAATCATGTGCTTGGACCAATTTTTCATGGGAGAGAACTATATGAAATGTTGGCATAATGTCAAATTTTTCCTAAAAATAACAACTTTTTTTTTTTTTTTTTTTTTTCTATATGAAGGGCCTGATGTCCCTGTTGCTGAACAGAAATCTATCTTCCCCTGCCAGAGGTAGCATCTGAGTCACAAGAAATGATATAGCTTGAGGTCTAGTCTTTCAGTTTTGGAGACCCATTTTCTAGCACTGTCATTCTAAAAAATAAAAAGTCAAAGTTTTACTTTTTTAAATTTTTTTGAGACAGAGCCTCACTCTGTCATCCAGGCTGCAGTGCAGTGGCACAATCTTGGCTCACTGCAGCCTCCACCTGCTGGGTTCAAGTGATTCTCCTGCCTAGCCTTCTGAGTAGCTGGGATTACAGGCGCCCACCATCACACCTGCACAATTTTTGTGTTTTTAGTAGAGATGATGTTTCACCATGTTTGCCAGGCTGGTCTCAAACTCCTGACCTCAAGTGATCCACCTGCCTCAGCCTCCCAAAGTGCTGGGATTACAGGCATGAGCCACCGTGCCTAGCGTAAAAACTCGAAAGTTTTTAAGCTAGAAGAAAAAAGTTTCAAGAAAAATAAAAGCATCCTTGATTTCAAAGCTTCTGACTTACAGTCAATCTCCTATTGATCAGTTTTTGTCCTATCTTCTAAGAAGAGTTACTAACAATATTTGAATCTATTATTGTTTAAAAAATTGTCATGCATGTCCGTATGAAGAGACCACCAAACAGACTTTGTGTGAGCAATAAAGCTTTTTTGGGTGCAGGCGGGCTGAGTCTGAAAAGAGAGCCAGCGACGGTAGATAGGGGTGGAGCCGTTTTATAGGATTTGGGTAGGTAAAGGAAAATTACAGTCAAAGGGGGTTCTCTGGTGGGCAGGGGTTGGGGGGTCACAAAGTGCTCAGTGGGGGAGTTTTTGAGCCAGGATGAGCCAAGAAAAGGAATTTCACAAGGTAATGTCATCAGTTAAGGCAGGAACCAGCCATCTGGATGTGTACGTGCAGTTCACAGGGGATATGATGGCTAAGCTTTGGCTCAGAGGCCTGACATTCCTGTCTTTTTATATTATCAAGAAAAATAAAACAAAATAGTGTTGAAGTGTTGGGGTGGCTAAAATTTTTGTGGGGTGGTATGGAGAGATAATGGGCGATGTTTCTCAGGGCTGCTTCAAGCGGGATTAGGGGCAGCGTGGGAACCTGGAGTGGGAGAGATTAAGCTGAAGGAAGATTTTGTGGTAAGAGGCGATATTGTGGGGTTGTTAGGAGGAGCATTTGTCATGTAGAATGATTGGTGATGGCCTGGATGTGGATTTGTATGAATTGAAAAACTAAACGGAAGACACAAGGTCCAAATAAGAGAAGGAGAAAAAAACAGGTATTAAAGGACTAGGAACTGGGAGGACCTAAGACATCCTATTAGAGAGAGCCGAAGGGGGTTCAGCGTAATTACATGCTTGGCTGTTGAGTTTTTAGGCTCTAAGTTTTTGGGGTGCAGTTCAAGTTGGTCTGGTGTCTGGAATGAGACTGGGACCTAATAAAAAGGAGTGTCCACACAGGAGCTCACACGGGCTGGAACCTGCAGCATTCTGAGGACAGGCCTGAATTCTGAGAAAGGAAAGTGGTAAAAGTATTATCTAGTCCTTTTTAAGTTGGTGACGGAGCTTGGTGAGGTGTGTTTTTAAAAGACCATTAGTCCGTTCTACTTTTCCTGAAGATTGAGGATGGTAAAGGATATAAAAGTTTCACTGAATACCAAGAACCTGAACAACTGCTTGGGTGATTTGACTAATAAAGGCCGGTCTGCTATCGGACTGTATAGAGGTGGGAGGGTCAAACCGAGGAATTATGTCTGACACAAGGGGAGAAGTGACTGCGGTGGCCTTCTCAGACCCTGTGGGAAAGGCCTCTACCCATCCAGTGAAAGTGTCTACCTAGACCAAGAGGTATTTTAGTTTCCTGACTGGAGGCATGTGAGTAAAGTCAATTTGCCAGTCCTGGGCGGGGGCAAAACCTTGAGCTTGATGTGTAGGGAAGGGAGGGGGCCTGAGAAATTCCTGAGGAGTAGTAGAATCACAGACGGAACACTGAGAAGTGATTTCCTTGAGGATAGATTTCCATGATGGAAAGGAAATGAGAAGTTCTAAGAGACGGGCTAGTGGCTTGTAACCTAGAGGGAAGAGGTTATGAAATGATGACAGAATAGAATGGGCCTGTGAGGCTGGAAGGAGACATTTTCCTTGGTCTAAGAACCATTTGCCTTGTGTGGGAAGAGATTCACAGGTGGAAGTTTCAGTGGCAGAGTAGGTGGGAGTGGCCGATGTGAAGGAGAAAAACTGACCATGAGGGACAGAAGTTGAAACTCTAGCTGCTTTTTTAGCTAACTTGTCAGCATAAGCATTGTCCTGAGCGATGGAATCTGATGCCTTTTGATATCCCTTGCAGTGAATGACTCCAGCTTTCTTTGGAAATAAAGCATCTTTGAGAAGCGTTTTTATTACAGAGGCATTAATGATGGAGGACCCTTGCGTAGTGAGGAAACCTCTTTCAGCCCATGTAACAGCATGCTGGTCAAGAATATAGAAGGAATATTTAGAGTCAGTATAAATATTGACACGTAGTCCTTTTGCAAGAGTCAGGACCTGAGTTAAGGCAGCTAGTTCGGCTTGTGGAGAGGTAGTGGAGGGGGGCAGAATGGTAGCCTCAATGATAGATGTGGAAGATACTATAGCATAGCCTGCCTTTGCTGGTGAGTGACGATTAGGCCTGGTGGAGCTGCCATCAATAAACTAAATGTGATCAGGGTGAGGAACAGGGAAGAAGGAAATATGGGGAAATGGGGTGAATGTCAGGTGGATCAGAGAGATGCAGTCATGAGGGTCAGGTGTGGTATCTGGAATAACGTGGGAGGCCGGATTGAAGTCCGGGCCAGGAACAATGGTAATTGTGGGAGACTCAACCGAGTGAGTACAGCTGAAGGAGTCGGGGAGCAGAAAGTATATGCATCAGGTGGGAGGAAGAAAACAGATTTTGGAAGTTATGAGAACTGTAGAGAGTGAGTTGAGCATAGTTTGTAATTTTGAGGGCCTCTAAAAGTATTAGGGTGGCAGCAGCCGCTGCAGGCAGACATGAGGGTTAGTAGGCTAAAACAGTATGGTCAAGTTGGTTGGATAAAGAGGCTCCAGGGTGTGGTCCCCGCTCTAGTGTAAGAATTTCCACCTCAATAGCCATGCCTAGGAAGGAAAGGAGTTGTTTTGTAGAAGCCATTGAGCTTTGGGAGATTCGCCAGACACGATCACCAGGGAGAGCACGTGTGTTTAATGAGAATTATGCCAAGATAGGTAACAGATGAGGAAGAAATTTGGGCTTGACTGAAAGAATGGGGGCTGTCTGTGAGGCCTTGCAGCCGTACAGCCCAGGTAATTTGCAGAGCCTGATGGGTGTCAGGGTCAGTCCAAGTGAAAGCGAAGAGGCTGGGATGAAGGGTGCAAAGGCATAGTAAAGAAAGCGTGTCTGAGATCCAGAACAGAACACGGGGCTGTGGAGGGAGGTATTGAGGATAGGAGAGTATATGGGTTTGGCACTACAGGGTGGATAGACAATTTGGTTGATAAGGCACAGATCCTGAACTAACCTGTAAGCCTTGCCTGGTTTTAGGACAGGTAAAATGGGGGAATTGTAAGAGGAGTTTACAGGCTTTAAAAGGCCATGTTGTAGCAGGCAGGTGATAACAGGCTTTAATCCTTTTGAAGCATGCTGTGGGATGGGGTATTGGTGATGAATGGGGTAAGGGTGATTAGGTTTTAATGGGATGGTAAGGGGTGCATGATTGGTCGCCAAGGAGGGAGTAGAGGTATCCTATACTTGTGGGTTAAGGTGGGGAGATACAAGGAGAGGATGTGAAGGAGGCTTTGAACTGGGGGAAAAGTCAGCAATGAGGTGTGGCTGTAGCCTAGGAATAGTCAGGGAAGCCGATGATTTAGTTAAAATGTCTCGGCCTATTAAGGGAGCTGGGCAGGTGGGGATTACTAAAAAGGAGTGCTTAAAAGAGTATTGTCTAAGTTGGCACCAGAGTTGTGGAGTTTTAAGAGGTTTAGAAGCCTGGCCATCAATAACCACAACAGTTATGGAGGCAAGGGAACCAGGCCCTTGAAAAGAAGGTAATGTGGAATGGGTAGCCTCCATATTGATTAAGAAGGGGACGGACTTACCTTCCATTGTGAGAGTTATCTAAAGCATCTGTGATGGTCCTGTAGGCTTCCGAGGTAATCAGGCAGTGTCAGTCTTCAGCTGCTAAGCCGAGAAGGTCTGGAAAGGAGTCAGGCAGAGCCGTGGGTGAGAGTTCCAGGGGATCTGGAAGTGGCTGCCGGGTGAGTTGAACAGTCCGATTTTCAGTGGGGTCTTGTACAGATGGGACACGGCTTAGGAGGAATCCTGGGCTGCGGACATTCCTTGGCCTAGTGGCCAGATTTCCGGCACTTGTAGCAAGCTCCTGGGGGAGACGGTTCTGGAGGAACGCCTGGCTGCTGTGGTTCAGGTATTTGAAAGTTCTTGTGCGCTGGAGATGTGACTGGGGTTTCTCTCACAGTGGAGGCAAGGAATTGCAACTCAGAAATACATTGCTACTTGGCTGCCTCTACTTTATTATTGTACACCTTGAAGGCGGGTTAATTAACTCCTGTTGTGGAGTTTGAGGGCTGGAATTTAATTTTGGGGGTTTTATTTAATGTCGGGAGCGGATTGGGTAATAAAATGTATATTGAGAATAAGATGGCCTTTTGACCTTTTGGGGTCTAGGGCTGTAAAGCGTCTCAGGGTTGCTGCTAAATGAGCCATGAACTGGGCTGGGATTTTCATATTTGATGAAAAAGAACCTAAACACTAACTGATTTGGGAGAGGTCGGATAAAGAAAAAGGAGCATTAACCTTGACTATGTCTTTAACTCTAGTCACCTTTTTAAGAGGAAATTGCTGGGCAGGTTGGGGAGGACTAGTCATGGAATGAAAGTGTAAGCCAGACCGGGTGTGAGGAGGGGAGGTGATAAAATGATTATAGGGTTGGGGAACAGAGGCTGAGGAAAAATTGGGACGTAGCTCAGCCTGGGGAGGATGGGAGCGGTCAGATGGGTCTGTAGAAAAGGAAGATTAGAAAGACTCAGTGACGCTTGGGGTTGGGATTGAGGGGACAGGCGGGAGGGAAAAAAGGAAGATTTGGGACGAGTTGCATTGGGAACAGAGACTAGGGAGGGACTGATGTGTAAAAGAATGCCTGGACATCAGGCACCTCAGACTGTTTGCCCAGTTTACAACAAGAATTATTTAGATCTTGTAGGATGGAAAAATCAAAAGTGCCGTTTTCTGGCTATTTGGAATTACTGTCGAGTTTGTATTGGGGTCAAGCGGCATTGTAGAAGAAAATAAGGCATTTAGGTTTTAGGTCAGGTGTGAGTTGAAGAGATTTTAAGTTCTTGAGAACACAGGTTAAGGGAGAAGAAGGAGGAATGGAGGGTGGAAGGTTGCCCATAGTGAAGGAGGAAAGAGAGAGTAGAGACATGGAGAGAAAGGGTCAGGGGGTTCTTGCCCTCCAGAAAAGTGGGAAAGGGGTCAGGATGCGGACATAAGGGGTCGGGGGTTCTTGCCCTCCAGAAAAGTGGGAAAGGGGTCAAGGGGTTCTTGCTCCCCAGAAAAGCAGAGAAGGGGTAGAGACAGGGAGAGAAGGTGTCAGGGGGTACTTGCCCTTCAGAAAAGCAGAGAAGGGGTAGAGACAGGGAGAAAAGGGGTCGGGGGTTCTTGCCCTCCCCCCAGAAAAGCAGCACTTGCCACTAAGGGTGAAGGACCAAGGCAGGCGTCCCCATGTGGTCAGACACCTCTGAAATGTGGGGGAATAATCAGGCAGGTGTCCCCACATGATTAAACACCAAGGGAAGACTGTCTTCCCAAGTGCGTGACGCATGCCGGGGTTTTGGGTCCACGGATAAAACGCGTCTCCTTTGTCTCTACCAGAAAAGTAAAGGAACTGAAATTAAGAGAACGGAGAGATTGAAGTGTGGCGCCAAGATTGAAAGGAGAAAGAAGTTGAGGGATAGTGAGAGAGGTTGGAGAAGAGAGTAAAAAGAGGCCGCTTACCAGATTTAAAACTGGTGAGATGTTCCTTGGGCTGGTCAGTCTGAGGACCCGAGGTCATAGGTGGATCTTTCTCACAGAGCAAAGAGCAGGAGGACACGGGATTGATTTCCCAAGGGAGGTCCCTCGATCCGAGTCATGGCACCCAAATGTCATGCGCGTCCGTGTGAAGAGACCATCAGACAGGCTTTGTGTGAGCAATAAAGCTTTTTAATCACCTGGGTACAGGCGGGTTGAGTCCAAAAAGAGAGTCAGCGAAGGGAGATGGGGTGGGGCCGTTTTATAGGATTTGGGTAGGTAAAGGAAAATTACAGTCAAAGGGGGTTCTCTGGCGGGCAGGGGTTGGGGGTCACAAGGTGCTCAGTGGGGGAGCTTTTGAGCCAGGATGAGCCAGGAAAAGGAATTTCACAAGGTAATGTCATCAGTTAAAGCAGGAACAGGCCATTTTCACTTCTTCTGTGGTGGAATGTCATCAGTTAAGGCAGGAACTGGCCATCTGGCTGTGTACGTGCAGGTCACAGGGGATATGATGTTTTAGCTCAGAGGCCTGACAAAAATAATGAAATGTAAAACATCACTCTTAGCAACTCTTATCTTAAAAAGTGAAAGAATAAAGAATTTGTGAAATTCAAATATATCTTAGAGGACGCGATCCCCAAAGTCACATACAAATTATTCAAAATACTTCTTTGCTTGTTCTCGATCACTATCCCCAAAATGGCTTCATTCGTATCATAATTTTTTGATATTTCTTTGATATACTGCTTGAAATTCTTCCAACTAAAGATTGGTTTGGTTAATGATCTCCTTTAAAAAAACAAATGCAGATTATCTCCCTTAAATCTTGTTAAAAGGCTTTCAGTCACTCATACATAAGTGTGAGTTGGTGTGAATTGGTTTAGTTAGCATGTTTCCATCCTAATGGTTCTGTTCAACCAAGAAGAAGAAAAGGTAAGTTACATACCACACTTTGATGGGAAGGGGTTCTGAGACTTCTTTGGTCCCTAAAATAGGAGACTAAATATGAGAAAACATGAGACCCATGGGAGCAATGTGCTTTCAGTCTTAGGGTATTTATCTCCAAATACCCTTGCATTTCCTGTCAACCATTCTATAGAAGCTATCTATAGCCATGTATTACTATATTTTTTTAATTTAGCTTTTGTAAAAAAAAAATTGTACGAATATTTAAAGCTCTACTCTTTTACATGACAGCTACACATCAGTTACCATTACTGACATACATCTCTGAAGAAGACTTAATGCCACCCTGGTAAAAATAGCGGTGGGTTATTGAAGATCACACATTCTGAGTTCTCACTCCGTAATTTGGTGGGAAAAGAAAATGTGCTTTTTTTGTTTTTTTGTTTTAAAGCTGGTAAATGAGCGCACAAGGCTATCTACATATATTGTTAAATGTTGGCATTGAACAACCCTGTTTGAGAAAAGGAGAAGACATCTTTTCCTTGCTGTGCTGTGTATCCATCAACAATCAAAACTAGGAATTTAGACTTGTTCCATTAGTAATATACTTTAGCTACATTAATGACCAAATAGGACTTTGTGTACTGGCTTGTGAGCTTAATTATTTCTAATGCTGTTTCTGTGGGAAAGCACATGCTGAGTCCTCACATACAAACTTCAAACTTTTTTACTGCGTTGGGAAAGTTGGAAACTGCTTTTATTGGTTACTCTTCTCTTTCCTAATTATGATTGACTCTAAAATGATTGCAGTGAGCAAACAGAATAACAACAGAGTAATAATAATAAAACATTTGTCTTCTGATTTTCTCTGAAATCCTACTCAGAAGAATGGTTAATGACTGATTCAAGATAGCAAGCAAGAAATTCTTATTTGTTTTTTTAGCAAATCTTTACTGAAGGCATATTATGCTCCAGATAGTGTGCAAAGTTCTATAGACACAGTGCTTAAAAATAGGTGAGCTACATACATGTTCTTGGAGAAATTACAATTTTATGAAATTTTATCTTGAGTTCTCCTGGAAAATCTAACGTTAATATTTTGGGCTCACCCTCCCATAAACCACAGAAATGTGCTAGAATATTCTGCATTTCACCAACAACTAAATGAAATGTTACAAGAAGCAATATAATAAAAACATATCAAAGTTGCAAAAACCTTATGTTAATATTGTTACTTTTTTCATTACTTTGGATTTAAGAATAATTTGGGTGTAGATTTACTTTTTTTTTCCTTTTTATTCTTTAAGTTCTAGAGTACATGTGTACAATGGGCAGGCTTGATACATAGGTGTACATGTGCCATGCTGGTGTGCTGCACCCATCAACTCATCATTTACAGTAGGTATTTCTCCTAATGCTATCCCTCCCCCCGCCCCCATCCCCCTACAGGCCCCAGTGTGTGATGTTCTCTGCCCTGTGTCCAAGTGATCTCATTGTTCTGTTCCCACCTATGAGTGAGAACATGTGGTGTTTGGTTTTCTTTGTGATAGTTTGCTGAGAATGATGTTTTCCAGCTTCATCCATTTCCCTGCAAAGGACGTGAACTCATCCTTTTTTTATGGCTGCATGGTATTCCATGGTGTATATGTGCCACATTTTCTTAATCCAGTCTATCATTGATGGACATTTGGGTTGGTTCCAAGTCTTTGCTATTGTGAATAGTGCTGCAATAAACATACGTGTGCATGTGTCTTTATATTAGTATGATTTATAATCCTTTGGGTATATACCCAGTAATGGGATCACTGGGTCAAATGGTATTTCTAGTTCTAGATCCTTGAGGAATTACCACACTGTCTACTAATTGTACAAAATTATTCTATTTTGGTGGCTTCTGGGTCTGATGTTACTGCCTGATTAAAGCATTGCCGAGAGTGTCCCCCATCATTATTAACTGAAATCTGATATGATGCAATCTAATGTGTGTCTGCCAGTGTGTCTGCCCCACCCGGTATTACAGATCTGCTTATTGTCTTCTTGTGAACATATTAATGAGATGAGTAAAAAGATGTATTAAGACATAACTAGTGTGTGCTAGATATTTAATTTGTATACATTTTTCTGCTTATTCTGAGAGAAATTATTTCAGTATTTTAAAATCCCATAGTTATATGCTACTCCGTATTTTACAGGAAGTTTTGTTTTAGGTAGTATTAAATAGAAATAATTATTACTGTTTTAAGTACGCATGGAAAACACAAATTACAACATTTTAATCTATATTGCTCAATTTAATCGATAAATACTTTTTATAGATGTGACAACATATGTTAAAGCATTTTAAGCTGATCCGATAGTAGATGGATATTTGATCTGATAGTAGATGGATAATGTTATACCTTACAATGAATTTCTATTTCTCCTATTATTATATTTCTCCTGTTGGTTGATAGTGCTTATTGAACAGTATATGTGAAGTCAGTTGTAGGGTCTAATGTTCTTTTACATTTTTATCTCTCACTAATTGACAGTATGATTCTTCCAGATGATGCTAAATTAGAAGAGTTCCCTAATATCTGAAAACACACGGAGAAAGTCTGAAATGGTTTGCAAAGATTAGAGAAGACTTTTGTGAAAACAATGTAACTATTGTGTGACAAGTGAAAAGAAATACCAACAGTGTAAAAAGAGAACAATACCAGATCAAGAGAGACACAAGGGCCGGGCGCAGTGGCTCAGGCCTGTAATCCCAGCACTGTGGGAGGTCAAGGTGGGCGGATCACGAGGTCAGGAGATGGAGACCATCCTGGCGAACACGGTGAAACCCCGTCTCTACTAAAAATACAAAAAACTAGCCGGGCGTGGTGGCGGCGCCTGTGGTCCCAGCTCCTCGGGAGGCTGAGGCGGGAAAATGGCGGGAACCCGGGAGGCGGAGCTTGCAGGGAGCCAAGATGGCGCCGCTCACTCCAGCCCGGGAGACGGAGCGAGACTCCGTCTCAAAAAAAAAAAAAAAAAACGCAAGAGAGAAGATTGTATAAGTTGGGCTTCTGAGGTCTCAGTTTTGCATAACGTATCCTCACTGGGCATATCACTTAGTTTTTGCTGCATAGGTACTGACAACACAACTTGGTGGCTTAAAACAATCAGGACTTGACTTTGCTTATGAAGCTGTGGATCTGCAACTTGGTTGTTCTGATCTCGGCGGGGCTTGTTGTCGTATTGCAGCAGTTGCCATGTCAGCTGGGAAATGGCCCAAAATGACTGCAGAGGGAGGGCTTATCTCAGCCCCGTATGTTTTGCCATCGTCTAGGAGACTAGCCGGGGCTCATTCACATTTTGGTGCAGGACTCCAACAGGGAGCACAAAAGAACGTAAACGCTCTTGGGTCACGGGCTCAGAACACTTCAGCGCCACTTGCACTGTATTCTACTGGCCAAAGGAAGCCACAGGGCCGGCGCAGAATCCAGGGCGGAGAGATTCTATCTCTTCATGGAAGATTCTCCAATGAATTGTGGTCAGTTTTACAACCTGAAACAGTAAATAGTTATTATACTGGCCTACATATTAGGGAGCATTGATTGTTGCTTGTTTTTGGAGGATAAATTGATGGATACTTGCATTCATCTATTATAGATAATGGAGATAAAGACATATCACAGATACTAAAGATGAGGAGAACATCGAAAGGAAAATAAAAGCTAGATTGTATAAAACATTAACTGGAGAAAGAGACGGAGAAAGAGAGAAGTTGAAAGTATTTTCAAGAAATCTGGACCAAAAATTTAAAGACAAAGGTGCTAGTCTCAGGTAATATGTACAATGTTTAACATACATACTTTATAGAATTTCAAGAAACTTTTACATACATTTAATCCTTACATGAGAAAAATAACATACATGTAATACTCATAATAGTAAGACAAATGTTATAACTCACAATTTATAGCTGTGGAAACTGAGGCTCACAGCATACCGTGTGTAATAGTTACTTTAAACATAATGGTATTTCCTTTTAGGGAAAAAGTTATACAGGTAATTGAGTACAAAAACCCATCACATCTTGATATTCTCAAGTGAGTGCACAACTAGCCTATGACTGATTTTCACGCCTGGGGGAGTTTGGTGATTAATGAAGCCTATGTGCTGGCAATTCTCTGGAAAGGTTGAATTAAGTCCACCTTCTCACACACACTGCAGACAGGCTTGCCAAGTATATTGAGGGTGTAAGCCTGATCATAGGAAACATTTTTATTTGCTTAGTAAAACATTTTTTAATGGATCTTAATATTCATATCTATTTATTGAAGCAGACCCAGCAAGGCTTCAACTTATAAGTATTTAACTTTAGCTCAAATTAATATTTATATTCAAAATCAATGAAACTGCATTGATGTTCGTACTGGCTTTCTCCCAAATTAGTCCAAATCCACAGGTCTTCCGTGTTTTGTATTCAGGCTTTCTTCTTGGAGTGATGATGTGCTTACAGAATACATTTTCCATTACCTACTGAGAGAGGTTTTCCTTTTTTTTTGTTTTTAACTGTAAAATGAGTAATGATCTTGAACACCTATTAATAAGTAAATAGACTGTGGAATGAACTCTTGTTTCTTTACTCAGACTCAGGATTAGTCCTGCCGCCTACAGCCTGGGTGGTTTTGAATCTGACCACAAGTAAGAGAGGGCACTCAAGGGTATTAAAAAATAAAGGCAGTAACCCCCTTGTAGATAACTGGGGCTACCTATAAATCCCTTACTCTAGATAACAGTTTCCTTTACCTTGAAGAGAAAAATGTCCAACATGCCTGCTGTTATTTACACTTTTTTTTTTGAGCCTATGTCTTTTTTTTTTTTTTTTTTTTTTGAGGCGGAGTCTCGCTCTGTCGCCCAGGCTGGAGTGCAGTGGCCGGATCTCAGCTCACTGCAAGCTCTGCCTCCCGGGTTCCCGCCATTCTCCTGCCTCAGCCTCCCGAGTAGCTGGGACCACAGGCGCCGCCACCTCGCCCGGCTAGTTTTTTTGTATTTTTTAGTAGAGACGGGGTTTCACCGTGTTAGCCAGGATGGTCTCGATCTCCTGACCTTGTGATCCGCCCTTCTCGGCCTCCCAAAGTGCTGGGATTACAGGCTTGACCCACCGCGCCTGGCGAGCCTATGTCTTTACAACAGAACAGAGTCAAATGCTTTTGGCTAGGACTCCTTGTTAAAATAACATTACACAGTTTAGAAATGTCAATCGTGTTTTATCCCCTGGAGAAACTGTATTCCAGCTAATGGTATTCATTCTAGTCATAATTACAGAAATTTCAGTTCTTGACTAAATACAGAAAAGACCCACAATTTAGCAAGAAATGTGTGTCAAGACTGATAACATGCATGAGGAAGGAGCCCTTGGGATTTGTATAAAATCCATTTTTCAAGAGTTGTATGCTCTCTGCCACTGTTAAGACTCCTAATACAGGCCTTATTCCACCGTGCTGATTTTCATCTTTGTAAGTAGGTGCTTTCCAGTTTAGTACAGAAACATATATACCTTTGTGTTCTTTGTCTGTTTCATGTGTTGTTTTTCTTAATGACTGGTAAAGTTGAAGATATGGATAAAGTTTCGTTGCTTTTGTATCCTCCTGCAACTAGCACAATACATGATATACAGTAGGTGTTCGCCACATGCTTCCTGGTAAATTTCTGGCTCTCTGAACTCTTCTACTCCCAACATTTCCAGAGTTATTTTATTCCTCCTTTATATTACACTTCAACCGGAGTCTAGATGGCTTGAATAATGTCCAATGAGAAAAGGAAAAAAGAACCAGGTATTGATTTTGGCCAAAAATACTCCCCAGGACCTTTAAGAACCTTCCCCTTAGAAACAGACCAATGAGGAAGTTATTTCACCATGTGCTGGGGTCAGATGCACATGGACTCTAAACCTGAGTGATTCCATTATATCTGCACATATACTTGGTAGGTCAGTGAAGGTCTTTGGGTCCTAGAAGAATCATTGAAACAGCAAATATTAATGCTAAGCACCCAATAGATCCACACCCTGCCTCCAGAGCTTCCCCTTTGCCAGCCTATTAGTCTGGATGCTTCTCCCTCAGTTTATCTTCTCATTCAAGGTCCTGCGTCTCCTGTTAAGTTCCAACTAGTCTAAGCATTTGCTACTTATTTCAGGCAGAGTGGTTGTTCCTTCTTCTGAACTCTTTCAATATTTATGTTTATAAACACCCATTAGGAACTTATTTATAGGTAGCTGGCATTTTCATAACTTTTTTTCTAAGCACGGCTTCTTCAAATGTCTTAAAAATCCCTGAAGACAGAGATCGTGTCTTACATGACTTTGTATTCAAGTTCCTAAGACAGAACTTTGAATCTAGCAAATAATTGGTAAATATTTTTAATGATAATACCTATGGAAGAAAGTTATTTTGAATATAAGAAAGTGGAATGGGGGTAGAAATGCATATATAAAATGATAGCAAAATAAATCAATGAAAATACCTTTCATATCTAAAGTGCTTTTTAGTTTAAAAGTGTGTTCACAGATGCTACCTCATTTGTTACATACATTTGTAAAATCCGAATAATAAAATGCTTTAGATACAGAGGTAATTTCCAAAACGTGACATGACATGCTATGAGTCTTCACACATCCAGTTTAGCACCATATATTTAAGAGCCATGGTGAAGTTTTTCAAGTTTACCCAACATTGTTTGTGTACCGCTAAATTTCCAGATATGAGCACCAACTCTAAAACGGTGAATGTTGGTTTCACCTAAGAACAAAGAAGCAACAGTATAGTTCCACTTCTTTCTCCCTCTAAAATTATGTTGCATAAATGAAATCTGACACCGTACTTTGAGCAAAATAGGGCAGGAGCAGAGCTGTTACTTTAAAGCAGACTCATTTTCAAGGAGAAATCCAAATTGGAATGTCAGCTAATGCCAGTAGTATCAGAGTTTTGGCTACAAAACCATCAGTTTACAGACTTATTAACAGTTCATAAAACGTGTGGCATTCTTCCGGTTCTTGTCCCTGGTCAACATATGCTCTAAATTTACAACAGACTGAAGCACCATTTCATCGGTATTAAAAATAGTTGTGAGTATCACAATAGAAATATCACAAACCCCAGCAGACATGCGATGCTCATTCAAAGAACAGCAGATCTTTTCAGATATGGTCAGTGATGGACAACTCTGCCAACACATGAATGAGGGGGTTGAGAGGGGATTCTGAAGGGGGATTTTTGAGGTTTTTCTAAATGGTGGAAATTGTAACTTCTCCATTTCATAAATATCATCCTGTTTCATGTCTATGATTCTTCTAGAGCCGAATTCCACATGGGCTAATGGTGCCAAGATTCTCTACGTGTGGGCAGGGTCTTCCTCATAATATCAAACTCAGACAGTAATGACATCATGAACATCCTTCTAATCCTTAATAAGCTAACAATTCTAGAACTATATATGAAGTTGTTCTTTTCTTTTGGCTCGAAAAAGCTTTCTGCTTAATATATTCTGTTGCACACGTGTGTGACTATCTGCTTAGAAAATGAGTGGATCCGTACGAAGGATCCTATCTTCTTTTTTGTGTTTCCTCACTATGCACTAATTTTCACAAGGCACCTAGCAAAATAACTAGCCCAAATCAGGAATTAATGAGTAATTTTTAAATAAAAGCATTTTTATGTTTACCATATTATTGGAGACAGTATGGTAATATACTTGTGGAAACCTGTGTGAATCTTGTATTACTAATTATCATGCATGAATTTATCTTTTAAAATAAATTTAACCTTTCAGTCACATTAACATTTAGAGTACTAAATTTATGTGTTGTGATTAATAATTTATTTGTCCCTTGATTATCTCTTTCATGTTCTAGAAATGACCCTTATAGCCTATATTATGGGACTTGATGACAAATTAATTCTAAATTTATTAACGTTATTAGTATATACCTTAACTTATGCACCAAATAAAATGTTTCTTTCTCTGAAAATTTATAATACTTACATATATTCAAAATTTAACCATTAAGGATGACTCTGGCTATATTTAAGGGTGTGACTTGTATTGATAATATATTATTTTGTATTAAAATATGAATCATATTTTATCATGATCTATTTCATAATCACAGATAATTTGAAGTTATAAAATTAATACTTTAGTAAAGTACCTTAAAAGTATTCAAAAATCTGGTTACCATTAGAATAAAAACATAGTCATGATTCTACTTATAGTTTAGTATTAAAAAGGGACATCTTTAGTTCCTAAGAAGATCAAATACACAAATATAATAATTCATTTAAGCTTTGAAGTTTCTAGTCTTGTCTAAACACTGGCAAATAATTTCAAGTTGGCTTTTAGTCTTCAATGATATCTTTTTGTCTCAGTCTCTAAATCCCACCCATAGATAATTATTAATTTAGTTGTGGTTTATGTTACCGTTTTATGTTTTTCTTTTTGATCTGGTACACCCATGAAAGAGAAATAGTACAATAATATTTACTTAGTCTATGTTCAGAATACATATTAAAGAAAGAGGCAAATACCTACTCGAACATTCATGTATAATGACAACATCAAAGTATTCTGATGACTGACCATATGTCTAGAAATACACTGTAATTAAGGTAGATCAGAAATATCTCTAAGATTCTTTTATAGTTTAACCACAAGGAAAAATAAGAGGAGAAAGCAAGCTATCTCTTGAGTGTTTTGACTATATTATTCTCTAGTTTTTATCTCTATACAGAGTTTCTAATATTTTTCTATATACAGTTGTGAATATAGTTGATGCATAATAAATATTCTTTGTTATGTAGCACCTTTGTAGTTCCTTAAATTACTTGGAAGCAATAACCTTCATGAAATAAGAATCAGCACATTACTTTACAGTTCTGAAAGCATACTGATCCCTTGATAATTACTGTCCCTATAGCTGGAGGAAATATGGGAGCAAGACACCTCCATATCCAGGAAGAATTTGGAATAGGCAGTAAGGTAGGAAGTTTCTTTTGGAGGAACACTTTAGTGATATTACCTAGCTCATAGTGCTGTGAGGCTAAATTAGATAGTTCATAGAACCTAGTTTGAAAAGGATGTTGTACATACTCAATGCTCAACACAAGAACAATTATAATCACCATTAGTCTTTGTTTTTTTCCCATGCCTTTCTTCACAGCCACTTCTCTACTCAGTTTAGACTGACTGCAGGGTAGACTTCCCAGACATGGAGGGTGTTTGTTTGTTTGTTGAGACAGAGTCTCGCTCTGCCACCCAGGCTGGAGTGCAATGGCACGATATTGGCTCACTGCAACCTCCACCTCCCGGGCTCAAGCAATTCTCCTACCTCAGCCTCCCATTACGAGCGCCTGCCACCATGCCTGGCTAATTTTTGTATTTTTAGTAGAGACGGGGTTTTGCCATGTTGGCTAGGCTGGTCTCGAACTCACGACCTCAGGTGATCCACCTGCCTCAGCCAAGTTCTGAGATTACTGGTGTGAACCACCGCGCCCGGCTGACATGGAGGTTCTTTACTTAGATCCAGTGAATCTTTTCTGGAAAGGTTGTGAGATGCATGTCTTCTGTCTCTGCCTGGGACTTACCTAGTTGGATGCTCTAATAGAGGCATGTATTATAAATGTGGCGGTCTCAGAATATATAATCAAACTTAAAACACGTTTTTATACAAAGATGTAGCTCATTTCTTTGATTTTCAGTTGATAAATCAGTTTTTAAAAACTTTGAAAATATTAAAGTCTTATCTGAATCAAAGATAATTTTTAGTGCATTTCTAATAAAGGTCTTTATCGTAAACTCTGGGCACATCAATAACAGAACTATTTTATTGTCATGTTAAACTTTTTAGAAATCTCAGGATTTAATGACTATTGACATTCATTAAATCTTCATAGCTCTTTTGGTTGCTTTCTCAAATATAGGAATAGGCTTTGTGACTTGTAATGGGGCCAATGGTATGAAAAGAAGAGAGGTATAAAGAAAATCCATAGGCAACAATGGCTTCAGCTCTTAGTTCTTTGTTGCTTGCTGGTAACTAGTTGAGTAATAGTTCAGGATCGAAAGCGGAAGGAGAGACTGCAACTGAAACTATGCTACTCCCACGTTTCACTCCCTGTGAAAATAGAAACCCTGTTAGCTCAGTCACTTGCCTGAAGCTATACAACGTCCATGGTATTTCTAACTTCTCCAGGAAAGCAATCTAAACCAAATGTCTAAATTCCCTTGAAAGCTGCTTACCATCAAAGTTCCCATTCATGCTTTTGGAACCGAAATGATTATTGAGAGATGTGTAGCAGAGTCAGAAGAAAGCCCCACTTACAGTGTAGGCATTTTGCTTTCAGTAAAATGTTTTGGTGCTGATATTTGTTTTCTCAAATATTTTTCAGACAGTTTTCTAAAATAATGTCATGATGATGACATAAACCATTCTTTCTATGAAGTTAGACTCCATCTACCTTAGCAGCTTTACCGGACTTCTCATGCATTCCCGTCTTACACATTTCAGACGCAGGATTCCCCAGAAATACCACGCCTCGCATAGGTGTCCAAGGAAGAGAATGTGGCCATGGGTTCTGAGTTTCTGTTCTGATTGGACCAGTAAAGTCCCTTTCTCATCCCTCTTCTACGCTTATCACTAGAGACAGAAACTAAAAACCATGGCTTCAGGCTGCTAACAGCCTAAAACAAAACAAAACAGAACGAAAGAACAACAAAATAAAACAGGTTGGACAAGCTTGGCAGGCTTTTCCCTTTACCTGCGCTTTTCTTCCCACTGCTCAGATCTTGTCAAACCTCTCCCCAT
Source organism: Rhinopithecus roxellana (assembly GCF_007565055.1). Classification (NCBI taxonomy): domain Eukaryota; kingdom Metazoa; phylum Chordata; class Mammalia; order Primates; family Cercopithecidae; genus Rhinopithecus; species Rhinopithecus roxellana. The sequence goes on from NC_044549.1 coordinate 1,376,521, forward strand.
TCAAATGGCACCACCACTGGAAAGCGGTTCCTAACTCCATGGCTGCTACCTTTTTGTGGTGTGTCAGGTACTGTATTTTAAGTATCTGAAAACACAGTTTGCCTCCAACCACCTTGGGGGTTTTTTGCCCAGGTCTTTGCATTTGTAATGACAAGCACCAAGCACAGCTTCTGGAACAGATTTCATCCCATTATCTTACTAATTGCCAATAATGCACCATTTGTTTGGCATATAATTCCTTATGTTTGTTGTTCAATATATTTTATAAAGTAAAATGGGCTTATGCTGTAGAGACAGATCATCGTTCAGTTCTAATGAACTAATTTCATTTATGCTTCAAAATGGGCTTTATGTTTTGATAATGAGAAAAGAAAGAAGTTTTGTTGAAAGTGATGGTGTACATACGCATCTTCTTTGAGAACTAATCAATATTGTACTTTATGGAGTAAAGGGAACAAAATGAGAATGATGGAAATGACAGTAGAAGGCTGTCGGGGAACAAGACTAGTAATGAATGATTTTGGCCAATCGATGTTGATTCTGCCATGGTAGTGGATTATTTATGATTTCTGAGGAAACCTGACCAAGAATGTGAATTTGGTTTCTAAAGCTGCCCTAGCCTCAAAGTTACAAAGAAGATTATGCCGCAAAGAAGGATACAGTGTTGTAGTCAGAACTGTGTTTACACCAGAACTTGACACTATTCACAAATATTCTGTCTCTTTGTCCTTCAAAGAATGTATTGGTTTTCTGAATGGTTGCTTTTTAATGAGTCAACTGTTAGACTAAATGCTTTCTGGGAAAACTAGTTTAATAATAACCTAGTATAAATTATATAAAATCAAGTTAGTCTTATTTGAGCTTTAGATATATTTGCTTATAGACTTTTTTTCAGATTCTTTTAGCTACCAGTTAATCTTTACCACATAAAGGGTAAAGACAATCACTTTGATAGTCATTCACACATCAGTAGTGCAAGTAGTCTTTCCTGCCTGTTACGTTTGTTAAGGAGTCACTATATCTTTAAGACTCAGGCATTATCCAACCAGGACCAATATGTGATTAATAGGAATATAGAAATCAAAAATAGACACATATAATGTATATACTGGCCAAATGTTGATAATAAAATTTTAATATTAGAGTGTGTACTTGTGTGTGTGTGTGTGTGTGTGTGTGTTCAAGAAAGCTGTCTGATTTGCAAATCCCCTTGGAAAGTTCTGATGTACATGCAAGTTTGGGGGAAACTAAAGGAAAGATAATAGAAGTAAGAGAAAAACCATAGCAAATTAAGACTTTTCAAAAGTTACTTTAGAAATACATCTGGGGAAATGACAAGAGGAACAAGAAGAAGGTCATGGAGTGAAATGGGAAAAAAGAAACAGAGTTAGATTAACAAACCTGCTTGATAGGACTGGTAAAGTAGTCTATGGAATGATGTCTAGGAATATACTTTGTAAATGATAAAGCACTCTTGAAATATTTATTATCATTACTCTACACTGGGAGAAATAATGGAACTTAGAGAAATGACTTTGGAGGTCTAAATCCAAGGCCTAAGAGAATAAAAATATGAAAGAGAAATAAAGAAGTTTAAAGTAATATCATAAAACTGATATGATGACAAGGCATAAGTGATAAAAAATAGGAAAGAAAATTATAAAAATCAAAAGTTAAATATTACTCAATATATCAGGAAGTATAAGATATTTATTAAAGTTAAAAAAGATAATATACCTTTCTTAGGAAGAATGAGGAAAATATATGGTGGTTAAGTAAAAGGTTAAAAATAATTTGTACCTTAAATCCATTAAAACTTTAAAGCCATAGTCAAAAGCAAGATAAGAGTGAATTCATTCCAGATGCAAACAAAGAGGCCACACATTCTTTAACCAACATAGAAGACTCTTATGAGAGGAAAGAATACACGGACAATGCCCAGGAAAACCAGGTGAATAGAAGTGAGAATTGCTTTCTTCCAACTGGCATCAAAGCCTGGGATGAGAAAATAAACACCAACAAATTCTTTGTTAAAAGCTTTGATTTATAACTGTTCATATTTTATATAATCATCTTAATGCAGTAATTAAAATGTAGGGGATAGTAATTATGAATTCATCTCAAATGACAGATACATACATTTTTTCAGGTTTCGCTTTTATTATGTACCTTTTTCCTATTTCTTCCCACCAAATCTTCACTGTATAAGATACTAAAAATATGAACATCCATCCTCATACTACACATTATTCCAACCAACATTTCTCAGAGATTGCCACCTGGGTCTATATATTTAGAGATCTTCCTCCTGCCCATTTTTTTCTGCATTTCTTCGAAAATACACATACAGTTATTTACACAGTTTACTTTTTAAACAAATTGAGACTTTTACTATAGACGATAGTCTGCAACGTGGTTTTTTTCAAGGGATTTTTGTATCTTCAAAATATTTTCATGGCAGTAAATAGCATAGCATCCTATACTATGCATATATGATAGTTTATCAATTTCTGCACCTGTTAATTTTAAACTTGATTGTTTTCTGTTATTGAAAAGAATCCTTAAGCATCTTTGTGCAAACATCTTTGAGCACCTGTGAGATACATTTCTACAAGGGAAGTCCTTAGGTCTGAGTATGAATGCTTTTAAAAATAATTTTAATTAAAGTCACTCTCCAAAAGGACTTTGTTTATAGTATAATGTTCAAATTTACTTGCCAAAGAATGATGTACAATATTGTTATTTTAAATGACTGTCAACATTGCATAACTTAATCCGATTTGATATATACTATTATCAGAATATATGGTTATTGTGAAAATTACATATTTTTAAATTTTTAATGTCACAGCTCATTATTTCCTATCAGGGAACTTTAGATACTATCAGAAAGCTCAAGTCCAAGTTTCTGATGCTTCATGCATACTATATTAAAATTATAAAATCATTATGTTCTAAGAATATTACTCTATTGTTCTGCAGGAAAAAAAAAAAGTTTGGTTTCTTGACCTTGAAATTTAAAACAAACCAACCCCATTCAAATTAAATTAAATGTGGTCTGTGTAATTGCTGTCACAAAAAAATCAACTGCGACTATAACTATTATAGAAAAGAGAGAACAGTATCTTCTCATTTAAGAACAAATATTTGTTAAGAAATGTTGTTTTTTTCTAAGTGAATTTATGTGTAGCATCCACATATGATTACTTTCATTGTTGCCTATATGTGTAGGACTGACCCATATTCCAGAGCAATAATAGGTAAAGGTGGTAAAATGTACGTAGCTTGTAATCAATCACAGATAGGTGAGATGAGGGGGAAATATACGTCAATACTAACTCCAGGTTTGTTTCCTTTGTGGGTGGGGGAGTGGTGATCTTATTGCTTGAGGAATATTTAAGAAGGAGAAAGAATAGATTCCTTTGGACTTTACTTCATGTCTGAGAAGATGATGCAGCATATACGTAGATAACACACAGGGTAGCTGAAAACACACACCTGAAAGATCGGGGTTAGAGATATAGAATTGGAAAACATCTGTCAAGATATGAAAATGAGCCGGGCGTGGTGGCGGCGCCTGTGGTCCCAGCTCCTCGGGAGGCGGAGGCAGGAGAATGGCGGGAACCCGGGGGGCGGAGCTTGCAGGGAGCCAAGATGGCGCCGCTCACCCCGGCCTGGGCCACAGAGCGAGACTCCGTCTCAAAAATAAAATAAAATAAAATAAAAATGAAAATTAGTACAGCCTGGACTGTTACCATAGTTTTATAACCTGCTTTCTGCTTCTCCTCCTGCAGGAAGAGTCATCGATTTAGAAAACACAAAACTAAACTAAAATTAGATCACAACTCTGCTGCTTAACATTCTCCAAAGACCTCTCCACATTTATAATAAAAGTCCACCTCTTTATATGTGACCCATGATTCCACATGTGACCAGGCTGTCTTCCATTCCCGCCGCAGCGCCGATCAGAGTCTCCCAGATTACGGGCTCCTTTTCAGCCCTTTGTTTTCTCGCCTGAGCACAGGAGTCCTGCCCCAGTTTCAGGACCTTTGTCCTTGCTGTTCCTTCTTCCTCAGATGGTCCCATGGCTGGCTCCTCTCAGTTCTTGTTTTTCTCCCTGAGGCTCTTAACTAAAACAACGCTGGAATCCATGCCCCAGTCAGTCTCTATCCTCTGATTTACTTAATGTTCTTCCTAGTCCTATAGAACCTGAAGGTCTTTTTCTTTCTGCCCTCCCTCTCTCGCTTTCTTCTCCTTGCTTCCTGTCTCCCTCTCCCTCTCTGTATTCCTTTTCCTTCCTTCTCTCTTTCCTTCCTTTCTTTCATTTGTTCTTTCTGTCAGTCTATCTTCTTTCTTTCTTCTTTCCCTCCCTCCCTCCCTCCCTCCCTCCCTCCCTCCCTCCCTTCCTTCCTTCCTTCCTTCCTTCCTTCCTTCCTTCCTTCCTTCCTTCCTTCCTTCCTTCCTTCCTTCTTTTCTTCCTTTCCCTGTTTATATACAGAAAGTAAGCCTAGTGAATGTAGGAATATAGTGTGTTTTGTTTGCTATTATATCTTTAGTGCCTAGTTCAGGGTCTGACCTATAGTAGGCCTTCAATAAATATGTCGAATGAATAAATGTCAAATTTTCACATGCAAATTAAAATAAGTATGCATATTAGTAATGTCAAAAGGCATGTTTCTGTGTTGAGTATCTTCAGCTCATTCCTCAAAATCCGTCTCCAAACGCTTCACCCTGCTAAGTGCCCTGGAGAAACTGGTCCATTTGGACAGCATCAATAGCTTGGTTTCTGCTTGGCTTTGGCCAGTGTTAACCATCTACAAGTGATTATAGGGTAAGGGCAGGGTGACCTCAGGAGTGTTTCCCAACCAAATTGCTCCTAGTTGGCTGCAGCCCTGTAACCCTCTGCAAAATGCCTCAGACCTATCAGATGAACATCTCTCTACAGCTACCTTTTTCAGGCCTGAGTGGTAAGAATTTCTCCTTCTGACAAGCTCAAGGATAGTTTTCCTTAAATTTTGCATAAAGTTTTGCTAATTGCCCCTTTGTTAAGCTCTACTCAAAATATCATTATAATGTGTTATTTCCTGGTGAGACCTTTATTTTGAAATTTTATGCAAAAGATTTTTCATCCAGGTTTCAAAATCAGTGATGAATTGATTCCTCATTTGGTGTCATGATATAACAAGAAAAGAGATATGAGGAGCACCCAACTTAAAACAAATTTATGTAGGCTTGAAATTTTTTGGAAGGTATTGTTCTCTTTCTCTAATCTAAAAATGAGTATATATATGCTCATTTTATATATATATTAAATATATTTTATATTAAATTAAATATATAATATATATTATGTATTATATATAATAATTATATATTATATACATTATTTATGTAACATATAATATAAATATATATTATTTATATAATATATATAAAATATATAAAATATATACTATTATATTAAATATATAAAATATATTTTTAATGAATATATTCAATTTATATATATTCAATATATATATATTCCTTTGAATATATTTATTTATATATCCAAATAGTCACTAAGTAAAGCAAATTACCTGAGTCAAGCAACTTAGGCAATTTGTCCACTAGAAGACCCTGGTCATATATATATGACTGTTTGAAGGGCAATGAATACATGAAATGTTTGTTCCGTAATATATTTGTATTCATTGTGATATAAATAAGATATAATAAATTTGATACTTTGGGAATGTGTGCAGTTTATACTGTGGTTTTCTGTACTCTTGGCTCCGCTACTGCATACCGTGGAATAACCTGTGGTCCATTTTGAGATATATGACTTTGGAGAATACAAGCACCAAATAAGGGAAATGTACAAGTTTGTCTTTGGATCTTACCTCTTTTGTTTACTTTCTATTTCAAGGCTTCATGAAACTTTCAGCCTGAAGATTAATTCCCCTGATAAAAACAAAAGTTCATGCTCATAAATTACAAAAGTTAAATGATTCAATGACACCATCAAACTAATTTGAATAACATATGTGAATTTAATCTCCTGGAAATAGTATGTATGCTTTGTTGTGACTTTAAGAGTCACTTGATGATGAGAATATCAGCTACATGGGTAGATAAAAAATAAGATAACCACTGGGTGAGTTACATGGATGGATAGAAAAATAAGATTGCCACTGGGTGAGAAGATTTTATTGTCAAAATTTGCCTACTGAAATCTTATAAAGCAGTAATTCCCAACTTTGGCTGATTATCAGAATTCCCCGATACACTTTTAAAACTCCAGCTTGTCAGACCCTGGCACAGAACTACTGAATTCAAATGTCTAGGATTTAGCCTGATAATTTTTATTTCAGCCACCCCAGGTTATCCTGGTGATCAACTGTTGTGAATTACCTTTGGTGGCATCTTACTAAACTCGGTCCAATTATATTTCCCCAAATCGGTAGATTTTTATTAATTTATTTTGCATTCCCAGATTTGTTACCAACTATATTTCACTGTACAGTTTCCATTTCTTCAATAGCACCACTATTTGAGAGGAGGAAGTGTTTTAATTTTGATCTTGATTTATTTGTGGGGGAGGAAGTGTTTCTAAGTATGAATTAGAAAATACGGTTGACTCAGGATGTATTCATTTAAGAGAAAGAAATATAAATTTCTACAAAATCCTTTTAGCTTTAAGCATTAGCCAATATTAGTGTCTTAATGTAATTTGCGATCACAAGGCATCATATCCTTAATCTAATAAGAATTGAAATATTTTTGAAAGAGAGTAGAAAAATAATGATAAGATAGATTAAATTATAGGTGCACCTTAATTTATAAGATAGTTGTGTTTCTGAGAGATTGGCTGTTTAGGTAATTTCTATTAACTAAATTATAGTTTCCCATTGAGTTGGGTTTATAATTGAAAAGGCTTGATTTTGGAGTGAAATACAAATGAGAATGTGGTTTTGAGGCAAAAAAGAAGGCAAACATAACTGATGTAAAATTATTTTAAAACTCATATATTAAATTTAAATTATCAATGTTGATAAAATAATACCTAAATACATAAAAATATAGTGCAACCCAATTCCTAAGCCTTTAAGGCTCTGACCCACAATCAAAGGAAATGAATCCTGTACGTAGATAATGCACACCGTTGCTTCCCTCCACGGTGTAATGTGGTACGTCTATATCCCTAGTAAGAATTGCCTTTTTTAAAAAAAAATTCCTAAGCTTATAACAAACTCTAATTCTTACTGATGCCTCAATTATTTTTGTTTACTGTGAGTATGCGAAACTATTGTGATTGAGGAGGGGTAGTTAGAAACAGTGTTTATAAATGCTAGATTTATTTTCTGCACCTTCAGTAACCTAGAACAGTTCATATCAGTTAATGTGCATTTAGTATTTTCATACACTTTAGTTTCTGCCTGTTAATTTCCTATTAGTGAGGTCTGTACAAATACTTTCAAAATCATTACAGTTGTGTGAAATCTCATTTTCTTCATTTTTGAGCCTGAATTTTAGAGGGTGTAAACATATAGTCAACAGACTCTAAACTTTACATACACAGAACTTTTTTTTAAAGGCTGCCAAATTGTCCCTGTCTCTTCTTCTACATTTGCCACACTACCACCGAATGGATTGCTATTTCATTTGACATTCCTCTCTCACAAGCAACTTAGGTAATTTGTCCACCGGAAGACCCTGGTAAAACTCTAAAAGCTCACCACAACAGGCAGTGGAATTCAGTCCCTCCCCAGCCAGGGCTGTGCTTGAATAGAGATCTGACAGAGATACTCACAAGGTGAACTGCATAAGTGTGTGTGACTCCAAACTGAGCTGCAGCCATGGAATGCCGATCCCAGCAGTTTTCACACTCACTTCCTAAGATGCAAGACCCCTGAGAACATGTCATCGGGTTGGAAGTCCTCACCATCCGTCTCCTACAACTCTATTTAAACTGTAAGAGCTGTCTCCTGAATTAAAATGCAAGGTGTTGTATTAGAAAAGACCTGGTTTTGTGAAGGGAGTGAACAATCAGGAGTAATTGGAGACTGAGGGTGGTCAAAGGACCACCTAAGTTTTACTCTATTATCAGAGGAAAGCAAAGGAGAGCCAGTTGATGGTGGCCATTTGCAAGAGAGAGCGAGAAAAAGAAAGCCAGCTTAAATGAACAAGCAGAGCTTCATTTAACATCTGCCCTCCTGGTTTTTAGGCTTTTGTTGAGTAGGGGATCTTTTACTCTATTAATTATGTTTTTATTAAATGTATCTTGTTTCTATCTATTAAAAATCGTAGATTAAAATTATAACTATCTAATGAATTCTAATGAACTTAAGTTTGAAGACAGATGTTCCTTTCTAAATAGTATTGTTCCTACATCTAAAAGTTCAACTTGTAAAGAAAAAAGTATGCATTTAAGAACAAAAAAGGGGATCATTTCTAGCCAGTGTTTCAGGAAAAATCTGGTCATTTCCCTCCAATGCAGCTCATCATAAAAGCTCTAAGGAAATAGTGTTTAAAATCAATTAACCAAAAAGGCCAAAATCAATTTAACAAGAGTTAGCTAATGTTTTACTAAAGCAAACTCTCTTTTCTTTAAACATGATTAATATCATTTAAGGGTTGTTATTAGCGGTGTCACTTCTAAAAAGTGTGACCAATTTGTAATGAAAGAGCCTTTGTGTACACGTATGGGATTTATGGGAGGCACAGAAATTTAATGTGGTATTAGTGATTACATCTTTTCCTTGCCTTTGATATTTTAAGAGAACACTCCATTTTTACTCTGTCTCCTTGGAATGTCTCCTAAAAGGTCACTGAAGGATCAAGAAATATTTAACCTATAACTATCCACGATTATAGCAGCTCTATGCAAATTAGATTCTAGGATGACATTTAACAATGTTGACATTGGGTAGCATCATAAAAATCCATGCATTTTAGAGTTAGAAGGGGCTAAACTATATGGGCCAATATTCTTCAAACATTTTAACAGCTTATTTCTCATACAAACCCCAATATATACAAATGCTACAACTGAAAAGAAGGGTTATTCAAGTTGGACCTATTGCTGGGTTCTCCAACATCACAGTTACCTGCCCCAGCCCAGGCCCGCAATTTGAAGAACAAACAACGGTCTCCCATCTTAACACAGTAGAAATCTCAAACATAATGTGTTTAAATCACATGTCTACATTAGCACAGCATATCCCTACATTTGAAATATGGTATTAATGCCATAATCTTTTGTTTTTCCTTCTCACTATCTATGTTCTAATATGTTATCTTGTATGACTGAGGTTCAGAGTTTTGCACTTGAATTAGTTTTGATAGGTCATGGTGCCACTGTAAATCAGATCCATACATAAATCTATGTCTCTCCATTAAAGAACCAAAACATAAATGCTCCACTGTTCATTGCAAATACCATATTTTCCCAATCTTCGTATGCATATAAGATTCCCAGCCACCAAAATCTATATATATTTATCATTGTAAATCTAGCTTTTGGTAACACCAATGTTAGTAGCAATAGTTACCCGTTCAGTCAGGCAAGTTAGGTTGAATCATACAAAATGCCAGTATTTGAACTCTTTAATCTACAAAAACAGTTTCATATGGTTTAACCTAACGCAATTTATAATCCTTTCAATAGCTCTGTAATGTAACCATTATCACTATTCTATAGGTGGGAAACCTGCAGTTCACGGAAGAGCTTTGCCCAAGGCCACACTGCCAGGAGTGTTAGGGGGGATTTGGAAGTATACATCACTAAAATCTCATGCCTTTTCTCTTGTATCATGCTGCACTAAAAGCTCTGATTATTTGAATATACAATAAGAGCAATTTTGTTCAAAGCATAACTTAGTTCTACATGTATGTGAAAGTGGGAAACATACACATCAGAATATATTTCTTTATGAAATAAGCCTCATATATTGTAATAATATTTACTAAAATTATCATCAGATATCAGCAGAATAGGTTATCTGAAATTTTTCTGCCACCTCCAAAGGCTTCAACAACATCAGCTGACACTCTTACTTAATATACTATAGCTCATATGCACAACAATCTTACCATATGTCCTTATCAACCAGAAGATCTTTATTTTGTCTAGAATTTTGAACTGAAAAACATATTAAGCCAAAACATAACAAAAGGAGTCTCTTAGAATGTAAGAATGTTGCCTTGGCATTTGTATCTAATTTTATAAACTGCTAGGTGGAAAAATAATCAGTCTTTGGGTCTGTGACCTTCCGTTTTTTAAATTCAAAGGAAATGAGTTAAAAACAAAACAACCACAACAAAAAACCTTCTTTTGTAAAAGAAAGATAAGGTAAATAGATAAGGGAAGTGACACTGATTTGTCAAAAGATTATTTAACCTTATCAGAGATAGCTCAGATGACTAACAGGACCCAAGAAATTAAATGTATATTAAGTAGATTGGACATGGTTTTCTTCCATTATTATTCTTGAGCATTAGTTCATGAAAAGTACACCAGAATTGCTTGAGATAATTTGAGAAAATTTTAGGCTTTTATTATTACATCTCTCCTTATCACAAGAAAAGACTTCTGGGGTTCTTATGTAAATACTTTCTTTTAAAAAGGGCAAAATTAAAAATAAGACACATCAGGTAGAAACACAAACTCATGAAAGTTTTCATAGTATTTACTGTTTTTATAGTTTACTGTTAAATCAATGCTGACCTCACCTAAATTTTTAAAGTAATTTTTCTATTTTTTTTTCTTGACCTGCACCCTAATTTGTAATGAAAAATACTTTGGGCATAAGGTTGCATCATCTAATATTTTGTTTTTGCTTTTTATTTATGTTAACCCATTTATGCCTGAGGTTGCAATTTTTTGAATTTTTGCAATGAGACCTTGGCAATGACCTTGAGCAGTAGGATGTAAATAACTCCTACATGCTTAGCGTTCCAATAAAGGAACACTAGGCATGAGTTGGGTAATAGAATGTTGAAAGCCTACCACAAATCTCGTGATATTGCCTGCATATAAAAAAGCTTAGTAAACACGATGTATTTAGTAAGATAAAAAAGTTCTTTATGAATTCAGAAACTATGACAGGATCTCACTCTGTTGCCCAGGCTGGAGTGCAGTGGTGCAATCTCAGCTCACCACAACCCCTGCCTCCAAGAATCAAGCAATTTTCCTGACTCAGCCTCCCAAGTGGCTGGGATTACAGGTGCGCTTTTGTATTTTTTTGGTAGAAACGGGGTTTCACCATGTTGGCCAGACTATTCTTGAACTCCTGCTTCAGCCTCCCACAGTGTTGGGATTACAGGCATGAGCCACTGTGCCCAGTTAACAATATTCTAAATATATCCTATTTCTAACGTGTACACACTCAGTATGTTTGAAATAGGCATTTTAAAAGAATTCTGTGTTGATAATGAGGTACTTAGGTTTCTTTTCTTACTGTTTACTACAAAGTTATATCCTTTTAGCAGAGTGTTTGAATTCCTTGAACTCTAAAGATACTAAAATATGTGACATACAACAGGTTATTAAAATTATTTTACATCACTACATATTTTTATCCAGTCATAATATGTCTCAACTATTGTTATAAGGTTTTGGAGCCCATTTGACCTTTTATGATTTTGTTTTATTTGGTTTAGTTTCTAGTACTTTCATGAAAGAAAGAAAAAAAAAAACTGCAAAAATGTTAATTCCCAAGCCAGTCACAAAAAGACAAATATTGTGTGATTCCACTACATGAGATTCCTAGAGTAGTAAAATTTACAAAGACTGAAACCAGAATGGTGGTTTCCAGAGGCTAAAGAGAGGGAAGATACAAATACAAATTACTAGGGGTAACGGTAATCTGGCTGCATTGCCAGTCAATTGATTACCAGAGTTAATTGTACTGCTCTGAATTACCAAGAAAAAACAGCCCTCCCTGTCCCCGATCCAAGTACATCCCCTCTCAAGTTGGTATGGGGCAAGAAGGGCATCCTTCCAAATTAGAGCATCTTTCTTGTATGAAGGATTTAGCATGGTTCTCTGGAACATCAAAGAGGTTAAGATAAATTTCAAATAAGTTATCTTAGTCCCTATGGGCTTATATAACAAAATACCATAAACTGGGTAGCTTATAGACAACAGAAATGTATTTCTCACAGCTCTGGAGGCTGGAAAGTCCAAATTCAATGGACAGGCAGATTCAATGCTTGTTGAGTGCCATTTTCTGGTTCATAAATGCCACTTTCCAGCTGTATCTCCCATAGTGGAAGGGGAAAAGCAGCTCTATGTGGCCTCTTTTCTAAGGACACTAATCCCATTCAGAAGACTTCCACCCTCAGGACATCACCATCCCCCAAAAACCCTACCGACTGATAACATCCCATTGGGAATTAGGATTTCAACATATGAATTTGAGGGAGACACAAACATGCAAACTGTAGCACAACTGCCCAAAAATAAGGATAAAGGATGAAGAAGAGCTCTCTGGGGCCAAATGACATAAGAAAATTCTTCATGAGCAGATGGGCGTTGAACGGAATGAAAGGGAGAAGGTACATACAAGGAATACGTAGGGGATTCCGTGAAGGGAAATGTCCCACTGGTGAAACCAGCGTCAGGAAAACTCAAATGACCAGATCCTTGATTTTCAGGATTCTATCACTTTTAGTTTAAATAATTTTTGGTGACCCTTTCCTCTGCAAGTATTCGTAACTAAGAAATTTGAAACCATTTGTTTCTAAAATTCTGTGAAAAGCTTTTTAAAAAGAAGGCTAAAGAAACAGATTGGTTTCTGCAAAATGGGGGTTCAACATTGCCTCTTGAAGTTAAAACTTTGGATCCTAGATTCAGATACGTTTGAATTTGAACCACAAGTCTCATTTCTCCCTGGTTGATTTGGTTATCGGACTAATCATGGGAACCGGGTAGTGATGTTCCAAAGGATCCTCATGAAGTTTAATTGAGACACTGTATATAATATGCTTAGCAGAGCACATATAGAGCCCAACCATTTATTCTAGTCATTATAATTTCTGATATGTATTTTAAAACCATTAAAAGGGGACATGCTTTTTTAAAACAGAACAAGAATTATTATTTAATAAATGAAAACTGAATAGATTTTGGGAAAATACTTTAGAAGTTCACCTCACCTTATACTAAAATAGAAAATACATCCTCATTTTACAGTTAAATGTAAAAATAAAGCCACAGACAAAGCAGTAAAAACTCAGCACTGAATAATTTATCAAATATTTGGAAGGAGAGAACTTTCTATATATAAAAGCGTTAGAAAATAGAAGTCCTTATTCACAGCTGGTGAGAGTGTAAATATTCTGTTTTGCTCAGAAACAGTTTTGCAATGCATGCTAAAGAGTCTTAAAGACGTTCATGCTCTTTGAGTCAGTAAATAGGTCTATTTAAGCAAATACTTAAATACTAATGAAGACATAAAAAAATTGCACAATGACTCTTAGAAAAAAATGTTCATGCCAGTATTGTTAATATAAGGAAACAAAGAATAATGCTTGGAAGTGACCAAAATGTCCAACAATAAGGGAACAGTAAGTATGGTATATCCATATTATCTATTATCAACAGCCAAATAAAATTGCATTTACCAGTTTAATAACATGAGAAAGTTTTATTTTTCAGCATTAAGTGGAAAAAGGCAGGATACAAAAATCATAGAGTTAGTTTGCAGCTGTAAAGCATTATGCAGAGAAAATGGGAAGACATTAAAATAATGTGCTTATTTCTTGAATAGTAAGATATAGCTTATATACATTATTTTCTTTTTAATTTTTGGCACTTAAATATTTTCCATAACAGTGGGAAAAGATAACTGAACAAAAATAGTTTGGGAGCTCAGAAAATCATACTCTCCCAGGTGTGGTGGCTCATGCCTGAAATTCAGACACTTTGGTAGGCCCAGGTGGAACGGTTGCTTGAGCTCAGGAGTTCAAGACTAGTCTGGAAAACATAGTGAGACCTCGTCGCTAAGAAATGTCTATTTTTGGCCGGGCGCGGTGGCTCAAGCCTGTAATCCCAGCACTTTGGGAGGCTGAGACGGGCAGATCACAAGGTCAGGAGATCGAGACCATCCTGGCGAACACGGTGAAACCCCGTCTCTACTAAAAATACAAAAAACTAGCCGGGCGAGGTGGCGGGCGCCTGTAGTCCCAGCTCCTCGGGAGGCTGAGGCAGGAGAATGGCGGGAACCCGGGAGGGGGAGCTTGCAGTGAGCTGAGATCCGGCCACTGCACTCCAGCCTGGGTGACAGAGTGAGACTCCGTCTCAAAAAAAAAAAAAAAAAAAAAAAAAAAATGTATATTTTTTACATTATCTGGGTGTGGTGACATATACCTGGGTCCTGGGAGGCTGAGCCGGGAGGAATACATGAGCCTGGGAGGTCAAGGCTGCAGTGGGCTGTAACTGCACCACGGCACTATAGCCTGGGTGACAGAGCAAGACTGTCTCAAAAGAAAGAAAGAAAGAAAGATAAAGAAAAGAATACCCCAAAGTGTGGTGCTGTGGCATGCTGAGTACTTTGAACTAAGGGATATTGGAATGCCTTCAGAAACAAAGTCTCTGCCTGACCTTCTCCTACCCTCCTGTCTCTTGCCCCTCTTTCATTTCCCAGGCAAGACATAGAAACTAGAATTCATGTTCCAAAGTCTTAGAAACCAGAATCCCTCTCCCTCAAAGACAAGCATAAAACTTAGAAATATTATTCTGACCTTCCTCTTCCTATCTGTGTAAGAGCTGGCCATTAAAAATGATCTGACCTACCTTGTCTGAAAGGAAGGCATAAGAACCTTATTCCAGAGTAGGTCCTGCCCTATACCCAAGAGGAAGGATGCTTAACAGGAAGGCAAGTAAAATCTGAACAAATGTATCTTGCTGTGTGGTGTGGTTTCAACGTCCCTTCCAAAATTCATGTTCAAATTTAGTTGCTATAGTAATGACACTCAGAAGGTGACACCTTTAAGAGGTTCCTAGATCATGATGGCCCTGCCCTGTGAATGGATTAATGCTGTTATTGTGGGAGTAGATTAGTTACCACAGAATTGGGTTTCCAATAAATCAAATGAATTTGGCACCCTTCCCCCCTCTGTCTTGTGCACTTGCTTGTCTTCTGCCTTCCACTGTCAGAGGACTAAGCAAGAAGGTCTTCACTAGATGAAGCCCCTTGATCTTGGACTTCCCAGCCTCCATAATTATGAGAAATACATTTATTTAAAAACTACCCAGAGGCCAGGTGCAGTGGCTCACACCTATAATCCTAACACTTTAGGAGGCAGAAGTGGGAGGATTGCTTGAGCTCAGGAGTTCAAGACCAGCCTGGGCAAAATAGTGAGACATCATCTCTTAAAAACGAACAGGAAAAGCATGGTGGCTTATGCCTGTAATCCCAGCACTTTGGGAAGCTGAGATGGGCAGATCTTGAGGTCAGGGGTTTGAGACCAGCCTGGCCAACATGGCAAAACCCCATCTCTATTGAAAGTACAAAAATTAGCTGGCCGTGG
Organism: Rhinopithecus roxellana; assembly: GCF_007565055.1. Classification (NCBI taxonomy): domain Eukaryota; kingdom Metazoa; phylum Chordata; class Mammalia; order Primates; family Cercopithecidae; genus Rhinopithecus; species Rhinopithecus roxellana. The sequence continues at coordinate 1,392,037 of NC_044549.1, forward strand.
TGACAAGTGCTTGTAATCCCAGCTACTCAGGAGGCTGAGGTAGGATAATCGCTTGAACCCGGGAGGCAGAGGTTGCAGTGAGCCGAGATTGTGCCACTGCACTCCAGCCTGGGTGACAGAGTGAGCCTCTGTCTCAAAACAAGCAAACAAGTGAACAAATTACTGTCTGTAAACTGTTATTAGGGGTTACATATAAACAAAATCAAGCGAAAACCCAAACTATTGTAGTGTTCCATTTAGCAACAGAAAATATATTAAGACACTGGCTTTCCCCACCTCAGTTTATTCCTATTAGATCATATGCTTTCTGTCCAATCAGAATTCTGTAAGGCCATCCATTCTTCATCAAACCTAAACATAAAAATGGACAGTTTTCCCTAGGTCTTTGAGTCTTCATTTTGGAAGGGCTCCATGTCACATAAAACTTTGATTAAACACATTTTTATGCTTTTCCCTTGTTAACGTGTCTTTTTCATAGGAGTGTCAGCACGGGCCCTCATGATGGGTGAGGGAAGATATCACACCTTTCTGTTCCTAAGATGACATGATAATTAGTATTTTTTTAATTGCAGTAAAATACATGTAACATAAAATTTACCATTTTAACCATTTTTAAGTTTCCAGTTCAATGGCATTAAGAATATTCACGTTATTGTGTAGCTACCACCACCACCCACCTCCAGAATGGTTTTCATCTTCTGAAACTGAAACCCTGTATCTATGAAACAATAATTCCCATTCTTCCCTCTCCTTAGCCTCTGGCAACCACCATTCTAGTTTCAGCCTCTATAAATTTGACTCCTCTAGGAATCTCACATATACAATTGACATGGTTTGTCTGTGTCCCTACCCAAATCTCAACTTGAACTGTGTCTCCCAGAATTCCCACATGTGTGGGAGGGACCCAGGGGGAGGTAATTGAATCATGGGGGCCGGTCTTTTCCGTGCTATTCTCATGCTAGTGAAAAGTCTCACGAGATCTGATAGATTTGTTAGGGGTTGCTACTTTTGCTTCTTGCTTGTTTTTCTCTTGCTGCCACCATGTAAGTAGTGCCTTTCTCCTCCCACCATGATTGTGAGGCCTCCCCAGCCGTGTGAAACTGTAAGTTCAATTAAACGTTTTTTTATTCCTAGTCTTGGGTCTGCTTTTATCAGCAGCATGAAAATGAACTGATACAACAATGTTTGTCCTTTTGTGACTGGCTCATGAATTAACTTTTTTGCAAACCATTTTTTTCTTTCATGAAAGTACTAGAAAGTAAACCAAATGACATAAAATCATAAAAGGTCAAGCAGGCTCCAATAGCTTATAACAGTAGTTGAGACATATTATGATTGGACAAAAATATGTAATGATGTAAAATAATTTTAATAACCTTTTGTATGTCACATATTTTAGTACTTTTAGAGTTCAAGGAATTGAAACACTCTGCTAAAAGGATATAGCCTTGTAGTGAAAAGTAAGAAAAGAAACCTTAGTACCTCCTTATCGACACAGAATTCTTTTAAAATGCCTCTTTCAAGCATAAAACTAGACAGAAAAAGTTAAAACCTGCCTATACTAACGAAATTCTCATGCCAAAGTCCAGACCTCTCATTTTAACAAGTCTGTTAGCCTACTATATCTACTGCTGAAGCAGTTTTTAAAAATGTTCTGATTATAATTAAATCACAAAATGAATATAAAATGCCATAATAAAAGATCCCTATCCATATATTTGAAAATTCAGAATATCTACAGTATGGCTTATAGTTATAAATAGCAGCCTTAATGCAGTGCTTTAAGTATAAAAATGTGGTATTAGTATCACATTTTCTTCAGGTCTAATAATTCATATTTTTTGTCGATCGTGTGTATGTATGACAAACACATGTAAAGAAAGTCAGTTTTACATAGAAGAAACAGACACACCGATATAGATTCACTTAGCTGTGGTAAGTTCTTAGCATTGCCCCCACGTGTGGCATTACTGATTGCCTGATTTAAGTTAGGTAGAGACGTGTGAACATTTCAGCATAGAACAGGATTGCTTCAAAAATGTTTAGAGGCAATCAGTTGGAAGAGGACACGGGATGGGTAAGTTGAAGTGTCAGGGACATCAGGTGGAACATTCTCAGTTGTCACGTTTATTGTTCTGAATATTAGCTTCAGTGCAGAAACAAGTCTAACACTGAGCTAGCCCGTGTCAGAAATGAAGCAGTAAAATGGAGAGCTTGGGACACTGATGGACAGGAATCAGCAAAACAGGGTGTCATCTCAGCTACAAAGAGATTGTGTATTCCATGAACATAAGCGTATACAATGCTATGATCTGGTGTTTAGGGAGATTGGTGTGCTTAATGTTAAAACTAACGTTAGGGACTTGTGGACTCTCCATATACTGAGGGAATAACTGAGACTCGGGAGACCCGACTCCACACTAAAACAACTAAGTAGAGCTGGAGATTTGGAGACTCTGTACATACCTTATTCTGGATTCTACTTTGCATAATAATAAACCAAATGACGAGAGAAAAGAAATGTTAATTTCACTTTTATCACGTGAATCTCAGTATGACCATTTTGGAGCATTTTCGAATGTTAACTATTGTTCCAAACATCTGTGTTGTTTGAACTGTGGAGTTAATTCCATGTTGGAGGGGGAAAGACATGTTTTGGAATATACAAATACACAAGTATTGGTGAAATGACCATTAGCCCGACCTTTTCTGTTTTGTCTTTTCCTTAAAAAAAAAAAAAAAAAAAAAGACAGAAGGTCTGTTCTTTGGCAGTAAATTAATTTAGTGTGCTTTCTTTAAAAAGGCAGGAGAGAAGGAGATAGGGTGGCTAGCTCCTCGCTTTAAAATGCGTGGTGGTGAATTCTAAGGAAAGTCACCCTAAACTTCTAACACAAAATGTTTAACCATAATAAAAACGTTATTTCTTTCCATTTGTATTATTAGGCATTTAAGGCCAACTAATGCCCTTTACATTTGAGCTCTTAGTTGTTATTTTAGACTTGTCTTTACTAATATGCTTAAGCCTGCTATCAGCTCGTAAGACTCTTCCAAAATGGTTTCTATTAGCGTTCTGTTAAACATTTTGAGCCTAGAAAACAAAATAGAATAGACTATGTCCCAAGTGACATCAATAATTAATTTTGTGGAAGCTTTCCAGTTCCCTTGGTATAACAAATCCAAATATAAATTTATGGCTAAGGGCAAAACTAATGTCCTGCAGTGACTTGGAAATTTGGTTAAGATGATGACTAACAAAAGTTTCTAAAAGAATAGACAAATTGCTCCCAAATGAACATAAAGGGGGATGACATAAGGTTAGACAAAAGACTCATGATTTAAGCGAATTTCTTTTGAAATGCAAACAACCTCAAAGAATCTTTACAGCTCTCTTAGGAAAAATCTCCTGGGTGGTATCATTTGTGCTCAGAGGTCTTCGAATGGGCTGGTAGGGTGCGAATGGAAAGCCTTACTGCTGTGGCATTTGGGGAATTGCACGTACAAATCCCTGGAGCACTTACTGCAGATACCCACAGAAATCACTGCATCATTGTTTGAGAGGTATTTTTCTTATTGCTGCTTTTAGCTGGATGTTGTACACTATTTTGTTTCTTAAGAGGTACCTGATAAGAAAACAGCCTCAACACTATCAACAGGCAGACACAATTAATTCGGCTACGAGCACCTCAATGTTTCAATTTATGTATTTATTTTAGAAATTGCCTGTACTACGATTGCCACCACCATCATCGACAGTTAAAATTAAATGTTTATAGTAAGAAGATACTCAAAAGACAGAAAAGTTTATATGTGCATATGCTTGGTGTTAAGTCAGTCTCTGCTTCTCTGCTTCTTGTTTTAATCATGAGATCCTACTGTAATTTCCTTCAGTACTATAGGTTTTTTGTAATTTAACTCCAACTCCGTGGAATCCTTGTAGACCTGTTAATATCTAGGGATGAATTTTGACCTTTATGATATATGTATCTGTATCATAAAAAGCTGTGTTATATTAAGGATACTAGTGTGTTCCTTGAATAGAAATAGAGGATTGTGATATCAGAATAAGGAAGATACCTTATTTATATGAAATGTAGTAGATGAACTAGCTACCTGTAACAACCACAACTCTCTAGTCATCACTGGCCCCAGAGAACAGCTGCTAACACTGGGACAGCAGTTTCACATAAATACAAGCATAATGGATTACACCAGAGGTGTCAGTGCAAGACTACCAAAATCATCACCATTTTTTATCACGGCTTTCAAAGTAACTTTATTTCACAGAATTTGAAACCTGAAGCCATGATTCTTTATCTTCTGCAAAGGGCTCAGACTCAATTATTGATACAGGAGGTGAAATCCTTAGAAATATCTTCTAGCTGAGCAAAATAAGTAATAGAATGTTCTGGGGAGGCCTAGGCTTTAGAAGTCACTATTTCAACTCTGTCATTTTACAGATAAAGGAACTAAAGTTCAGAAAAGCAAAGCATCTTTATGAGACAGATGCTATATTCATGTTATATCCTGGCATATAACAGCACTCAATAAAAATGTGTTAAGCGAATTGAATGAATTATCATTTTCCCCTCGATTTTATTTATTCTGACCACTGTAACTTCTCATACCTAGAAGACCAATCTACAAATAAGTATAGGCATTTTGACTAAGATAATATATTTCAGTGTTTTTTATTGGTATAAAAAGCTGCTGTTATTAAAGCAACAGGTTTTTAGAAGGGAGGTTAATGGATTTTTAACTACAAGAATAGAGTTGTACTGCAACTTATCAAACATTCAGATAAAAAACTAAATTACATCAGCAGTGAAAAGTATGTAGCTTGAGCATCAATTCTAATTTAAAAGCATTTCAGGAGACAAGGCAAAATATAATTCTGTTCCTCAGTTGAAGCACTACTATTTTGAGGAAAATTAATGTAGAAGCCTGACAAACAATAATGTTAATAATCCCCTCATAAGTCTTTCTGATGACAACATCATATTACAAAAAGAAATTTCAGCCTGAGCAAAGGAGGTAGGAAGAATTCGCCCAAAACGTTTAATGCAGTTAGGCCTCTATTCTCAGGCTGATGGCCCAAACACTCGTAAAGTGACACCAGCACAGACCTGCCATTGCGTGTGTAAGAGAGGCTGATACTTGGATTGCTAAACTACTTCCAAAGTTCATCTGAAGGCACACGCAGAAATTATCGGTAAACATTCGAGAGAGCATATATAGCATCAAAAGTCAATTGGACAATAAATGTAAAACCAAATTCTGAGAAGTAAATTATTACCCAGCAATTGCTAAGTTGCTTTATTTAACTCTTTTGATATTAAATGATGGGAACTGTTTAAAAGAATCGTCGCTACATTTATGTCAGTATGGTACTTTTTGAACTATAGTAGTTAGTAGAGTCCTCCGAGCACTGCAAGCTAGCTGTCGGGTCATGGACGGTCCAATTCAGAACTCTAGTAAGGTGCTAGTCAAGCACCTGTACTGCTCTCAGATACACACATTGTGTTTAATTAAATGTGTGCGTGTGTGCCGGAGGAGGGAGGACTCACAGCTAAGCTGGCTGGAAAGTTCCCTGGTGTGAACTAATGAGGCCACATTGCACTGTGTCATACAGGACAAAAGCGAAGTGGGTAGAAAGAAATTAGAAAGAAGATTACTCAATAAAAGCTACAAAGCAAAATTTAGAAGCCTAGTGACAATTAAATCACATGGCTTTCTTTGTTTCAGCAAAACTAAGCCTGTGGAATATTCCTCTGTACTTCCTCAGTCTCCTGCTTTTCTGTCTTCCCAGCTTGTTTATCTTTTATTCTGTTTCCTTACTCCTCTTCATAACCCACGATGGCAAATCAACAAGGAATTGCTCATTAAATCCCCTTCTTCCGCAATCGCCAACATTTATCTCAAGTTAAAGCTGTTCTGCACATGCTCCCTGTTGTCAGAAGACAATGATTAATATTCAGTGAGTCCACATAGTATGTCGTGGAAATAAAAGGGACTTGAAGTGAATCAGGTGCAGTGCTCTGGTTTATTTCTGTACTCTTCTGCCGAGGTCACTTTATTTCTCAGAGCCTCAATTTTCTTCATTCATAATACATATCTTTTACTCCATCTCTGATCTGTTTTAGGTCCTCCAAAAACTTAACAAAACTATCTGACATCTAGACTGGGCATGGTGGTGAGATCCGGCCACTGCACTCCAGCCTGAGTGACAGAGCAAGACTCCGTCTCAAAAAAAAAAAAAAAAAAAAAAAAAAAAAAAAAAATCTGCCATCTCGTTTACTTTTTTCCTGGTGCTATGCACACAGGACTTTTCACTTTCCTCCAATTTTGATTCCATGTTGCCATACATATAGCTGAATATTTGTGAAATGTTTTCTTCCTTTTAAAAATCTAATGACTACCTTCTCTGTACCTTTTATTGTGTGGGTGTGACTGTAAGAAAACCACTATATTCTTTCTTTCCAATCTCTGTTTACACTAACTAAGGTCTTGGTATAACACAGGGCACTGAGTATACACAGTATAATTGATCTACTTATGACATATGACAATTGATCTACTTATGATCTACTTATAACATATCTACTTATGAATTTGGTTTGAGATTTTTGTCTGGATTTCATATATGTTTCTCTGTATAAATATTGCTAGTGATATGTTTCAATCTTTATTATGGATGTTTTTTAGACTGAAAGTAAGAGACTGATTGGACTATATTCCTTCAACTTGACTTAAGAGGCCCAACATCTTTATTTGTGTATGTGGGCTGTGTGGTATGTGTGTGTGTGTGTGTATTTATCAGTACTTATTAATGATTATGAAGACTGTCTGGCTTCTGTCAGGTCTAATGTACACATGAGAAAGTTCCCAAAATAGATCATATGTTAGGTAATTTGGGAAGCTTTTAAGATTGGAGAGAATTTTCTTTTTTATTTATTTAATTGAATGTAGAAGAAAAATGATGAGGGAAATGGGGGGAATTCTTATATTTTAAAACAGGAAAGCTGTGAAAAGATGAGAGTTAAGCCTAAGATGGCATTAAATAAATTAACAGAGGAAACGACTTAAGTCTTCTATTGGCTGCCATAGGCAATTGTGTAAATCTGGTTCTGTGATAACCTTTACTACATTTTGCAAGAGGCGTTTTACAATTAACATAAATTAAACCAGGACTGAATATTTTTATTTAAAATTTTCACATAGAGACTATAGTTATTTAATATTTCTTCTAACATGTTCATGGTATAGAATTACTTTTAAATTTTGATATCCTTACTATACAAAGAATTAAAAATGTGCTAAAATGTATACAATTAAATTATAATCAGTAACCACTGGCCATTGCAATAACTGTTAACAAAAGACAATATCTAAATTACTAAAGATGTCTTGGTTAAATTGATACACACTGTTTAAAGACTAATTTATGAATAAGGTGTCTTTATTAATTTAAATAGGCCTCCTATCCTTGAGCTATATAACGAAAAGATGATCTTAAAAATACCATTGAGTTCTGATCTAAAATAGATTTTTTTTTTTTTTTTTGAGACGGAGTCTCGCTCTGTCACCCAGGCTGGAGTGCAGTGGCCGGATCTCAGCTCACTGCAAGCTCTGCCTCCCGGGTTCACGCCATTCTCCTGCCTCAGCCTCCCGAGGAGCTGGGACCACAGGCGCCGCCACCTCGCCCGGCTAGTTTTTTGTATTTTTTAGTAGAGACGGGGTTTCACCATGTTAGCCAGGATGGTCTCGATCTCCTGACCTCGTGATCCACCCGTCTCGGCCTCCCAAAGTGCTGGGATTACAGGCTTGAGCCACCGCGCCCGGCCTAAAATAGATTTTTTTAAGTAAACTTTGTACGTTTAAATTTTCTTAGTATTTAGATATACATGTATGTATTTGTGTGTGTGTACATATATAATACCCTTTTCACTGAAACAGGATTAAAATGCATATTACCATTTTCTAAGTATACTACTAATTTATCATTAATTCACTTGGCTTTTGGTATGAGAAAGTTATTTTCCTATGTTGAATTCATCAGAATAGGTAATAGCTATATTTATTTCCTAGGATTGCCATAACAAAGTAATACAAATTTAGTGGCTTAAAACAAGAGGACATTTATTCGCACAGTTATAAAGACTAGACCTCCAGAGTCAAGGTGTTATCAAGGCCATGCTCTTGAGGAAGGCTCTAGAGAAAAATTTGTTCTTGTGTATCTGGTGGCCTGATACCCCCCGGCTTGTGGCAATATATTGCCAGCTCTTCCATAATCTTCATGTAGCTTACGTATCTCTGTCCAAATTTCCCTATTTTGATAAGGACACGAATCATTGGATTAGGGCTCATTCTAATCCAGTATGAACTCATCTTCACTGGATTACATCTGCAAAAACCTATTTTGAAATAACATTCCATTCAGAGATTTGAGATAGACATTCATGAGAAGGGCCCTATTCAACCCAGAACAGAAGCACACAGTGGTCAGTCATTTTGCTTTAGTCTGCAATACCCGTGTTGCCACCATGAATTTACACTATTTCCTCCAAAAGCTAAGGAGTCTGCAAGAGTTGGATACGCATGATAGTAGGTACAGCTGGTAACAAATATGTCCAGCTTTCTGCCATCCTTGAAGTGGGGTTTGTGTTTTAGTTTGGTAGTGAATACATAAGAAATCGTGTTATTCGTTCCAGCCAGATTTAACAACCATATTCTGCCTTTCCATTTGTTTGGAAGATGAGTGCTTCAGCAGCCTACGTCTTGGAATGAGGAGGATGTGGAGGAGTTCCCAGCTGATTCCCAATATGACAAGAAATAGCCCTTTTTGTCTGAGATCTTAGAATAGTTTGTATTTGTAGAATATTCATTCTCAATGGGGATGATGGGAAGACAGTTCTTGGGGCAAAAAAACACACTTTTCTCTTTTTATATATAAAACACTTTATATAATTACATGTATATATCGTGCATAAACATATACATATGTTTATTACATAATATATTGTATATAAATGATATATGACTTATATATTAAATATATTTAGTATATTTAAATCTATTATGATATATTCATTTGTATATTTAACAATATATTTCATATATTTAAATTAAAATATACATACATTAAATTATTAAATTATAATGTATATTACATTAATATAAACTAATAATTATATATTAATTTATATATAATATGCTTTATAATACATTAAATTTAATATAATGATTATAATACATTATAATTATATTATACATAATAAATATATATTAAATATGGAGTTTATATGTTATATTGAAATTCCATGGGGAGATATTAGGCAGAAATGTATAAAAATGCTCCTGTCTTACTCCATTTAGGCTGTTATAACATGATACTGTAAACTGGGCGGATTATAAACAACAGCGATTTATTTTTCACCATTCTGGAAGCTGGAAAGTTCAAGATCAAGGCACTAGCAGATTCCGTGTCTGGTGAGGGCTCTATTTCTGGCTCATGAGTGGTACCTTCTCACTGTGTCTTCACATGGTGGAAGGGACTATTTCTCCAAGGTTTCTTTTATAAGGACACTAATCCCAATTATGAAGAATCTGCCCTCATCACCCAATTACCTCCCAAAGGCCTTACCTTCCAATACCATCACACTGGGGGTTAAGATTTCAACATGAGAATTTTGAAGCCAGTGGGAGGGAGTGCAAAAACATTCAGACCATAGCAGTTTCTTAGAGAAGTGACAATGAAAAAAATGTTGAGAAATCACTGCTGGAGAATACATGAGCCTATCCTGGGTGATTCTGTAGGCTTTGTTGATACTGGATATGAGTTCTTGCTACAGACTATGACACTTTCAAAGTTACATCATCAATTTGAGCTTTCGTTAACTACTGTGAATTATGAGGCTAAACCACTTTCATATGCTTCATGAGAATTTAATCAGAGAATTAATTTAAAAGGTGTATTGCAGTGCTTGTCATATAGTAATTGTTTTAAAAATTTGGGTATTACTATTCTTTAATTGTAACAATATTAACCATAGTTTAATGTCCTGTGAAGAAATACATTGCAACATAAAGTTTAAACAAATATTTAAACTTTAGGCAACATTCAAAGTAGCTGATTATATTTGTCAGCACAAGTGAAGTCCTAAAACAAAGAATTCCAAACTTCGATAATTTGACACATTACAAGGCATCTACTGCTCAATTCACAGTCCAAAGCATACAGCAGAGAGTGAGATGGTCTGAGTCTGCTTACACACTCATCCTGAAATTCGTGTGTTTTATCCAATGGCTCAGTGTTTTCTATTTCGCCATCCAAAAAGTGAGGGAACAGCCAGAGCACCAAGGGGTATGGTGTAGATGGGACCTTAGAGGGCAAATCTAGAAGGGCCTGCATTCCATTGGCCAGAACCCAATCACATGATCCAACACAACTGCAAGGAAGGCTGGTGAATTCTGTGTGGAAGAAAGGAGGGAGAGGATTCTTAGATAACAATCAGCATTGTCTCTGTCATGATGGAGGATTAATAGTACATTCCAATGACCCTAAGTATTGTAAACAATTAAAATGTACACTGGGCCAAGTTCTTTCAATGCAACATCCGACTACCTTGTGAGTAGGCACTATTGTTATCTTTGTTTTATAGTTAAGGTAACTGTAAATATTGCACTGCGAGTACCAAAATTAGAATGCAGATAGGTATTCAACATCCAATTTCAGAGCGCTATCTCAGTATTCTCTCTCGTGTCCTTATTCAGGAAGCCATTCATTATCCCTTCTCTTTGCAGAGATAATTGAGTGGAAATACTACTTCAGTGTTAAATGAGAGAAGACTAACATTTTCCTGACGACAAGTGAGTGGTTTACTTAAGAATACTGTGAAATCTCCTATGAAAATCTTTAACATAAAACAGGTTTTCATCTCTTTTTTGATAGCTTAAACATGACTCAGAATGAGGGCTGGTAGCCAGACTACCAGAACTCCTATAAATGTACCTCTAGCTTTGTGATGAAATGTGTCTTTAATGTGCTTAGTAGAGAAGCGAGAAATAAAATAATAGGTTAAGTTACCACCTGGACCTAAGCCAGTTAGAGAGACAAGCTAAAACAACGACAACAACAATAAGGAAACAAAATAACCTCATGCTTATCATGCCACATAACTTTCATTGACATTGTCTATACTAGCCATACCTGAAAGTCTAACATTTGCTCAAAGGCTGAAGAAAAAGATTACAGATGAGTAATCTTAGAAAAATGAAAAATTAAGATAAAAATTTGATGAAAATGTTTCACATTGCTAAAATCCAAAAATTAATTTGGATGGCAAATATATTATATTAGATAAAGTGTAAATTTATTTACATTTTATGTTTCTGATAAATATAAGAAACTAGCCATTGAAACTTCTTTTTTAAATTATGCAAAACTAAAAGCAAGTCAGTGATGTGAGGGGGTTCTATAAAATTTGTATCTAGTTGTCAAAAACTGCACCAGCATTTTTCAATATTAAGTATCTGGTCCTTTGGATCCTTTAAATTTGTATTAGTATATAATGAAAAAGCCAAAATTGTTCAGAGAAAAAAAAATCACTTATTGCTATCATCTTTTTTGCTAAGTGAAAGACAAAACAGTGGAAACTGCTTGAGAGACAGAGACAGAGAGATGTCTCACTCAAACTGAAATATTACGATATGAAGTATGTGTCATATTATTGCATTATTTGCAAGTTTATCTATAAACTTGGGCCATGGAGATTTTTTCATTTATTTCATTTTATCACTTATGGATGACAATGTGTATTTACATCTCTCATTTGAGCAAAATTATATTACTTATATTCCTGGCTGGTATTGTATCTAACAACTTAAGAACTTAGTATTCTTTGTAAAACAAAAACAAAAACAAAAAACAAACAACACAGAACAAAACTTCAGGTACTCCACAAGTAGTCAGAATTTGTTTTATCAGGCAGAAATAACATAAACTGGATTTTGGAAGAAAATCAAAGTCTGCTCCCAAACAGATTAGTTCTTCTACATGATAAAACCATAGACAGTTCAATTAGATTACATGTACCCTTGGATTAATTCCATGATATCATTGCAAGGGAGAATAAGCAATTTTTTTCTCATTTGAAGTATCCATTATGAAACATGCCTAAAAGAGATTCAGTGAGCATACAACTGTAAACATCCACGGGTATCTGCAGGACCCATGAGTGTCACTGGCCTTTTCCTAAATCCTTGACAATCTCTTCTTTTTATGAACAACAAAAAATTCTGTTTTGGATTTAAAATAAATTTTCCTATTAAGATTACAGCTATGTGTTGCTAAAATTTAATTATACAAATTCCAGATTGGAGCAGATGGACTTGGAATCATTTGGCAAAGAATCAAAGGGATTTTCTTGGGTTCATGAAAGTGTGGTGTAAAATTAGCAGAAAGTGTATTATTTTATGTCATTGAAGTTAAGCTATATACTAAAATAATAATATGAGTAAAAAGAAATGATAAAATAATGGGCAGGAAAAAATATCCTTGTACACACATTAACTCTAGCCTGTTATGGTTAATGACTGAAGTTGCACTTTCAAATAATAAGTGGTTTTGTGAGGCTGACAATTCTGCTCATTTTGTAAAACCATTAGCCTAGTACAGATGAGAGGTTATTGGCCAGGCGCGGTGGCTCAAGCCTGTAATCCCAGCACTTTGGGAGGCCGAGACGGGCGGATCACGAGGTCAGGAGATCGAGACCATCCTGGCTAACACGGTGAAACCCCGTCTCTACTAAAAAATACAAAAAACTAGTCGGGCGAGGTGGCGGCGCCTGTAGTCCCAGCTACTTGGGAGGCTGAGGCAGGAGAATGGCGTAAACCCGGGAGGTGGAGCTTGCAGTGAGCTGAGATCCGGCCACTGCACTCCAGCCCGAGCGACAGAGCGAGACTCCGTCTCAAAAAAAAAAAAAAAAAAGAGAGGTTATCATCTTTACCACCAAAGATCTACTTTTTAACTTTAGGTTTTGCAATTACTAAGATGGGGCTGAGGGGGTAATGGACCATCTTGAACTGACACTATGAAGATAAATAAAATCTCATCCATGACTTCTAAGAAACCTCTAAGTGACTTTTAAAATTCAAAATTTTAAGGTATACATACTTAATTTGCTCCCAATGTTACATACCATTTAATGTAAAATTTTGTTTATTCAATAGTTATGTTAATTTGGAAGTATCACCAAACTCTTCAATCAATATAAATAATGATTTTCCAAATAGATTTTGGACTCTAAAGGAAGAAAGATTTTCTTTCTTGAAATTACGTGATTTTATTCTGCAGAGAAAACTCTTTTAAATGAACTATTACTATATTTTAGTCAACTTAAATTCCAGATTAATAACTCCATGTAATATACCAAAAATGCTATTCATAAATAGCTACAGAGACAGACTTATATAGAGACAAGTATTGTTGACCACTTCAAAATAAATCAAATCAAATCAGATACTTACAACATATTTCAGAAGAACAATATTCATTTTATCTTGGCTCCCTCAAATCCTTTCTGGAACAAGGTCAAGTGTAATAAAGAAACAATCATGTAGGGACAAATGAGCTGTCTCTCTATGATCAGGATTTTTAATGCTTCACTTACTTTAGTTGTCCTGTGTCCTTTTGTAGATAACAGCCCATATGTGTCATTTAATGTGATGTTTCTGTATAGTGTAATAAGATAATCTTATATAGAAAAATTCAAGCTGAGCAATGGCTTTAAAGAGATTCTTAAATTTTGAAGAAAAATTGATGACATATTTCTGTATATTTTGGTACACTGGGGTTTTCTTAAATTGATCAGAGTAATGTATTACAGTGTTACACTATGTATGCAATGTGGTAGATGTCTTAAAACAATCTTAAGAAGCTCTTGAGAACATAGATTTTTGGTTCAGGTCTGAATTCAAAGGAAGATTGTGCCTTTTATTAACTTGGGTTGATTATCTAATCTTCATTTTTCTTATCTGTACAATGGGAATAGTGTCCACCACATAAGCGTCTTGTAGGAATTTAACAATATGATGAATTTTTAAAAACTAGAATTCCCTGACATGTAGTCAGTGCTCACCACATGGCAGTATATGCTAAAATTACTATCATGGATCAAACCTTTTATTTTTCTGTATATGCTGCCTTATAATTATAACAAGAACATGTTGAAAAGAGTAAAAAAGTGGATTAGGGTTTTGCAGTTTTTACCACATCCTTGGGGAATCTGGTATGAAAAAGAAATATTTAATATGTTACACTGTGCAGATTTCCTTCATATGGTTATTTTATATTTCTCCTGGAATACCAACTGAGAAGTTCAATCACAAAGAAGGCCAGTGGATATCCTTACCCAAATTAGGGATAATGACAGTCTCTTACAATCTTTAGATGTATTAAAATATATAGGCACATTTTGAATATACAATACCATTCCAGGTTTTACATAAAAGAAGCCTAGATTTCCATGTACATTTATCTATTCAGCTGCTTGTTTGGAAAAGAAAAAACAATTTATATATAGAAAGACATTGAAGCCAGATCCCCCATTTAATTTTTTCTGTATCTTAAGCTCTTGGGTTTGGTGGTCATGGGGCTTCATTGTTCTAAGCCATTGTTGTTTCTTTTTGGCTTAAGGAAAACCTTATTTTATTTATTTATTTATTTATTTATTTATTTATTTATTTATTTATTTTTAGCTAAAACACTGCTAAAATTTAATTTCCAACTTCTAGAAGCTTCAGATTTTAAAGACTTTCCTTTAATTAAACATTTGGAGTGAGAAATCCATTTTTTATATAGGCAGTGCTCACTAAAAGTGTCTTAAGTATAATTGAAATATGCACATTTTTCTAGTATAGATCTTACACATCTCAGAAGGTAGTGCCTTTGTTCTTTTCGAATTAATGTTGTCCATAACAAATTTCTGACTGGTGACTCGTTACTGTTGCTAATTTAGTGTGAGACGTTTGGTCATAATCCTAAACTATCATTTGGGATGAAATTCTTATAAAATAATGTTTTTTTAGTCACATTTCATATCAAATGAGACACTGACAAAGCTTTCTTTTAAAAAAATCAGTTACAAACTTGACTACAAGAAAAGCAGAAAACATGGATTCCAAAACGTTTTGGTAAAGACATTATTCCATAAGGTAGCTAGTGTATGGTAAACAACAACAACAAAACATTTAAAAAATGGCACCAGTCTAAAATCATTGGTTTGCTTTGTCACTTTTAGTAGGTAAAGTAGTTATGAATGCAAAATGTTGATGCTCAGTAAAAAATGCCAATATAACCAAACCGATTTCCCTCATACAAAGCTCTTCTCTGTATGAGGTAGTTTGTCATACCCTACGCAAGGATAACTTTTTGTGAGTAAGGCAACATTTTCAGCCCTAGAGGACAATGGCAACTGGTGGTAGGTTGATTTCACCCAATCTATCCCTTCTGTTTCCCACACACACTCTCTCTGCCTCTGAGTGATTTTATAGGTCACTTAAGGAAAGGCATTTACAGATGGTGAGTCTATCAAGTATAAAATAGAATCTACATTTTGCCTGATAAATAAATAGTCATGAGAAAACACTTCTAGTTGAAATCCTCCAATGTCTTCCTTTCTGCGAACCATCTTAAGATTAAAGGTCTTATAAGTCTAGATGATGTGTCAATTCCTGCATTATTAGGAAGACTCTGTTTTCAGAATATCTTAAAAATTTCACCCGCATAGGAAATTTGCCCGAGATAAGCTGGTGGTGTATATTATTTGGAGACATGAGCTAGACATTGTAATCTTGAACTGGGTAAACCAAGCCCAAGTGTTTAAAATGAAAGTTTTCAAGAATTTTAATTACTTTCCTGTTCCAGAGATAAAAGAGATGTTATACTAGTGCACTTTTGGATTTTTCTAAACCACAGTATTATCCAATTTAGACGTATTGGACCTTTGGGGTGGTGGGGAGTGAACAAGTTTCTCTTTGATGGTTAAGCCTTTTTTCATGGGGTGCTAAAACAATAGCACATTCAGAATTATTACCGTGAGAATTCAAGTGCTTCACCTTTAACAACCGAATGCACTTTTTTTCTTCACAAGTAAATACTGTAGATTAAAAGTGTGCTGAAATTACTCTTAATGCTTTAGCAAGAAGAGTGGTTGTTTGATTCTTTTGCAAGACTCTTTCATTACCGTATTTTTCAAGCATGCTGAGGTGTCCTAATGTCTCTTCTAATTGCTTGGAATGTCGCTGACCTTTTTTTAAAACAACACAGCGCCCATAATGTGCAAGGGAGACCTAAATTAAGTAGCAGCACCAAAATGCATCCAGCAAACAAAGGCTCTTCCTCAAAGGGCCCCTTACGGAGAGAATCTTTCCTGACACTTTCCAGTAGGGGGAACTAAAGACTCACCATCCAGCATTTAGCTCGGCGCAGGGACCTGCGTGAGCTCCTCTAAGCCGCCTTCTAATCATCTGAACAGGCATCAAACGGCTCCCAGCGAGCCTGTGATCACACGTGGGCCCGGCCACACCGGGGCACCGCCGACACCGGCATCCCTTTGATCTAACGCGACCTTCCTTAATCATCCGCGGTCCTGAATGGCATCACTTGGTAGTCTTGGCCTTAACGTTGAGGGTTTCGTCGTCTTTGGGCTGAAATTCGGCCTCTTTTGGAGCTTCCATGAGCTCAGCCGGGTTTTCGGCTCTCCACACCCAGAGCCTACGTTTTCCGAATTTCCTTCTGGAGGTGCCGGTCTCTGGAGGGGAAGGACTTCGGGGTCCCCCGCCCCCAGGCTCTGGGATCCCCGCTCCCCCATCCTTTGCACCTTCTGCGGAACTCCCTCGCGTTGCGCGATCGCGCATCAAGCTCATCTTCGAGGGGTCAAAAGGCAACTGAGGAACACAAGGGGGTGCCACCCCTTCCTCTCCCTCCCCCCTTGGGGATGCCGCAGGGGGCCATAGATCTTGGCTAAAATGAGCCGCTGGAGGTTAGAGATTTCTGCCCCCTCCTTTTTTCCCCCTTGTGCTTTTCGACCGTATCGGAAGCATCTATCCACAACCTTTCCAGTCCAAAAGGTGCTTATATTTCGTTTCCTTTCCTTGCCTTCCTCCTCCTCGGCTTCTCATTTGGCTCAAAGGTGAAGAGTGTGTGTGTGATTTTAACGGGTCATGAGGCTGCGCCCTGGGTCCTGGAGGGCGATCTCCTTCAAGGCAGCGCGTGCAGCTCCGGCAGACGGAGGGATGAATAATTAGGCAGGGCTTCCATGAAATCGCTCACCGAGAAAATTACCTGCCCCTTAAACGGCACGCGGCGAGGAGCAGGGGCTGCAGCCCACCTATGCCCTCCCGAGGCGGGAAGGAGGGGGCGCGGGAGGCGCGGAGAAGCGGACGGAGTCGACCGCTGGCCTCGGCCCTGGGCGGGCAGCCGCCGGGCCTCCGAATCTGTGCAGCTCCGCCTGCCGGGACTCTCCGCCCTCGCTCTGCAGGACCCCTCCGGCTCCCCAGCGGGCAGGCGCCCCCGCGCGGGCGGGCGGAGTCTGGAGGTGGAGGCTCCGCGCCCCCGCTCGCCCCCGCCCCTCCCCGGGGCAGACTCCCAGCAGCTTCCATTCCTCCCGCCCCTCCCGCCTCCTCGCCTTCCCTCCTCGGAGTGCTTCCTCCCGCGGCAGCTGCTGGAGGAGGCGGACGCTCCGGGCCGGGCTGCCCGAGCAGCGGCGGGGGCCGGATCGCGGGGACCGGCGGCTGCACCCGGGCCAGCGGCTGGACCGCGCCTGGCGCTGGACTGAGCGCTGCCTGTCTCCGCCGCTCCCGGGCTGGGCTCACACGCCCGGCTCTGCCCTCGCCCGCAGCCGCCGGGTGCACCCTCGCTCAGCGGCGGCCCCGCGGGGGTGGCTGCAGCCTCAGCCTCAGCCTCAGCCTCAGCCTCAGCCTCAGCCTCAGCCTCCGCCCGGCCCCTCCCTCCCTCGCTCGCTCCTTCCCTCCCTCGCTCCCTCCCTGCCTCCTTCCGCAGCCCCACCACGTAGGAGTTCGGATTCTCCACCCGAATCGTCCTGATTTCCCTTTGCCTCTCTTTTGGAAACGAGAGACGTGGAGGGAGGCAACAAGGCTGCAAAGGAGAGGCCCGCCAAGTCTGCCCGCCTGCAAAGTGTTGCTCTGACACATCCTTATTATGGAAGTTAAGTAAAAATATATACATATTAAAAAATAACTCCGGACGTGGAGCTGCTACGGAGAAGGAAACCGGGGGAAAGAAAACCAGTAGGCAGGCCCATGGTTTTTCGGCAGCGTGCTGGCAAGTTTGTGGAACACTTTCTAGGAATTAGGTCTTTTCCTCCCCCTTCATCATCTTGACTTCTGAAGAAAGAACTTGGCTTTGGATTGCAGTGGAGCCTAAGGAGAGAGGGTTAGACACACTTGAATCATCCCTCTGGCTGGGCTGAATTTGCGGGAATTTAGGAAGCCAGAGTGTTGGAAATACAGCAGCCTTCGAAGTGCCCTCTGTTAATTTGGATGGATCTAAATGTGCCCCGTTCAAGACCTCTCCACCAACCCCGTCTGATCTTGCGATTTGCTCTTCTTGACTTTAATTAGTATCTAGGAAAGTCTAAACTTTGGACCTACCTCTTTTTTTGATACTTATTTTTGTACTTTTGCTCTCTGGGATTGGTTTCTTAAACGATCGGGATCCTTTTTAATATGTCAAAATGAGTCTGCTGATGTTTACACAACTAATGCTCTGTGGATTTTTATATGTTCGGGTTGATGGTAAGTTAAAAATGCTTTTATCTTTTTTTTTGCGCCCCCCCAGCCCCCAATCCCCCAAAACCATTTCTTTTAGAATTTGATGTGGGTTATAAATGAAATGACAGTATGTCTGTCTGTCCGTTTTGCCCAGGCACGGGCTCCTTGGGGGCAGAGGTTGTATTTAAGTCTTTTGTTTCTAAACTGCTGCAAGTGGAACATGTTGGTAGTCACCTATTGTTGTTATTGTTGTTGTAATTTACTTAATTCATTAAGGAGTTGGGTAATAAATGATGCTTTCCCAGTTTTCTTAGAAAAAGAAATATTACAGTAAATCTCCTGAAAGAGCCTAATACTATTGTGCCTGCTCTCTGTTTGATGTTTGCTCTTGTGTCTGAACTTTGGCTTAGACATTCAAGTGAAGAAATACAGTCGTAGACACTCTAAGGAAGGTTCAATGGGTTAGGAATTGGAGACTGAGATCAATGTGTATCACCTGTGTGTCAGTGAATGCTCTCCTGGCGTTAAATCAGAAGGAAGAATTTAGATCCTAGGGAGAAAACTGTCAAAAGTAAGACTGGGCGAGGCTCCACGAACGAGGAAGCATCAGCTATGGGCTGGCCACAGGAGTGGGACACTTAGCTCGGTCCGCAGTGGCCACAGGAGTGGGACACTTAGCTCGGTCCGCAGTGGCAAACACAACGGGGGCCTGAAACAGGTGCTGTAGGTGTCTCCCTCTAGGTTGAGTCGGTCTGTCAAGCCCACAGCATTCTGCCCCTGATTCTCTTGTCTTTTGTTCCGATTTGGTTTACTGGGATATTTTCACAGGATGTCAATTTCTTGTGCAACTATTGCAAAATCCTTTTTTGTGGCTCGTTTGAATGAAGAGTGGAAATAATCGTTAACATGCTTTTTGGTTTGTATTCAAAAGAAAAAAGTTCAAAGAATATTTGCTATTAACCTTCTAGAGGCTTTAATTTTTATATCGATGGAAAGAATTGGTATAGAGGAGTACTAGGTATTTTTTTTTCCTAACCGGATTGCAGTACTTTAGGTTTTTAATTACTTACTGTACTTGTAAAGAACCTAAAGTGTATTAGTCCAACTGTTCGAGCCATCACAATAGCTTGATGCCACATAAACTTTCCTCCAGCATTTGCATTGTGGATGAATTCATTATTGGGACACTGCCCATCTGTGGTAGCTAACTTTCTTCCTGGCAGCTAACTGCTGCGTAGAGCCCAATGTATTGGACTCAAAAAGGAAGGCTTTCTATAAACATGAGGCAATACAGATGAGTTTACCTACTGTCAAGTGGCTGTTTTCAATCATGGAGTACCTTTGCCCCCCAGCGATAGTAGGGGAGGGATGCATGTGTGTGCACTGCTTCTCTCTTTTCCCCGTCTAAGCAGTAGCTGTTTAGGGTTTAATTATCGTGAATTATACTATGGCAACACCTGTAATCATTTTTCATGTATTTATTTTTCAGTACATTAAAATACATGTACATTACCATAACAAAATAGGTTTACCTGTTTGTCCCAGGTGTGTTTGATTTTCATGATAAGACGACTTTGGTATAACTTTTTAAAGAATATGTCCTCATAAATCATGAATTTACACATCTCAATAACAAATGCATGTATAAACTATACATTAGACTCAGAATTATCATCAAGGGTTTTTTTAATATATGTATTTTTAAATCAGTGTGTTGCTAGGAGGAATACAATTAAATTGCTCAGTGGAAGTGACAGAGGAAATCAAAAGAGCTTGGTGTTACAGAATGTAATTAATATACCAGGGTGTTTGGAGATATATGAAACAAATGCAATTAACCAGCTTGCTGGAACAGCAGTAGCAAGACATCATTTCTGTCTGCTTTCCCTCCCTCCCTCCTTTCATTTCTCCCTCCCTTCTTTCTCTCTCTCTTATTCCTCTCTCCCTTCTTTCCTTCCTTCTCTCCCACACCACCCTTCTCCTGCCCCCAAAGACAACCTAGAACCTTTGTTCTGATCTAACATTATAGGATAAGGGGGCAGTTTCTGTCTGGGCCACAATTATGCAGCAGAATTCATAGTAATGTAGTGAAAAATGCCAAAATTGAGGAATTGAGACTGAAAAGGCAATGTTAAATTTGTTTGTGTGTGAAACTAGTTTTGTATTTAGCATCTGCTGTGTCAATAGCAAAGGAAACCCTGGACACTCTTACTAAATTAGTATGTAAATCATACGTTTGACATTGGATTGCCTTTGGATACTGCAGAGTGACAGTTTCTCCATGGGGATGGTTGAGAATTTGGGATGTGGACAACACTGCCCTCTAGGCTGTTTCAACACTTTGAGACTCAGTGTTCACATATACAGTGAAGAGGTTGCTTTGTAGGATCTCTAAGCTTTGTAACTCTTCCAGGATTCTATGATTTCTCTTTCCTTATTCTTCTTAGAGGTGTGTGCTTATACTCCACATGAATTTCAAATGTAGAGAAGCTTGTACCATTTCAAAGATATACTGACCATCCTTGTGCTAGAAACAGATATTAATTTTATTCAGTGACAAATGATACATAGATTTGCATTGATATTTGCTTGGTGGGTTATTTGTATGTGCATTTTTATAGTATATGAAAAATGTTAGAGTTTTGCCACCTCATAGAAGCTATGTGCTAATATTGCTTATAATTTTTCGCAGTATCATGTCCCTGTAGCAATCCATAGAGAACAAATATTAAGTTGGCTGAGAACTGTAGATAAACTTTTCTAATTGGGATGTAAATAATGGTTTTCTTATTGATGCAGATTAATCACATCTAGATTTTCTGTATGATCATACAGGAGAATGTATGTTAACGTTAGCCTTTATTTTCCAGCTTTTCTTTATTTTTGAATAAGAATAGGGTTTTGCAGTCATTCATGGGGAATTAATATGAACTATGGCAAGACTTTTAACTTACATCTATATCCCATATATCAATCTGATAATTTTACAATACTTGTGGAAAGGTGTTTTAAAATGAGAATTTTTTTTCGTCTTTACCCTTTATTCTTAAGTGAAAGTGGCGTACATGATATTAGGGGAGATAAATATAATAAAGATAATGTATGTGCATAAGGCAGATGTATAATCTCATAGAGGTTTATACATGTTGCTAAAGTGCTTCTTTTCAGTAATGGGCTTATTATCATAGCCATATGTAGTCTATTTCAGAACTTAAATTGTGTGTAAGTCACCTGAAATGTGTTTTTGAAGCTATGCCATGATACCATGTTTGGATTGGCTTTGTTTGAATAACCTTTGATGCTATGCAACATGTGGGCCATAAACCAAAAGGATTTCTTAGAACATTAAACAAGAATATCGTAAAAAAAAAAAAAAAAAAAAAAAAAAAAAAAAAAGTAATGATTATGTAAAAAGAGCAGTTCTGGCCATCTCACCACTGAGCAGCTTGTATAAAATAGCATGTTTGACAATCAAAATATAGGCATGTAAGCACATTGTGTAAATTGGGATACATATATAGCAACGAAGGGAGCTGATGTAGGTGAGATGTGTGTGTGCCTAGTAATATCTGCTGAAATAGTTCCGGCGGTCTCCAGGAGGTACATTTACTTCTCATGTGCAATTTGTTTTCGAAGAGTATCAGAAAAAAAGAGTATCATCTTATTTACTATTTCTCCATTTCCTCCTTTTTTCCCTCCTCCTCTCCTTCTCTTTTTTCTTCTCATTCATCGTTTCTTTCCTTATCTTCTTCTTCTCCTCCTCTTTTTTTCTTTTTTGGATCTAATGAAAGGAATTAGAGAAACATTTGAAGAGTGAAGAAGATACGTGAGGGTGTTTCTTGAGTGATAATTTACAAAATCTGCATTTAAAGGAAAAATGAGAATAATATTTTACCTTTAGGTATATCCAATTGGGGTTTTGACTTTCTCACTCTTCCCCCACAATACTATATATAACTTTATGCAAAATGCATTGCATAGATCCTATCATTTTCTAGTTTAGACAAATAAAAGTCTTCAGATCTGAGTTTAAGCAAACAGTGATTTATAGAGTGCCATTTTACAGATTTATTTCTAAAGAAAAGTGTTGCTGTATTTCTTACAGTGTCTCCACGTGTAAATCTGTCAACTTAAATCAATACATCTGCGTGGGTACTGCTTTTCTTCTTCTTTTGAAAAAATATTATATAAAGAATGAAGGAATGATTATAAACTCTTTTTTAAAAATAAATACTTATCAACTCTATTAATGTTTTAGCAGTGTGTTACACAATGATAGAAGCATAATATAGCAACTAGGGTAGCATGCTTACCCAAAATACCAGACTCAAAACACTGTGGGAGTAACGGAGGCCTCCATCCTTCATGTTTTCTCCTCCATTTGCAGCCAGTCCTTAGGATCTTTCATCTATCACATGAGTTTTAAATACATGTTTTGATAACTACATGGTTTGATAATTCTAAAATTGCCCTAATCATTGCATGGAGGGATATAAGATCCATAAGCACATAACTTGGCTGTTTCATATTCTGTCATATCTCCAGTGCTTGCATCAGTGCTTGACATACTCACCTGACTACTTGACAGCTTTGCTTCATGTCCAATGAGAATATACAAAACTCAAGGCTAAGACAGAATCTTCTCTTTCTAGCCATTCCCATCGCAGTAAATGGCTTCCACTAGTCATAGACTTTTTCATGACCCCCAGTGAGGACCCATTCTTCACTTGTTCTCACAACTTGTATTCAACTTGTTCTCAGAATTGGACAACCGTCACTACAATCTAACTTTAAAATGTTTTCTTTTTTTTTTTTTTTTTTTTTTGAGACGGAGTCTGGCTCTGTGGCCCAGGCTGGAGTGAGCGGCGCCATCTTGGCTCCCTGCAAGCTCCGCCCCCCGGGTTCCCGCCATTCTCCTGCCTCCGCCTCCCGAGGAGCTGGGACCACAGGCGCCGCCACCACGCCCGGCTCGTTTTTGTATTTTTAGTAGAGACGGGGTTTCACGGTGTTAGCCGGATGGTCTCGATCTCCTGACCTCGTGATCCGCCCGCCTCGGCCTCCCAAAGTGCTGGGATTACAGGCTTGAGCCACCGCGCCCGGCCTAAAATGTTTTTAATTACCTGAGAAAGAAACTATGTACCTTGTTCCACCATCTCTCTACCAACCACAAGAAACCACCCCTTGACTTCTATCTCTGTGGATTTGTCTTTTCTGTACATTTTATATAAATGCAATCATACAATGTATGATGTTATTTTGTGACCAGCTTCTTTCCTTTAGCATAACGTTTTCAAGGGTCATCCATGTCATAGCATGTACCAGTACATCTTTCCTTTTTATTGCCAAATAATATTCCATATCGTTTATCCTTTGGTTTACTAGTTGATGAACATTTAAGTTGTTTCCATGTTTGGCTATTATAGATATTGATGCTTTGAACATCCATGTACTAACTTGTATGGGAACATATGTCTTCATTTAATCTGGGGTGGAAATGCTGCGTCGTATGTTTAGTCTGTGTTTCACCTTTTGAGGTGAGCGAGACTCTTTTCCAAAGCAACTGTGCTACTTTATATTCCCATTAGCAATGTATGAGGTACATATTTTCTTTTAATTGATCATGGAAAGAAAGAATTGAAGGGCCTTATGAGTTGGATATGATGTTTTGAAGTGAAACCATTTCATATTAGAATACTCTGTCTCAAATCCCCAGTAGTCCTGATTTCTAATCCCTTCAGTGATTGTTGTCTTCTAAGTCTTCCTCAGTTGCCACGTACAATTTTACAAAGATAGTACTTCAGTTGAACTTGTCACTTTTAGCAGAGATCTCAGCAATACTAAATATAAATCATAGAATGATAGCATCTCGGAGCTATTATAAATATTTGCAGCTATACAGCACAATTGTCTTATTAGTTGGGCACATGGAGAACTGAAGCTTACAGATTTTATGTGTCTCGTCACAGATCCCACTGCTGCTTAGAGGTAGAGCAGGAACTAGACTCCAGGGACGCTGCATCTCTGCACCATGCTTCTGCCTATGAGAGGCTGTTGCTGGATTCTCAGCCCTGGAACTGCTTAACAGGAATTCCAGGTTCTTGTTACTGAAAATGACCAGCTATTTTCTGAAGAGTCCATGAGAAAATTAGCTTTAATATGTTTAGGTTATTCATTTGATTCAACACATGCATATTGACAACATAACTTGCTTGGCTCTGTGAAGAACATACTGACCTGTTAAAATGTTCCCACATTCAAGGAAATCATGACTTAGTAGGGAAGGTACTAAATGTTCAAGTCACTAGAACAAAAAGCAGTGTTTGATAAGAAGTTTGAAGGTGTACACAGTATAGTCTTGGGAACTCGGATAAGGAATAGGTGATTTCCAGCTGGTACAATCTGGGAAGGGTCGACACCAAAAGGGTCTCTTAACCTGGGCCTTAGAGGAACAGTGGGATTTTGGTGGCAAAAGGATTGGAAATTGAATTCCAGGAAAAGAAGTAACCAGAAAAATGGCGTGAAGATGACAAAGGGGTGCTAAGGAAAAGGCAAGAAGTTTAGATTGTTTGCAACATAGTTTGCCTGTAGGGAAGAAGGATAAGATGGTTGTTGAAAGACTACTGAGCAAACACTACTGAATGAGTATGAACAAGTAATTTAACCTTTTTATGCCTCAGTGCCCTTATCTGTAAAATAGGCATGGTAATAATGTATATCTCATACAGTTATAATGAGAAATAAAATATTTTAAAAAATATAACGATATATAGGCTGGGTGCGGTGGCTCATGCCTGTAATCTCAACACTTTGGGAGGCCAAGGTGGGTGGATCACCTGAGGTCAGGAGTTCAAGACCAGCCTGGCCAACATGAGGAAACCCCTCTCTTTACAAATTTTGTAAAAAAATACAGAAATTGGCCAGGCATGGTAGTGGGCGCCTGTAATCCCAGCTACTCAGGAGGCCGAGGCAGGAGAATCATTTGAATTCAGGAGGCAGAGGTTGCAGTGAGCCAAAATTGTGCCATTACACTCCAGCCTGGGTAACGAGCAAAACTCCGTCTCAAAAAATACGTATAGCAATATATACAAATAAATATATATACACAAAATAAAGGTGTGTATGAAGATATATATGATGCCGTGAACAGTGGTACTTTATAAGTGCCACTTAAATGTAACTTATTGTTATTATTAGGAGTATTTTTATTAGATTATTATTCCCTGCCTAGTATGAACAAGAAAAATAACTAGAAGAGAACTTTGCTATCAGACTAATTATGGACTACAATTGGGGTGCATATTAGGACAATTTTAATAAGATTTTTCAACCGTGAGTCTTCTGGTGACTGATTAAGAATTTTTGTTGACACTTAAGGGGACTTATCAGTGGCCTCACCTATGCACCTGTGACAAATGTGCTGTGACATGAGTCTTTCCATTATATCATAAGCTGATTACAAAACAAACATGATTCCCAAGTGAATGGTGCTATGAATGAAGAGAGTCAACAAGAGAGGAATCATACAAGTGGCAATTTGTTGGCAAGTAGACCATGCTTGTAGAAGCCTGCATTTTGGTTCGTGTTTACTGATTTACATTTCATCCTGGATAATTTTTACCTGGTGCTTTGATATAATGTACCATGGAGATAAACCTTGTGTAAGACAAACTAAACACTTCTACAATAGAAGACCTAAGTAAAAATTACCGTTTGCTATCCGTTCACTAATTCTTTTTCTAGATAGCCCACTTAGCTTTTCTTCATTTAATATAAGACATTGAATCTAATAACTGTTTATAATTATCCATTAATTACTTGTGCACAATGAGTAGTTATGTATATCAGAAAGGATAGGCTGAATAAAACAGTATCATTACTATTGTGGAAGTGACATACCTTTGGTGACCAGAAGCTTTGGACTGCATTGTTAGCTTCCCTAGTAGATTGTTAATTGTATATCCTTAGAACCTTACCAAAAATGATTTCATTTGACTATATAATTTCCAAGGTCTCCATCAGCCTTAGGTTCTATTACTCTAAGTACTTCTGTTTAATGTTCTAACATCTATTGTTATATTTGAGAACCTTTAATGAAGAAGTTTTAGCCTGGGCTCGGTACGGTGGCTCACACCTGTAATCCCAGCACTTTGGGAGGCTGAGGCTGAAGGATCACTTGAGCCTAGGTGTTTGAGACCAGCCTGGGCAGCATAATGAAACCTGTCTCTACAAAAAAGAAAAAAATTAGCTGGGCATGGTGGTGTCCACCTGTGGTCTCAGATACTTGGGAGGCTGAGATGAGAGGATTCCTTGAACCCAGGAGGTTGAGGCTGCAGTGAGCCATGATCACACCACGGCACTTCAGCCTGGGTGACATAGGCCCCATCTCCACACACACAATTCACATGAATTTAGCCTTGTAAAGAATTATCCAAAACCATAAACATCCATCTTTAAAAACAATAACAGTCTATTGTCTAATATGCATGTAGCATATCTGGTTTTGTTGTGGGCTCAATGATATGGCTATGGATATGCACGACAGCCAGAATTCACTAGTCTTATGATTCACATCCACTCTCATTCATTAATGACCGGTGGGACTTAGGCTTTCCTTATCAATAAATGGAATTTTAAAAATTTAATTCTAAGTGGACAATAGTCTTAGGTCAATGTGCTTAGTTTATGACCACTGTACCTACAGCCATATGCAACATGGGAATTTCAGCTCAGGAGAGGGGGTTAACAGCCACTTTTTAATTTCTGTTGTAAGAATTGATGAGGGATCTCTTTCCCTAGAGTTTGGTTCCAAGCCTTTTGGAAATAAGCTGGAGAACATGGAATATAACTCAGCTATCCCACTGTAAGGCTTTTCAAGTTTAAACAAGGAACACCCAGTTGAAACCAGACTGGAATTTAAGGGATTTGCCCAAAACCTCTGCAACACTTATAACCAATTAAAATGTTCATAAGTATGATTCCAAAAGGGAGAACTTTTGACTTTCCAAAAAACTTGAGTTAAGAGTTATTCATTATAAAGGAAAGTTTATAAGTTTTTATAAAGCAAGGTTAGAGTCATAAAGTTTTGTAATACATGTATTTCCAAATACTAGCAAATGCTAGAATATGATTAAACTTATTTAGATATATCCGATGATTATAGAATATAGTTTTCAGGGTTAGAGTAAATTAAGGGAAATTTAGAATGAATCTAGCAACAGGCACTCTTGTGTTTTATCTCTCTATTATAAAGTAAATTTTAATGCATTGCCAAATAACAGTACAGTTATTGAAAACCAAGCTTATTATTGTTCCATTAAATTAGAGATGACATTTCACCTTCCTCATCTTAGGTATATAACCGCTTGTGTATCTTAAATACATTGAATACCAGCAACAGCAAGCTATTACCCAAAGGCCAATTGTTTTGGTGCCCCTTATACCTAACTCTATCATGGGTTAGAGTAGAAACTGAGTAGGAGAAATGCAACCTTTTAAAAATAAAATGCCATTTCTGTTTCTTTACTACTCTAATAAACTTGCTTTCATTAAAGAAAAGAAAAGAAAATGCCAGGTACAACATTCTCAGTGTTTGTTTTTGTGTGTTTTTTTGTTTTTTTTCCCCCCATGCAAAATTGAATATGAAGAGTTAGAACATTCAGTGTGGTGGTCTCAAAATATATATATATATATATATATATATTTTGCATTGCAATTGTTTTAACATAATTTCAAGAGTTAAACAATAATAATGAAAAAAATGTTTCAGGCCACACAGCGCAGCTCATGCCTGTAATCTCAGTACTTTGGGAGACTGGGAGGATCTCTTGAGCCCATGAATTTGAGATAAGCCTGGGCTACATGGTGAAACCCTATCTCTGCAAAAAAAAAAAAAAAAAAAGTAAAAGAAAAAAATAATTAATCGGACACAGTGTGCTCACCTGTAGTCCCAGCTACTTGGGAGGCTGAGGTAGAAGGATCGCTTGTGTCTGGGAGGTCAAGGCTGCAGTGAGCTGTGAGTATACCACTGCATTCCAGCCAGGGTGACAGAGGAAGACCCTGTCAAAAAAAAAAAAAATCATCAATGGGCATATGAGCCCTGCACTCACAAATCAAGTTGTCATTCAGTTGAGGTTTGAGGCCTCCTTGTCTGCCCAAAACCAGATTTAACTGGGTTGTTCCTCACTGGCTATCATGAAACATGTAAGTAATTTCGTAGCTAAGTATGTTTTTAAGAGTTTCAGTCCCACCTTTGTAATTTGAAAGCCTGAATAATGTCAACTTTTAATACAAAAATGAAAGAAAAAAGAATCAGAAAAATATGTGCAACATGTGGGTGCAGATTTGGGCAAATACAGCTCTTACCCCCTTGCCTCCCACCTCCCTATACACATGACAATGAGATGCGAGTGAATGGAGTTGTTTGGTGCCTGCACTCTGCTCACAATCCAATGGCCAACTTTCATTTTCAGAACCCTTTCCAGGCTGTGCATTCTCATTGCACTTTCCTGTTGAACTGTAGCACCTGGGATGTTCATCACCTGGGTCTTATGAAACTCTCCAGATTTTTGAGGCTCTCAGTAAATGTGTCTCATCATGATAAATTTAAATTCCAAATTTATTCAACATTTCTTTTCAGAAAGCGGTTTTTATCTTTTGAAGCAGCGGCTAAACATGACATGCAAATAAAATTACCAGGAAATTGCTTGTGTTGTCTATCTCTATCAGGATTCAATTCTAAGCCTTCCAAACATGGGTCTCTATAGGAGGTGATGCCTCATCTTTGCATTTGAAATGATCTAAGAGGTGCAAGGATATACCTGGGAGGGGCAATCTCCATAAGGGGAGGGGACGAAAGAGTGTGTTGGAAAAGTGAAAAACTGAACATTTGAATGAAGTGGGTTGGATTAGCATTTGACACTCAACTATATAGCAAGCGGACACGCTGATATTTAGTTCTATGGATTGTTAACATTCACATAAAACAGAATTATTTAGCATTTACTGAATCCTTTTTGATAATCAATTTGGGATCAAATGCAAAAGAACATGTGTCTGCTTTGTATGACCCCAGATTCTTCCGTTTTCTCTTTGAGCAGATGACATGCCTTCTTTGCTGACTGATATTGGTTGCTAGGAGAAGTGCACTGGTTTAGTCCCTTCTTTTCCAGCAGTAAAACTAAAGAGCGTATTGAGTAAGAGAAAGAGGCAGAACACAGTACAGGCCATGAATCATGACTTGTCTCCAATATGTCCACTTTGCTCCCATTTTTTTTCCCTTTAAAAACTTTTGTTTTTACCAATGATGCTTTCTTTCAGCCATCATCTATAATCCTTTTGGAGCCTGAGGGGATGAGGGTTGCTAAAGAGAGACTGTACTGCTGAGAGTCCACTCAGAGCAATAATAAAAGCCTTGAGAGTTATTCATGGGGCCACATTAGTGAGAATGCACTACTCAGTGAATAGCATCAGTCAGCTGCCTTTGAGATTGGGTGATTAATACCTTCTGTTCTGAAGGGGGGAAAAGGCAGACAAGAAAGGTCTTCATACTACTTTGGCTATTTTGCAAATTAGATCTTACATATTGTCAAAGCTTTTGACAAAGAAATTGCTAAAATGTCAATACCTGCAATGGTCTTTTTTAAAAGCTAGTTTTTTTCATGAAACTGTTAATTGTGGCTACTGTCAAATAAAATTGAAACGGTCATAATATCCCAAATGAACACTGAAAAAAATCAGCCATTCTTATATTCTGGCAGTGTTTATGATGACATCAAACTAAGAGCATGATGTCAGTGATCATATTCAGAATGTTATCTAGGCAGACCTATTTGACAACAGCCAAACAGCATTTTTGTTTGTTTGATAAAAGAACTAATTGCAATACTCTTGAGAGTTTACAGAAGCAGCTAATGAGAAAGTGTTAAGGGTGGCAGGTGTTAGTTTTCCATAAGCACTTGGATATAAGGGACAGTCTGTGAATTACGAAGAAGTTGTTACTTATATATGTGTGCCTGTATGTTTATATCTATAGGCTTATTCAGCATTAGGGATTAAAATGATATTATTATAATCCTCATTACCTCTCCTTTTATCTTTTGATTTTATTATGTACATGGCACAGTTCAAATAAAATTGCTCAAGGTTTGTTAAACTTGTCAACCATCTGAGTTTCATAGATAGAAAAGCTGGTTTTGCTGGCCTGAGTGTGGCAGCTAGAAAATCCAAGGTGATGCTTTGCCATGCTGTTTTTTCAGCATGATTCCAACATTAAGCAGGCTGTTAATATTTAGACAGTAAATAAAGCCATGTCTTTGTTTTTAAAAAATCATTCTATTATTCATTTTATATTTTAAACTTATTTTTTATATAACAGCTTAGTCTGCTGCTTCTATATATACTCATGCTCGTTCAAAACCCTTCACTTTTGTCTGAATATGAGAACAAACAACAATGTAAAGACTCTGTGTGGTGCTTCCTGTAACCTGTTTTCACTGTCTGGAAGTGAAATGTCTTGTTAAGAGGGGATAATACCCAAAGGCAATCAGAGATAAAAATGTAACGATTTGGTGGGTGATGTCTAGAGATCAGCTTTAAGTGAGGTCTGATTTAACATCTTTATTAGTGATTTAAAAGGGAAATGATAAAGAAATTACAAACCTCAATGTTGGAATACCATCAGAACCTCCCCTCCCTGCCTCTGAAACCACATATAATGATACACGAAAATTTAGGCAGCAGAAAATATTAGTGGAGTAAAAACTAATGCTTTATTTGGTATATAAATGTAAACTAATTCTTCAGGGAAATAATCAGAAATCTAGAAATCTAACTAGAGGGAGAAGCCAGCAAAGCAATAACACTGAAAGGGCCCTGGGGATAAGTACAGGAGTGGGGGCAAGGAGAGAATGTGATTTAGATTAGGAGTGTTATATCCCAGTTTAAAGGTCATGCGATTATAGTGCCCATTTAGGGAGTATTGCATCACTGACTAGGGAGATTCTCTTTCAATGAATGTGGCTTAAGTGCAATTGAAATACTTCTTTCATTTTGTACTTCATTGCCAGAACATGAGAGAGATTTTGGCAGAACAGAAACAAGGGTTAGTACAAAGAGAGATTCTTTAGAAAGATGCTTGTCTACTTAACACTAGAGAAGGATTTTCCATTGAAAAGTTCAAATAGTTCCTTTTTAGAGGGAATGTAGCATCTTCAAAACCAAGACCAAATTCACAAAGCCTTCCAAGAGAAATTTCTACCATCTGTCAGTATATAGCACAGCCCATGTTTGTGTTTTAGTTCATTTTATATGTACTATATTACACATATTAGGGCTTAATTAAGCTCGGGTGAATTAAATTGTTCTTTAATAGACAACTTGTATGCAGAAACCCATACAACATATGCCATCTCACCCCAGATACATTCAAGAGTAATCTTTTCTGTGGAAGTCAAGGGCCTTCCCTCCAGTAGAAGAAAGTATTGGCTGGAGTAGGGAAGCATAGACAATGACTCTTCAGATGAATTATGTTGCATTTACTGTGTTCCTGGTTACTAAGGATACCAGGTCTGATGATAAAGACCTAGAGAAGGTTGCACAAGTGAGATTCTCTGCTTGCTGCACAATTATATGTTGGTTCCTTTTCCCTAGTCCTCAGATAGAAATTGCCATTTTTTTCCCTCCTGATTAAGAGAGTGATAGAAATAGAATGGAGTCAGCATCTCAGTAAAACAGAAGTAAAAACAAGTTAAGATGGGCAGTGAGAGGTAATGGAGGCCAATTCCTAGGGCTTCTAATTGGTTTTATTTTGTCAATTTTACATTATCATCAATGTTGCGGGGCTACCTCATAGCCAGCATTTGAAAGCAGATGGGCATCGTGCCATAATATCACTGTAGCCAGTGACTGAGAGGAGCCTGAACTCTACAAAGTCTCGTGTGTGTGTGTGTGTGTGTGTGTGTGTGTAAAACTTGGTTAACGTGTAATTCATCAGTAATGAGATTAGAGCCCTCATAATAAAGTCCCTACATGTTAATTGTGGAATTATGGTACAACAATAAGTAGAGAAGCATTCATTCTTCTTAAAAAAAAAATACCAGATACAAAATCTATTCATTTGGAACTCACCCTTCTATAGTTTTTATTCACAACTTTTACACTTTTACAGTTAATTTTTTAAAGATTTTCTTTTATTCAACTTCCACTGCATGTTTCCACTTACATCAAATCCTTCTGCATCCAGTATTCATTTTGTAACAAAGGGCATATAAATATTATAAGGAATGGTCTTGATATTAGGGGTGTGTATATAAAATCCATTCTACTGGTTTTGTGATTAGGCCAGTAAATTGCATACTGTATTGATAAAAGGGTTTTCATTGTCATAATAATCTGTGAACTCAGTGGGGACTACTTTGCTGGGAAGGCACGTATAAATGACTAGAACTATACAAAATCTCATGAGGAATTTATCGTAGAAATATAGGTGCTGCAAAAGAAAACAAGGTAGACTCCTCCTTTTTCCTTTCATTTTCTAACACGTCATCCTGTCACAGGATTTTTGCAAACCTTCAGTATGATTCCATGTGAAGGTTTTAAAGAGTTAGAGAAAAATATACATTTGGAAGACTCGTTTAAGTATAATATATCCACATATAAACTTACGTGAATTGGATTGAATTATAACTTGTGTGATATAAATGTAACAAAACTACATTTTTGGACCCTGAGGAACTAATCAAAGCCAGAGGCTAACTTTATTACACCCATTCCTGATTGGTTTATTTCTGTAAATTTATATAACGACTAGATGATTTCTTTTTCGCTTCTGATTTTAAGTTTTAAAAGTAAAATTAAGTTACCCAAAAGAATGTTTATAAGGTGAACTTTGGCCAGTTGGTGATTGTCATAAAACGAAACGTTTTAGGTAGTTGTGAAATGCATCAAATTGAAAAGATAAATAGAGAAGTTGAACTGTCCTTACAAATGACTACACAATACCAGTAATGTCTTTTGAGAGAGGATTTAGGACATAGTGTGTAGGTATTTATCCCACACAAAGAGAAAAATACCCTTCCGTGGGAAAACATTAGATCATAGGAAGGCCTGAAATATCTGAGTTGCAGCTTTGTGAAACCACACTCAGTCTAAACAAGTTACAACAAGATAAAGTCCTCAGAATACGAGGAAGGGATGATGACTACAAAGATCCACCACTGTGTTTCCCAGCTTTTTTCTCTAATGTAGCTAAGACTTTCTTTGATGAAGTCACCCTTTCTTGATCCATTTGTGTAAAAACTTGTCCCCCAACCACCTTTTGTTAAGGGAGGCAGTAGTTAGCAAACTTGGTAGAGTTTATAAAGACCTAATATTGTTTGATGAGATTCACTAGGATTAGACAATAAATTAAAGACAGAAATTACATATGTTAGTAAATGAAAGATCCTACTGCTTAGTATTCTTGTCTTAATTCATGCAGCGTTTTTTACTTGTAAGAAGACACCATACTGTGTAACATTCCATTTGAGATTGTTATCTTGGCAACCTCTTACTTCTTTGAAATTGTGTGGGCAATTCAAAAAAATTAAAGACGGTAATATAGGGAACTGAGCATTTAGGAAAAAAATTGTGTATTTGGTGTAAATTTCATGGTTTTAAATCCACAGAGAACTCAAAACTCAAACACAAGACATGCAATATTTTGGCAATTTGTGTTAAGGCTGTAACTTTTTTTCAAATGTATTACTGCTTAATATTTCTAACATGAAACCTAAGGTGCTTGAATAGAGGCCATGTCATAATCCAGGGAAGATGTTTTATAAACCAAGGAATTGACATGTACATCTATGTAATATATACATATACACAGATGCCTATATACATGTCACATATATACATACATATGTCTATGCATGCGTACACACATATAATTTTGTAAAAAAATGACCGAGTTCATAGAAATACCATTTGACCCGATGATCCCATTACTGAGTATATACCCAGATGATTATAAATCATTCTGCTATAAAGACACATGCACACGTATGTTTACTGCAGCACTATTCACAGTAGCAAAGACTTGGAACCAACCCAAATGTCCATTAGTGACAGACTGGATTAAGAAAATGTGGCACATATACACCATGGAATACTATGCAGCCATAAAAAAGCATGAGTTCATGTCCTTTGTAGAGACATGGATGCAGCTGGAAACCATCATTCTTAGCAAACTATCGCAAGGACAGAAAACCAAACACCGCATGTTCTCACTCATAGGTGGGAATTGAACAATGAGATCACTTGGACACAGAAAGGGGAACATCACACACTGGGGTCTGTCGTGGGGTGGGGGCTGGGGAAAGATAGCATTAGGAGAGATACCTAATGTAAATGACGAGTTAATGGGTGCAGCACACCAACATGGCACATGTACACACATGTAACCTGCATGTTGTGCACATGTACCCGAGAACATAAAGTATATAAAAAGAAAAAAGACCAAGTTCAAAGGCTTTGGCACATCTTTTAGTTATTGCATTTTTGTGAGTTAACTACTAATGTGGAAGCTATACCTTTTAGATTCCAGAGGATTTTTTTTTTTTTTTTTTTTTTTTTTTTTGAGATGGAGTCTCACTCTATCGCCCAGGCTGGAGTGCTATGGCATGATCTTGGCTCACTGCAAGCTCCACCTCCTGGGTTCAAGTGATTCTCCTGCCTCAGCCTCCTGAGTAGCTGGGATTACAGGCACGTGCCACTACACCCAGCTAATTTTTGTATTTTTAGCAGAGACGAGGTTTCACCATGTTGGCCAGGATGGTCTCCATCTACTGACCTCGTGATCCACCCACCTCGACCTCCCAAAGTGCTGCGATTACAGGCGTGAGCCACCGCACCCTGGCAAGATCTTTTTAAAAATATGTGGCTGACGGGTTGATAGGTGCGTCAAACCACCATGGCACATGTATACCTATGTAACAAACCTGCACGTTCTGCACGTGTATCCCAGAACTTAAAGTAAAATAAAAATATATATGCGGCTGGATTTTGATTGGACTTTAATGTTATTTGGGGTATATGTGTTTTTCTTTTTTTTGATTAAAAAGGAGAATACTCACATGTTTTCCTAATTGTTATTAAGAAAATTCTTAGATTATTGGGATAAGAAAGGTCTTCAAAGTCTTTCTCTAAGCTTCCAAGTATCACCTGAATAAAATAGACAAATAGAAAACTTTGAGCTTAGATATTTTTTGCTTGATAGCCACCTAGTTTTATTCAGTTGCCTTGAGATAAAACATGGATATTGAAAAGTGTAATACTCTAATGTTTAGTTACCTGGAAAGTTCCAGCTAAATATAAGTAATATTCACAATAGCCTGCTATTGTAATTTTAAGTAAAAGATTATTGTGTGCCATCTGGCATAACTTGTGTGCCTCTTCTGTAACTTTCCAGCTCTTTTCAGGGTTAATAAAGATCTCAAGTGACATTTTCAGTATGCTTCAAAAAATAATTGAAAAAATACATCTATGAAATATATCACTAATGTATAGTTGCTTTTATTTTTATTTATTTATTTATTTATTTATTTATTTATTTA
This sequence comes from Rhinopithecus roxellana, assembly GCF_007565055.1. NCBI lineage: Eukaryota > Metazoa > Chordata > Mammalia > Primates > Cercopithecidae > Rhinopithecus > Rhinopithecus roxellana. The sequence goes on from NC_044549.1 coordinate 1,428,417, forward strand.
TTTATTTATTTTTGAGATAGGGTCTCACTCCTGTTGCCCAGGCTGGAGTATAGTGGTGCAATCTTGGCTCACTGCAGCCTTGACTTCCTGGGCTCAGGTGGTCCTCTCACTTCAGCTTGGGTAGTTGGGATTACAGGCCTGCACCACCACACTTGGCTATTTTTTTTTGAATTTTTGTAGTGATGGAGTTTCACTATGTTGCCCAGGCTGTTCTTGAACTCCTGGACTCAAGCGATCCACCCACCTCAACCTCCCAAAGTGCTGGGTGAGCCACCACACCTGGCCTTAGTTAGTTGCTTTTTAAATGCATGTTGTTTTACTATTTCCAAGTTTTTGACTGTTATTGTTAATTAGTGAGATGGTAGCACACAATCACATTTATGTATTAATTCATTAGAATGTATTTACTGAGCATCTGCAATGTGCTGAATACTCGTAAAAGTGTGGTGAGTTTTTATTTTTGTGAGAAAGACAGACAAATAATCATGCTGAATATGTTTATACCGGTGATTGAATTTTTAAGTATTATGAAAGAAAAATATAGGGTGTCATAAGCAGATTATAAAATGTATGAAATTTATATTTTGTGCCTGGAAATCTCCCTGGGGAAGTAACAATTATGTTGAGGACTGGAGATAGCTGTGTGAAGAGTGAGATCTGAAAAGAGAATTCTAGGTAGAGGGGACAGGGATTGGAGAACGTGTCACCATTGAAAGCCTGGCAGGAAATCAAGTGGCTGGTAAAGGTGTAAGCAATGAAAGGTGGAAGAAGGCTGGGCTGGATGGCACAGATTATGTAGGTAATGTTAAAAGAACTGTGTATTTGAACATTTGAGGATTCGTGATTTGGAGGAGCACTAGCCTATAAGGGGTCACATTTCACTGAGAAGGGCAAGAGGGGAATCTCTCATAAAGCGTTTGCATAAGCAAGGCAAAGAAGACAATTTTGGTTACAGTGGAAAGCCCCTGTTTAAAGGTTAGTTGGTGGTTTCTGATTGGTACAGTTTCTAGTTTCAATTTACTATTGATACTGGGCTTTGATTTATCGATGTGGGAATTTAAATTGTCAGAGACACCCCAGTCTCATCGTTTCCCAATTACAATTAAAACAATTGTCTCCTTTTGATCAGCCTCTCATTTATAAGAGATTGACCACAGTTTGGGCATGAGCATCACTCTCTGTCACTGTCTTGGCTGGGATGTCTTTATCTCAGTGTAAAACTCGTAAGTCATGACATCAGGCTCATTGAAGAAAGGTTCTTATTGTTGCTTATCTCATTTTGGTTGCTGTAATCACAGTGAGACCATCTGGCTGCACTCATACATTTGAGACCCTTCAGAGTGCGTACTACACTGGAGGGATCACAGCGGTGACCACACCGGGGGGATTACATTGGTGACCACCAGGGAGAATATAGCAGTGACTATCAGGAGAATAATACCAAGAGGCTGGAGGATGCTCCTCAGCCAAGGTCATCACAAATCCAACCAACTAGTATTTCTATTTAAATAAAAGAAAAGTAAGGAACAATGGCTAGAGCAAACTATAAATTCCGTCTCTGAGTCCAGAGGGTAATTAGTCAAGACTTCTAGGTTTGAGCTCAAATAATGTTTTCCTGGTTTGCAGTTTGAGTGTCCTTGGTTATGGCATTGGGTGTTTTGGTGAATTCCTGCAGTCATGCACACATCAGGAATGAGGGTTGTCCTCTGAAATTATACCAGGCTACCCATTCCAAATCATGGCGTTTCAGAAACAGAGGAGTTCTTGTTCTTAGTGACCCAAGTTGGAAAAATGGGAGAAAATTGAATTGGAGAAACCTAGAAGAACTCGCGTCTAGTCCATTCTGCGGGTGGAAAACAACCTCGAGAACAATGAACAGAGCTACTTTTATTTCATTGATATTTACCTAATTCACTTGTTCTTAACACTTGTGCTTGGATTGCTCATGAAAAATTTCATGAGACACTAAACAAAGCTAGCCATGGAAGGAGTTCAAGAAATGTCACCCCAAGCTATTCCACTTCGGTGTATTGATCACTTTGAGCTAAAGGAACTTAAAAAAAAGCCAATGCAGCGAGAGGCTTTCCCTAGACCCCCCTCCTGTTTGCCAAATCAGATCCACCAGAGCAGCTCAACTGGCATCAGTCACTACCCTACCCCATCATCTTATTTCATTTGTGTTTACAGGTCAGGCAAATATCAAAATTATCACAGAAGCAAAGAAACTGAAAAGCCAAACATTATTCTTCCCTCTCTGCCTTTTTCTAACTTCTACAACTAACATGCACCAAGCAATTCGTGTTTACTACCTATTTTACTCTTTGGTTGGATTTATGGACTTAAACATCTAGCAGAGATAATACAAACCCATCAGACCAGCAACCCAGGAAAATCTAACAAATTATTATTATTATTATTATTATTTTCAGACAGAGTCTGGCTCTGTGGCCCAGGCTGGAGTGAGCGGCGCCATCTTGACTCCCTGCAAGCTCCGCCCCCCGGGTTCCCGCCATTCTCCTGCCTCAGCCTCCCGAGGAGCTGGGACCAGCAGGCGCCGCCACCACGCCCGGCTCATTTTTGTATTTTTAGTAGAGACGGGGTTTCACTGTGTTAGCCAGGATGGTCTCGATCTCCTGACCTCGTGATCCGCCGGCCTCGGCCTCCCACAGTGCTGGGATTACAGGCTGAGCCACCGCGCCCGGCCAATTTTTTTTTTTTTTTTTTTAAAGAGACAGGGTCTTGCGCTGTCACCAAGGCTGGAAGACAGTGGTGCGACCATAGCTCAATGCTGCCTGAACTCCTGGGTTCAAGGGATTCTTCTGCCTCAGGCTCCTGAGTAGCTGGGATTACAGGTGCAGGACATTGCCAGCTCGTTTTTTTTTCTTTTTTTAATTTTATAAATTTGTTTAGTAATATCATCCAAATATATCACACACACATAACATACACATGTTCATACAGAGACATGCATGTACATACAGACAGAAGCAGATAAACTGTTGATTTAAGAGTCACTTATTAGGAGAAGTCTGAAGATCAGTCTAAATTGTTGGTTGCCCTGGAGTGCTATAATTGCGAGGTCATTAATTTGGAAGCCCTTTGTTTCTTGTTCTAAGGTTCTTTACAGATGTTCAGCTAAACTAGCTAAACCTATAGCTTATTTCCTTGCCTTTTTTTTCTTTTTTAACTTTTTTTTTCTAAGTCTGCTAATAACACCTGGGGAGAATCTTTTTACAAAAAGGGCTGCAAGGGTAGGTTGCGTTGCCTGGAATGCCATAAGAAAAACAAAAGCTCTAAGTGGTTTTTGAAATCAGTGACAGATTCATCTTTCTTCTGTCTGTAGATTTGGTTGATTGACCAGTCAGTGTGAGTGGAGAAACAATTTAGGAATGACTTTCAGGAGATTGTTTTTAGTTTTTTGAGCTTTTTCTGGCACATATGTGGACCAAATGGGGACTCATCACCATGGATTGTGTCCTCACGATGGTACCATTCTGACTCTTGCATCCATTTTTGAGCTTCCCTTGATCCTGTCAACATGTGTTTAACTGGATTACTGAGTTCAGGGTGGAACCAATTAGCATATAGGGTGGACAAAGCATTTTCTATGCAGGACGGGAATACCGTTTATTATTCCTCTGAGCTCAAGACTTTGAGCAAGGAATAACAGTGGTTATAAAGCAGACGTGGTTGATCTGACATCCTTTTGTGAGCACTGATCTGGTTCTTTCTTTTTTTTCCCTTTGAGGTGAGCAGGTAAACAAGTGAGAACATCAGTAGATTCAGCGTAGGCAAAGGACGATAGAAAGAAACAGACAGGTTAGAAGTCTCTACATGCCGGTCAAAACTGCATCTCATGTTTTGAGGTGTTGGGGATCCCTTTTTATGTATGTGCCCCATAGATGACCAATTTTATTTGGGTTAAAACTTTCCCTTGTGGCCACCAAAATTCTAAATTATTTTTGTTAAGATTCACCCATTTCTCTAAAAACCACAGGTTCCAAAGTGGAGTCTTAGACTCTCTGGATTTAAATAAACTCATTATTTCTTGTTTTCCTGGAACCTTTCCTACCAGAGATATTTAAACCCAATTCAGTTTCTGTCTAACCCAGTCAGGCACCTAAAGGCTCCCTACAGAATGCAGTCCAGTGTCTATTAAGACTTCCAAACCTAGTTCAGATTTTGAAAAAATACTCAAATAAACTCAGAGAACAGGACCCAAGTTGTGGAACTCGTGTATCCAAGAGGACTTAGTGGTGATGACCTCCAAATGTATAGGAAGAAGGAGTGAGCAGAAGGACCACAGCTGGGTACTTATTCCTGTTTACTTAATTTCTCCCAGAGGTCATTATTGCGCGGTAGCCTTTAGGTCCCACTTCTGACACCAGAGCTTATGAAAAAACAGCCTCAGCATATTTAACTTTTTAAAAGTTTATCTGGGCATCCAGGGGCCCACAAATTGGAGTTGCACCACACTACAAGGTACTTAGCACTCCACCGGGAGGAGCTTCTATAAAGTGTTTACAGAAGCAAGACACAAAAAAATGCCAGTTTTGATTGATTTAAGTGGAAAGTTCTTAGTGAGAGGTTACTTGGTGATTTCTGATTGGTGCAGTTTTAAGTTTCAGTTTGCTATTTACATTGTGCTTTAGGTTGTATATGTATGAGTTTAAAGTGCCAGAGCTAATCTAGTCTAATGGCCTCCCAGTTAATTTTTTTTTAATAATAAAGATTCTGAATTTTATCCCAAGGATAATAAAAATACATTAGAGGAATGTTATACTCCTATGGGAATTTACAGGCAGCTAAGGCCTACTGGTGTATCTGAATACTGTAGAACATCATCAATTTTTAGCTCAGAAGTAAACTAGTGGACTATTAAACATATAGCGTGGGAATTGAAAACATTATGAGGGTGGGAGCAGGATCTAGAAGTGGACAGCTTGGGTTGAGTTCAGAGTAAGGTTTCACCAAGGGCCATGCCCAGCTGCCACCCCCAACCAGTTCATAAATAGCTGGGAGAGGAGTGTACATGTCTGTTTTCTAAACGCTCTCTCATGTAATTCTTGATGTGCATCTGGATTTGATAATGTGAAGATAGTAAGGAATAAAATAGGAGGAGGTTGCAGAGGAACTGGAAATCAGTAAGACTGGAGCAAAGTGTATGAAAACAGGGTGTGTTTAGAGAGATAATTAGGAGTTTCACCAGAAAAATACAACAGTTTCAAGTATGTGATGCAAGACAGGGAAGCTGATGGAAGTTTGACAGATCTCCTGACCTCTTCAGTTCCCATAATCATGTGACTCTTTCTTCCTTTCTTCTGTATTATAACATACTTGAATTGTAGTAATTTACATATGTGCTTTATGACTCACACTTATGTTAGGCTACTTCATGTGAAGAGCTGTTGGCTCTTAACTTGATACTGTTTGTAGTCTGTAGTAAAGCCACATGTACACAAAGCAGTGTTTAATAAATATTCGTTGAATTCAATCAAGATGGCCCATTTAATTTAGCTTTGCTTTCTCCCTGCCTATTCTGGACTCAGCCAAAACTACTGATTTCCATTGGTTTTGCTGAATTCGTCAATAGAGTGTGCAAATTAAAAATTACTCTATTTATCTCCTGAACATATACAATTTATGTATTAAAAGTTTGGGCAATTGCCTATCTATCCTTGTAAGCTTAAAAGCTATTTCTCATATAAGAACATTCATAATAAACACTTTGTGTTGTATTGTACTTGTTAGTTCACATACCTAGATGAAGGGCAAATCTGTTTTCTTCATGTTATCTTTAAAGCCTGTAGAAAAATTATATGCTTGTGTTGGTATTGTTAAGCTGTAATGTCATAAAAGGTAAATACTTGTGTTTGTCATTTTCACTTAATTATGCTTTTTGTTATAAACATTTGATTTTATTTTTAAAATTAACTTAAAAATGTATTATATTGTTTATTCCTTTCAAAGAAAGAAAAGTAAGGTATAAATGTTAGTTTATAAAAGTTTTTAAGACAAAATTCAAGCAAAGGAAAAAAATGAGTGGTGAAATATATTTTTATACAAATTGCAATTTTATATTACCAATATTTAAACAAAATTAATACTTGGATATGTCTTTTTTTTGAGACAGAGTCTCACTCTGTCACCCAGGCTGGAGTACAGAGGCACAATCTTGGCTCACTGCAACCTCCACCTCCCAGGTTCAAGCGATTCTCCAGCCTCAGCCTCCCAAGTAGCTGGGATTACAGGCATGCACCACCACACCCAGCTAATTTTTGTATTTTTAGTACAGACAGGATTTTTCCATGTTGGCCAGGCTGGTCTTGAACTCCTGACCTCAAATGATCTACCCCCTCGGCCTCCCAAAGTGCTGGGATTACAAGTGTGAGCCAACATACCCAGCCTATAATAACATATTTCATTTCAGAATAAAAAGTGTAGTAGTTTTGAAGAGCTAAAAAGTTTGGGACAGATAGATCATTGAAGCAGAAGCCAATCTATTTAATAATGATTTGTGCTTCCTTACTCAAATATTTTGATTTTCTTCTAGGGGAAAAGGAAGAATGAATTATTTTCTGTGACAAGATATTTGCAGTAATGATACTCTGATATTCTCAGGTCTCATTTTTTCATGGGGTTGATGGCCACCAAGGAATATGGAGGTCTTGATAGCCTTAATGCTCAGCTGAAAGCAAAAATGGGTTGCTGGAAACTGATCAGAATTGCGTGACTTTCCAAATTTGGAAAGGAGGGATGCTCACAACATATTTTTATTCAATGATTCTAATGTAAACTGGATCTCGCTTAATCAAGGGCACGAAGTAAATCATCTAGAAAAAATACATTAGCAAGAACTGCATATAAAATACTAATAATCACAATAATGTTTAGTAATATCACAGTCTTTCCCCAAGGAGCCTCGAGCACTTGGCAATTGTTTCATTAATTCTCAGAAGCTCCCCGGGAAAGAGTAGAGCAATAAATCACATATTGAAGAGATGTTTTAAATAACAGAGTCAGTTGGATTTTTAATAAATATAGGTTGGTCAAGAAAAGTTGGAATCCAGTTTTATGGAAATAAATTTTGTCTTTTTCTTAACAAGTAATGAATGACCAACAAAAACTTTGTTCAACATTAATTGTGAAAAATCTCATTGTTTCTCTTTGTATTTTCATCTAAACCCAATTGCCTGTCATTCTTGTGACCTATTTTCAAAATTCCATTAAAGTCAGCAAGTAACAAGGTTTCTAGCAATCTTTAGTCAGATGTCATTTGACTATTGGTGATCAAGATTGAGGGTACCTTAAATGAGAAGTTTCAATCAATGGCCATCATCCATGCTATTGATTAAATATTTTGTTACCTTAGTAATGGCCCAAATATAAACATTTCTTAAAACTGGTTAATTTTAAGGAGCAATTAAAATAGTAAAATAATGTTATTGTTTGCATTAGTAATTAGAAAATTATTGAAATATGAAGTCAAATATATGTTTGTCTTTGAAAATAGTGCCTCATGCTATTATGGGATATACAAATGACCTTACCACTCTGAGGTCAAAGTTCAAATTAAGCTTCAGTCCTAAGTAAATTGAGATGAATGGTTTGGTCTTTGTCCCTAGTGTACAATAGTCCATATCGCAAAATCACGATACATCTGTTTTTGCAAAATTGGCATAATTGGCATTCTCCTAGGACTTTGCTGGCATCGAAGCTGAAGCTATTTCTTATTACAAAGGAAAATGCTTTTCTAGGTCATGGTTTTTTTAAAAAAAGTGTATGAAAATGGCTCAGAACATGTCTGTTCACTTGTGACAACAGTGAATTATGTCTCATCATAATCAATTTGGTGATTGATAACAGCACAGAAACAATCTAGTATGTTTATTAAGATGGGTGTGATTATGGGAAATGGCAAGATAAACAGATGGAATAATTTTGAAGAGGCCACTTCCTTGTCTTAGTAGTAGTTTTGTAAGTACCTTCATTCAATTATATCGAGAAAAATCAAGATTGCCTTTACATTCTAGTTAACTGAATTATTCATTTATGTCAAAACCTTTAAAGTTTAAATGCATAATTATATTAGATGCCAAAAGACATTGGTAATAATAACTCTGACAACATTGACTGCAGTTGGAAAAAAACTGTCTTGAGAGTCAACTCTTTGTTCTATGCTTCCCTATATTATAGTCTAATCATATAATTTCTTTAAAAATGTGTTATCAATTAGAAAAAGTTTGTTAGCCAGCAATCTCTATGTGAAAAAGGTGTTTGTATATGATATTTCCCAGAAATTGTACAACAATGTGCATACAATCAAAGGACTAACATTGAGGAAATAAGTTAATGTATAGGGGTATATATGTTAAAGTTAAAAGGGATAGTTCTTTAATTATATAGCTAATCTGTATTTCTTAGAGGGAGTGATTGTTTTTATTTTTGTTTTTAAACAGGTTTTGATAGTACAATCAGGCAATCTAAATAATTTGTAGGAAATGATTGTTTAGTGTTATGTATTGGGAGATTAGAGTAAGACATAGTACAATTACTTAATTATCCCTCTGTTTTCTCCAAAGAAAAGAAACATACAAATCTTTGGTATCCTTGCATTACTTTAAAGAATTAACACCCATGTTTAGTTTGCAAATGTTTAACTCTTCATTTGCTTTTAGCTTAAATATTTTAAGAAAAAGATCCTCTCCCCTTCACCCTTCCATCCCAGCCACACACACAGGCGTGCGCGCGCGCGCACACACACACACACACACACACTGCAAAACAATAACACAAAACAGCTTGCCTTTGTTGTTAGGCCGTAGCACTTTTCCCAAAGATTTCAAAAACCATCTGTACTTGATTTTCAGTGACTGCATAAGTTGTAGTATTGGATTTATCAAAGCTTCCCTTTGCAAACCATCCTAACTGAAGCCACAGTCCCTCCAAACATGTACTAATTTATAGTGAGTAGAATGTTAAGGTAATTTATACTGAGTGAGCACTAGTCTTCCATCAGCTGAAAACTCAACACTCAGTTTTGCTTATTTCCAAACTTTGTTTTTACTTTTTACTACTTGCCCCTGATATTTTTATTAACATCTTTATTGAACAAAAGTTAAGTCAGCAGACAACCGTGAGTATAGAAAAGGAAGCATTTTATCCCTGTCTACCAAATTAGAAAGAACTGATATATGTGTCATATATGTGTCTCTAAAATAAGCTGCGCTTGAATTGGGTATGCATAACAGACTGAAAAGATTGGGGAAAATATCACAGGATTTTTGTGAGAATAACATTAACCAAGGTAACATGTGAAAATACCTAACATCATGCTTGATATAGACTCAGTGCTGACTTGTTTGTTTTTTCTTTTTCATAAATTCTTTAATGAAAGTCATATGCTTTCTACTGATATATTGTCTTCAGCCTCAGTGGACCTTAGAAACAGTAGATGCAGACCTTCAGAAAATAGATGAGAAAACCATGTCTGATGTTAAATCAAAGAGTCATCAGAGGAATGTGCCCTATATGTCCTGTTTTCTTTCAAAGCTACGGGTTATCCCAATTTTAAAGAGGATGCCAAGGATGTTTCAGAACTTTTTTCTTTTTTATTTTATTGATGAGTACTTTAAAGTCATAATGACTAGTTTTTTCTAGAGTATACCTGTTTAAGACATAAACATCAATTCTAAATCATGTCTAAATCTTTGCTTTGTGTTTCTCTTTGTGTTACCACTTTATTTATTCTTGGTACATTTTTAGTTCTCAAAATACTTAGAAGTGTATATTTGTAAAATTTTCCAAAAATACGCCATTAGTCTTCTGTCATTGTTTTGATAAAGTTGCGACTAAAGGGAAGAGGCCGCCCTTCATTTTGGAGTGCTGCTTCTCTGTCACCACTGAGGGCATAAGCTTTTGGACTAATATTTATATCAAGGGTGTAAGCCTTGACATAAGAAAATATTTTTTTGTGACGAAAGAAAGCTTTAATTCTTACGTGTTTGAAAGGAAATAAAACTAAGACAACTTTGGCCTAGAAGTTTCCTTCTGTTGTGCCATGTTCTCAGGGGAAGTGATAGAAACCATTGTATTTCGACTCTTTTAAAGGAGAATGAACTAACCACCCTGTTAAGACTATAATCTGGCTTTGCAGACGCTGCCGCCGAGGAAATTCTTGTAGTACTAGCCATGGTCAACCCTACCGTGTTCTTCGACATTGCCGTCGACGGCGAGCCCTTGGGCCGCGTCTCCTTCGAGCTGTTTGCAGACAAGGTTCCAAAGACAGCAGAAAATTTTCGTGCTCTGAGCACTGGAGAGAAAGGATTTGGTTATAAGGGTTCCTGCTTTCACAGAATTATTCCAGGGTTTATGTGTCAGGGTGGTGACTTCACACGCCATAATGGCACTGGTGGCAAGTCCATCTATGGGGAGAAATTTGAAGATGAGAACTTCATCCTAAAGCATACAGGTCCTGGCATCTTGTCCATGGCAAATGCTGGACCCAACACAAATGGTTCCCAGTTTTTCATCTGCACTGCCAAGACTGAGTGGTTGGATGGCAAGCATGTGGTCTTTGGCAAAGTGAAAGAAGGCATGAATATTGTGGAGGCCATGGAGCGCTTTGGGTCCAGGAATGGCAAGACCAGCAAGAAGATCACCATTGCTGACTGTGGACAACTCGAATAAGTTTGACTTGTGTTTTATCTTAACCACCAGACCATTCCTTCTGTAGCTCAGGAGAGCACCCCTCCACCCCATTTGCTCGCAGTATCCTAGAATCTTTGTGCTCTCGCTGCAGTTCCCTTTGGGTTCCATGTTTTCCTTGTTCTCTCCCATGCCTAGCTGGATTGCAGAGTTAAGTTTATGATTATGAAATAAAAACTAAATAACAACAACAACAACAAAAAAAAAGACTATAATCTTTGTTTAGATGAACACTGCATGGAGTAAAGCACAATCTGTTTTTCCATTGCTGGTTTCTAAAACCTCTTACCAAACAGTCACTTAACAGGCAAGTTCAATATTCACCCCAAAGTACAATATAACTATATCTTAAAAATATAATTCAAACACATTATTCATTTGTGAGAAAGAATGAATGGCATCAAAACAGCATGAAGGAAGACAGAACTGGAAGTAGAATATGTGAATAAAGTAATGCTTTTGTGAACTTTAAATTCAACATAATGTCACAGTATAATGCCCAGCCCACTTCCACAGGCTAGTGTGTTTCTAGGATTCATCAAATAGAACATATTATCTAAAATAAAGGTGGGCACACTGTAGCCTCTGGACCAAATTCAGCCTGCTGCTTGGTTTTGGTGACCCGTAAACTATAATTTGTTTTTTTTTTTACATATTTAAGTAGTTAGTATAAATCAGGAGTAGCATGCTATTTCGTGACTCATAAAATTTTTATTCAGTTGAATTTTCCTCTTCACTAATATTTGAACATGGCCACGCTCAATTGTTTAAGCACAGTCTATGGCTACCTTCTTGCTACCAAGGCAGAACTGAGTAGCTGTGACAGATGCTATGTGGCTCACAAAGCCTAAAATATTTACTGTCTTGCTCTTGAAGAAAGAGTGTGCTGATCTCTAATTTAAACTATAAGGGCACTACATGTGCTTAATGTGTGCTCTTAGGCCATGTGCAAAAATGCTAAATTTTAAGAGAGAGAGAGAACGTGACCACTGGAATTAAGTGGGAGAGTTCACTTAGGAGAAGGAAGAGGTCTGAATGTGTTTAAGACAAATAAAAATACGAAAAATAGTTGAAAGAATGAAGATGCTTTGTTGGCAAAGAAGTTGACTGAAATCATGATATTCTTCAAATACTCATCACCATGTGGGAGAATGATTAGTCACATTTAACACAAAGGGGCAAAATTGGAGTTAAGATCAATAGGTGGAAATTTTACTGAAATATATATTGATTCAATGAAGAAAATAAATATACTAATAACATTATACTTTGATGGAATATCTTTTTTCTTGTAAGTCAGTGACTTCTAGTACTCCAATCATTCGTGCATAGACTACTTGAACATTTTGTTGACACATCTGGTGGTGGTTAGACTGAATAACGTTCTTATGCTTTAATTAATTCAGTAAATAAGTATTCAGCACCTCCTTTGTGTGAAACACTCTTTTAGGCACTGGGATTAGAGTGGTGAGCAGCACCGACCAAGCGCCTGCTCTTCTTGCACTGTCTTGCTAGAGTCCTTGAGGAGGAGAGACAACATGCAAGCAAGAAATCAAGGTGTTGGCAGGGCCATGCTTTCTCTGAAGGCTGAGGAAGAGCCCTGACATGGGTTGAATTGTGTCCCTCCAAAAACGTTGGTTATAATCATAACCCCTGGTACCTCAGAATGTGACCTTGTTTGGAAATAAAGTCTTTACAGAGAGAGTAAAATTTTTAAAAGGTCATTATCGTGGGCCCAAATTCAATATGACTGGTGTCCTTATAAAAAGGGAGAATTGGGATACAGAGACACAAAGAGAATCTATATGAAGATGATGCAGAGATTGGAATAATGGATTTCTAAGCCAAGGAATGCCACAGATTGCCAGCAAACCCCCAGAAGCTGGGAGGAGTGGATGGAAGAGATTCTCTCTCCTGGTCAATAGAAGGAAACAACTTTGTCAACATCTTGGATTTGGACTTGTAGCCTCCAGAAGTGTGAAACAATAAAATTTTGTTGTTTAAGCCACGTTCCTACAACAACCCTAGGAAACTGGTGTGTTTTCCTTTTCTCTTCCAGCTTCTGGTGGCTTAGGTGTTCATTGGTTTGTGGCAGTATAACTCCATCTCTGTCTTCACATGGACTTCTCCACTGTGTGTGTGTGTGTGTGTGTGTGTGTGTGTGTGTGTGTGTCTTTTTCTATCTAATGACATTTTCATTGGACTTAGAACCCATGATAATTCAGTATGGTCTCATCTCCATCCTTCCTTAATTATAGCCGGAAGAATAAGGTCATATGATGGGGTTATGGATGGACATGGATTTTGCAGGGGGACTCACTGTTCAACCCACTGTAAGTGTTACGCCAAGAGAGTTGTCAGCAAAGCGGGCAGGAGTGATAGTCAATAAAGGTAAAGGAGGCATGGAATGGGATAGATAGGGTGTTGTAGATCCCAGTTAGCAGTCTGGATTTTGTTCTAAATTTAAAGATAATTTCTTGACAGGTTTTAAACTGAGAAGTAGCACAACTTGATTTACATTTCAAAGAGATATCCCAGACTATTGCGTAGAGGATGGACTAGGCCATTTAAAACGTGATTAGGAAACCATCAGCTTCCTATGGCAAAGGGATTGAACATAATTAAGTTTCCTTACTTCCATGATGCTGAGCTCTGTCCTGTGGAGTCTACCTTCCAAATCAATAACAAATCTATTCACCACTCTCATTCCTCACAAGTAAGTCATCTTCTGTCTGCAAGAGTCTCCTAGTTGATGTCGGGAGTTTCTCCTGAATTTCCTTAGAATAGCCAAGCGTGGTTTTTGAAAATGAACCAGATCCTGTTAGCCTTCTGATGTGTTCAAAACATCCTAATTGTTTCTATTGCACTTATGGTGTGATTGCAATAATTAACATAGCCTTATACATTTCTGCATAGTTTTGACTGTACTTACTTTTCAACTATTCCAATACTGTTTCTCTTATTCTATACTCTAGCTACACTGACATTAGTCTCTAGAACAGGCGTCCCCAACCCCTGGGCCCTGGACCAGTACCGCTTGTGACTTGTTAGGAACTGGGCCACACAGCAGGATGTGAGCGGTGGGTGAGAGTGAAACTTCCTCTGTATTGAGAGCCTCTCACCATCGTTCGCATTACCACCTGAGCTCCGTCTCGTGTCAGATCCACAGTGGCATTAGGTTCTCATAGGAGCGAGAACCCTGTTGTGAACTGCACGTGCGAGGGCTCTAGGCTGCGTTTTGCCTCTGAGAACCCTGTTGTGAACTGCACGTGCGAGGGCTCTAGGCTGCGTGCTGCCTCTGAGAACCTGATGTCTGATGATCTATCACTGTCTCCCATCACCCCCAGATGGGACTGTCAACTTACAGGAAAACAAGCTCAAGGCTGTCACTGATTCTGCATTATGGTGAGTCGTATGCTTCTTTCGTTATATAGTACAATGCAATCATAATACAAATAAAATGCACGATAAATGTAATGCTCTTGGATCATCCCCAAACCATCCCCCGCCCCCCACACTAGTCCATGGAAAAAGTGTCACCTGAAAAACCAGTTTCAGGTGCCAAAAGATTGGGGACATCTGATCTAGAACAGACCAAGGCCTTTTGCATGTAAAGACTACTTATGCTGGACACTCTGCCAGGAATATCCTTTTCTACTTCTTACCATAGCTAACTCTATTTATCTTTCAGGACTACGCTTAAAGAAGGCTTTCACCGAATAATCAAATTAAGTTATTCCTGTTCTATATCCCTTGATTGCATTTATTATAATTTCGAAACATATACCCAACCGGATAGTAAGCTCCTTCAGTCTCTGTTTTGTTTGCAAGTATATACCCAGTGCTGAGCACGTAGAAAGTGCCCAACATATATATTTGTGAATGAATATATTTTCTGTTTCATATGTAGTATAGAGTGTAAACTTCATCATCCTTGGTTTGTGTGCTTTGTGGTTATGTCTTATATTAATCTGTTTTTCTTTTAAGTTCCAGATTGCATTTACATTTACTGACTATAAACATACCAAAATAAAGTTCATTTTGTATTTCAGAAGAACGATTAGGCCATCATCATTTCGTTCAATGCAATGAATGGCAGAAGTCGGAAAGGAAATTATTTTTACAAACATGAGCAGAAAATAAATCCGCTAGGCCTTTATGATGTTTATAACATTGTAGCTTTTGAATGGTTTTATAGTTAGGTATTGAGGGAAAGGCTTAATAGATACGAAAAAAATTGCCCTTTAAAAGTTACAGCAGAGAAGTGTTTAATCCGGAGAGGGCTAATACACTGCTCAAGGAGAGGGGTTGTAATTATTTTTAATCACTCCCATTAAAAATATTCTTTAGCAGATTGAATGCATTTCACTCAGTGTTCAGAACACCAGGTAAACATCGGTTATTTTTCTAATGTTTACTTTGTCCTAAGAAATGAGCAGAGTGAGCAGAACACATTTTTATTTGCTAAGAGAAGAAAGCATACTGTTTCTGAAATCACCTGTAGGGCGAAGTAAATAAGAGAGGAAATAGTCTCCATGATTGTTTAAAATTCATTGAAGATTGCTTTTCCGTACAAAAGAGGGGAAAAGGTTGTGAGAACCACGTTCCAGAAAACAAAGATCAATGGGACAATATGATTAATTTGAAGTTAAAGTAAGGAAGGTCTCTCATTTGTCACCCAGTGCCAATTTGCAGTAAGCCTAAGCGTTTCATCAGAGGGTTGCTGCAAACCACTTTAAAGCAATCTGCTTTCCTGGAACTGGAACCTAGGGCCTTCCTGAGTCCTCCTTGCGCGGACAGACTTGCTGTAATTCATCTTCGCTTCTTTTCTGTCAACATGAATAGTAAGTGATTTCCTCCCTAGTGCATTATGAAGTTGTCTTATTTAATGTTACTTTCTGGGGACTGCACAGCTTGACCCTCACACGGAAGGTGACCAGATAGAATTGTCCTGTGGGCATGGTGCAATTCTCTACCCTTAAATTATGCAGAGTCGTGAAGCTTTATGCCTAGTTGGTGATTATGACCTGAAAACATACACAAAGAAAGGGATAAGTGAAGTTTGTTAACTAGATCAGATATTTTAACTTATTTAAAATGAGCTATTTTGATAAACATTTTGGTTAAAATTGTTTAATCGAAATGTGAAAGTCATTTTTTTACATCATCAGGGAACATCTTGCATGTACCAATGAAGACATTTTCAGTAATCAGATGATGTTGATACTTTATTTTTTATCACTAACACTGTGACTATTTATGAATTAGAAATGAAAATTTGAATTTAGATTTAGCATACATACGAGTGTGTCCTGATTGTTTTCACAAATGTTAACGGGTGAGGTAATGGCACTTTATGTTTCCACACCCACAGGTCTACCTTTAAAGTGTCTCCGGAAGTGTTAACTTACAGCCCCTCATCTTCCTTCTCTCTAAGGTTCTGTTTTTAAAATACGTCGCCTTCTGCCTGTGCTATAACTCCAGGACATAAAGGAAGTAGTTAGGAACAGATTATTTTTGATGTGTCATGTTTCCATGCACACTAATGCAATTAGTTACATTCCTGAGAGGGTCTTTGTATTTATCTCTTATATTTTGAATGAATCAAGACACAGTCTTTTCTAACACATTAGGGAATCTATTAGTTCAGCTAGTTTGCTGACAGATGTTTCCTTTAGAATGCAAGAAGAACCAATACAGCTAGTTCAATTTTAAAAAAAGTTGTGTCCTGGGTGAATTCATGACTTTCTCTTTTCTCTCCCATTTTTACAATAACCCTCCTTAGAGAAAGCATCACCTTTATTGTTTGATTTCCTCTTCCTGTGATGTATATTACTCACTGGAATATTCAGTATAAATAAATGAGTGACGAATGAATGAATGCATGCAATCCTTTGAAGAAATAACGTTATTTTAGCACAACATAAAAGTCCCTAAGGGCAGAATGAGATGACAGTGAGGCAACCTTTACTTCTAAAACTTTGAGTATTTAAAGTGCTACATGTTGGATGTTGCCTTGTTTTTGTTTGCATAGTCTTGAAAAGAAAGACTTCAAGATGCAAACTTCATATTTTAACAGTTTTCAACTAAATGCTTTTGTTACATTTGTCATATTACTTAAAATTCTATAGCTGGAAAGTTGTATACATTAAAACCCGGCTTGTAGAAAATGAGCAATAAATCAAAAAGGTGAAGTCACTTTGTGTCTCGTTATTAAAACGTATGCACACATATACATAAAGTGCATCTCTCTATAGATCAGCATTGTAGTTTATATGTTGACATTCTATATTAGCGTTATAGAACAACCGACCAGGGTTTTTGGGACTCATATCTTTCCAACTAAGTTCATGTAAGAATATTTTTTATTGTTGTACCTGTATCTAAAAATATGTTGTATGGAGTGCTGTACAGAAATAGAGATAATTCAGATGAAAATACGGATGAATTTCAGTCATTAAAGCAACTGGGGACATCAGTAAGATTTTAATTTGAGAGTCATGTGTTCCCTCTCTCAGTGAGGCTAGACACTATCTGTTGAGACTATTTGAGATCCCTGTTCTCAGATATATCAAAGACTTGAAGTTGGGTAGGGGAGAGGTGCTCCTAGGTAATCACTATGGCAGGGTTGGGCTTTTTTGTATGTTTCCTCTACTCAGTAAACTCCTGATGAGAATAATTAACAGAAAAAATAACTTTTTTGCATTTTAGTGTTGATATATACAACAAAATATGCTCTCTCTATTTTTTTTTTTTTATAGAAGGAATGGTTCAAATGCATACTACTACTTCTTTCTTTCTTTTTCCTTTTTTTTCTTTCCCCCTGAGGTGGAGTCTTTCTCTTGTCACCTAGGCTGGAGTGCAGTGGTGCGATCTCTGCTCACTGCAAGCTCCGCCTCCCGGGCTTAAGTGATTCCCCTGCCTCAGCCTCCTGAGTAACTGGGATTACAGGTGCCCACCACCATGCCCGGCTAATTTTTGTATTTTAGTAGAGATGGGGTTTCACCATGTTGGCCAGGGTGGTTTCAAACTCCTGACCTCAAACGATCCACCCGCCTCGGCCTCCCAAAGTGCTGGGATTACAGGCGTGAGCCACCACACCCGGCTTACATATTACTATTTCTTATGACATCCTCGTGGGACTTAAAGTTACTCTTCTTTGCTGAGGTAAGGAAATATTGGGGAAAAAAAGGAAAAACACAAAGGAGATATTAATAGTTTAAAACATTGAAAAGCTTGGGCACATTTTATTGTGTTATAGTTTTATTTAGAAAGACTTATTGTCTTTCCATAATTTATTTTTAACTTATATATAAATTCTGTATTTTCTCCTGTACTGATGGTTATTGTCCATTATTAGTGTGCTATCTTATGGTTTATGCTTTGTTCTATGAAGACTCTTTAACATTTTAGGGATTTAATTAGACTGGCTCTTAAATTATAGCACCTAATTCAAATATTTAAAACTTCTTTGGGGAAGGAAGATATTTTAGCAAACATGGTACTAAAGCATCTAACAGCAGTTTATGTTTTTTTCTTTTTTCTTTTTTAAGTGATATTCTAAAATGCAAATAAAATAAGTAAAATGAGAGAAAAATACATTTTTTTGTTAGTTATTTTCATAATAAATAAATTTTCCTCTCATTTTAAGCTGTCTTACCAACCACCTATAAATTATTTCAAAATCAAATTATATGGAATCTTTTCAGATGATTGCCTTAAAACTTAAATAAAACTGTTCAAATAAAGATTAGTTATAATTTCTAATAGAAATAATGTAGCACTTTGCATTATAAATAAGTCAAAACAAATGGATACATCTATATAAACTTTAATGATTTGCCCTAATTAAAGCTACAAGCTTGGCCTTACATATAATTTTGAGTTTTGCATGTGTCATTTTTTAAAAATAAGTCAAAATTATGGGCTTTCAGTTTTGCCTTATGGATATCAGCAAACTGATACTGATTAGTGCAGATTTGGTACAGACTAGTTAAAGCTGCAGAAGCTAAAGTTTGTAAGGAAGGGATTAGATAAAGGGAACCTTCAAAGCTGATACTGAAACAGTTCACTTCAACAAACTGGCACTCCTTACTGACAAATGTGCTGTCTCCTGGGCTGAAACTTGGGCAAAAAACCACAATGATGACATATAGCACATGTGAAGTATATATTCTTGCCTTTTGAGAAACAGAGCACAAAAACTTTTGATTATGTTTTGAAAGCCTTGAGTACTGTGGATAATGACAGTTTCCTGTGCATCTATACAAGCTTTTAAATTCTCGAATTCCTCATCTGTGAACAGAGATCATGACACAAAGCTTGTGGTGAGAATGAAATAAAATAATCTTGGTAAAGCACTGTTGTCTAAAAATTCAGTAAATTATAGCCGTATTGATAATTTTTGTTGTTATTGGATATTATTATAGTATAATTGAAAGTGAATTAAACATATACATATACCAGGGCACTATGCTGGACATCAGAAGTACTAAGTTAAATATTGCAGAAGAAACAAGATCTTTATAAATAATCAGAATTCTAGGACAACAATGGATCGACTACTTCTTGAGTTGTTATATACAAGTGACCAGCAAGCCTTATCAACTCTAGCTTCAGTTAAAGTGGGCGATTGCTGGGGTGGGTCTTGGTACTGAGGCATGAAAGGCTAGAGGAGAAACAATCAGCTGGGACCGTGGCAAAATGGAAGCCGGGGCCTTGGTCCCTCATCAGCTGGACTTTCCAGTCTTGTGGTCTTGTCTAGATTTTCAAGGGTTTGTTTTTCCGAGTAGCATCTAGTCCACGTGACTATTCATATATACACACATGTATGTTCTTATCCATCAAGGTCTGCTCTTTGCTATGACAGATGTGGAGTAGATAGGAGTCTCTGAGTGTACTGGTGGCTCTGCTGCCTAGAGAATCATTCCTGGATATTCTAGAATCTCTGCCAGCTTCTGTCTCTGCTTTCTCCTTGAGGCCAGGATTATGAAAGTGGGCTTTTAACCAATACTTTTACAAATTTAAGCCAATTTTGTGAGCCTCCTTGGCACTCAAGTCCACCCCCAGCACACTGTCTGGTGTCTAGTACACAGTAGCTTTGTTTCAGTAATTAATGACATTCTTGATGTCAGTGAGGTCACTGTTTTCATATGAGAGCCAATCAAAACTAGTTTATTGACTACAATTGTATTTCTACTCATATGGATACACCTCAATGCAACACCTTAAATAATTATATTATTACAACTTGATTTGCCTTTGTTATTGAAAAGAAAAATATCATTGAGAAAATACACACAGCTTTTTAGCTACTGAGCAGTTTATAAACATCCAGATTAAAAACATATTTGAAAACTTACAACGTAAACAAAATGCTCCTAGCTTATATGTTTTAGCTGACACATGTTTTCCTGGGATATTTTGTCCCAAACCCTCAAGTATACTACATATATGAATTCATTTTCTTCTCATAACAGGGGGTAGGAGATATTATCATCACCATTTTACACCAAGGTTTGGGAGTTAGCAGTTTGCCCACATTACACAACCCCTGAGTCTGGTTCTCAAATTACAGTCCAGAATTCATGTTCTTCAATGGCCCTGCCATACTGTCTTACATTGATATGGTGCTTTGACATTAAAAAAGTGCAGTTTGCATGTCTGATCTCATTTCATCCTTAACATAGTATGTAGCAGCAGATAGAATTTTCAATCCACTTTACAGATGAAACAACTGAGTCTCAGAGAGACAAAGTGTTCTAGTAGCAAATATGAAATGGAGTGGAGTATTTGGTTTTATTCATTGAGTGGTGTGTGTCACTGGCTGTCTTAGGGCTGAAATAGAAATGGATCAGTGCCTCCCACCACCCCACAACTCACCAGTGCTACCAGTTTCCCACAACCCTTTGATTTCTGCAGCCGGGTTTCTCTGGTTATTTTGAATGCTCAGTGACCCAGCCGCTTGTCTTTTATATCTTACTCTTGTCAGAATTGTAGAAACAGATTCTACATTTAATTACTTTATTTATTTATTTATTTATTTATTTATTTATTTATTTATTTATTTATTGTGAGACAGCGTCTCTCTCTGTCACCCAGGCTGGAGTGCAGTGGCAGGATCTTGGCTCACTGCAAGCTCTGCCTCCTGAGATCCAGGACTTCTCCCGCCTCAGCCTCCTGAGTAGCAGGGATCACAGGTGCACACCTGTCATGCCCGGCTAGTTTTTGTATTTTTAGTAGAGATGAAGTTTCACCTTGTTGGCCAGGCTGGTCTTGAACTCCTGACCTCAGGTGATCCACCCACCTTGGCTTCCCAAAGTGCTGGGATTACAGGCGTGAGCCGCCGCACTCAGCCTCTATATTTAATTATTTAATTCAACGATTAATACTTTCTGTTCTGCTTTATGAAGGGACTTTGATGGTTTTATTTCATAATGTTAATGAGACTGACTTTACAGGCATCCTTCATTCCAAGATAGACTATGTTCTAGATTGAATGATTTTCTTGGCCGGCCTTCGAGGGTTCCCCTAACAACAAAGGTCTTCCTGAGGCCAATTCATCATGTGGCTACACTGAATAAGTGAATTTTTCTACTTGATGATGATGACTTCGAATTTGTAAAAAAAAAAACACAAGATTTTTAAGTATAATCAAGATCTACTATGTAAGAAGTATGGCCATAAGTTAATGAAAGCAACCCCATAAGTCTCACGTGAAAGAAGTTTACCATAGTGTTTGCCTTTATATGCTCTTAGTCTCTTCTTCTTTATTTTTGCTAATTGCTGTGTCCTCATAGTGATGTTTATTCCACAGGTAGTGCTGTCTAGTTTGCTTAAAGGGGCATGTTGAACCTGTGACCTTAATTATGGATCACAGTGGAACTCCTATGAAAGTGGATGTCAGTGCTAGCCAGGGGCTGTGTTGTTTATATCACATAGGCTCGAGTGAATACATCAGCACATAGTTCTGAAATTCAGAAGCTGATTTTAAGAACATATTGATGAACCAAAGCTGGTCTCAATATGACTTTGTAGTGATTAGACAAACTCTTTTAATTCCATAGAGTCCAGAGGGTAGCGTATTCCACCAGACAGTGTTAAATAATACCCTGGCTCCGTGTTTGTTAACTTAAACAAAAGACAGATCGAACTGGAAACCTCACTTGACAAATGGGCACATTTTGCTTTCTTCCTGTGTTTTTCTTCTCTTGGCTTTTGTGTCCTGTGTTTTTTCCCAAGCAGTGTTATGCAAATGAACCAATTACTGGTAGATGCCATGGTCTTCCTACCTCGCTGTGTTTGTAACTAGAAGGACAACACCGTGAGTCACGTACCTATTCAGTGGGTTCTCTAGGCCACTGCGAGGTCTGATTAGCTTGACTGTGGAAGACAATCGCAGAGGCATCTGCTTGGTTAATTTTGAGAGAAAATTTACCAGATGGAGGCTGAAGATTTCAGTGATTAGAAGCTAGGAGATTGGAATACAAATTGGATTAAAAGAAATTAGATTGATATAAATCGAATTGAGTCACAACAGTTTGTGTTGTTCGTACCAAGGGCCAGTGGATTATGGGAGAAGCAGATGCTCCAATGAGATAGGAATTAATGTGGCTTTGACAGTCCATCTGCGAAGGTCTGAATATCGAGTACATCCCTAATCTCTCTCTCCATTTATCAATGCCATAATGTTAATTAGTACTTCATTCATTAAGTTACTTACAGGAGAAAAAAAATCTCACCCCATCCCCTCTCTGCTTGAGAATTTGTTATTCTGCCAAGAACTGGAACGCTCTTGAGCGGAGCTAGCTACAGTTGACTATAAGGGTAGACCTGTGTCCTTTTCCTAATGCACACAACTGTCTTTGGTGTGAATGCAGAAAGCTTGAAAACATTTGCTCGTGTATTTCTCTTCATAAATATATAGTTATTTGGAGGCTTACATTAGTGCTGAAGCATCGTTCCACTAAAGAGTGGATATATTAATCGGGTTATATAATTATGTGTATTTTACGTTATGGTTTTCATAAGGTATTCACCGGAGTTGTGTGTTTTGTTTAATGGCTCAAATATTTGACATTAATGTTGTGTGGTATTTTGAGGGGAAAAATGAGAAAAATCTTGTTCTCTTGATTGTGTGTGTTTATACTCATGTGCATGTGTGTTGTGTGTTTGATATCTATGGTCTAGTTTGTTAGATTATGGAAAACTACAGGTTACTGACACTATCATATATTTTTATATACAGTGTTTGGCTCTGATTGTTAAAGAAAAGAAGTTAAATGAAATAAAATGAAAATAAACACATCATTGTAAATGTTTGTACTTACATTGGGAATTTGATTGTTTACAATCCAAGGGGCATTGCCACAAGAGTCTCATTATTACTTCATTGGCCACAGCAGTGAAATTCAGCAGAAGGCAGTTCTGTCTTGGATGCCATCCAAAGGAACTGAGCTAGTGGAGATCCAAAGGTGACCTCACCTCTAAGGCAGCTTGAGAGTGTGCACTCTAAGGACAGCCATGAAGAAATGCCCCTGTGTGTTAATAACAATCAGGCAAATACAGCTTCTCTTCTGGAGACGAACGTGATGAGCTGGGCAAAAATGGAACATCAAATCCTGTGATGCAAGAAGCATATCATGAAAGGTTGTGCCAAGTCATTCAGAAATAATCGTGATACAGGCAAATGTGGGCTGCCTGCCAGTGTGTGAGCACGAAGAATTTCTATTTTGGTTATGTTGAAGGGAGGCAGTGGCTTGTGCAAAAGTGTGTTAAGTATTGTAACATTCTTAGCTTATTGCAGAAAATTGTATGAGCAATGAGCTCTTCAGGCCGTGTGCTTAATGTGGGAATACTATATAGCTATAAATGGAGATGTGGATACAGACACAGATGGCTGTTCCTTATTCAGGCTGACCTGGAATTCTCCTGCATCCTCCCCAGACTCCAGTGCTTGGGTGGTTTTTGTAATCACTTGTAATATTGGCTAAAGAATCTGATGCTTTAAAATTCCTCGTATCTTCACTTTGGAAGTAGAAGTAACCTGCCCTCCGGGAACCAGGACTGAAACTGAGGTCTGATGAAGCCAGATTCTATGCACACCAGCTGCATAGGCCCTATATTTAAAAACAATGCATAGCTGATGTTTCTAATTATATACAAACTGATGTAATTTGGTCATAATAAGAGACTGTTTTAAGCTATATTCCAGCAAAATTTAAAAAGGAGAGGGAAAAACGCTCACAGATTAGCCTGCAAAGTGTAAAGTATAAAGCAGAATTACTTCTTGTAGTAAAGAAAAATTACTAAAATTTGTTATTGCTATTGTGATGGTGATTAAATGCCACCTAAAAATAATGTAGTATTCAGAGGTCACTGCTTGTTCACATCTTGACACTTCAGTTTTCAGTCTAATCGTCAGTTGTCGAATTG
Organism: Rhinopithecus roxellana; assembly: GCF_007565055.1. Taxonomy (NCBI): domain Eukaryota; kingdom Metazoa; phylum Chordata; class Mammalia; order Primates; family Cercopithecidae; genus Rhinopithecus; species Rhinopithecus roxellana. Next base: position 1,452,558 of record NC_044549.1, read on the forward strand.
GTGGTGGTTGTCTTCATTAAGAAACATCAGTACATCAAGGTGGTGCTGATTGAGGCTGGCAAAGTCATAGATTGTGCTCTTCTTCCTGCCTGTGTTTTTGTGACTGATCATTGGGTATTTAATACCTTTTTTAGCCCCTGTGAGGATAATTAAAGAAATTAGTTGGTTGTAAACTAGTGATAATAGAAGTACAACTTCCCCATTTTCTGATTGTCGATGGACTTTAGCCTGTTGATGTATTTCTCCTGTGAAATATATCAGCAGATATATTAATTAACATATATATACACACATGTATTCAATTTCTTTCAGTGTTTTGGTGCATTTGATTCAAATGCTGCATAGTAACATTGTATATGTATATATACACACACATAGTGTATTATATGTACACTCTAGTACGTACAAATGTACTTGTGACAAGTGAATGTGTATTCATGCTGCTACACTTAAAACATTTTTTGTTTTGGCTAATCTCACAAGGAATGTCCAGAGATTAAATTGAGGGCCCTATTTAATAGGAAATTCTTTAAAAATTTTATACAGTATTTAAATGTACTCACACCAAATGGAAAAAAAATCAGCCAGATTATATCAATGCCTCCATCATCATTGTGGGATTCATATCTGAACAGTTGACCCATGGACCTGATTTCAATATGGGCGGTTTAGACAAATATGTCAGGCACAAGCTACCTCGATGAAATAGAGAACTCTGCATCTCATTTTTCCCCCTGCAGTCAGTGTATTTTTTCAAATTTTCAGTGAACTCAAAAAATGAGAAACACAGCCAAGTTCTAGTATAGTAAGTGATGTTCTGGCACCTTTGACCGTAAATCAGCGTCACAAAGACCTCATGGCAGCCTGAGTAAATTCTGTCCAAATAAATGCTGAACCCCGGCATGGAGGTTCAGAGTTTTATACTTCATCGTAAGACTCATGAGGCAACTTGAATAATTCTGGATGCATAAGATGGACTTAGGGAGGTCCAGTTTATAAGTCAATTTGATGAATAAGTAGATCTTCTGGCCAAGGGAGTATGAAAATGTAGAAAACCCCATAAAAGTTTGAGATTTACCTGGCCAACCTACTTTGTGTTTGTTTAAAGAAAAGGAATCACTAACTGTTCCAAAATCCGTATGCGTTTTTTCTAGGAATGGAGTGATGAGGAAAGGGAAAGAACATGCTAATGATAGTGTGAAATTATGTCAAGAGAGACAGATGGTGACAGTGGAACTGAGAGGCAGTCAGTTCCAGACACAAACCTGGAGAAAGAAGGAAGAATCCACAGAAATGTATGCCTAAGTGGTTATGATAGAAATGGAAGAGTTAAACCCCACAGCTGGGATTCTGAGCATTAGGGACCTGAAGAAAGATGGAATTGATGTCAGGAAGGAGAGATGATGAAATATGGGACAAGGAGAGAGGTGAGGGTTTCATTCTGAGATAGAGGGACCTTGAGTTGATGACTGAGTATTCAGGTGGGCACCCGAACAAAGCCTAGAGCTTTCCTTGGCTGGAGATACTAAGCTCATATTTGGCTATCGTTGTCATAGAGACAATACCTGAACACCGTGAGAGGCAATGAGTTCTCTATGGAATGAGTGAATTATCTTCATTGAAGAGAAGAGGAGACATCTAAGGCACACATGCCTTGGGAGGTGTTAACTATTGAGTCAGAAATTACTAGACAATTCAAACTTCTAGTTCACTAGTTTACATAAAACTCAAATATATTTTTCTGCTATTTAAAATGGAAATTCATAAAACCAGTAATAATGTTCTTTTTTTAAAAAAAAATTCAACAGCCGTGAGCGCATCCCTAAAAAACTAAAATTCAGTTATTATTGCCTCATTTGAAAGAGGGAAAGGATTCGGCGAACATCATTAGACTCTTTTAAAATTTGTCATTTTCTTCCAGGTTTTCAGTTGCTGGTTTATAAAATCCAACTTATCAGAGTTTGATATATCGAATATTTGATGGTAAAGGCAACTTCCTACATTTTAAAATAGCACCCTGTTTGAAGCTATCATTATTCTTGTGTTTCACCAACCTTATCACTTTACATTTTTATACCTCTGCCTGTCAGCATTTTTCTTTCCTTTTAGCATAATCCAGAATAATTCTGTGTTCCACTCTTGTGCTTTGTGAAAAGACAGCACTGCGTTTTGAGAGTGGCTGGATGGAGGTTAATTCCATGTCCGCATGGTAATAACCTGGGGACACCCGGGGATGATCACTTTCATTTGATCCCTCCTCTGATAAGGCTTCAAAGCAAATGGGCTGAGTGGAAAACAACATTATTCTGTAACTTTTCTAGAAGCTGCAGTTGTTTTTTGAGAGACTCACGGAATTGAGACTCATATATTTTAGTGAAACATAATTCAAGCAGAAAAAGATCGTTTAAAAATGTTTATGGCACTCACATTTGCTGCTTTTCTCCATTCAGCAGAAAAATAAGCTCTTTTTTTTCTCTGTGCACACAGAATCTTTTAACTGAAAACTACACTCAGTATTTGTGTTGCAGCAGTGATGTTATCTGCTGGTCATTTTGTTCTGAAACAGAAGACATCTCCTGAAAGGAAATTTAAAGTTTTATTAAATCACTCACTAAAAAGGCATCAATAGATATCATAAATAGACACAAGTGAAGAGAAAGTAGATCCCCAAATGAAAAGTATCCTGATCATTAAAGTAACTTATATTCTTTATCTACTAAAATAACTCAAATTTGCAAAATTCTTAAATGTATGTAAAACCCACTGTGCATAGCCTTACTGCAGTTGTCACCTCAAAATTGTTACGATTTCCCAAATAAAACTGGAGAAAATGTTGTTATTAAAGATGTAAATTTATATTTATTTATTATTTTAATGCAGCAAAACACAAACTCCAAAATTTTCTATAGGATTCTGCAATTTTGTAATCAGAACTTATTCCAAATTTTAGAGCTATTTGCAACTGATAGAACATAGCCCCCTTTTCAAGCTATTTTATGTCACAAATCTTATCTAAGGTGTTTTTGGTGGAGTAAACACTTAACAGTTTAGGTGTATATCCTCCAAATGCCCCTAAAGAAATATGATGCTGTCACTTCTGTTCAGTTTGGTCAACTGTGAAAATCCATTCATTCTGAATATGGTACAAAGACAAGGCCATTAACCTGAGTTGTATTTAGATACCTTTATAAGCCTCCTTTGTTCCCAAGATACAAACTTCAGGAAAGAATTCCAAAAGCCATTGTACAGTATAAAGTAAATCAACTCGATTATGGCCATTTCCACCATCCAAGAGGAAATCTTTCTTTTCATCTTTGGGATCACTATACTCACTTTTGACTTGGGCCTTTTATTTAAAGATACACAATTTCATAAAGGTGTCATTTAGAAATTTCTAGGAAAAGTATATTGCTTTAAAAGGATGAGAATGATTTTGTTTTGACCATCTCTTGAAACTACTGGTAAAAGTCAGTTTCAGATAATATTCGGATAATATTCCCATTCCTGCCATGTCACTTAAGTCATGTTATTGTGCCCTCAATAAAGTTTATTTAATATCCCTTAGTTCTCTCTAAACTTATAGTGGAAAAGCAACCAAAAAAAAAAAAAAAAAAAAAAAAAAGATGCTTCCTATGCATTCATCATGGAGTCATTTCAAGATTTTTTAATGAAAAATAAAGTTGGCCGGGCGTGGTGGCTCAAGCCTGTAATCCCAGCACTTTGGGAGGCCGAGACGGGCGGATCACGAGGTCAGGAGGTCGAGACCACCCTGGCTAACACGGTGAAACCCCGTCTCTACTAAAGAATACAAAAAACTAGCCGGGCGAGGTGGCGGCGCCTGTGGTCCCAGCTCCTCGGGAGGCTGAGGCAGGAGAATGGCGGGAACCCGGGAGGCGGAGCTTGCAGGGAGCTGAGATCCGGCCACTGCACTCCAGCCCGGGCGACAGAGCGAGACTCCGTCTCAAAAAAAAAAAAAGAAAAAAAAAAAAAAAAAGAAGAATAAAGTGTTGGTATATATTTCAGTAAAATAGTTTAGAGGGACACAGCGTTATTAGGCATCAATATTTGCTTTAGAAAGGCCATATCTTATAGAATTGTGGTTTGTTGTTTTTAAGGGGGTTACAGACTTCTTTGAGTATAGAGATAGAGGCTGTACTAATAAAAGAGTTATACATTATAATAATGCTTACACTAGTAGGGAACAGTTATTGAGTGCTTGCTGTGTACTCAGCACATGGAAAAATCACATTCAATCTTCTCAGCAATGTTATTCGGCTGATACTGCTATGTTTTATAGATAGGGAAACAAGATGCAGAGAAGGTAAGACATTTGCCTGGATTCATTCACACTTCTTTTCAGCATTGGAACAAGAGAAATTTCAAGTCAGTCCTCCTACTGACATCTGATTTATATTAACTACCAAAAATATTCTTTATCGTTTCTTAAAAAGGAACATGCACATATCTGCACACAATTTCACATCCAGTGCCTGCAGTGCCATCCCTTACTTCCATTCCACATAAACCAATCCATGGTTTATGAATCACATTTTTAAAATGATGGAGTAATGCAATGAGATTTGCATCTTAGGCCAAATTCTGTAGTAGATGAATATTGATTAGAAATAAACAAGCCTAAAATCAGTCATTGTGTGCATCCGTTGGACATGATGCAACGAATGCATTTGGCTCATGAAAGCTATAATTTTTTGGGTCGTGATTTAGCCATTATTCCTTTAAGAAACTATTGGATTGTAATCTTATTTTCCATCTGTCTTTTACGAATCCTTTATATACTTATATAGCAAAAGAAGTTTGTCTGAAATTTCAAGTAGGATCATTGAATCTCAATTTAACTTTATTATGAAATATTTTGGGTTACGGGAAAGTTTATCAAGAGTTCCAGGCAAATGTATTAACTAAGCGTTTAACAAAGCTGAGCACACACGTGTGTAAAACGTCACTGCTGGTGGGAATGGTGTTTTCTAGACATTGACACTGGGTCCTTTGGCATCTTCAGTCCCTAAGATTAATGCTACTGCCACAGAATTTTCAGAATATAGAAAGAGAAGGAAATAGAATAGAATGCCAAAGTGATACCACTCCATTCAGAGTTGAGTTAAGTAGAATCCCCTTTTCTGGAGATCAACCCATAGTCTTCATTAAATACATGCCAATGGTTTTTAGAAAATTAAACATTATTAGACAATTTAATGAGTTTTGAGAGTGTTTCATTGCATCACCTTTTGTAAAGTCAAATGTAATTTCAAACCACATCAAAATGTTATAAATATGATAATAAGAAGCCAGACTTTAAAGCTATCTTCCTGGAATAGGGATTGTTTTTGTCATTGTAAGGTAAATTTGCATAAGCCATGAAAACCTCCGATTGGGCAGTAAATCACACTTTAAAGAACACCTTCAACCATGTAAGATGTAGCAAATTGATTTGAAATACTATTGGGGATGAATATCTAGGTTAATACATTGGCTCCTCACTGAATTGTTGGAAATGAATTTATAAAGTAGAAGAGTAATTTGTTATTTCTCAGGAGGAAAATCACCCCTAACAGTTTTCTAGAAACTTTCAGATTAGGGGTTTCAAAATTTATCTTCAATATTATATATACATGTATATATATATACACACACACACATATATACACATGTGTGTATTTTTAAAAAAATGTACCTTGTGTTCATAAATTTAAATTGCTACTCATGCTTTCTTTTAGATATGTCTGTTGAGATATCATTAATGTGACAGCCATAAAGAGTGTGATCATGCTGTGGAACAATGAGACTGTAGCAATTTACTCTTCCACTGACCTCCATTTGGGGATAAATAGTACAAAAAACCAGTTTAGGTAATTGCTTAAGGTGATATAACTAACCATATATTGGTCCAGATAAAAAGCCAAACCAAAACAACTGAAATCTAGTGCTTGGGATTTTCTAATAATATTTTAGACTTCCAAAATTTGGGTAAGAAGAAGAGGTGATAGAGAAGAAAACGTCATCCCGAAAACAGAGCTTGGATCCGCAGCTGAGACAACTCTACCCTTCTAGTTTCAGTTTTGGGAAAGAAACTTCAGTTCTTTAGTACTCTGTTTTTCCTCCTCATCTATAAAATAAGGGTTTGTAAAAGGACCTCTGATAGCTTAATCTCCTGTTTTCTGGATCTGGAAAGCGAGGTCACAGAGATGTTGCAGGGGTGCTATTTTGTACAACTGGAAACTTTCAGAATTAAGGCTGCCTGTTGAGTTTGACAAACCTCTTTTATCCTTGTCAATTCCCTTTCACACTATAAGCCCTGTAGTTTTAGGACACTGAAAAGTTATTTTGAAATTTTCTAAAAGATAAGTAGTATTTCCAGGTCTCAATTTTGATTTTGTTTCAAATTTAGACTTATTAACATGGCACTGCTGTGCTTCCAGAAGGAATAATAATCTTAAAAGTTTATTTAGACCAATGGCAAATTAGGAAATCTCCTGAGAGAGTTTTAGTGAAGTTCAAGTGGATAAAATGGACTTCATGTTTTCTAAACATTGACCTTCTCACCATATCCTATCACATTACTGGACCTCTAGAAAAAAAAAAAAGTTATCTCATAATACTTTTCTATTCCCTCCTCCTTCATAAGCAAAGTAAGCTGGAATTTAATCATCATGAAGAATTCAAGGATGGAAAAGTTGTTATGGACAGACTTGATGGACTGATGGAGTGATTCATTAACTCCATTTCATTGCAGATTACCTTAGCTCACTAATCAATGTAGATAGCATTTGCAGTGGCACTGAGTTATGTTTCTTTCAGTGAAGGAAATTTTGAATTGGATATATTTTTGACTAAGGATAAATAGTAACAACTCTAATTCTTTGGAAATCTAGTGTAAAGCCATCAGCCTGGCCCAGCTAAAATGTATCAAGCAATAAGACATTAATGTAAGAATCACCCTCAGCAAAGAAAAACTATTATCAATGGGATTGTAGAGTTTCGTTGGCTAAATTTTGGAAGTAAATTTTGGAGTTGGAGTATTTGTCATGTTTTGCAGGAGAAGAAAAAATATTACACTGAATTGTTACTACCCATCCTGAATATCCATATATGTGATTCTTCTAAACCACCCTTTTTTGTTTTGTTTTGTTTTTTGAGACGGAGTCTGGCTCTGTGGCCCAGGCTGGAGTGAGTGGCGCCATCTTGGCTCCCTGCAAGCTCCGCCCCCCGGGTTCCCGCCATTCTCCTGCCTCCGCCTCCCGAGGAGCTGGGACCACAGGCGCCGCCACCACGCCCGGCTCATGTTTTGTGTTTTTAGTAGAGAGGGGGTTTCACCGTGTTAGCCAGGATGGTCTCGATCTCCTGACCTCGTGATCCGCCCGCCTCGGCCTCCCAAAGTGCTGGGATTACAGGCCTGAGCCACCGCGCCCGGCCTAAACCACTCCTTATAGCATTGATGTCCTGATCTACCTGTTACAAATGAGGCATGAATGTGAACTGATCAGTAACCTGTGTTCTTTATTTGTACCACACCGCCTCCTTCCTATTGTGATACGTCAGGCAACCTTCACCTTTTCATGTAGTGCTTCTGTGTCTCTCGTATCAGCAGGTGGCTCTGATCACATTCAGAATTGAAGTAATCCTGGAGAATCTTCCTAGGTTAATTTTATTTATATCATTTTGAGGAACAATATTTTGTTAAAACAGACATAGTTATGGCTAGAACATACTGTGACATACATTTTTTAAGAGAGAAAAATGAACACTGAATAGAAATTTTGCTGGAGGAAGTATATTTCACACCCTGTCCCTAATTTGCTGAGAACTTCTGCCCTCAGAAAAATTTAGAACAGTTTGAAATACATTGCTTGACTTGCGGAGGGACTAATAGTTGATAGGGCTATCCAGTTTGTAAAAGAAAAATAAAACTTGGTTCTAGGAAATACTATACTCCAACTCAATGAGGCAGAAGTATTTACTTTGTAACTCGCGAAATGAAATCAACAAATATTCTAGGGGCATTTTCCTCTTTTGTTATATTATGTGATTGAAATCTCTTCCTGAAAACAAATGTTCTCTGGCACTCACTGTAAATGAGCAGTTACTGACTAAAGAAAACTAAACTATATTCATGAATTGTAATTTATACTTCACATTCAAAAATTTGAAGTGCTAGTATACCACTCAACTTTTTAAAATATCAAATATTTTATCAAAAATCATTACAAAATCATTGTTTGAGAGTCTCTGAGAAGCAGAAATAATCTATTATGCAAATTAAGCTGCTTAGAACATTATTCACAGATGCGTGTGCATCTGCCTGGCTCACTTGATGACGCTGTGGAACGCTACATCTAACCAGGTCTAAGGGCGTGATCTTCCGGTGAGCATGGAAAAGATGCAGCGTCTTGGAATCTTTCACTGGTAATTTCTGATGCACCGTGTTCACTATGGAAACTAAGAATCTGGTGGCTGGGTCAGGTGGCTCATGCCTGTAATCCCAGCACTTCTGGAGGCCGAAGCAGGAGGCTCGCTTGAGACCAGGAGTTCGAGACCAGCCTGGCCAATATGGCGAAAACACATCTCTACTAATAACACAAAAAATTAGCCAGGTGTGGTGGTGCGTGCCTGTAGTCCCAGCTGCACGGGAGTCTGAGGCAGGAGAATCGCTTCAACCTGGGAGGCGGAGTTTGCAGTGAGCCAAGATCCTGTCACCACCCTCCAGCCTGAGCGACAGAGCAAGTCTCTGTCAAAAAAAAAAAAAATCTGTATTTTAAATAAATATCTTAGTGCTCACTTTGGCAACACATATACCAAAATTGGAGCAATACAGAGAAGATTAGCATGCCCTGGGCCAGGATGACATGCAAATTCATGAAGCATTAGAAAAAAAAAAATGCCTGATGATTCTGATGCAGGCAGTCAGAATCAGGCTTTGAAAAACAAGGAAAATGTTTTGTTTTTTTTTAAATTAATTAATTAATTAATTTATTTTTATTTTTATTATACTTTAAGTTCTAGGGTACATGTGCATAATGTGCAGGTTTGTTACATATGTATACTTATGCCATGTTGGTGTGCTGCACCCATCAACTCGTCAGCACCCATCAATTCATCATTTATATCATGTATAACTCCCCAGTGCAATCCCTCCCTCCTCCCCCCTCCCCATGATAGGCCCCAGTGTGTCATGTTCCCCTTCCCGAGTCCAAGTGATCTCATTGTTCAGTTCCCACCTATAAGTGAGAACATGCGGTGTTTGGTTTTCTGTTCTTGTGATAGTTTGCTAAGAATGATGGTTTCCAGCTGCATCCATGTTCCTACAAAGGACGCAAACTCATCCTTTTTTATGGCTGCATAGTATTCCATGGTGTATATGTGCCACATTTTCTTAATCCAGTCTGTCACAGATGGACATTTGGGTTGATTCCAAGTCTTTGCTATTGTGAATAGTGCCGCAATAAACATACGTGTGCATGTGTCTTTGTAGTAGAATAATTTATAATCCTTTGGGTATATACCCAGTAGTGGGATGGCTGGGTCATATGGTACATCTAGTTCTAGATCCTTGAGGAATCGCCATACTGTTTTCCATAATGGTTGAACTAGTTTACAATCCCACCAACAGTGTAAAAGTGTTCCTATTTCTCCACATCCTCTCCAACACCTGTTGTTTCCTGACTTCTTAATGATTGCCATTCTAACTGGTGTGAGATAGTATCTCATTGTGGTTTTGATTTGCATTTCTCTGATGGTCAGTGATGATGAGCATTTTTTCATGTGTCTGTTGGCTGTGTGAATGTCTTCTTTTGAGAAATGTCTGTTCATATCCTTTGCCCACTTTTTGATGGGGTTGTTTGTTTTGGAAAATGTTTTCTGCTGAAATTATGACTAGCAACGTTCATGTGATGCATTTTATTGAAATCAGCTTTGGCCGGGTGCGGTGGCTCATACCTGTAATCTCAGCACTTTGGGAGGCCGAGGCAGGTGAATCACAAGGTCAGGAGTTCGAGACCAGCCTGGCCAACATGGTGAAACCCCGTCTCTACTAAAAATACAAAAAAATTAGCTGGGCGTGGTGCTGGGCACCTGTAATCCCAGCTACTTAGGAGACTGAGGCAGGAGAATCGCTTGAACCTGGGAGGTGGAGGTTGCAGTGAGCCAAGATTGCGCCACTGCACTCCAGCCCAGGTGACAGTGCGAAACTGCCTGAAAAAAAAGAAAAAAAAAAAAAGAAATCAGCTTTAAAAGAGGGCTTTGGAATTAGCCTAGGTGCCATGCCCATTCTTTACTTGGTCCTCCATTCGTTTCTAAAGAAGCCTGGCACATTTTGGATTAAAGGTCATGAGTTCTAATTCTGCTTCTCCTATCTATTCAATTATGGACAATTTACATGACAATTTCACAACTTATTTTCTTGGACAGTAAAAATAAACATTTGGATGTTCATCTTTAGGACCTCTGACCAATTTTAATTATCTTTATCATTATAAAAGAAAGAGGGAATATATATATATATATATATGTATCTATATATACACACACGTATATATACATTTACACAGAGAGAGATAATTGAATAAATTATTTTAATTAAAACTTGACTGATTGCCCAATTAATAATTGAGATACAAAAAGATGCTAGACATGATGCCAGCCACAAGCGAAATTAGAATTGTAGATAGTTATTTGCATACATCGCTTAGCATATCTGTTCAAATAGGAGTCTTGAATAATTTCTCATTGTATGGGCAATATTAACATTGCTGTCAAGCTAATTTTCATTTGAAATCTGTAGAAGAGATATTTATACATTTATAAATTTATTTTTAAAATAAATTTAAATTAAAAATGAACTTTGTAATGGAAAATGATAATCAGGTACTTTTGAGCAGGGTGGGCAAAAACCTTAGTAAATATTTTAAGCTTCACAGGCTATATACGTTTTCTTTGTTACCTCTTCCTCCTCCTCATCCCCCTTCTCTTCCCTCTCCTCCTCCTCTTCTTTTAAAAGCATTGTTAGCTCAGAGCCACACAAAAACTGGTGTGCGCAGTGCTTATCAAACGGTATTGTGCATACAAATACCTGATGAAGAGAGGGGAATCTTGGTAAAATGCAGATTCAGATCTGAGATATGCGGGTTGGGGCCTGAGATCCTCAATTTCTAATGTGCCTTCGGATCATGCTTCTGTTGCTAGTCGAGGGGCTCACACTTTAGATTCCCGAAATGTTGAGGTTGCCCTGCTTCGTGGCACTTCATGTGACAAACAACCCCCACGCCCCCTTACTGTTCTGTTCTCAGTCCCCAGTGAGTTTTGCTGACAACTCAGCTTTGTTTTTTGACCAAATAATGGAGTTGTTTTAGCCAATAACACAGAATACCCAGTAGTTTGGTGCTCCTTGGTAATCTTAAAGGCCCACCCTCTTTGGGAATGTGATGAAAGTTACACCCCCCCGCCCCACACCACCACTGCTGCCTCGCCTTTACACAATATTACTCCGCCCACCCCACACCACCACTGCTGCCTCCCCTTTACACAATATCACTCTTTTCCACACAGTTTGAAAGAATCCAAAGACTTATGCATTGAGTCCATCTTAAAGACCACTGCTATTGTTATGTAATGTCTGAATTTAAGAAAGCTCAGAATGAGTCCCCATATTTTTAATAACATCGTAAAACTTAGATTGTAGCTGTATTTTTGCATATCTATGTCTGTCTTTCTAATCTATTTTTCTCTCTGTCTCTCTAATCTACCTATCTGGCTGGCAAGACTGTTACAGTTCACTTTTTGTCCTAATGATCTATTGCAGGCCTGATGATTTCATTATAACCTAAAATTATAAATGAAGAAAATAACGTTAACTGTTGTTAGGAGTGAGGACAAATTGTTACACACCTTTTATTAAACTTGTTCACAGTGCTCTTTTATCTATCAATTTTTAAAAATTGCTTGAGATATAATTCATATTCCACAAAATTCACCCAAAGTATACAATATAATAATCTTTATTACATTCACAGAGTAATGCAACCATCACCACAATTAGTTTTAGAATATGTTCATCATCCCTAAAGAAATCCCACCCCCTCTGGCAGCACCTTCCCAGGCCGCCCTCATTCCCCACTTCCATACCCCAGCCCTAGCCAAGCATTAATCTGCATTTTACGTCCATGGACTTCCTACTGTGGACATTTCATATGAATGGAATTGTACAATATATGGTCCATTGCAACTAGCTTCTTTCACTTATTTTTTCAAAGTTCATCTATGTTGCAGCATGTATTATTAACACTTCATGTTTAAGGCTGAATAATATTCCATTATGTGGATATGGCACATTTTATTTATCCATTCATCATGGACATTTATTTTGTTGATTCATTCTTTGTTATCTATTCAGTTGGTAGACATTTGGGTTGTTTCTACTTTTTTGGCTATTGTGAATAATATTGCTATGAATATTCATGAGTGAGTTTTGTGTGGATGTATGGTTTCATTTTGGGGTGATACATATCTAGGAGTGAAATTGCTGGGTTATATGGTAACTACATGTTTGACATTTTGAGGAACTTCCAGATTGTTTTCTAAAGTGACTGTACGATTTAAATTCACACCAGCAATGGATGAGGTTTTCAGTTTTTCCACACCCTTGACAATACTTGTTATTTTACATTGCTTTGATTATATACATCCTAGTGGGTGTGAAATGTATTTCATTGTAGTTTTGTTTTGCATTTATCTAATAGCTAATGATGCTGAATATCTCTTTATGTGGTTGTCGCTATTTGTCTAACTTCTTTGTCAAATTTGTCTAACTACTTATTCTAATCCTTTGCCTATATTAAAATTTGATGATTTATATTTTTATTGAGCTATGAGTTCTTTATATGTTCTAGATATAAATCCATTGTTAGGTATATGATTTGCATATTTTTTTCTGATTCTCTGGGTAGTATTCTTTCAAGCACAAGTATTAAAAAATTTTATAACGTCCAGTTTATCTCTTTTTTTCTTCTGTTGCTTGTGCTTTTGTTATCATATCCAAGAAGCCATCACCTAACTCAAAATCATGAGTTATATAATCCCAGCTACTCGGGAAGCTGAGGCAGGAGAATCGCTTGAACCAAGGAAGTAGAAGTTGCAGTGAGCTGAGATAGTGCCACCGCAATCCAGCCTGAGTGACAAGAGTAAAATTCCATCCAAAAAAAAAAAAAAAAAAGGAGAAAAGAAAAGAAATAGGAAGAGAAGGATCTGTTGATATTTTTCATTTATATGGTGTCAATTACCATTATTCTTGCAAATGTTCTACCAGCTGCTCCAAGTAAATAAAAAGGAGACGCCTCTCTAATTTCTTGTAATCATTTCATAGTTTTACTTTTTATATTTAGGTTGAAGATGTTCTTTGATGTTTTTATTAAAGTAGGAGTAAAATTACTAGATGAGTATCCTGACATGACAGTACTATAATCTCTAGGTAACATAGTTTACATATATTGTAATGATAAATGAGTAACATTCTTTGTGTGCTCATTGGACATATTGGATTTTAAATGTTATTGCAAATAGCTTAACTATTTTGTCACTTTTTCTTTTATAAATCAATTATTTTATATTTTATTTAATAAGTATTAGTGTATTTCAGGTCTTATTCAGCCCTTATCCAGGCCTACTGCCTAATAAGTTAGGGAACAAGTTGATATAGTAAATAGCACCCTAGTAGCATGGATGATTTACTTGCTTACTTTTAATAGTAGAACAGTTTTTGCAGTAGGGAGAATGTAGGTCACCGTGCATAGGGAGATTAAAGGAGAACAAAGAGGCTATCTAAACAGATGATTGTAACCTACTATCATCTTGTTACATGAAAAGTGACATAAAACTCTTGATATATTTTAGGATCAGAGTCTATGGCTATGTATCCAGACATTTACATTGAGAATATGTTTCTGATTTGTAAGCTACTTATATTCAGCCACTCATATTTAAAAACTTCGGGGTCTTTCTTGATTATGAATTTAAAAATTCCTTGTTACTTTTATATTCTTTAAATTCCTCATTGCTTTAAGACCCGGTACTCATGCTCTATAACCTTTATTATTGTGATGTATACTGTAATTACCTATCTAGATGCTTTGGATCTTTTCAGTTTTTTAAAAAATTTCTGACCTGTGGACCATAAATTACTCTTTTGCTTTAGATATCTAACACTTGTAATGTATACATTCTTTTTTGGTCTAATGTGATTAAAAAAAATAGTCAGCAACCTTTGATAGTTAATCCTCTTCAAATAAAAAAGTTCATTTGATTGAATTAAATTCCCTTGAATACATTAAAATATGTATTTTCAATTAATATTGAGTGTGAACTGAGGTAACATTGAGAAGTAAATATTACTCCTATCATCTATTGAAGAGAAATGTGCTCATGTTAGGTGATTGGTTGGAAAGTCTTATATAAGAGCACACTTTTAAGAAGTGCTTATCTATATAATCATTATGTCCCCATATATGGTGATTCCTCTCAGTGTCTCCTTTTTACTTACTTGGAGCAGCTGGTAGAACATTTGCATGAATAATGGTAATTGACACCATATAAATGAAAAATATCAACAGATCCTTCTCTTCCTATTTCTTTTCTTTTCTCCTTTTTTTTTTTTTTTTTTGGATGGAATTTTACTCTTGTCACTCAGGCTGGATTGCGGTGGCACTATCTCAGCTCACTGCAACTTCTACTTCCTTGGTTCAAGCGATTCTCCTGCCTCAGCTTCCCGAGTAGCTGGGATTATAGGCGTCCACCACCATGCCCGGCTAAGTTTTTACATTTTTAGTAGAGATGAGGTTTCGCCATGTTGGGCAGGCTGTTCTCAAACTCCTGACGTCAGGTGATCTATCCGCCTTGGCTGCCCAAAATACTGGGATTGCAGGTGTGAGCCACCGTGCCCGGCCTCTCTTCTGATTTCTTACACCCCTTACAGCCCCACTTGTATTGCATTCACAGGGAAGTCATTGTTACAGTCTCTCTTTCTTTGTACTGTGTATGGTGATATACCAAATTCTGTCAAGCATTTCGATATGGTGTATTTTTCCTTCTTCTTTTCTACCTAAACCATCATTTCCCAAGGTCAGGTTCTTTTTATTTTTCTCTTGAACTATTTAAGTAAATTGCAACTGTCTTCATGTCTCCATTGCTATCCCTTATTGATAATGCAGACTAAAAATATCTTTCAATTATACAGATAGTCATGTCACTGCTCCCTTAAAAATCTGGGAGCCCTGTAAAATAACATCCCACTCTCCTGAGCATGGTACAAAGCCCGTGGTCTCAGGCTCCAAGGCTGCCTCAAACCTTTTCCTGCCGTATCAGCTTCCTTCCTGATTATGAAACGTACCATGCACATAACTCTCATTTCTTTGTCTTTTTGCTGATGGTATCTCTTGACATGATGCTTTTTTCTTTTAGTTGTCATTTTTCATTCTTTACAGCTCCATCTAAATATAATTTTTGGGGGGAAAGAGATCTCTTATTATGCTTGATTTAGGGTTAACTTTTAAATTTTTTTTCTTTCTGCCTATAGTGCGTTTCTTATATACCTCTATGCAGCATATTACATTTTAACATACAGATTTATACTTAACATACAGATTTATACATACAGATTTATACTCTTCAGTCAAACACACCTGAGTTCAAAAGCCTGCCTCTACTGCTTGCTTCATCTACATTTCTGGGCAACTGACCTCATTTACTAAGCTTTTGCCTCATCTGTGAAATGCAGATAATATTTGTACATAATTTGCAGGTCTCTTTTTGCGTTAGTCTGATAACACATTGGCAGCACATTAAATGATATCTATGTGTGTCTTCTAGGTGCTTCCTTACGTGACTTTCTTCCTCAGTATATAACAAGCAATCTGAGGATGGGAAATTAGTGTTACTCATCTTAGTACCCATGCTGATCCCAGAAGAACAAGAAAGTCTCTTGTCCTCTTTTACTTCTGCTTGTCATGATTCATGGAACACATTAAACCTAAGTCCTTTGAGTTAACATATTAATTTATTGGTAAATGGCCGCATTCTACAAAGGAGTTGAGATGACTTATGAGATGCATACACAAAACGAAACATAAAATACGATTCAATTGAATAATTGAAGAGTTTAATTTCACCATCAGGAACCTCAGTGAAACGGAAGGTTGAGATAAGGAAATGTTAAAGCTTGCCTTTATTCTGTCCTGTTTTGCAGGATCGCGTCTTCGCCAGGAAGACTTTCCCCCACGGATTGTGGAGCACCCTTCTGATGTCATCGTCTCGAAGGGAGAGCCCACGACTCTCAACTGTAAGGCGGAGGGCCGGCCAACGCCCACCATTGAGTGGTACAAGGATGGGGAGCGAGTGGAGACTGACAAGGACGATCCCCGGTCCCATAGGATGCTTCTGCCCAGCGGATCCTTGTTCTTCTTGCGCATCGTGCATGGGCGCAGAAGTAAACCTGATGAAGGAAGCTACGTTTGTGTTGCAAGGAACTACCTTGGTGAAGCAGTGAGTCGAAATGCATCTCTGGAAGTGGCATGTAAGTGAACATAGTGAACCTCATATGCACATTTACTTTTATTTATTTCAAGTAAGTTTCGATGTGTTCCCATAGACGCTAAAACCTAAAGAATCTATCATCACATTGCATGATTTTCCTTAGTCTTCTTCAGAGGAGTCTGGTCAAGAGAGTATCAAGCCAGGGTGTTGTAGTCAATTTGTTTATGTGAAATCAAGACGGCCAATATGTTATTATAAGAAAACACAGAGGCAATGAAGCTGTTCATACTTAAGATTTGAATTGTTAATGAAAGACATAATCAGGTATTACAGTTGGCTCTGTTAAAATGAAAAGTTGATGTGTAGCATGATACCAAATACAAGGCATACGTTCAATATCGCACCTATGTCTGTCATCAATTTATGTATAAGTAATTATTGATAAACACACCCTGCCACACACATATAAATATATACATTAACTTCGAAATCCAACTTTTATCAGCAACATTAAAAAGAACCTATTCTTTTATTCTGTAGATTATACCTACTCTTCCAATTCAGGAATTATTACGTTAGGTGTGGCGAGGAGAATACCCCAACAATAGCAGCAATTATACTTTATTTACTTACTCAACGCTCATCGGAGAGGAGATCTGCCGTCTGCGCGAACAGAATGTTCATGTATGGGAGGGTTTCTCACTTCTACTCAATCTTGGTAATCAAAATAGCTAAGGACTTGCCTTACTGTTGGTGTTTTTATATATTTATTATTTCCTCATCAAATAGCGCAAATAGCAGTGGTAAATCAAGATGTCAATGTTTTCCATCGGTTTAAACACTGACTCCGTAACTTCATGGATGATTTTCTAGACAAAATTAAAAATAGGATAGTGTTTTTTTTTCCTAATTTGTAACTGAGGGTTTGGGTTTATAATGTAAACAATACCATAAAAGTTTGACATTATCTGTTTTGAGGAAAGATTTTATCTAGAATAAATTGTGTATAAGATGCCAACAATTTCTGTAATCCCAGCACTTTGGAAGGCCGAGGCGGGTGGATCACGAGGTCAGGAGATCGAGACCATCCTGGCTAACACGGTGAAACCCCGTCTCTACTAAAAATACAAAAAATGAGCCCGGCGTGGTGGCGGCGCCTGTGGTCCCAGCTCCTCGGGAGGCATGAGGCAGGAGAATGGCGGGAACCCGGGGGGCGGAGCTTGCAGGGAGCCAAGATGGCGCCGCTCACTCCAGCCTGGGCCACAGAGCGAGACTCCATCTCAAAAAAAAAAAAAAAAGGGCAACAATTATGCCTTAAAATCTTTGCACTCTTCAGCTTCCTTGTTGTCATGTACATCTTCAAAGATAACAGAATTGGGAGATTTCAGGATGCTAGAGTCTTATGTATATAGCTATTTATATTTTCTCCTAAATCATAGCTCATGGACTCATGTCTTTCTTTTGGTAAACAAAATTGTACTTTTCTTTTTTTTGAGACAGAGTCTCCCGCTGTCACCCAGGCTGGAGTGCAATGGCGTGACCTCGGCTCACTGCAACCTCTGCCTCGCGGGCTTAAGCAATTCTTCTGTTTCAGCCTCCCAAGTAGCTGGGATCACAGGCACCGCGCCCAGCTAATTTTTGTGTTTTTAGTAGAGACAGGGTTTCACTGTGCTACCCAGGCTGGTCTTGAACTCCTGACCTCAGGTGATCCACTCGCCTACAATTTCTTACATAACTATTCCAATGACGTTTTTCATTCTCAGCCATCTACTTCTGATTTATAGTTTCTGCTAAGAAACCTGGAACCCACAAGTTCTGGAAATGTTTAACTCCAATAGGAAAATACTAGGAGAATCCTAAGACCCATATTTTTTATTTTTTGTGAAGTGCCTTGAGATACGAGCATTAGAACTTTAGCTAACAGTGGGATTTTGTACTGGCCACTAAATAGTTTTATTTTTATAAAATAATACTTCAAAAAGCCCTTAAATTAAATGCAGTTTAATGAAATTTGAAACACACACACACAAATTCAAGAATGCAAATATACATACCTGTTCCATTTTTATTTTGAAATATCTAATTTTGGAAACTTTTCAAACATGTTGAAATACTTTAATACTAAATTTTATTGATTTTTACTTCAACAGACCCTTTTATGGTGAATATGATTGGCATTATTCTCCCATTTTCAAGATAAAGAAAATGATGCCCCAAAAGTTTAGGTGACCAAGATTCAGACAATAAATTAATGGGTTTGCTAGACCAGAACCTGAATCTTCTAATTTTTATTTTTAGGGAATTATGTCGTATTTGAAGAAACACTCTAAATGACATCTGTTCTTTTTTAAATACATAAAAATTAAGAAATTTTAATTTTTCAGAATTTAAAAAATTTTATCTACTCAGCAGCAAATAACCTGTTTAAATCCTTAACCAAATTTTACTTTTCAAAATTAAAGTATATAAAATTAACCAGTCATTTTATTGTTTCATCTAAAAGAATTGCTTTCTTTTCTAATTGCATCATTAATAATGAATCAAACTGTTTTAATGGGAATATTTTAAACCATGATTTGTGTGTGTGTGTAATGTGACAGTAATATTTTTTTATTTTGAGATAAGTGAGCTTTAAGAAATGCTTGAATTACTCATGACCTAGAGAGGAAAACAAGAAGGCTTGCAAATTGGATTAGGTAGTGAATAAAATTCCCTTTTCTAATGCCATGTCAGTAGTTCATTCCATTTGAGGCATCACAAGGTCAAATAATATTCGTTTATATGTTGCTCATCTCTTTCCATTAGCTCATCAGTCTTCTATCTTTCCTTACGTATTTCATAAAACATATTAATATGGAAATTTGGGTCAAAGCATTGTGATTTTTCAGTACCTATTGGTAACTAATGTGTATTTTTATAAAATGACAGAGGAACAGCTGTAGAGGAACAACTCCAGATTATGTTAAATTGGCCTTCATATTTTAGAAAACTCAACATAAATACTCATTGTGGTACATTCACTTAGTTTATTAATGGAAGGTGGATATCCACTGACAGAGGTGTTAAGGAATAGCAATGAAGACACATTCCAATGTGTTCTCAAAGAGCTCACATTCTAGTTGGGATGACAAACATGTAAATAAAGAGTTACTAAACAAAATAGACAAACAATAAAGCCTTTATAAAGACATGTAAAAAATACTATGCAAATCCGGAGGGAAGATATGTAATTCTTTCTAGATAAGTAAGTTTAAGAAATGATTCTAAGAGGATACATTATTTTAGCTGTGATTTAAGGTCATGTAAGAATGTCCCAGGTGGAAATTGAAGTGAAAGACCATCCTGGTAGAAAGAATGGAAGCTTAAATGAACACTGCGTATTTGGAGAACTGCCAGGTGTCTGGATATGAGGTTGGGGGCAGAGTAAATTGGAAAGGTAGGCATGTGCTGAATCAAAATCTAAGCTATTTTGTTATGAGAATAGAGAATCTTTGAAAGAGAATTGAAGATTGCATTAAAGGTATGATGATTGAAGTCAGAGAGGCGTTAAGTACTGTCAAATAATTCAGAAAAGAGTTGATGCTAGATTCTGACCTGAACATAGCATTGAAGATTGAAAGGAGGAAACAGTGGGAAACATATTTAGGAATTATAAACTCTGTGACATTATGATCATTTTGGAGAAGTAGGGGATGATTACTAGATTTGTTTTGTTTTGTTTTTTGGCTGAATGACTGGCTATATGGTGCTACCATCCATAGAGGTGGAGGGTAGGTAAGGGAGAGCTAATTCTAGGGAACAGAACAGTATGGTAAACTTTAGCTGTATTGTTTGACATACCAATGAAACAGTAAGCTTAAAATATCTCAAGTTTCATTAAAGAAACAGCTTCTGGAGTTGAGGGGAGAGGTCTTTCCGAGATAGGTGTGGAAGCCACGAAAATATATAGAAGTGGATGTGATTGCCAGGCAGCCTGTGTTCAGGGTGCAGTTAATAAGAGCTGAGTCCAATCTCAATGCTCAGAACAGCAATATTTACTGGTGGTCAAGGCAAGAAATGCTCATGCAAAAGGATCAGGCTCAGTAAAAGTATCAGAGTGATAGAATATAGGCAGTGAAGTGGCAAGAATAACCAAGGAATACTTTAAAAAATACTGAAAGTGTGGCCGCCGTGTGATGGTTCACACCTGTAATTCCAGCACTTTGGGAGGCTGAGGTGGGTGGATCACTTGAGGCCAGGAGTTTGAGACCAGCCTGGCCAACATGGTGAAACCCCGACTCTACTAAAAATACAAAACTTAGCCAGGTGTGGTGGCGGGTGCCTGTAATCCCAAGTACTCAGGAGGCTGAGGCGGGAGGATTGCTTGAACCTGGGAGGCAGAGGTGGCAGTGAGCTGGGATTGTACCACTTCTCTCCAGACTGGGTGAGAGAGCAAGACTCTATCTCAAGCAAACAAGCAAACAAACAAACAAACCGACCACAAGAGTACTAAAAGTGGTTGACACAATGCAAATCCCAAATGCTGGTCAAATAAACAGTACCTGTGGGCTCTAGTGATGGGGACAGAGCACAACAGCTGAAGAGTGAGTAGTGGTGGAATGGAAGTAGCACATGCTGCCAGTTCTCTCCTAGAATGTAGTTCTGAATGGAGCATGGAGAATTAGAGCAGGGTACCTCAACCTCTGCATTACTGACATTTGGGATCAAAATTTATTAAGTGTGTGTGTTTGGGGTGGGGGGTGGGTCATGCTCTAGATTGTAAGATATTTAGACACATCTCTGGCGTTTGTTCACGAGATGCCAGTGGGATCCTCCCTAACCCTGTTGAGACAAACAGTGTGTCTCCAGATATTGGAAATATTCCCCAGGAGAGAAAGTCAGTTGAGAACCACTGACCTAGATGTACCTAAGTAGTCAAGAGTGTATTGATATGTAGGACATAAACATGTGACAACTTTTATTGTAAAATGATTATTGATAAAAAATACGGATTTTAAAAAAATATTTTTGCTTCACATTAGTTGTCATTTTTAATTTCGAAAATGTTGGATTCTACTATGATATGAAATGTGGAATTTTATTGATAACCATCTGTCTTGACTGGTTTTTTGGAAGTCAGCCAGTTCTTTACCATATTGTATTCATTTTGATGTTTGTTTGTTTTCCTTTAATACATGCTTCAGCTTTATGTTCTGGAACAATACAGCAGAGGGAAAAAAATTCAGGACCAATCATTGCAATGGAATCACCTCAAATTTGCTTTTATTTTTTTCTTAGTTTGCAAAAAAAAAAAAAAAAAAAGCTATCCAGAAAGTGTTTTATGAGTCACTTGACCTCAAGAATAATCTCTAGGCAAAAATTGTTTTTTAAATAGTTATATAACGATTGTAGAGTTGATAAGAAAGAGGCCTGGTACTCAAAAAGGGAATACGTAGTTTTCCAATGGGACCACCAAGACAGCCATGGTGTAGCTGGTGCAGATAAAGTTTCAGTTCTGAATGCTTGTGCTCCCTGTTTACCGAGCAGAAGGAGCACAGGGGGTCCTCACAGAGATTGTAGCTGCCTGTGATCAGCCTGAGTCAGTGGCAGCCTCTAGAGATGGCAGCTGTAGCCCCAGGTGGCAAATATATGACAGCAGCTTGATCTATCGACCAGGGTAAGAGGGGGTTCTGGCCTAAATGAAAATTCATGAAAAATTGATGAAGTCCCCAGATTATTTTTTCCGTTTCCTTTTCTCAGCACTGTGCCAGTGCAGAGAGTGGAGATTAAATGAGGTGCTGAACACTTTAGTGGCAAGGAGGTTGTGGTTCAAAGGTCAGGGGTCACATAGAAACCGATCTTTTTTTTTTCTTTTTTCTTACTGCTAAAGCAAAACACAGCAAACTTTTCAGATTAGCTGCGATTTACCTTTGCTTTGATAAATAAAATGACTACATGCTCAAAAGTTGGCTTTTGATGCAGTTACAAGAGAACAGATGTGATTCATAATTCAAACGTGGAACTGGAAATAGGTTGAATTCCATGACTTTAGGATGTTTTTTTTCTTTTGCTTTCTTTTATTTTTTGTCTTCTGTATCAAGGCTCATGCTGTATGAAAGTCATTTAGAGAAGAAAAAGGTCTTGCATTATTTATAGGTCACGGGTTGCAAGAATAGCAAAGCTGTGGAACACTGTACAAACATGATGCTCCTATTTGCTTTAAATCAAAAATTAAATTGATGGTTTATCTGTATGAAGAAGAGAGGTTACAGAAATAGACTGACTTTAGTATGAGAGGACACATGTGGCATTAAAAATGAAGACAATGTAAATAGCTTCCTCATATCCTCAAGTTAATAAATATGTAAATTTTTGTTTTTTATTTTATTTTGGCTGTCAATGAATCTTATCGAGGCAAAATACTTTTATACATCATAAAGACACAAGAAAAATTAAATTGCAAAAAGACCAAGCCATAGAGAGCTTTTCAAAAAAATGCTTAATTGAGATATATTTAACATACCATATCATTTACTCTTTTAATATATACAAATCAGTGTTTTTGGCATATTCACAGGGTTGTGTAATGAACACTGTAATCAAATTTAGAACATTTTCATCAATCCTACAATAAACTCTATACCCATTAGCACTCAGTTCCCATTCCTACACCCTCTCACCCCAGCCCTAAGTAAAAGCTAATCTAATTTCTATAGCTATACATTTTCCTATTCTGGACAATTCGTATGTTGGAATGATACAATATATTGTCTTGTGTGACAATAATAGCATCTTTTCCTTAGCATTAATGTTTTCAAGGATCGTGTTTATTGTCGCATGTATCAGTACTTTATTTTTTATTATTGCTGAATAATATTTCATGTTATCAACATACCACTTTTTATTTTATCCATTCATCGTATGATAGACATTTATGTTACTCCCACTTTTTATCTACTATGAACAATGCTGCTATGGAAATTTTTGTACACATTTTTGTGTGCACATATGGTTTCGTTTGGGTATTGTCTTAAGTTTATGCCTAAGAGTAGGACTGTCGAGTTATATGGTAACTCTGTTTAACTTTTTGAGGAATTTATATGTAATTATTATTAAGTGTAGATTCAATGATATTTATTGGTGCATTGAAGTAACTGTATCCAACTCCCCTCTCAGTATGAAACACAGTCATAAAACATTTCTAGTGTTTAATAAATATTATTGTATGGCTGTTATGTTAGATTTTCTGTGTCATATTTCCATAATTTCAGGTAAGATTCAACTATTTAAAAATATAGAACAATTAACCATATGGAAACAGCGGATGGCCACAAAGTTCCTAATAAATTCTTGTGTAACTTCTACTAGACTGTTTTCACTTTGCTCCCAATTAAGTTGGAAAATCTTGCTATTTGAATCTTCACTTCATTTTCTGTTCTGTTTGTGTTTGTTCTGAAACTGGCAATTTGTTTTCTCAGAAGCTGACATTACCTTTCCTGAGAATAACTGACAGTACTTTTCTCATTATCAGGTTACTTTCTCTTACAAATATACTGAGGTTTTTTCTTTTACTTGTCAGGTTCAGACTAGGAAATTAGTGAGTGATTATACTAGAAGTCTAAGAGTGGGAAAACAAAGAACTATTATTCTGTATCCTTCTTAAAACAAATAAGCATACAAACAGACCTATCAACTTAAATTCAAACTCCATGGCAGTGAAGTGGACTAGAACTAATATTTACAGGTGTGGACCAAAAAGAATATAGGAGCAACTTTTGTTGTTATTGTAATTTTCTCCATTTGCATTTCTACAAATGTCAGGTGAGAGTTCAGATATTTTTGGTGGTAATGGTGGGTGGTAGGGGAGGATACTTAACTGAAAAATGCTCCCTAGCTCAAAGTACTTCACCGAATAATGTGAGTGTGTTATTTGGGCTGTTTGGTGAGTGTGCCTTTTAATTTTGTCATACTCCATCAAATACTTTCAAGTGCAGTCTCTCCTTTGATCTTCACAAATGAAGGTGTGAAATTGCTACCCTTGGGGAACATGTTTGAATTTGTGATCTGTTTAAGTATGTACAATGCTGTATTTTGATACGAAGTTTCTGTCTGTTGATTGAATTAACTGTATTCAGACCCTCTCTCTCAAGTCTCAAGTTGCCATTCACTGACAATTAGCCTGAATTAACTCTGACTCCAGGGAAAGCATATAAACGAAGTGAAGTCATCGTGTCCTCTACTTTTCAAAAGTTTATTCCTATAAACAGTATCATTCTGAGTATGATGCTGAGGTCTTCAGTCATATAGATCCTATCCGTCAAATGAAAAGGAAACATATTCATAGTGATACGACGAGTTAAGGAGACAATATGTTGAGATCCGCTCTGGTTTTCAACCCCAGAAACCCTCTTTATATAAAGTTAAGAAAAATAATTTAGGGTTTTGAATTTATTTCTTGCTATAATTTTTTTTTTTTTTTTTTTTTTTTTTTTTTTTTTTTTTTTGAGATGGAGTCTCGCTCAGTCACCCAGACTGGAGTGCAGTGGTACGATCTCAGTTTACTGCAGCCTCTGCCTACCAGGTTCGAGCGATTCTTCTACCACAGTCTCCCAAGTAGCTGAGACTACAGGCAGGTGCCACCACACCTGGCTAATTTTTGTATCTTTAATAGAGGTGGGATTTTGCCATGTTGCCCAGGCTGGTCTTGAACTCTTGGCCTCAAGCAATCCTCCCGCATTGGCCTCCCAAAGTGCTGGGATTACAGGTGTGAGCCACCGCGCCCGGCCTCTTACTACAAATTTTTAATTTATTAAATTTCAACTGGTGTGTAGATGCAAGTTGATTTTACGGAAAATGTATGTAGGTTGACATTATGCTTAGGAATTACAATTTCGTGCAGTAGCTGATACGCTTTTCTCCCAGAATTTGTGTTTTGGCAGAATAGATTGCCAATTTCCCCTCTTTAGATTGTATTTGTTTCTGATAATTATAATGTGCATCTTTTAATTCTGAAACACCCTCAACAAGGTTTCTATAATTACTTAAGGCAAGTTACACTTGTTTTAAGCATGAGTCAGTATATATGATAAAGTCTTTACAGGAGTATAGAAGTAAAAACAATAGGTGAAGTTTTGTTTAACTCTGAACGTTTTTTCTTTATAGATGTTTCTGACAGTCTATGATTTAACTGCTGAGGGATGAGGTTCGATAGTATTAAGATATTCTCTCCACTATATACCATTAGAATTGGTTTTTCCTCTCAGGAGATTTTCAAAGGCAATTCTCAACCACCCATTTCTGAATTAAAAATACTTATACATTTTTGTCAATTAGACATTCATCCACCTTTTGTCAATGTCTCCCAAGAAATACTGTATGAAAGCATTACTGAGCCCCAGGTTGGGATGGTTCTGTAAGCTATTTAAGGTTTTCTAGCACAGTCCTCCTTTGTCTACTAAGACATTAGTAGTATAATATCTCTGGATGTCTTAGTCTGTTCAAGCTACTACAAGAAAATACCATAAATTGGGTAGCTTTTCATGAAAATAAATTTATTTCTCTTCGTTCCAGAGCCTATAAGCCTGAGCTGAGAGAGCCAGCATTGTTGGGTTTTGTGAGGCCCCACCTCCTGGTTCATAGATTGTATCCTCACAAGGTGAAAAGGCACTAATCCCATTTAGAAGAGCGCTGCCTCATGACCTAATCATCTTCCAAAGGGTCCACCTTCAATGACATCACCATGAGGGATAATATTTCAACATGCGAATTTTGGGGGATAGAAATATTCTGACCACAGCTCTGGCCCTTGGTGAGGCAAGGGTTGTAAGAGAGGCAGGTGTTTGGATGCAGTGACAGACAGGGCCTGGAAATTGAGCTTAAATTAACGCCCAAGTAGAGAAAAGGCTCTTCTTTGTCACCTATATTGGCAGCCCTACACATTAGTCAGTTCCTCATCTGAGGAGTTAACCAGCTGAGAATTAAAAATAATTTTTAAAAACCAACAAAAATAGTACCAACAAGAAATATTACAAATCATATGGTATAGCATCTATTTGCGTAGCATTTACACAGTATTAGGTATTATAAGTGATCAAAAGATGATTTAATATATACAGGAAGATGTGCACAGCTATATGCAAATACTATGTCATTTTATAAAATGGACTTGAGCATTCAGTGGTCTTGGTATCTGCAGGGGTCTTGGGACCAGTCTTCTCTGGACACCAAGGGACGAATGTACCTCTTTCTGAGAGTCAGGCCATTTGCTAGTTATGCAAGTATAAAGGCAATCATCACATTTTTTGTGTGATTATCTAACATTTAAGTCTGAACCAAGATTTTGGAATAAACATCAGAGTATCTATATATGGAAATAAAATGTAACTATTTTTTCCATGATATGAGGTGTATTTGATAGAAACTATTTTATATAAATTTGTCTGCCTCATTTTCTTCCTTCTTGCTTTCTTAGCTTATTCAAACTGAACAAGTACATTATACATTATACATATATGTATATATGTGTGTGCATATAAACATACATATATTTTTTTCTTAACATGAGGTATATTTGATATAAATCATTTTATATAAGTTCACCTGCCTCTTTTTCCTTCTTCTTGCTTTCTTATTTATGTTGAATGAGTATATTATACATATATGTGTGTATCTATGTTTATATATATACATAGATACACACATGCATACATATATATATTTGTATATATGATATGATATTAGAGATGTGATCCCACTCACTGTGTTGCCAAGGCTGGTCTGGAACTCCTGGCCTTGTGTGATCCTCCTACCGTGGCCTCACAAAGTGCTAGGATTACAGGTATGCGCTATCAGGGCCAGAGGATATTTTCTCTTAAATCAGTTTTTAAACGTCTTTATTGGGTTTCCTAATCGTTAAGATTAAAATGGGGTTCAAGAGCACCTCAGTGGTGCTGGGCTGTAGATGAGGAGTCTGAGTCGCCTCGCCAGGTGACGGTGGACATTCTACCGTAGTGATGTAGGTGGGGCCTTCAGACGGGGCAGACTGCAGGAGTGAGGAGGGGCCACAAGGTGCTTCTAGGTGAATCTGAATGAAAGATGGACTTAGAAAACTGGAAGGAAGTGTAAAAGCAAAACCCTGAGGTTGTGCTTGGCCGGATTTCAAGCGCAAATAATACATTAGCTTAACTGGGGAGTGGATGTAGGATAGTAGAGGGGGATAATTTAAATAGCTAGTAGAAATTAGTAACGACTAAACGAATTGACGAGCTTTCATGTTATCCTAGAACCCAAGGGAGCCCCATCTGACGTGGGCTTGTTATTTGGAAGTGAGGTTTGTGAAAGGAGACATGATCAACACAGTGTGGGGTGGACGGGAGCCTACGAGTGTGGAGGGAGGAGATCTACTATACATAGTTCAGGTATAGTAGGATGAGGGTTAAGTGGATTAATTAAGTTGAGAATAGGAAAAGAGATAAAATGTTAAAAAAATGTGGATAGGAATATTAAAAAATGAATCTGTAGTTCAAGGGAAGATTTAAATTTCGTTTGCTAGAGTTTTGTACAGTACCTGCTACTGATCGGTCCTCACCTAGGTGTTACAGATACTGAGAACAAGCTTTGTTCAATGGGTATAGAGTTTCAGTTGGCACGATGAAAACATTCTAGAGATCTGTCGCGCAACAGTGTGAATATACGTAACGCTACTGACCCGTACACTTAAAAATGACTAAGACGGTGTATTTTATGTTATGTGGTTTTTTTTTTGCCACAACTAAAACATGAAAATATTAACAAAACAAATCAACCACCACCACAACAAAAACCAAGGCATGGCTCTTGCCATCAAAGAACATTCGATAGGATGGCCTCGAATGCAGTAAGTGTGAGAGTGAGGGAGGAGGAACTGCTGTGCTGTGAAATACAGAGGAGAAGAAGGCCAACTCTGCAAGAGAATGGGGAACAGGTGAAATGATTTCGCTAGGGAGAAAATAATTAATAATAATCTCTGGTGCTTGCTAAGGGCCAGGCTTATTTCTGTGTTTCACACTTACGGCTTATTCAATTCTCAAAACAACTCTAAAATTTGGGTACTATTATTTTCTCTCTCTTGTATTTGAGGTACACAGAAAGGAGGGTTGGGATTCGAACTCTGGCAGCCTGGCTCTCAAGCCTGCTTTCTTAATTACTATGCTAAGCATCCTCATTGATTTACCTGAACAAGCAAACAAAATCATTTGACACTTAAAAGGGTCATTAGCATTTTCTTAGGTATTTTACCCAGAAGCAGTTATTCATTTGTATGAATATAGTGATGACCGCTGGAATAGGTGAAGTCAAAGAGCAGCATTTTGGCGCTACAATTCTGTGATTCATGGGATATTACGGAAAGAAACAACAGGAAGAGGAATCTTTTCTATTTTTTTATTTAGTTACATATTGACATTTGAGAGCTCATTAGTTTATTCAAGTAATTTGATTTTCTCTCTACAGTTCCTAGTTGTCAAATATTAGTATCAAGAAAATCCATCACTTTCAGTTCTTATTGACATGTTTGCAGGCCAAAGCAGCTCGGAGATAAAGAATCCAATTTATAAGACAAGTCATCTATCATTTAATATCCAAAGATAACTTGACTAAGTTTTATAGAAAAAGAAATATGATAATAGCAATGATATCTTACTACTTTAGGATGATTTCTGGAGTTTTTTGAGTCAACATATTTATATGCATTATTTCATTGCTATATGTATTTGTAGACATTTGCTGACTTCAATAGTTTCTAAGTTCAATACATAGTATCATTAACATTGGTCTATTTGACTTTCAAATTACTGTTATATATATATATATATATATATGAATCAAACGAGGAAGTACAGCCTTTTCAACCAATGATGCTGGTGGAATTAAATATCCGTAGACAAAAATAAAAGAACCTTGACTTAAACCTTACAAATTATGCAAAAATTAATCTGAAATGGATCATACAGTTAAATGTAAGGCATAAGACTATATATATAAAAATATATAAATGTAAATATAAGTATATATACACACACATATACATATATATATAGAGAGAGAGAGAGAGGGTCTCACTCTGTCACTCAGGCTGGAGTGCAGTGGTGTGATCGCAGCTCACTGCAGCCTTGACTTCCCAGACTCAAGTGATCCTTCTGCCTCAGCCTTCCCAGTAGCTCTTACTGCAGGCATGCGTCACTAAGCCCAGCCAATTTTTGTACTTTTCGTGGAGATGGGGTTGTGCCCTCTTGCCCAGGCTGGTCTCAAACTTCTGAGCTCAAGCTGTCCAACTGCCTTGGTCTCCCACAGTGCTGGAACTACAGGTGTGAGCCATTGCGCCTGACTTAAAACTATAAAATGTTTAAAAAATAACGAAGGAGAAAATCCTTTGTGTCTAGAATTTGGTGAAGAGTAAAACATTAACCAAAAGATAAAATTAATAAATTTGACTTTATTAAAATTAAAACTTTAATTCTCTTAAAGATCTTGTTTATGGAAAAAAAAGACAAGCTACATACAGGGAGAACCACATATCTGAAAAAAGCGTATCTAGAATTTATAAAGATATATCAAAATTCAACATTAAATAAAACTAATAATCAAGCTGATGTCTTTTTTATTTTAAAATAAGTATACACAGGAAGTATGTCTAGTACTAGAGATACTAGTAGTATCTCTCTTAGTTCCCGTGAATCTATACTTATTACCAAATAAAATGTTAAAATTACTTGTCAAGCTATCTTAAGTAGACATTAATAATATACATAAAAATGAATTTGAAACTGAATAGTTCTTTGGAAAGCTTTTGAATGTTTTTTCTTAAAAGTTGATGAATTCATATTTTTAAGTGTCCATGTTCTGTTAAGAATCTTACTCAAATTCATATTTACTGTTTTAAATTTATAAATTTAACTTGTGATACATTCTATATACAGTTTCATGAATTTATCTTCATATCTTTGATTTTTGTTCCATCATGGTTTTTTAGTTTAAGGATAGATTTTATTTCACTTTCTTTGTTAGGGGAAGGGAAAGAAACGAGGGGAATGGTTATTCATGGGAGTTTGGCAAGAATGCCCAAATCATGAATAGAGTGCATTATGTAGCTGGCACGAGGTCCCTACTTAGGTTAATAAAGAGATGCAGTTGATCTTGATTTGTTGCTGCTAAAATTATGCATGGATTATTGTTAATATTTGTACGTACCTGTTTAAGTTCACCATTACAACTGAAATGTCACTAAAGGAGAAAGATTGGCCGGGCGCGGTGGCTCCCGCCTGTAATCCCAGCACTTTGGGAGGCCGAGGTGGACGGGTCCCCTGAGCCAGGCGTTCAGGACCAGCCTGGGCAGCACGGTCGAACCCATCTCTACAAAACAATACGGTAATTAGCCGGGTCCTGCAGCGCCCGCTGGCGGGGAGGAGCCCGGGAGGCGGAGGTTGCCAGGAGCCGAGGTCGCGGCGCCACCGCTTTCCAGCCTCGGTGACAGAGCGAGACTCGGTCTCCGCAAAAAAGGAGAAAGCTCAAGGATTTTTTTGGTGGGGGCGGGAGGGCCGGAGTCTCGCCTTGTGGTCCAGGCTGGAGTGAGGTGGTGCGACCTCGGCTCCCTGCAGCCTCCACCTCCCAGACTCAAGCGCTGCTCCGGCCTCAGCCTCGGGAGAAGCTGGGACCGCAGGCGCCGCCACACGCCCGGCTGGTGTTTGTGTTTTTAGTAGAGACGGGGTTTCGCCAGGTGAGCCAGGCTGGTCTCGAACTCCTGATGTCGGCTGGCCCGCCCGCCTCGGCCTCCCGAAGTGCTGGGATTCCAGACGTGAGCCACCGCGCCCTGCCGAGAAAGATCAAGGATTTAAGACTGTCACAAGAAGGAAAAGCTGAAGGAATCGGAGTTATTGATCCAGGAGCATTAAAGACATCAGTAGATCCTATCGCTACTACCCAGCACATTAAGAACTATTATGCCAAAGAGAGAATACATTTATTCTATCTAACCTTAAGAGAGAGAAGGATCAGTGGATAAAAGCTGCAGCTTTTGCCTCAGTGGACCGTACGGTGATTATGTCATATGTGTGTTTTTTTTTTTTTTCCTGGGATCTTAAAGAACTGTGGGCAAGCCAAAACAGCAACGTGTTGTGGTCAGAAATAAAACTAAAAAGTTGCATAAAATATGTTTTGCTTTAGCTTTGCTTACATTTTTCCTCAAAG
Source organism: Rhinopithecus roxellana (assembly GCF_007565055.1). Taxonomy (NCBI): domain Eukaryota; kingdom Metazoa; phylum Chordata; class Mammalia; order Primates; family Cercopithecidae; genus Rhinopithecus; species Rhinopithecus roxellana. The sequence continues at coordinate 1,484,292 of NC_044549.1, forward strand.
GAAAACTGAATCTCCAGGATAATGAAACACGGTAACAAGACAGTTCTGACGCACTTTCAGTTGCAACATAATTCTCTGCACTTTAATGTACACAAGGAATTCGATGACGTAGAAATAATTTTCTTAAATTAAGCGTTATCACACTGTTTTGAAAAGTCCTTGAAAAAATCCCATTTGTGCATATATCTTACACATCTTATTTCAAAATCCATTGAGATTGTAAGCAATTAAATCAATTGCATTTTGTAGGCCAACCCCTCATTTATAACATGTAATTCCCCAGGACCCGCGTGTCCAGATTCAAGAACAGCTTGATAGAAAGACTGATTTATTTTTATTTTCTTCCTGGGTCTGCTTTGAATATTCTTAAAAGAAGGAGGAAAATGCTGTTTAATATTCATATAGGATTTTCTAATAAAAGCAGCTTCTCTCCAAAACCTGTTGAGAAGGACTACCTATAAAGGGATCAACTTGTGAAATCCTTCCTAAGTGTTTATTTGGTTCTTGGGGATTGATGGATAAGCTGATGGAGTCTAATCTTCAAATGTGTGTGTCATTAACAGAGATGTAAGAATCTCGATTTGCGTTGTCTTTTCCTTTGCTGACACATTATAAGGAAAAGCTTTACTAATGAAGTACCCAATGGTCATAACCCATTATATGCTGGAATCTCTCTTTCTATCAGATGACATGCAAATGAACTGTTCTATTTCTGTGGAGAAAGAGAGACAAGGAGTGGTCTAGTTAATCATACTTGAGGACTGCCAAGTTGTCTTCTGGGAAATAGTCTCATGATTCATTCTTATTTAAGGGTCCTCACCCTATGCATAAGAAAATCTCCCATTCATTCCATTTGGGTTGGACGTTAATTATAGGGGCATTAATGGACACTTCCTCGTAAGAAATGAATGTAGGATTAAATCAGAAAATAATAAGGCAACCTTTAGATGAATCAGGTCACGATAGAACTATATACGGAAGCTGGCAGGTTGGAGGAACTTTAGAGGTCATCAGTCCCTTTGTTGTTTAGATCTAGAAACTGAGTCCTGGAGAAGTGAAATGACTTAACTGAAGTCCCAGCTGATGAGAGGCGGGCGTGAGATGACAAAGTAGCCTCTTGCATCAGGCAGCGATGTAGAGAAAAGATAGTTCTGGGAATTTAAGAGACCATGTTCTGACCATTTTCTCCTATTAACTACTCCTGTGATTTTGGGCAAACCTTTTACCTTCTCTGGGTCTGTTTTCTTAAATTTGAGGTGAGACTGGACTAAGCATTTGCCCTCTGGAAAAGGGGAAATCTACGCAAGCTCCTGGAGGAGATGAGTGTGTGATTTTATTCCAACTAAGTTCACTGGAAAAGAGATTTGTTCTGCAATTTGACTAAATTACTTTACTTACGTGTGTGGTATTTTTATATTTTATTAAAGTACTAAAACTAATGTTTGTTATTAGTTTATTAGTTTTTATTAGTTTATTAGTTTATTAAATGATCTAACGTATCATTTATATTTTGTTTTCAAAATTGAAGACACCAGCCTTGGATATCATATAAATTTAGTAGCACTTTTAAACTAACCTTTTCCCTAAGCAATGAAAAGACTTTTTTCTTATTCTGGCAAATATTTTATTTTATTTTTATAGCATTTCTTTATGTGTCCTATAGTTGACAACAAGTAATTGATAATATTGCTGGTAAAATGAGGCATTTCCTTAATCTTACATGTCTTGAGAAATTAGCTGTTCATGTATCCATGTCTACACAGTCCTCGTTCATCTTGTGACCATGTAATTAAGTCATTTTTCTTTTCCAATCAGCCATTCAGGTGTAAGGCAAATGGTTTTTTGAAAGATTATGCACACCTTGTAGAACAGTACTTCTGGTCCCTTTGGGTTTAAAGTATACAAGTATAGATTCCTAGTATATCAACTCTATTATTTTGTGTCTTTAAAAGAGAATTTTTTTAAAAAAAAGCAAAGAAGTTTTTTTTTTTTTACTCATATATTTGACTTACACCTTGTATATAAAATGTTTTGTTAGGTAAAATGTATTTTATTTATTTACAAAAATATTTTCCCCCAAATAGCATAATTTTACAAGTAGCGGTCATATGTTAGACCAACATCACATTCGTCCTTTTTTTTTTGAGACGGAGTCTCGCTCTGTGGCCCAGGCTGGAGTGAGCGGCGCCATCTTGGCTCCCTGCAAGCCCCGCCCCCCGGGTTCCCGCCATTCTCCTGCCTCCGCCTCCCGAGGAGCTGGGACCACAGGGGCCGCCACCACGCCCGGCTAGTTTTTTTGTATTTTTAGTAGAGACGGGGTTTCACCGTGTTAGCCAGGATGGTCTCCATCTCCTGACCTCGTGATCCGCCCGCCTCGGCCTCCCAAAGTGCTGGGATTACAGGCGTGAGTCACCGCGCCCGACCTCGTCCTCTTTTTGAACCCATGTTATCTGAACTACTGTAAAGATCTTTTTCCTGTGAGTGTTTTTCTTTTATTTACTTATTTTTTAAAAAATGTTATTTATTGTGTGTTGTTATATTATTTTCCTGGTTATATGTAATATCTTTCCATCTTAGATATGTTGGAAACTACAGAAAAGTTTTTTAAAATTACCGACAGAAATAAGTACCACTTCTTCCATTGTGTTTTAATTTCATTTCTGTCAACTGTATGACTTGAATAGAAAATCTGTGAAATGAATTTAGTTTTAGTACTTTAATAAAATATAAAAATACGATACATGTAAGTAAAGTAATTTAGTCAAATTGCAGAACTTTTATTTTTCAAAGAATATTCAGGAAGCTTAAATAATAGCTTGTACATGTACTCAGAAAATAGGAGTCATCTAAATTGCAAACCTGTTTAATAAGTTCTTCCATATATAAGCATTGTGTCATCTTCGAAGTTTTCATATATTTGGCATAGTGCTGAATATTTTATAACATCTCTGTAAAATAAGTTAAACTATTCTTCTGCCACAAAAAATTGTTTTTCAGCTTTCTAAGTGTTGTGATATCTTTGTGAGTATTAGCCCTTTCTCTATAAACTGAGTAACAAATACAGCAAGCCTCACATTTTACATGGTAAAGATAAGCAGAGTCATCATTACTCCATGAACTAACCAGACTTTTACGGTGCCTTTAGAAATGTACATCTGTGGTTTTGCTTTTGGGAGTTTAAAGGTAGTTCATTCTGCATTTAAAGATACTGTTTATTTCAATACATAGATGCGTTTGAAACTGGAAAGAAAATTTAGCGTACTTTTGTATTCGTTTGTAATATCAGTCCAAGAAAAAACATGGTTTATCTTCTCCAACTAGTCTTTCTTTACCTATCCCAGTGTCCTCAGTTGGAGTGACCTTTGGAGTGGCTGGTGTCTTGAGTGATGTCGTTAATGAGATCTAGCGACATCATGACCCTGACCCCTTCATGGCCCTGACTCCTCTCATCCATCTTCTTAACCCCACAAGGCTGCAAGTCAGTGTGTAGAATCAGGATTAAACAAGTGTGAATAAACAAGTTCAAGAGTTTTCTGTCAGGGCTGCCAGTGCATGGCGTGGCAAAGTAAGACATAGAGAACGTGCCACCTAAAACGCTCTTTGTGCACCTCCACGAATCCTGTTGGAGAAATCGCTACTGTTTGTGGTCAGTGTCGTGCGTCTAATCTCCTCAGTTCGCTCCATTCCTGGACAGCGATGGCAGTCGGCCTTTATAATCACATAGCTGTTGGCACATTCAATGAAAGCATGGCTGATCTATCACTTCCCCAGTGTCACACATTACTAAAGCTTTTATCTCATTAACTGTGATTAATGTTTGTATGGCATGGGCTTGTCATGTAACTGTTCACATTCAGCGGTGTGAATCCCTTAGTTTACTTGATGACTGAAGGGCATTTCTCGTTTCAGAAGAGAACTTTATCTTAGGGGCCAAGAAGCCGTATTTTCAAGCCACCATTGGCTTGAGAACTGTGTGATGTAGCTGTTCCTTGGCTCCTCCATTACTGTCCTTGAGAATGTTACTTGCCATTCAGCTTGGACACATAGCAAAAAATACAAGAAATGTAGTAGAACTTTAAGGAAGTATTTACCTGTAATTCTTTCGTCTAAACATTGCTTTCCTTATATGATTTCCAAATAAGTCTGTGTTCCCAAAGTTAGATGGAAAGGGATAGAGATAATGGATGCAGGTATTTTCTCGCCTGTGGCTATGGTTCTTGTCTTTATCTGCGCTATGCTTGACAAGTCTTTCCTCTTAGCCCAGGGCAGCATTTGATAAGTTGACCAGTCAGTGATTAAACATATTTATTTAGTTCAGTGGGTCAGAGCTATTGCGACAGATAGAAAATTACTGATGGATGATCAATTTCAGCACCTCTGACATCTGGCCTCAGTGTAGTCCATCATCTGAGGACTCAACACATTTTCTTCGACAATAACATGCTCAGCTACCTGTGTGATCACAGAGCTGAATAACGGAAAGATTCTGTTCAGATTTAGTAAGACAAAAGTTGCAGAAATTAGAAGAGTTCTGCACCTGTACTTGAGACTCTAAAAGCACCCAGTGGTTTACACACAAGGCTGGAATAAGAACTGACTTGCACTGTAAATATGCTTTGTTGATTTTGGTGATATGTTTATAATGTTTTTACACTTACATTTTGGATTTGATGAAATAGTTACTTGGAATTATTTTGGAAAAATGTTACATATAAAAATATTGCTTGTTTCAAAATATTCTATTTAACAATTTTAAGGCATTAAAATAATGGTTTTAAATGTTTGGTCTATTACAGTGATAAAAGGACCAAAGTAAAACCCCAACTCAAATACCTATGATACTAATTCTTTTAAATTATAAACAAGATGTGAAATAAGATTTGCAAAATTTTTGTGTTTATTGTTATTGCTGAATGCTTCTTTTAACCCAAGTGAGTTCTAGTAATAAAGAATAACAACCTTATTGCAAATGCTAATCTAACACAGAAATATATTCTCTTCCTCTGTCCATTTTACTAAAATGTATTTCAATATAATTTTCTTCATATGTGTATTTCAAAGTTCCACGTAAATTTAAGAATACTCTTGTGATTCATTTTTCAAATGATTCAGGTTAGCAGTTTGTTTTATGGTAAGTTTATGTCTTTTAAAAACTGGTTATATTTGTGGAGAAATTAATAGATTGTGGCAGATAATACATTGTAACTTTTATTTTGGCTTTATTCTCATTTGTAAATCTTTCATGTGATTATCCGTAAAGCTTTATACTCCATGCACCTAATGGCCTACTTCATGATGAGCCTATATTTAATATTTATGTGTGCTGTCATAAAAATATTTGTGAAGCTAAAAATGCTTATTAATCTTCATATGATACATTTTCATGCATCCTCTTGATTACTAAACTGATAAGAACTTTGAAATGTTATCTTTGTTCACAAAATAAGGATTGAGCTCTTTGACATTACAGTTTACATTTATTCACTAATATACCAGTGCTATGTGTCATGAAATTGATAGGCCCTTTGGAATGTCCAGCTTTTTACAATGTAATATAACATGGCAATATTACAGGTCATTGTGGGCCATTATTTATTACCAAAGACTTCCTGATTTGTCTTAAAATTAAATGAGGTTTCTTCTGTAGTTCTGTGGAAACCTTTAGTAGTTGACTATGGTATTTAATTAACTCATCTCTCCTTTGACATCTCAGCGTTGGCTTGGAAAATGTTGGGATGAATTCTAGTCACAGGATATACTCTGTAATACAGATTGGGCTGGAAAAACTGCTCTGGATGTTCAAAGAAGACACAATTTGAAAAATGAGAGAGATCAGATTAGAATATGAGTTTGATTTGGAAATTCTTTTGAGCAGTTGTAGGGAAGCCATTGTAACATTTTTCCTTAAAGATCAATCCCTCTAACAATTAGAACACTAAACATTTATTGGTTTTAAATTCTTAAATGTGATGCCCAACACTTGTGCTTTTTCAGATGTATTACACTGTGATTTTAAAATTGGAGATGCTCCCTATGTGCACTCTATTTTGATTGATGCCCAAGTTTCCTTTTGATTTTACTCTATGCCATTGACTTCTCTCTGAAATGACATGTATTTTTTCATTTGCCATTTCTCACAATAATAAACTGTACATGGCTTGTCAGGAGCAGGTCAACAGATATTTTTATGTAAAGCAAGCATGCAATAATGGAAAAGTTATATACAGTCACGCATTGCTTAACAACAGGGATGTGTTTTGAGAAATGAGACATTAGGCGGTTTTGACATTGTGTGAACATCATATCCTGAACTTACACAAACCTAGATGGTATAGTCTACTATACACCTTGACTATAAGGTATAGCCTATTGTTTCCAGGCTATCAACCTGTACAACATGTTAGCGTACTGAATACTGCAGGCAATTTGATATGATTTGGCTCTGTGTCCCCACCCAAATCTCATGTCAAGGAAGGGCCCTGGTGGGAGCTGATTGGATCATGGGGGAGTTCTCATGAATGATAGCGAGTGAGTTCTCATGAGATCTGATCCTTTAAAAGTGTTGGGCACTTCCCCCTTGCTCACTGTCCTCTGCCGCCTTGTGAAGAAGGTCCTGCTTCTCTTTCACCTTCCGCCATGATCGTAAGTTTCCTGAGGCTTCCCCAGCCACGCAGAACAGTAAGTCAATGAAACCTCTTTTCTTTATGAATTACCCAGTCTCAGGTAGTTCTTTATAGCAGTGTGAAAACAGACTAATACAAAATTGTAATACAATTGTAAGTTTTTGTGTACCTAAACATGTCTAAACGCAGAAAAGTTACAATAAAAATACGGTATTATAACCTTATGGGACTATAGTCATATGTGCAGCCTGTTGTTGTTTGAAACATCATTACATGGTATATGACTGTTTATTATTTTATCATAAAGATTACATGGACCAAACCAGTAGCATGAATATTTGTTCTTCCATCAAAATGAATCAACTTAGAAGAAAATATTTATGAATGTAACTTGATATGCGTCAAAGTTTCTTTAGATAAGGAAGCACGGATGTAAAATCTCTGGATGCTTTCACATAGAAATGGATCTTATCTGTTACCCTACAGGGAAACTGAGAAATTAAGCAAAGTAATGTACATGAAAGTACCTCACAAACTATAAAGAGGTGTAATAATGCAAAGTATTTTAATGCTGTGTGAGTTTTTGGCACAGACCAAGAAAGAAAGAAAATACATAGCTATCTAATTTTAGAGGCTCGGACTGGCAGTCTAAGAATTGAGGTTTTATGGAATTTGCATTGACATGCAATGATTTTTCATGTGAGCACATTAACATTGTCCAGTTTCATATAGTAAAATGTAATTCCAAAAGACACCAAGAAACACAATTTTAAAATACTGCCTTCCTTCTAATGTCCTTGTCATTCAAATGTCCTTGAAAGCATTTGAATCAGTAATTTTGAATGACTTTTATGATAGAATGTTTAGTAAACCCTATTAAGCATTAATTATTTTCTTCTCTTACAATATTGGATTAGTGTTTTGAGTCATGAACAACCTTGATTTCTATGCTGAAATTCCATTTTGTTAGCATCATGATGACCCATAATGATTGCAAGTGGATTGAGTCATAATTATTTAACTTGTAATAGACATTGGCATTTATTCCATTGTGTCCAGCATGAACATTTCTCCTATGGGCAAGGTATTTTGGAAAGATATGGCAAAGAAAAAAGTTAACAATGTTGATATAGCAATCTAATAACTCTGCTTTGATAACCTAAAAAGATTTAGGCATTGGGAGAATCTGGAAAATTATGAAGCTTCTAAAATGTGTCCTGATGAGGTTCAAAGGAAATCACATTTTTCTCCTGCTCTGGATTGATTCATACTATAATTTACCTCTCATAAAACTGATAATATGTTAATATGTTAATAGTTGTAAGTTGATAGTAAAATTTTAAATGTGAAGTAACTGCACGAAATACGGAAGAAAAGAATTTTCTCTTATTCTGTGAATTTAAGATTAGCCTGACATCATTATGCTAATTTTAACAGTTACAAAGATAGAATTCATTGGCATAGCTGGAATTACAGTAATAGGATTTGGCTTTGAAGAAAAATCAACTTTGCCACATATTGCCTTGTCTGTATTCAGAATAGTGTACATTTTAGCTAAGTTTGAAAGCAGACTTAACTAAAAACCAAAAATGAAAAGATAAGAAAAAGCAATTGAGCAGCTTTGTACTGAGCGGAACAGGCAACTTAAACACACATTGGTATGTTGAAATTGATTTATATGTAGCCAGCTTTGTTTGACACACTCCTTACCCTTAGAAACCTAAAATAATTTCTTATTAGTCAGTGTTATGGGCAAATTAATTGGGGAAGGAATGCAGGTGTTTTCTTATTATTGTTATTATTATTTTTGAGACAGAGTCTCACTTTGTCACCCAGGCTGGAATACAGTGGCGCGATCTGGGCTCACTGCAACCTCTGCCTCCTGGGTTCAAGCGATTCTCCTGTCTCAGCCTCCCAAGCAGCTGGGATTACAGGTGTCTGCCACCATGCCAGGCTAATTTTTGTATTTTTGGTAGAGACAGGGTATCACCATGGTGGCCAGTCTGGTTTCGAACTCCTGACCTGAGGTGATCCACCCACTTCGGCCTCCCAAAGTGCTGTGATTAAAGGCGTGAGCCACTGAGCCCGGCCATAGTATTATTATGTTGACTTGAATACATGCTCAGGTTTTGATATTCTTTTAAAATTCTTTTATATTCTGTCAGCATAATCATTTTAACTAAGATCAGTTTCACTATGAATTCATGTAAGTCCTTCATTGGTTGAAAATGAGTGAGAAATGAGATATTCTGATTTAAAAATTTTGTTTAATGATACCTATTAAATTTTTCATTGGCTTCTACTGGAATAGGGAAATACAATTGGATTTTGCATCCAGCAATCTTACTGACCTCTCTTGAGTTCTCTGTGAAGTAATTATTTTATCTGCAAATAATGAAAATTTCTCCTATTTGAATAAAAGTCTCATTTACTTAAACAATAAATTAATTAATATCTTCTGTTTAACTAGTTAAGCCAGATTTGTTTTGTTTAAACCACCATGCTCTGTTGAAATTTTTCTTGAAGGTATTGTTTTATATAATATATGAGTGTTGGAATTGCTTGAATGATTAAGATCTCATCAGGGTAATAATTTTAAGTGTCAGTTTTCTTTATATTATAGGATTATGAATATACTATGGTATTCCACGGTGTAAAATGCAGTTTTCATCCACATAAATTGAGCTCTAATTTTGTTCTTGAAATTTTTCATACACATTTCATCTTCATTGCAGGCCACTGATATTTAGAATATTATTGCTATTTTTCTTTTTGAGGAAATTTAATGGCAGGGTAGATTTTTTAAAAATTGCCCAAAACCTAACAGCTAGCCAGAGGCGATTTTTGAATTTTCATGTGTTAGTTCAATGACCTGGATTTTTTTTCCACTTAACACAATATCTAGAATGTTTAATATAAGGAAGAATTCTTAGGATTGATCTCTTTGTGAATATAAAATGCAACCAGGCTTTCTGATTATAGGTGTTCAGGATCTTGATTTATTGAGCTGTAACTCTCTTGTTCTACACAGACAAAGTAGATAACTATTTATAAACACTGAAAGGTGTATGTGTGTTTATGTCCAAAGAGAGAGGAAGGTAGTATTAAATATTAATCTGCTCCCCAACTCTAAAAATGTAGACTCTTTGATTTGTGGTCACAAGCATATTTTCTTGTTTGATTTCAAATTTCAGACTAGTGTTCCTTGCCACTCAGGCTGCAGATGTAAATTTGTGGTCATCCAGGCAGATGTGTAAATGAGTAAGTGTTGCCCCGGCAAAATGTTGAGGTTATAATTTAGCCCTCACTGCCCCTTTGCTTTTGTGTGAATTAAAATAGTTAATATTGCCAAATCTTCATTAACTTTCATATTCAGAGCATGTGTAGAAATCCACAAAGTTAGCTAATTTAAAATCAGATTACTATTACACTCATAGTAAACTCATAGAGAATGATCACTTAAAAGGCTGAAGTCCAGTCAAACACCTTTTTTTAAAGTGATGACAACATAAAAAACGAACCAGTGATGCCTCGCCTTCTCAGCTCTGTTCCACACGTGGTGTTGTGGCAATACCGTGAGCGCTGAAGTGTTAAAACAGTTTTGTCTTGTGTTCTTTCATTCTGGCAGGCCAGTGACACAATGTCGACAAGCCATCTCTGATGGATTCAAAATTAAAAGTGAATACACTGCCTCTTTTTCCTAGTTCACACTAACGGTGTTTGAGTCAACATGCTGATTTCACTGCTTCCAACATACAGTCCTCCCTAAGTCTGGGAATAGCTTGTGAGGGGCTTTTTTATTTTCAGGCTGCAAAGAACTGTTTGATCAAAGCCATATTACTTTGTTATTAAAGGAGAAGAATGGAGAGGAATCAGCGATCAAAGCAAAGACACGTTTAGGATCTGAACTCTGAAAAGCAGTTTGCCAATAAATATATTAACTCTGTATACATGATTTAATATTTTCACAACAACATTAATCAGTTGATTTTCATAAACATACGTGGACTGGGAGCATTAAGAATAGTAAAGGAAGAAATTTAAAATGCTCTGTGAATTGATTTTTAGTCCTATGCCACATTATACAGTCCCATAAGGGAAGATAATAAGTTATATATAAATGGAACCAGACCTTATTGCCCTGGCAAATTTTTGTTAGTTTGTTTTTGTTTTTTCTGCAGCTATTTTCAGGAAATCAAAAGTTTTGCTTCTCTGGCTATATAATTCAAGACGATTTATTAAATTATTGCTTTTACAAAGATGCAAAAACTTTGAGGAGTTAGAAAATAATTGTGTTCATTGAGTTATTTAATCAGTGAAATGGTTACTAGAGCTTTCTGTGAGTTTGGCTTGTTTTGGTGTGTGTTAACGTGTAGCCCTCGCCTTTTGACTGCTTGCACGCTAATTTGAAAAATTAGACTTACCCATATGAAACTGGGTAACAATTCTAGACAGTGGATGAGAAAATGATAAATGTAGGTAAGGGTCGAGGACAGCAGCTTTCATATGTGTGTGTATATATTTGTGTGTATCTATATATCTACACACAATGGTGTGTAAAACATACACATGTACGACATTTGAAAAAATGTTTTCTTTCAGTAAAATCCTACTGGAAATTCCAGTGCCTAGCGTCCAGATGTGTTAAAAACAGATATTTTCTGGACACTTCAAAGTTCAAATGGTTGAAAACTATTTTTGTAGGATCAGTGAGGCTTGAGCTGAGTGAAAGGTATGGGTTAGAGGAGGTGATGAAGCCTTCTTTCTTGGGGAGATGTCTTTTGAATGGAATAAAATTTGAAAAATTGGAAGAGAGGAAAATGGAGCATATCAGAAGGAAAGAACATGATGAAAGTAGACATTTCGAGCCGGGAAAGAGTAGTGTTTTTGGACTGTGAGAAGACCAGTGTGGTAGGAGTAGAGTTTATATCACTGATTTATGAGGAGCCTGAGTTAGGGGAAGCCACGCTAACAGGAGCCACAAATGCCAGGCCTAGATTTTTCGAAGACTATCCGGGAGTCAGTAGTGTGTATATTCAGGAAACTTTGAAAATGGACATGACACAATAGGATATCACATACGTTACATAAATGTGGAGTTGTAGGAGTGGGTTACTGTGCAAAATATAATCAGGGTAGGAGAAACCAGAGGGGTCTACTGTATTCTTGCATGCACTTTTGGTAAAAGGTATACTGGCTTCAGCAATAGTGGTGCAGTTACCTTCATTTTAGTGATAAACCGAGTATACATCTTTTTTAGGCAACATTTTTAGTTCCAATTAAAAGTAACAAATGAATTATCCATTGTAATTTCTTAGTTTCCAAGGACTTACCCTCTCTTTCTCCATCCCTTCTTCCCTTTACCTTTTCTCTCTTCTTACTTGGTCTTCTCCCTTTCTTTCTTTTTCCCCCTTTCTTTCCTGTTCCCTCTTCCTTTCCTCTTTCTGTATCTCTTCCTACTATTTCTCTATCCTGGGCTTTTACTCATTATCAATGCTTAACTCTTATAATATAGGATTATATCCTCATGTTCCAGTAACATCAGAGTTCAAATGGGGAGAATGCAGGCAATTTTAAGATACGTAATTTAAATAATGACAGGTCCCTACTTTTGCTCGTTTTCCAGGTAGTTTTTAGATACAACCTTTATTTGCTATGAAACCTGGAACTATAATAAAATTTTGGCCAGATATTCACACTTAGTGGAAAAACCATCTTAACTCTAGTAGTTGTGGTCTGTCTGCACCATGCCAATCACAGTCACATGAGTATCTCTGGATTTCTACTTCTACGGGTGCTGTTTATGTAAACCAGGTGATTATAGTGAAGGAATAGCTTTGCCTTTGAAGCATAAATCACTACAAATTTCAACCTGTCCCGGACTTGTATCATCTGTAGGTGTTTGTTTTGTTAGTTACTTTGCATTTCATTCAGATACAGTACTATTGCTTTAGTATTCTAAGATTAATTCTGCTGAATTTGGGGGTCTAGGTCTCTGTCATTTGTTTCACTGATAGGCGCACAATATTCTTTCTTCTTAACAATGAAAAGATTGAGCAGTGAAAGAAGACAAACGCTGACCAAGCTACACATCGGTATTTATGTCAGCGTGCATGATCAAAGGTGTGATCTGAGTGAATCTAAACTTTTCAGCATGAGGAAATAAGAAAAAAGTGTTTTAGATATAGAAAAAGTTTGCCTCACCATAATTATAATGCTTTTTCAATATCTATATTTACCAGTTATTTAGTATGTAATAAAATTGTTATGAAGTTTTCCTGAAGTATAAGTTAGCAGCCAATTTTAGAGTGCAATTTTTAGTAAGTCATATCACAAAATAAACTATATAGAATTGTCATAAAAATATAGCTATGTTTAGTTCACTTCTACTTCTGAAGTACTATTAGTTGTTTCACTTATGTAATTAAAGGAAAACATGTTTGCAGAGTCTAGAGCCTACAAATTCAAAACTGGTTATCATCATTTATTCAGCTCCCAGCGATTGCACACATTTGACCCTAAATGACAAAGTAAATGAAAGCCCTTTTTCAAAGTAATACAATCAGTTCAAAAAATATTGTGCTAATAAAGTTATACATTTTAATTGAAAGATTGATGGCAATCCATTTAGTTGTTACTAGGTTATTTGTGACAGACAGATGCAGAGTAACCTCATTACAGTCAGAATTGTGATGACTTGTAGCTGAGGAGAGGAATAAAGCTTTAAACCATTGTCACAGTCCATTTCCAAAATGTATTCAGAAGATGATTTAAAAGATAATATATGACCATTAAATATAAGTTTGAATTGGTTACCTAGGAGTGTTATTATAGAAGCAATGAAGTAATCATCTGTTTGATCCATAATTGGCCTACTTAAAATTCACAAATCAGATTTACAGATTCCAATTTGTGTAAGAGAAAAACAGTGCCAAATACCAGATTAAAAAGATTATCCCTTGTGGGTAGGTATTTTTAGTTGTTTTCTTCTTGATCATTAAATATATATTGGCTTATTTTAGATGTTTCTGTCCACAATCGCCAGTTCATGATAAATTATTCCGCAGTATTCAGTTGTATGTTGTCCAGTAGTTTAAAGTCAGGCTTTCAGCATTAGTACTCAAGGGAACTCTATGAACATTTTGAAGTTATGTAGTTGACAAAAAGAAGGATGGATATATATATATATATATGTATATTTTCCTTTGAAAGATGGAGAAGTCTTTGTGGATATATTTCATGTATATTTGATTTTGAAACTACTTTTTTTCTTGAGGAATAATAATGTAGAAGTGTTGACCTACAGAAAGCTCTGCCCGCTCCTCATAGTCTTCCTGCTGCATATTTGCATATATCTCTACAATTTCTTCTGTTCAGGAGCACCTTTTTGTTTCTGATGTGATAATCCGGTCCTATGCTTGGCACGCAACACTCATTTTATTGTCGTCACTTCTCATTTGTGGTGCAATCTCACACACAGTTGTCCTTGCTTCTCTCCTGTCTCAGCAGTTGCACTTTCTCTTACTCTTCTACATACTGAACTTTTTCTTGCTTCTCACTATCACCACCATGTCTTTTATTATAGATATCTTTCACCAGGAATCCTTTTATTATAGATTATTTTCCACCATGAATTCTAAAATTCTCTCCCATTGACAAAAATACTTTTTGCAAGAAAGACTGTTTACAAACTTGAAGGAAGACTAATCCTATTTTTCTTAAAGTGGATTTCTCACAAGAAGATTTTAATTGTGTGGGTAAGTCAATGAAATATCTATTGGGTATTTCTTATCTGCTGCTAAACTTAGAAAGGGTTCTTTCTAAGGTAGTGTCTCTACATAAAGTTGACATTTTGTCTTTCCTAATCAGGAAAATTAAGGCCCCATTCCCTTGTAGGCTGTATTATCAGTTAAGGCTAAAGTTTTGACTTGTCCAAGCAGATGAATTAAAAAGTATGTAATAATAGAGTCTTAACCAACAGAACACCAGTCAGTTGAGAGGCTGCGTGTTGAGGTGAAAGACCAAGGACTGAAGTGGGAATGAAGGACCTTCCATTCAATCCTAGTTATAGATCATTTACCAAAAATTACTTATTAGCTATGTAAGGCCTCAGGCAAATTATTTAGTGTCTGAGTCACAGTTTTTAGCCTATAACATTAACCGGCTTTGATGGTTCTAAACTTACAAGAGTATGGTGATACTTATATTTTATAATTAAACATGATTATTTATGATTCATTAATATAGAAAATGTTTCAAAAATTGTACTTACTTTTCATTTATTTAAGCAAATTATTATGGGAGGCCTTCTAGATGTCAGGTGCACATTCAGGTGTTAGGGCTATGTCAGTGAATAAGCTAGATAAAGGCTATGACCTCTTAGAGCTTATATTCTCAGTGCTTACCTTTTCAGTATAGAAACTTGAAACATATATGAATGTAAACACAGTAGTCCTTTCCTCATTGCTTTCTGGGGGCGCTACCCTCTCATTAGTCATTTAGTAGACCTTGTGGTTATCAGATAAAAAAAATGGTATATACTGTACAGTATAAGCTTTGGTACTATCCCTGGTTTCAGATATCCAGTGGGGTTTTTGAATGTATCCCTCATGGATAAGAAGAGACTACTGTATACAAAAATAAAACTATTCAAAATGTCACTATTAACAATATGTGGAGGACTAGTTTTTTGCACTTTTTTCTGTGTACTGTATTTTGCAATTTTTTTTCCAGATTGCTGGTGTAGTCCATCTGTTTTGCTTATTTGTATGAATTTCATAGATATTTTCCCATGTTATGTGTTTCTTCACCAAGATATTTAATGGTGGATCTTTCATCCCATGTTTCATGCTAATTTTCTTAATTCTTTGTCATTGGATATTTGGGATGTTTCTAGTTTTTCAGGGTTGCATATGGATATATGAACTACGAAGAACATACTGTGATACAAATCCTTTTGCTCATCCTTGATTATTTCCTTTGAATAAATTCATACAGTAGAATTACCAGTCAGTGAGTATACATATAAATTTAAACTTCCATCAAAAATATCTAAAAATTCAGGCTTACTCATTTCTTTTCCATGGATATTTTCCTTTGCTAATATGATGGGTAAAATGTTATTGCATAATAATTTTACTTTTTATTTCTAGTGAGGCTAAAAGCTGTCGTGTGAGTGTTGGCTTAATCTTTCTCTTTTAACTGCCTGCTCTACGATATGAGCAAATATGCTCTAAAATATATTTACGTGTTTTCCCCTTTTGGAGTGCTCTTTTTAGAAAATTTTAGAATTATCTTTTTTTTCTACTTATTATTTCTTTATTTTTAGTAATAGTTATTAATTATTGCTAATTATGTGCCTTTATTTTTCAACTTTATTAAGGTATATATTTGTGGTGTACAGTGGGATGTTTTGATATATGTACACATCGTACAATGACTAAAGCTATTAGGTTGGGGCAAAAGTAATTGTGGTTTTGGACCATGAATTTTAAATCATTATAACTAGTCTCAAACACGTCTTTATTAATCAAAATAGGAACCATTATAATCAACACATTTTTGCCAATGAGAAATAAGTTTGTTTATTCCTGTAGCATAGAAATCTGTGATTCGAGATTCTACGAACTCTTGGAAAGCATTTTCTGCATTTTGCTGGTTGTGGAAGCGTTTTTCTCTGCCAAAAGTTGTCAAGATGCTTGAAAAGTGATAGTTGGTTGGTGAGAGGTCAGGTGAACATGGCAGATGAGGCAAAACTCTGTAACCCAATTTGTTCAACTTTTGAAGTGTTGGTTGTGCAACGTGCGGTCAGGCATTGCTGTGGCAAAGAATTGGGTCCTTTCTGTTGGCCACTGCCAGCTGCAGGCATTGCAGTTTTTGATGCATCTCATCGATTGGCTGAGCACACTTCCCAGATGTAATGGTTTTGCCGGGATTCAGAAAGCTGTTGTAGCTCAGACCGGCAGCAGACCACCAAACAGTGACCATGACCCTTTTTTGGTGCAAGTTTGGCTTTGAGAAGTGCTTTGGAGCTTCTTCTGGGTCCCAGCACTGAGCTGGCTGTCACCCGTTGTCACATAAAACCCACTTTTCATCACACATCACAGTCAGATTGAGAAATGACTTGTTGCGTAGAATAAGAGGAGACAACACTTCAAATCGATGATTTTTTTTATTTTCGCTCAGCTCTTGAGGCAACCACCGTGCGAACTCTTTTACCTTTCCAATTTGCTTCACCTGCCAAACAACCATAGAATGGTGGACATTGAGTTCTTCAGCAACTTTTCATGTAGTTGTAAGAGGATCAGCTTTCATGATTCCTCTCAGCTGGTCGTTGTCAACTTCCGATGGCCGGCCACTCCACTCCTCATCTTCAAGGCTCTCGTCTCCTTTGCAAAGCTTCTTGCATCACCACTGCACTGTACGTTCGTTAGCAGTTCCTGGGCCAAATGGATTGCTGTTGCTGCGAATTGTCTCTGTGTCTTTATGACACATTTTGAACTCGAATAAGAAAGTCGCTTGAATTTGTTTTTTGTCTAACTTCATTTCCATAATCTAAAATAAATATAGTATAAACAGCAAGTAATAAGTAATTAGCAAAAAAATAAAGTGAGAAATGTGCATTAAAATTATAAGTAATATAACCACATTTATGATTTTATTCCAATACCAAACGGCAAATTTTAACAATGCAAAAACCGCAATTATGTTTGCATCAAGCTAATCATTAACACATGCATCACCTCACACACGTATCTTGTTTAATGATGAAAATATTTAAGATCTTAGCCATTTTCAAGTACATACATTATTATTAACTGCAGTCACCATGCTTTATGGAGTTTTTATTGTTATGTATTTCAATGCTTGGTATATACGTAACACATGATCCTCTTTTCATGCACCTCTGTGTGTGTGCATAAGGTTTTTCATTTTCTATGTAGAAAAACTTCAAAGTAATCTCCATGATTTTCTAGTGATTACTTTAAAATTGAAACATATATGATTTTCCCTCATTTATTTATTAATGATTTTGATATACTGACAGTATTGTTAGCATGCGTTATGTTGTGCAAACTTCTTTTGTTTACTAGTTATGGAAATGAAATTTTTTTATTTCTCCTGTTTTTTCTTATTGGAGTATTAGAATTTCTTACTGCTTTTTCCTGTGATATATATTATTGGATAAGTTTGGGACACTGCCTGCCAAAAGTGAAAATGGCATTAATGGGACTGAGATGTACAGATCCGGCATATTCTTTATGTGGGCATCATTTCTACCTTTCTAATTCTAATGGCTTGGTGGAACCTTAGGCCTACGCTGGATCTTTGGTTGAAAGATGCTCCCCTCCACACATACACACAAACCCTTCCCTCTGAGGTATGCTGAAGGCATCTGAATTTTCTGCCTTAGTATTCATATTTTAGAGCAGGCAACCAAAAAGGCTATGTATAGGCAGGTTCTTTTAGCCTTCAGTATCTTGCTGTTTTGTTGTGTTTTAAGGGCATTAAATGCTTCTAGATGAGTCTTATTCTCTCCAGATTTACTCAAATCTAGCATGTTTTTCATACAGATTACTTGGCTATATCCAGGTGGCATGTAAGTTTAAGATAGCTGCATAAGTAGTTAAAGACTGCTAAGCAAAAAAAAAAAAAAAAAAAAAAAAAACCAAAACAAAACATCAATAGATCAATAGTAAAAGGAGATTTGAAGTCCTTAGGAGATATTAAACCTGCCAATAACATAAGGGGAAATATATAACCTTCAAGAATCCATAAATATGAAAAGTAAGTTATTGGTAAGCTCTAAACTCAATGAGGGTAGGAACTATGTATTTCTTTAAATTAAAAAACTCTGTAACATGTATTAAAGTGTCTAGGATAGTTACCAATGCTCCATAAAATGTGTTGCATGAGGATAGCATAGTCTCCATTCTCTTTTTATAATTTACTTTTGTCATTAGAGAATTTAGGAAATATTCTTTTGTTTACCAGATTTGACAGTTTAATTTTTAAAATAATTAACTGGAAGAAAATTACTACAACTTTCTGGTAAAGTGTTTATATATGTTTGTGGGTAGCTTTGTTGTTTTAAAAGAGTAATATTCTAAAATAGTGTCATTAAAATAGGGAAAATACATTATTAAATTATAAAGTGATTTGAAATCAGTCATTTAAAATATATTTAAATTGGATTAATTTGAGTGCATGTTTTCCTTTAGGATAGGACCTAATATATTGCCATGGCTCACTCTTAAAATTATGAGAATTAAAAGAAGCTTATTATAATCTTTACCCACAAAATGCATATGATTTATTATAGGGTTGTGATTTTTATCTAACACTCTTGTACTGAATGATGATGTTTAATAATATTGTAATACTGTATGTCAGAAGATTTATTGTAGTTTTAATTTCTCTGAGCCAAGAGACAGAGTACTTGGATGCGTTTTGGTGGTTATTGACTGATAAGCAATACAATGACCCTACATAGACCTCACTGGTAAATGTTTCTCCAACTCTCTCTGATTAATATGTGTTTTTTTGGTGTAATATGTCAACTTTATCAGATTTAAATTTATCATTAAACTAGCTGGTAGTTTCAGCTCATGGAAAGGCTATTTTGTCTGAGCTATCATATTTAAAAAAATATTGTATACCACAAGGAAGGTCCTTATGAAAAAAAGTCATTCTTGATTACTGTTTGATCAACCAAAAATGTCAATATAACATTAAATGAAATAGATGAACTGTAGAACTGTAGACTTTGAAACTTTCAACTCTTGCTAAGAGATGAGTAGAAGTTTCCATTCACTAGAGTCAGTAAATCTCTTTTGGCCACTGATTTTTTTTTTTTTTAAGTATAGGAGTCTTTATTCTCTAGAGTGTGAAAATGTCTACAACAATGTGAGGCACTGGAAAAATGAAGATTACTGAAGATGGAGAATAATTCTTGTAAACCATGCTTGGTAAGTTTGCAATATTTTTGGGTTTAATTCAACAAACACGTTTTGAACATCTTCTCCATGTTAGGCAGTGTGCTAGGTTGAAGGTTTACAGAAATGAATGTATCTTAAGCGAGAGATGAGTGGAGAGGAGATGTTTATGGTTGCTCCATATGAAATAGTCAAGCATAGAAGCTGCTGTATAAATGCTCCACATACAGTAACTAGAATAGGAGCATCTAAATAACTTCTAACTTCCTGCTTCTTGTAATCTTCAATACATCTCTGTGCTTATTTATTTATAAGGCAAAATGCATAATAGGACATTGTGTGGCAATTATGGTTTATAAGTACAATGTCAAAGTTTTTTGGGGGTCATTGGGAGCAAAAAGCTATTAGAAAGAGAGTTGAAAGGCAAACACATATTATGGAATAAAAATTTTCCATTTTTTGTCAGGTAATATTTTGAGAGGGTAGTGATGAGGCCACCAGGGAGGAAGAGAATCAAACATATATGTGATTTTCAAGGTAGCAAAAGACTCTGGAACCGATATTGTCCCATTTCTATCAATTGCGTCATCCCTTTGTTAAAATCACCGAGCTAACAATGAGATTGCACTCAGGGAAATCAAATAACAACTCTGTTAAGAACTTTGAAACCATCAAAAGAAATCTTGACATTCTATTTACCAAATATTTGAAATCTATGTATGAAACAAATTATGATTAGGAAAGGAATTATGTGGATGTAAAGAACTGTGTATTTTGCAAAAGACAAAGAAAGATCAATTTAGTACTCTGCTCTATTAAAACACATTCCATCCTGGGATTCCTTTAGTTTTTATGTTTCTTCCTAGCGAAAATTTGCCCTGGAATGTTGCTTGGTATTTTAAAATAACATTACTAAGAAAATTGGACATATTTGGTAGTCCACAGGGATAATTTCTAAAATACAACTATAAGTATTTACAAAATATAGTGACTTTTAGTATCCTGCCATATTTGTTGGTCATATATGTTGGGAGAGATGTCATTTTCTTATCTCTTTATTGTATTCAGAAGGAAATAAATCTGATGATGCTCATATATTTTCAAAATTCCAAGAAAAATTGTTCAGAAAAACAGGTGAAAACAACTGAAGTTTATTCTGTTTTATTTCCCAAAGTTGTGTCATAGAAACATAAAAACAACCTGACCAACATGGAGAAATCCTATCTGCACTAAATATACAAAATTAGCCAGGCAGAGTGGTGCACGCCTGTAGTCCCAGCTACTTGAGAGGCTGAGGCAGGAGAATCTCTTGAACCTGGGAGGCGGAGGTTGCTGTGAGGCGAGATCACATCATTGCACTCCAGCCTGGGCAACAAGAGTGAAACTCTGGCTCAAAAAAGAAAAAAAAAAAAGAAAGAAAAGAAACATAAAAACAAGGATAGGTGATCCTTGTGAGAAAATGCTTAAAAGTTATTTCCACGGTCTTCTGCACTTTTTCTCCATGATAGGTAACCTTTTAAACACCGAGAGAATTAAAAAATATACCACATATTTGACTTTTTATTTTTGTAGTACTGATTTCGGTCAAAGCATTCTTGAAAAATTTAAAAACACATTTGTGACTTTTAACCTACTAATCTATTCTTCTAAGACAGCATAACAAGAATACCTTGCTTTCAGGTATCTGGGATTATGGTACCACAACCAGGAAGGAGAAACTGAGGGATAAAGGTTAACTTATGATTGGGTTTTCTCAAGAAGGTTCCAGTATTGGCACAGACATAGGCTATATCTACACCCTTTTCAATTATAAACCAACAGCTCTGCAGTGAGGATATCGTGAATGTTCACATCTTTACCTGTCAACACTTCTGAAACCCTTTCAGCACCCTGTGTCTCAGTCTATTCTCGATCAAAGCATGATCTGCTCACTAAAGCTTTCGTAAGATAATAATTTAATAAGAAACTCCCAGCCAGAAGACAAAGGAGAAGATTGTGAAGGAGGCCACTGCTAATTTCTCTCCCTACATAATCAGATCAGCACAGCTATCCAGCCAGGACTCATAACCCTTAATAAGTCACTCTACTCGATTAAGAGAAATTGATTTTCCTCTGCTGTGGATCATAGTGATTATGATAAATATGGTATCTGCCGTTCACTGTGCTCCCCCGCCCACCCCCGTTCGCTGCCCGTGTCCATCTGTTTGCAGGACGGCAGGTAAATGAGCTAGAGAGATGATGCCGTGTCATTAACTGCAGTTGGTATCAGTCCTTTGACAGCTGTGGAATTGAGTGGTTCTGTAGATCAGCCCGTCATAAGATGCTTGTGCAGCAATTACACCTCCTGACAACACCACCAGCAGCCTTCAACATGCAAAACTCCTGGGTTGCAATTTTTAATTGGAAATATGGAAAGAAAACAGATAGGTGGGAATGACTCTAGTTTTAGGATATGAAGAGTGATGTATAGAGGCCAAAGGGCAACATGCTACCTTCACTAGATTCTAACTGGATCCTAAAGTTCTTTGGAGTCTATGGTGGGTATATCTTATTTTGATCTCTGTCATCAAATCTAGATTTCCAGAGAAATCAATCTCTTTTCAATTTAATATTATTATTATTATTATCATTTTGAGACAGGGTTTCTCTCTGTCACCCAGGTTGGAGTGCAGTGATGTGATCTCTGTTCGCTGCCGTCTTGACCTCCCAGGCTCAGGTGATTCTCC
Source organism: Rhinopithecus roxellana (assembly GCF_007565055.1). Lineage (NCBI taxonomy): Eukaryota > Metazoa > Chordata > Mammalia > Primates > Cercopithecidae > Rhinopithecus > Rhinopithecus roxellana. Next base: position 1,506,576 of record NC_044549.1, read on the forward strand.
CATTTCAGCCTCCTGAGTAGCTGGGATTACAGGCGTGTGCTACCACACCTGGCTAAGTTTTTTGTATTTTTAGTAGAGAAGGGGTTTTGCTACGTTGCCCAGGCTGCTGTTGACCTCCTGGAATCTAGCAATCTGCCTGCCTTGACTTCCCAGAGTGCTGGGATTTACAGGCATGAACCACCACGCCTAGCCACGATATCTTAATACGTTAATATTGACTGTAGAAATGTTTCTGCCCTTTCTTCTCACTTACCTGAAGAATCTTGAAGGAGTTGGTTTTATTTTGAATCATTTTCCATCACTGTACATCATTCAATAGTGCTTGATATTTTAACATCAGTAAATAAACAAACAAAAAAACAAAACAGGAAAGTAATATATTCTGTCAGGGCAGAATTATTCTAACTGCTTAAAGTTTTCATATAAACTTTCCATGTAGCATGTTGAATGTTTGTTTCTATAATTAAAAATACCTAAGATTATTGACTGGATATCTAAAAGGGATTTTATATAGCACAGTACATACAGCAGCAATAATAAAGGTGTGGTTTTTACTGGTTTTTGCCTTTGTGAATATTTTGGGTTTGGGACATGGTTGTACATATTTCCTGTTTCTATATTCTACACATAATGTGGATTACAGAATGACAAATTAGAGAAAGACCTGAAATATTATTCTTAACTACGGAGGCAGTAGAGTAATTAAGGAGACACTGAAAAGAGACTTCAGAATTCTTTTCATAAAATAATAGATTTCTTTCTCTTGCTTAAGGTTTTTCTTTGGCCTAAATCTTATATTTTTATAAATTAGCTTCATCATTAAATACCAATGTAGTATTTTTTAATGGTATACTAAATTGTTGCTCCATTTGTGACTATATTCTAATTGTATTAGGGAAAATTAATCTTGTTAATTCATATCTTTTTCTATATATGAATGAGAAAGGGCATAAATTATGCTTTTTTTATTTTTATTTTTTAGAAATAGGGTCTTGCTATGTCACACAGGCTGGAATGAAGTAGTGCAATCATAACTCACTACAGCCTCAAACTTTTGAGAAGTAATCCTCCAACCTCAGCCTCCCCAGTAGCTGGGACTACAAACATGTGCCACTACACCCAATTAATTTTTTTTTTTTTTTTTCAAGACCGAATCTTACCCTGTCACCAGGCTGGAGTGCAGTGGTGTGGTCTTGGCTCGCTGCACCCTCCACCTCCCTGGTTCAAGTGATTCTCCTGCCTCAGCCTCCCGAGTAGCTGGGACTACAGGCACGCACCACCATGCCCAGCTAATTTCTGTGTTTTTAGTAGAGACAGGATTTCACTGTGTTGGCCAGGATGATCTCGATCTCCTGACCTTGTGATCCGCCCGCCTCGGCCTCCCAAAGTGCTGGGATTACAGGCCTGAGCCACTGCGCCCGGCCACACCCAGTTAATTTTTTAAATTATTTTTTGTAGAGACAGGGTGTTGCTATGCTACCCAGGCTGGTCTTAAACTCCTAGCCTCAAGCAGTCCTCCTATTTTGGAATCCCAGAGTGCTGGGACTGCAGGAGTGAGCCTCTGCATTCAGCCTCTTTTCTAATTTTAAAGATGAACTGGAGAGTTTCACTTTATTCTCATTACTCTTATTGCAGAGTCTAATCTCCTTTTGAAGTAACTTTAGTGTTGCTACTTCTTAGCTTTTCTCAAGAAAAGAAAGCCATCACAGTGGAATTTAATGATTTTTTTAAAATCTATTTTTAAATTTTTTTTATTATCTTTTTTGTTTGTTTGTTTGTTTGTTTTTGTTTTGAGACAGGGTTTTGCTCTTGTTGTCCAGGCTGGAGCACAGTGGCACGATCTTGGATCACTGCAACCTGTGCCTCCCAGGTTCAAGTGATTCCCCTGCCTCAGCCTCCCGAATAGCTGGGATTACAGGCATGCGCCACCACGCCCGGCTAATTTTGTATTTTCAGTAGAGCCGGGGTTTCTCCATGTTGGTCAGGCTGGTCTCGAACTCCCGACCTCAGGTGATCTGCCCTCCTCGGCCTCCCAAAGTGCTGCGATTACAGGCGTGAGCCAGGACGCTCGGCCGTATATATAACATCTTAAGCACATTTAATTTTTCTTTAATTTGCATTTAACTTTTTGTCCTTTGAGAAATAACAAACAAAATGATGGTAAAAGTTGTGAAAACTCTGGCTCTACTCCCACTGATTTTGAGGGACATTCTCCTCCTGTTATCCAGGGGATTCTAATTGTACAGTCTGTTGAGCCCAGACAAGTCTGTGCTTGAGAGAAACTCTCCAAATGGCTGCCTGCCTGTAAGAGACAGCAAGGAAATGCAAGGGAGGAGACACATTTTGTTCAGTTCTATCTGCATAAGCCTGAAACTTTATGTATAGAAATACAGCCAAATATATTCATAATCATCTCTTAGAGCTTGGCCATCCCAGTATCTTCAGTTCTGTGACCTAGACAAGGAAGGTCATTGGTGCAGCCCTTCCAAGCAAATGCAGTTAAATTTAAGAGAATTTTTTTTTTTTTTTTTTGCAATATGCCAGACACAGTGATAAATGTGTAATATGAAGATCGCTCTGACACTCATTTGAATCTGACCAGTTACCAGGAACTTTCCTTCGTATTATCCAAAGCATTTCTCTTGCAATTCACTCTTTCTTAGCTTTTATAATAAGAGTTGATTATTTGAAAGTATGGTCCAATTATCCTTACCAGCACTATAAGCAGTTTTTGTTTCTCACTAGTTTTCATTTGCTTTTCATTTTTTGCAATGAAACTCATCAGAAGCTATTGACCTACTACTATTTTAAGTTAAATTGACCTACTACAATTATTAAGTCTATTTTATTTGTGATTATATTTTGTGAAAATACAATTAATTGCTCATATTATCAATGATAGTACAATGGATCATAATTCCTACCACACATTGTTAATTTACCAAACTACTTAAATCTGATTTATGGATTTTTTTTCTCAATAGTAGTTTAGATGCCATCGTACTTTCAAGATGTTGAGAGAATCATGAACAGAGAAGTTCCTTTCAAATGAAAAATGCCAATTGTCACAGAATCTCTAGTGTATCCAGGTTAGAATATTCAAAAATATATATTCTTATTAGACATCATGGGATGTGATAAGCAGGAAAGAGAGACACTGATTGTGAATAGATAAAAGGATTCACATATGTCTAAAAGCTTTTAAATAAAATATGCAGAGTGAGTTTTTAGAACTTTTTTCCTCTTTATCCCTTGTTTAACGTTTCGTTTTAGTTCTAAGCCAATCGTACAACTAATAACAGATATGAAAAGACTTGGGATAATTGTCTCTGTGTTCTTTGTGCCATAATTTAAAGTGGCCAGAAGCAAGCAAGTGGAATAAACAGGACAATTGCAGAGTTTATGGAGGATTAGGCCAATTGCAGGCTTCCACACTTAGGGAGGAGAAAACATCCTCATGAATATGAGATTGGAAGTGTCTAGCTGTGAGAAAGGAAAACAAAAAACAAAAAACAAAACAAACAAACAAAAAAAAAAAACAAGAAAAAACCCACGTCTGGCTCTGGCTCTGTGCTGTAAAGCACGAGGGTCTCTGTGCTAGACCATGACTTAGCAACTGAGCTGTTTTTAAAAGTATTTGTGTTATAAGAATTTATTATATAGTTATATTCTATTAAAGGTAAAATAGGAGCAATCTGGCCAGTTCTAATCACTGAATCTATAGGACAATTTGAGTTGAGATGAAACAAAAACAGCAGTAGAGGAAAATGTTAAGAGTTTAAAGTTAATGTTATTGACAGTTAATCTGATTATGCTTAAGACTGTGGAGTGGGAGACAAGCTGCTTCCCACTTCCCGATTTAAAAAAATTGAAAAATTTTATTTTATATAAATTTCTGATGTTGAAAACCTTGTATTATACCCCCCAAATCTGAATGTTTTAACAAAAGGAAAGATCTCCTTCCATGCACTTTATTCCATTAATACATTCCATTCATATTTGAATATTATGAAATTTTAAATTCAATAGTGGATTGTACTTGGAACAGTTCATCAAGCCAGCCATTTACCTAGGGTGTTTTAATACTAAGCAGCCTTGCAGCCGTTTTCAGAGCCTACTAATAAAAATATGATTTACTGCCTAAAGTTTCCTTTTGAATCCTGCATTCCTTGTCTGATTTGGAAGTGTGGTATATAACACAGATAGGAAACCAGGTCAAAGTTAACAGTTCATAGCTGTGAAGATCAGTGCATGCTCATGGCAGAACAATTTTCAGAGTATGTTGGTGTTATTACCATTTTGCACTTTCCAATCAAACGTTTTGTTCATGTAGTCTGTATCTTCTGCATTCAGGCTTTAAAATGACCTTTCATCCCCACTTTCTCTGAAGTTGGACAGCAGCCGCAGTAGCAGCTGCCTCTTTAGTCACTTTGCTTCCCCTCATTTTGATAATTATGAGCAAAGGTCAATCATTTTCCCATCAAGGCAAATCCTGACAACCCCACATGTCAGAGCCTAAGTTATAGATGACATGCTTGTCAACACCAAAACTCAGAGAGTATATCTTTACCTCCTCATGACCAGCTGAAAGTCAAAACCCTACTGCAAAGCAGAGGCAGGAGGGGATGAGGGAAGGGTGGCTGTTTGCCCTGACTTTGTCAACTGCAGACATAGTTCCAGGGAGATTTTGTAATTTTAAACTCTATAAATGAACAATTACATTCCACTTGATAAACATGAACTGTGAGCATCCTGATTGAATGCAAATGCTTCTGTTAGCAGCATGACCTTGTAGTGCCTTAGATGGAGAGACGTTAGTTTTATTGTGGTGATTGTTCTGAAACCTAGCTGAGTTTTTTAGATTAAGATGAAATGTTTTAAAGCTGGGAGGGTGGGCAAATAATGATCTTTTAAAATAATAACTAGATTCTGGGTGAACTAAAAGACTGGCTAGGACCATTATAAGAATACAGACCCTCAATTCAGTTCAGTGAACACTGAAGGGATAAGGAGGATATATTTTATTTATATTATGAAATTTGAGATTAAATTTGCACTGCTCAGATTACATCAGATATTGATTTACATTCAATTGCATAATACCTCCCAGTATCCCTAGAATCATCATTCAAAGAAATGTGCATTATTGAGTATGGTGGTAACTGGGTGCTAAAAGCCTAGGTCAAGCAAATCACAGAACCATCTGCAGTGGAGAGTTTGTGCTCCAGGAGTCCTAGGGTATTTGAATTTCTGACCATCTATCAACGTATTACCTACATGTACCTTCAATACTCCCAACACTTTGTCCTCCCAGAATATGATGTGAGGTTAAAATTTAGCTCAGGGTCCCAATTTAATACCTACTCATGGCATCCCTTTCTTTATATATTCAAACATTTCTGTAAAATTCTTTGGATAATTTTATTACAAATACTTTTTGAGGGCTTTCTGTTGCAAAGAAATATGTAATAACTCTTCTTTTTCTTGTTAGAACAATAATAAATCCTCCTATACAGTAAATCATTACCTCCTCACTTCTCACTTGTTTAAATCGAAATTTTTATTTACTGCATTCTATGAGTGTCAGATAGTGAGTTACTTACAAGTATGCTGTGATAAATTGATCATAGGACGGTCATTCTCAGGATGAAATAAAACATTACTTTCCAAGAAAGTTATGACCCAGTGTGATAATTTAGGATTACAAAGAAAGGGTATGAAGTATTTCCTGACATGAGCAATGTAATCTGATCTTACAGCAAGTAATATTTATCCCAGATTCTTAAGAATTAAAGTCTGCATAGAAATGTAATGAGTTGTGAGTCTGATTCTGTGTTCTAACTGAGCAGTACTTATTCTTTCCTTTATATGCGAAGTTGGAACGTACATATGAAGCCCATATAGTAGGCTTATAACAAATGCACTTATTTTATAAACAGCCATATCCTTGGACATATATCTCTTCAGGCAGAAAGACCTACTGTTGGTCACACTCCTAAAGACCATTGCTTTGCTTGTCTTCTGCTCTGGTCCGTTGCCTTGATGCCTACATTCCAGTTGTTCACCTTCCATGATTCCCAGAAGAAGGGAGTCAAAGGCTGGCAAATGCACAGGTGTTTTGTCACCTTTCTTACATCCTACACCCTCTCAGTTATTCATTATGGTAATGGCACTTTGTGATGTGCAATTTCTGGATTTATGACCCATTCTTGATAAGCGGGAATCCGGACTGCGTGTGCATCTTTGATAAGGTTCTAATTGGATAGCAGTGACCTTTCTGGATGTAATTCTGGGAGGAAGATTAAAAAGCAGTCCAGAAAGTGACAGGTTTGGGACAATAACGTATGAATTCGGCTCCGCTGGCAGGCAAGAGATGTAAGCTGTGATAAATTAGAGGCAAACCAAACAAGCTTACTGAATGATTTTTCATTTCTGCTACATCCTTGGGTAAAAGTCTATTGTAGGAATTGCACTAATACTACTGTATTCCTCTAGCCCTGTGTTAAGACTACTTGTTTACTAACTGCAGAAACTGGCAAATTCTTCCGTTAATGTAGTTTTACAGTAACCAAAGGCTGCATACTCCATTAAAAATAGGGGCTCCATTTTGCATACTTGTGCTGTCTTATACATTGAGCAGTCAGTGAGCATTTGGAAGAGAGTCATCTAAACTCATAAAAACCTCTCTCTGTGTGTCTCTCTCTCTTTCCTTCCTCCCCCTTTCTCATATTCATATGAAAAGCTATTAGAAATTTCCATATATACACCCAAATCCTGAGGACACCTTTTCCAAATTAAGAGATTTAAAGATGGATTCTAAAAGAGAATCCATTTAACAAGGTAACTTGTTAATACACTGTCATTAATATTCTTCTGTATTTGATAAAGTCTTAAACTCTTAATATATTTTCCATGTTGACTATATAGCAGAAATACACTGGTGTAGATAATTATGTTTATTACATATTTAAAGGATAAGAACACATACACTGACTTGCAAGCACATGAACCCCTTCAGAGAAAGCCAGACAAAGATTTGTTTCCTCCAAAGTGATACTTCTGAGGGGTGCTAATATTTAATAACCTAATCTTAAGGACATTACTATAATAAAGGCTAAAAAGCAGTTTTGTCAGGTGGCTTTGTAAATTTGTCTTCTTTGCTATTGGAGCCTGTTGCTTATACACACATGGAATACAAAATAAACTGACCAAGTAGCAGGCAAATCAATACGTGGGTGTCCCTACCAGGATTAATCATGGGAAGAGTTCCATCACCACTGGCACATGGGTGCATTCAGGGTGCGCAGGGCCTATTACTTCTGCGTCTGCCTTTAGAGGGAGTCCTCTAGAGCTTGCTACAAGGGGAGGAGGAGGCAGCTACCTCTTCTGAGGGCCTGAGGTAGGTCAGACACCAGGCTAGGCATGTGCACGTAGAGTTCTGTTCCAGCCTCAGTGCAACGCAGGGACCTGTCGCTAGAAGTCCTGTTTTTACAAGTGAAAAGACAAATGTGTCTCCCTACCACTTCCTCAGCACCAAGTCTGGCATCCAGCAGTCACTCTGTCAATGGAAAACAAAATGAATAAGGCCGGGAGAAATGAAGTAACTCACCTAAGATTGTACTAATCGAAAGCCCAGCAAATCCAGATTTGAGTCGGACTCGGTGTGTCTTAACACAAGCAAACAAGCCAATACACAAAAAGCAAACTACCAGCTGCAGTACCTTATGACAGTTTTGCAACTTACCTGCCAGACACCATTTTGTTAGACAACAGCTTTTTTTTTTTTTTTTGAGACAGAGTTTCGCTCTTGTTGCCCAGGCTGGAGTGAGCGGCGCCATCTCGGCTCACTGCAAGCTCCGCCCTCGGGTTCCCGCCATTCTCCTGCCTCAGTCTCCTTAGTAGCTGGGATTACAGGCGCCGCCACCACACCCGGCTACTTTTTGTATTTTTAGTAGAGACGGGGTTTCTCCATGTTGGTCAGGCTGGTCTCGAACTCCTGACCTCAGGTGATCCTCCTGCCCCAGCCTCCCAAAGTGCTGGGATTGCAGACATGAGCCACCGCGCCTGGCCTTTTTGGATGGAGTCTCGCTTTGTGGCCCAGGCTGGAGTGAGCGGCGCCATCTTGGCTCCCTGCAAGCTCCGCCCCCCGGGTTCCCGCCATTCTCCTGCCTCCGCCTCCCGAGGAGCTGGGACCACAGGCGCCGCCACCACGCCCGGCTCATGTTTGTATTTTTAGTAGAGACGGGGTTTCACCGTGTTAGCCAGGATGGTCTCGATCTCCTGACCTCGTGATCCGCCCGACTTGGCCTCCCAAAGTGCTGGGACCACAGGCGCCGCCACCGCGCCCGGCTAGTTTTTTGTATTTTTAGTGGAGACGGGGTTTCACCGTGTTAGCCAGGATGGTCTCCATCTCCTGAACTCGTGATCCGCCCGTCTCGGCCTCCCAAAGTGCTGGGATTACAGGCGTGAGCCACCGCGCCCGGCCCCACAGCTTTTTTGAAGTATAATTCATGTACCACACAACTTATCCATGTAAAGTGTCAGACATCACTTTATATTTTATACTTATTATTAAATCAGTATATATAAAATCATAATGCCTCTTCTTTTAGCTGTGTTTAATCCTTACGGACTGAAGACCTGTTCATTTTTAACCTAAATAGAGAAAATAGTCAAGAGTATTTTTTTCACTTGAAATCAGTAGTGCCTATTTTTGCTAAACATTTTGATTCCTAATTATTGCTATTCTTCCAGCATTTCTCTGACATCCATCATTTCTTACCATTTTTTTTTTCATATTTTTTACTATATCAGTGCCTTCATGTTTTTACCATAGTGGTGTGTCAGGCACTGGGACTATTCTTAGAAGCACTAGACTAGACGTTTTGCTACCCTATTCCACTCCGTAAACTTATTGACATTTAATTGTCCTAAAACATTTACTTTCTCCATGACACGTGCTATTCTTAAAATAAGTTATATCAGGTAAAATTAAAAAGAAAGGCCTTCAATGACTGTCAGTGTCCAGCATGATCCGATCTTACCTTGTTTAGACAACCTTTCCTTTCGTAATTCCTATCCAAAAAATGCCTTTTCTACGCAGACCAACCACTTACTGTCTCACTTACAGTAATGTTTATTTCTAACTTTGTGGCTTCTCTGACTTGTTTAACCAGTTAATTGTCCCTTTTACTTCCCTAATAAATATGACCCAGGATGAGAATTAAATAGTATTTCCTTTATCAAGTCTTACTCTCCCACACATTCTCCTAATACCTTTGCCTGCCTTGAAATCCTACTGGGCTTGCAATTTGTCCCCCATATTTAACTCTTGGCAGACAGTGGTCCCGTATTTTTTTCCTCATGAGTATTTCATATGTGGACATCTTGACTCTCGAACAATTTTAAATTTCTAGAGAATCTATTCCATGCCTGATTTCTCCCCCAGCAGCTTTCTACCCTCTTTGCAGTATGTTCTTCTTAAAATAATATGTTTTGGTTTGTCTCAACTATATATAAAATGCACATGCATATGTATATAGTTTTGTTTGAAAAGAAAAAAGATTTACAATTTATTTAAACTTTGTAAACTTCAAATAAAATATTGAAGCAACTACATTAACTCACATTTGAAAGGACTCTCTGCTGATGAAAAATATGACAAGTATATGGCACTGGGGTTCCAATGTAAAGTTAATCACTAATTTTTAGAAATTAAGCTGACTGGGAGAAGGAGGTGTAGATAAGTAGATTTTCATGAATTCCAAGATACATGCTTTTGTGATAAACTTAAATATAACTTTGTTTTCCATCAGGCCTCAAATACCAGATAGTTGTGGGCCTTGTGAAATAATTTTTTATTAATGCCTTGCCAAGTGGAACATGATGATAAAAATGGACAGTTGCTATTTCTCTCATCATTTTTGTCTTATTTTAATCTCTCTAAAGGTAAAAACATATATTATGATAGGAAGTTGTGAGTGGCCCTGGCACATTTTTTTTTTTTTTTTGGTCATTTGCTTTTAAATGTTAATATTGTATATAATGAAGGTATGTAGATTCAAATTGAAATGAATAAAGTTAATTGGCTTTATACCTGGCTTACAGTTTGGAGTCTCTGTGATAGATACCTGGAGAGTGACTAGTGTACTTGAGCTGCGTGTGCATGGGCTGAATGGATAAGAAGAAGATTACATTTTTGTGGGAGTCCGACAAAGGAGTTCTAAGTAAAAGTGGCCTGTGAGCCTTAAAAAAGTATTAAAATAAAATAAGACGAAAATTGATTTCTGAGAAACATGTTTGAAGTTTGAACCTTCTGGCTGTAACAATTATGGTTAACAAAAAATGTATCTTTGTATTTTCAAGGATATTACTGTAATTCCTTGTAGCTAATGCTCTGAAAGAACTGCTGTGTTTTAAGTCATGCCTTTCAGCTTGTTTTTTTTTTGTTGTTGTTTTTATGACATGAAGTTCTAAATAACTTTATACAATTAACAGAGACATTATTTTTAAATGTTAACTAGGCTAGGTTAATATTGTTTAGGATTTTATGTGTTTTAACATATTCCCACATACTCTAAAAATTAAACAAACTATAGAACTATGATGGATCTAGTGAGGTAGCACTTTTCTTGGTTTAATGTCATTTTTTTTTCTTTTTTACCTCCACACATCAACTGGATGAGATAATTGATGGAAAGACTTGAAATAAGTATGGCATAAACACATCAGTGTATGTGTTGCTAGAAAAAATGTTTTTCTGTCACAGTAAATGCCATGGTAAAATTCTTATTTTCTAATTAATATTCTCTCATGTTAACAATCTAACAGCATGCTTATGCATTTGTTCTTAAGTCCAGTGTGACATTAGTGCTGTTTGTTCATTGAACATTGGCTGTGGTCTGAGACACTTGGTATCTTGAGTTTCTGAGTTGATGCTGTCATGCTCTTAACCTGCCTAAGGTGGTGATTAGAAAGCACAGTTACAGCCGCTGCTCAAGTCATCTGAAAATTTCCTTCCTGCTACTTAAATGTTACAGAGTAGAGGCCATTAGTTCTTCTACAAGCTGCAAACTCCCAGCCTGCTGCCGTGTCATGAAGCCAGGGAAATCAAAAAGCCACCTGCTGACCCTCGCTATTGTCTGGGCTTGTCGTCTTCTAACAGTAGTGTGCCACAATCAGCGAGATACACATGCACCTTCTGCCTGCTCAGGCTGTGGCGGCCCCTGCTCCCTGCACCTGTTTGCTTATACATGAGCTGTGCGTGTTTGAATTTAAATCGACACAGGAGGGTGGAGCGAGGGAGGAAGGGCGATGCCTCTGTCAGCCACGGCTCATTACGACAGAGGAGCCAAACCTAGCGCGCAGGGAAACAGGGAGGCCTGATAACATGGTAGTGGGTGACAAAAGATGAGTTTTCTCTGCGGGAACCATTTTTCCTCCTTTTAAAGTTGAATGGGGTGGGTGATTATTAAGACAAGATTAATAATCATTTTGATTATCATATCTATCAATAGATGATATCTTTAATTACATAGAGAATTATAAATCAGATGATGAAGTGTTACCTGCGTCTTTTCCAAAGTTACCTTTCCTTGGTATTGTCCAGAGATGTCATTGCCAAAAATTGTCTAATTTATCAAAGAAACAACACAAAATTCAGGCATGCGTACATGTGCAACAAGGCCAAGATTTGGACGGGCATGGTGGCTCACGACTGTAATCCCAGCACTTTGGGAGGCCGAGACGGGCAGATCACCTGAGGTGAGGAGTTCGAGACCAGCTTGGCCAACATGGTGAAACCCCGTCTCTACTAAAAACATAACAATGTGTGGTGGCACATGGCTGTAGTCCCAGCTACTTGAGAGGCCGAGGCACGAGAATCACTTGAACCCAGGAGGCGGAAGTTGTGGTGAGCCAAAATTGCACCACTGCACCTCCAAACTGGGTGACAGAGCGAGACTCTGTCTCAAAAAACAAAAAACCGAACAAAACAAGAAAAACGGCCAAGATGTAGTAAATGTATACACTGGGAACTCGTATCTGGGATATCTGCAATATGCACCTGTTTATGGTAGAAATTGTTTTACCTAACAAGAAACAATACAATCATCTTTCTTTTTCAACTTGTTTACTAAATCATAATTTTCTTATGCTTAGCGAATGCTCATTTAGTAGTTGTGGCATCCTGCATCTGGGCTTCTAGGCTTCGAAATCGAAAACCTGAGACGGGTTGCTGCCTTTAGTATTTATTAGTTCCATGACCTTCGGTGATTTCTTTAATCTGCCTGAGGCTCAGTATCTTCATCCACAAAAAGGGAGCACTGGTGTCCGCTTGAGAGGGCCCCAAAGGGTGGAAATTTAATGACATAATAACCGTGAGTGCTCTTTTCAAACTGTGATGTGTTATATAAACATCAGATAGAGTTACTATTAACATTGATGACATATCAGATTAACCATGGTCTCCAAAAGATTCCATACTCACAGTTTCACTACTAAATAAACTTTTAAACTAAAACCAAAATACTTTCAAAAATAAATTGTGTTAATTATTACCACTATAATACTGAAAGTTGTATGGAACTATTTCCTGCGTAAAGCACACTGTTGTATGTTAAAATGTTTTCCTGGTGTGCTTTCTTACTATGTGTCATTTAAAAACTAATTCTAGACTATCAAGGTAGAATTTTATTATAAAATTACTGCTTAATATGACACTTTCTTCTAATTTTATTGTGCCAAGATTTTGTGCAAAAGTTGCACAGGCAGATAGTTACATTCTTTTTTCCTTTGGGTTTTCAATATGTACTCTAACAAAGGAAAGATGAAAGAACTGAGGGAGAAGATCTGGCATCTAGAAACACACGCTCCCTCCCCCACACACACAGCCACTCCTAAAAGTTATAAAGGCTCTGTTGAATTTGGGGGATACCTTGAAGAACTTCAAGCTGTCACCATTTCACTACCCCATGCGGTTCGAGCAAATGAGCAGCCTTGAACTTTTGCGCAGATGCAAGGCCTGGGCAGAAGGCAGTGCATCCGCAGATCCTTGCATGACTAATTTCTTGTCAGCAAGTGATTTTATTATCATTTAAATAAGAACATATAATAATAGCTGTAAACTTGGCAGATGGCTGAATTGGTAAATTTTAAAGGACATAGGTTTAAAATACTTCTGTGCTTCCTCCTTCAATGCCTTCCCCCACTCCTTAAGCCCTGTGGCAATCAACTATTTTGGTTACCACTTTTGACTTAACCACTGTGTTCGTTCCTGTCGATTAAAGGGACTTTAGTAACACGATACTGGGATGGCTGTTTAAGCAGAGGACACACCGTGTTTCACTGCTTCTTATTTACATTGGGCATGGGGGAAGTCCAATTATTGGTAGATATTTCCCTTTTCTTCTAATAATTTCTGCATGAGTTTTCTTTTCTTTGTCTCTTCACTCAACATTTGAGAGGAAAGGAAAAGTACCTGAAGTTCTTAGTTCATATTTCTCATATAAAGTTAAAATAATGCATAAAAAGAACTATTGTGTATTCAGTTCTCATGTTCCCTTTCCTTAGTCAACACAGCCTTATCAATACAGCAGTAAGTGTGGACAGTCTGAAGCACAGGAGAGATCACTAATACTTCAGCCAATTTTCTTTCCTAAAAAGTACAGGCACAAAAATAATTCATATCAGATGAGGTCTTACAAATATTAAACACCATTATGTCGAGCAAATGCTGCTAAATATAAAACAAAATATTGACTCTATTACATAATATAGTTATGGTTAACAAAATAAATCTAATAGGGAATTTTAAACTACCGATTTAGCTTAATTAAAAGGTACAATTTCCTCAATCCTGATTAAATAACAGTAAAAGCATAGACTGAATCCACTCCCTCCGAGATTTTTAAAAGAATGTTTGAGAAAGCTTAATGTTGGAGTTGTAATTACACAACAGTAATCTGTTTATTCCTTTGACTTAAGATATTAAGATCACTACTAACTAAAGTTCATTAATTGAAATCTTGGAGACAAAGTACCTTTTTTTTTGAGACAGAGTCTCACTGTCACCTGGGCTGGAGTGCAGTGGCATGATCTCGGCTCACTGCAACCTCTGCCCCCTGGGTTCAAGCAATTCTCCTGCCTCAGGCCTTCTGAGTAGCTGGGACTACAGGTGCACGCCACCGCGCCTGGCTAATTCTTTGTATTTTTAGTAGAGACGAGGTTTTACCGTGTTGGCCAGGTTGGTCTTGAACTCCTGACCTTGTGATTTGCTCGCCTCGGCTTCCTAAAGTGCTGGGATTACAGGGGTGAGCCACAGCCCCCGGCCCAAAGTAAATTTTAATGCTATCTGGCAAACATATGTGTGAAGATAGTAGTAGTTAATGTAGACTAGCAATGCCAGCTTGGGGAATTAGTATTTATGCATGCCCTTAATAAGCTTTCTTAGCAGGTATCTCCATGCTTAGAAAAGTCAGCTTGCAACCCATGTGTAAGACAACACATTTGTCACGAGTTCAGTACTTGTCAAGTGGGATGTATATTCTCAGAGGTCAATAGTGGCTTATAGGAGATTTAGATGTGTCTCTTGGCATTAATCAGCTACAAACATCACTCTCATCCAACTCACAGCTTGAACTTCCTTACCTACCAGTATCTGTGTTGGCTGCCTGAAAAGCAAACTGTTGAGCAACAGATTTAAGAATAGATTATTGACTTGGTTCCATGCAGTCTTGTCCCAGATGTGATCTCTATTAAATATTTTGGGGATTAGGCCTTATTCCTATTTTGCTTTTTTTGTTTTTCTGCTTTTGTGATTCCACTGTCAATTAGTGTTGTGGTTTTCATTTCCTTTTTCTCTACAATCTGCAAATTTCTTTGTTAATGTACTGTACTTAGTGTACTGTTTAAGCAGGATTACAACTAATTTGTGAACTAACAGGAAAATCGATGAAAAAAGAAAGACCAAAAGAAAATGCTTCCTTGGGAAAATGTCACAATTGGATGATTATTTTATGTGTTCCTGATTTTTTCCTTTTCTGCAGATACATGATTATATAATTGTTTCAGTTATATGAAACAAAAATTAGATGTGGAGGAAAACTCTAAATAGGGAACTCTAATGTTCTTTTAAAACGAAGAATTTAACGAAAACACTCAGAACTCCCCTGCTGGGCTCAAGCAGGTTGAAATTAATTCAAGACGGCAGAAAAAATTTTTAACCAGGCCGAGTGGAGATGACGGATGTGACAGCTCTCAGTTAAAATGTCTTTTAGTGGCGAACACGTGCGTATTAGTCAAGGATGTGACATAACTGTCCCGGGTGAGAGAAAATGAACCGATGACCATTTGCATTGAGAACGAAAGAAAAATTATTTATAGTACAATGTAAAGAAAGACAGGTAACTTGAGGTTTCATATTTATTTGGTTGTGTTTGAGAATATTTTTGGGAATCTTTTTACCTCAAGAAAACCTCTGAAAGTTAAACATATTTTTTTTTAAGCAGTGATTCTTTTCTTTCTTCTCTACATATCAGAAAATAAATGTTGAGCCAAACGCCTGTGCCCAGGAAAGTCAGGTAAACTTTTCTGTTTCCCCCTGTGAAGAACAACAGAAAAGTATCTATAGATGGTCATACTTCAAAAGTTGTGCAAAAAAAGCCTTACCAACCGAAAACACAGTTTCAGATTTGACTATGTGAATAAAATATTGGAATGAGAATCCCTTTTTTTGTTATAGGAACACTGGCTCCCTACTTTTCCTCTTTCTGATAATAAGACAATTTGGTTGTGTATTATAAAGCAAAGCAAATAAAACAAAAATGGATGTGATTCTATGGCAGAATGTTGTAGGGGAGGGAAATTATTTGGAAACTACAATTGGCAGGATTTGACCATGTGAAAGTCAAGTTTAATTAACTTTAAGAACAGATGCTTTCAAGACATAGCCGTTACCAGTTAGAGCTACAAGTGTAATTGAGTTTTATAGTATAGGGTTTATTTTTCCAATTAAAATCAAGTTGCATTATCATAATTTTGTTATTAGAGTATGTAACACTCAGGCTTAAAAAGAGCACTCAAATGTAGAACTAGATTTCGTCCTCTTTTGATCAAAAGAAAAGAATGGACAAAGAAGTATTTCAGTCTCAAGATTAAATGCAATTTCCACTTTAGAAGGCAGTTGTTACTTCCTTTAATAATGTGTCCTCCCCAAAATGGTATATGAGAACATAAAAATTTGCTGCAACATTAGAGCCAAAAATAGAATACAAATATTTGTATACAAATATTCAGCGATGCTAAGTGGATTCGGAAAATGCTACCAAAATAAAATAATTATTTATCTAGGTCTTCAGTGATGAATAGGAATCCCTTACTTAAGGGAGATTAAGTTTATTTAAGGCAAGGTAAATGGAGAAGTAAGTTTTTCTCTTGTATTTTGGCCTTTTCTTGTCTCTCTTTTCTGGAGTTATCAAGGTTTCTCTCATTCAATGCTTTGTGCATCTTCTCTTTGTGAATCTGCAGTGTATGTGGACAGACAGCTCTCTGTGAACATACACTATTTTGACAGACTACAACTTTGATTTGCTGCTCAGGCTTTGACTATATTCACATTATGGCTTAAGTATTTTATTTCATAGTCATTTACCAAGTGCCCAACACTGATTTTTAAATCAGAGAAAAATACATTTTATTTACTTTCCATGCCCAGCTCAACAAAAAATGGTATTTTCTTCTATGTCTTGCATTAAAAATTGCCTTTGCAAGTGGCGTATTTAGATGATGCTGAAGAAATTAAGCAATATCAATTGTACCTTTTCACAGTGTGTACATGTAAAATTTGTCAGTGTGTACATGAAAATACTCTTGATTTTCTTGGAATTGCTTCCATTTAAATTCTATCCTTTTGATTTTTTTCACTCCAATGCCTTTGCAAATTTCCTGTATACACTTTCTACTACTATAACTTTAGTACAGTCCTCAGTTTTACTACATTACTTGAAAACATGCATTTTATACAATCTCCTGCTCTTTTGCTTTTGATTTTCTGGGCATATGCCTGTTACCCATTGTACTCATTCAGTAGAGTACATTTATGCTACAACTAGGGGATACCTGTTCACAGCTGTAGATTATTCAGAATCTTCTTGATACTGATAATATCTTCTTATTTACAGTTTGCTGGTATACTGAGAAAATGCGGTAGAATAGCTTTAACAGAAGTACAATGTAAGCCACATAAATAATTTAAAATTTTCTAGGTTCCGTATTACAAAAAGAAAACAAAACAGTTAAAATTAATATTATATTTAGCCTAGTACCCCAAATTTTATATCAATATGCAATCAGTAAAACATATTATTAATGAAATATGTTAATTCTTTTTTATTTTACTGAGTCTTTGAAATCCAGTGCCTACTTAATACTTGCAGCACATTTAATTCTAACTAGCCATATTTTGGTGATCAATAGTCACCGCTGACTGTGGCCACCGTATTGGATAGTGCCGCTCTAGGACCTTGATATTCAAAGTGTCCCATAAAGAAAACAGCATCCACATCACCTGTGAGTATGTTCGTTGTATAAAATCTCAGGCCCCATGCTAGGCCTACTGGATCCAAATCTTCCTCTTAACAAGATCCCTAAGTTACTGGATGCACTTACAGAATGAACATCACTGCATTTCTAGTTTCCCAAGTGTAGAGAAAATTGGTGTTAATATTACTTCCTATGCCACAGATTCTTTTCCAAACAGCTTTATTGAGCTAAAATTCATATTCCATATAACTCACCCTTTTAACATGTAAAGCTCAATGTTTTTTAGTGTATTCACAATTGTGCAACTGTTTCAGTTATCTAACTTGATAATATTTCTCTCACCCCAGAAGAAAAACTTCTACCCACAAGCAACACTCAGCACTTCCTTCTGTGCCCAGTGACCGACAACCACTAATCTACTTTATGTATGGAACTGCCGATTCTGGACCTTTCATACAAATGGAATTATTTCAGATGTGGTCTTTCGGTCTGTCTTGTTTCACGTAGTATAAGTACATTGATCTGTAGTCTTCATTTCTTTTGATGTGTTTGTCTAGTTTTATTAAATGAGTTGAAAAATGCTTCTTCTTCCAGTTTTTCGAAGAGCTTGTGAAGAATTGGTGTTAAATCTCCTGTAAACGTTTGGTAGACTTTTCCAGTGATGCTGCCTGAGCCAGGGATTTTCTTTGCAGGAAGTTGTTTTGGTTGTGAATTCAGTATCTTTACTAGTTATATGTTTATTCTGATTTTTTATTTTTTCTTGTTTCATGTTTGATGGATTGTATCTTTCTTAGAATATGTTCCATGAATGAAATGTTACCATTCAGTGAACTGAAAAAAGCAAGCCCTTTTCCTTCACCATTTTCCTGTGTATTTTGTGGTTGAGATCATTCTTTGTAGTTACCATTGTGACGGTATCACAACCAAAATGAGCCTAGAGAAGTACGTAATTTCTAAAATTTTAATTTATCTTTATGAATTTTCAACCATTGGTGAATAGAGAAAGATATTTTATTTTGCCACAGTTGACTTCCTAGTCGCTGATAGCATGCAAAAATGAGAGAAAGCCAGACTGGAAAAAGATGTCTCCTTACTAAAATAATGAAAGAAGTAGCCCCCACTCCTTCCTTCGAAATAATGATACACAACAACATACAAAAGGCCAGAGCTGCACTTTCATGGTATAAATGACATCTAAGTTAAATCCGTATATCCTATCTTGGATGAAACTTGATATGATTCAATACAACCCTCCATCTAATAATGATTCTTTGACATTTCGATTTTATAATCGGGTGATAGCCCTTTCATTTTCTTGAATGTTTACTACAACAAAACAATCACCTCTGATAAACCAATCTATTCTATTATTAGATGAGTCTAAAATGTAGGAGAATCTTTCTTATTTGAAGTAGAAAACGATCTCCTTTCTATGCACATTTGGTTCTGGCTCTATCAATATGAGCCGTGTAGAACAAGCTTACTTCTCCTGCCACTTCACAGCCCTTCAGATGTCAGAAAGAGCATTTTCTTCTTAGTAGACTGGTGACAGAACTATAATGGGATCAAACTGAAAAAGAATTGTGAGAATATAATCTACACTAATAATAATCCCTTAATGAACTTCTACTTGAAAAAATACACGTAATTTAATGTATCTCCTATCCATTTCTAAACATGGGTTTTTATGTCTTAGTATGAAGTTAAAAAATTATCAATAATAAATATGTACAGAGGAAAAAAACAGGCAATGAGGTATGCTTAGCAACATATGTCCTCAATGTGCTGATTTTAAGATGGCTTGTTTTAGATGCTGGTGAGGCTGTGGAGAAAAGGGAATGTTTTTACATGCTTGGTGGGGATGTAAATTAGTTCCATCACTATGGAAAATAGTTTGGAGGTTTCGGAGGTTTTTCAAATGACTTAAAACAGAACTACCATTTAAACCAACAATCCCATTTCTGGGTATATATCCAAAAGAAAACAAATCATCCACCCAAAAGACACATGCACTGGCAAGTTCATCACAACAGTATTCACAATAGCAGACGTGGAATCAACCAAGGTGACTATCAGCAGTGGACTGGATAAAGAAAATGTGGTGCATATATGCCATGAAATCCTATGAAGCCATAAAAAGAAGAAAATCTATCTTCTGCAGCAACATGGATGCAGCTGGATGCTGTTATCTTAAGTGGATCACGGGAGGAACAGAAAACCAAATACTCCTTGTTCTCATTTATAGGTGAGAGCTAAACATTGGGTACTCAGGTACATAAAGATGGCAACAATTGAAACCCCGACTAATAGACGGAGGAGAGAAAGGGTGAGGGAAGGGTTGAGAAGCTACCTATTGGGTATTATACTCAGTACCTGAGTGATGGAATTAGTTGTACCCCAAACCTAAGCATTACACAATGTACTCAGTAATAAATCTGCACATATACTCCCAGAAACTAAAGGAAACGTTCAAAAATAGATATTCATTTTTGAATTTGGAAAAATAAATAAATAAAATGGCTTGTCTTTGAGGCAGTGAAATTACTGGACATATGATCAGTGCTCAGTAAACTTTAGATGACTGTGGTATATAGGAAGGCAGAATAATGGTCCTCAATGATGTCTGAGTCCTGATCCCTGAATATATCTGTGCATATATGAGAGTCATAGCAAGGGAGAATTAACTTAGCTGATAGAATTAAAGTTGCTCATCATCTGACTTTAACATAGGGAGATTATCTTGAATCATCCAGGTGGGCTCAGTGTAATCAGAGAGTCCCTGAAATTGAAAGAGTGGAGGGGGAAAGGGTCAGAGTCATCTGATATGAGAAGGACTTCATTTGCTCTAGCTGGTTTCAAAGATGGAAGAAAGTGCCTGCCAACCAGGAAATACAAGTAACCTTTAGAACCTGGAAAAGGCGAGGGAACAGATAGTCCCATAGAACCTTCAGAAACCCCGTAAACAACATAATCTTAGCCCGGTAAGACTCATGCAGACTTCTGTAGGCTTCCATGATAAATGTGTTGTTTAAGCTGGTATATTGTAGCAATTTGTTATAACAGCAACAGAAAACAAATACACATGATAGTTACTTAACAGAAAACTAACACACCTACTCCAATCTGGATTCAGGTCTAATTACTCTACTGAAACCGTTCTTTTGAAAGTCACCAGTTATCTCCATGTTGTGAAATTCTGCACATTTTCAGTCTTCATTTTACCTCTCAAAAGCACTTCACGTTGTTAACTATCCCCCTTTTCCTCCTTAAAATACTTGCTATTTTTGCCTTCCATGGTCTGTCACTTCCCTGCTTTCTTGACCTTCCTGACCTCTTTCTCAGTCCCTTTTCCAGCTCATTCCAATCCACCTCAATTAAACATTTTAGAGCCTTCTCCTCTTCTTGCTCTGGAACTCTCGTCTGTGGTCATTGCTTCTGTTGACACTCCTTCTAGAGAGCATACAAATTTTCATCTTCCTCTGGGGCTCATTTCTGAGTTGTACCCAGATAACCCATTGCCTACTTGAATTGCTTTTTCTTTGTTTTAAAAGTTCTTCATCTCAACATCATCCAAATTGAACTTACAATTTTCCTGTTCACTGGGCACCATTCTCCTTCTCCTTTCATATCCAAGGCACTACTAGGAACTGCCAATGTTACTTTTTCAGTGATTTCTCCAAATGATGTTCTTCATTCCCATTGCACATATATCACCCTAGTCTAGCTGTTATAACCTGGACTGCTGCATGGCCCACCTGCATCCATTCTGCACTGTGTCCGTTCTGTTTTCCGCAGTCTGGCCAGAGTCATTTAATGTCGGTCTCACCATGTTACAACTGCATCAAACACTGTTGAATGGTTTCTTTTGCCTTTAAAATTAAGGCAGACCTCCTAAAAGCGTATGCACTATTTCAGTTTGCTGAAACCTTCCAGTAGTTCTAGTAGGAAGTGAAGTAACCTCTCAATAATAACATTTTTAGCACAGTTTTAGTCTTATTTTTTAAACTTTAGACCACAAATATTAGAAATCATGACACTGAAAAGAGAGAAATTATACAATATGTAACAAAGATTTCCCAGCTTTTTTTCCCTAGTGTTCTTCTTCGGTATTGCTATACATTTTGTATCTTTCTGTACTGATTGAGAAGGGTTGAGATCGGGTAGAAAATGCATGGCAGTTGTAGTCAGGTTTGATTTCTCTTTCTTTCTTTCTTTTTTTTTTTTATTTTTGAGACGGAGTCGCGCTCTGTGGCCCGGGCTGGAGTGAGTGGCCGGATCTCAGCTCCCTGCAAAATCCGCCCCCCGGGTTCCCGCCATTCTCCTGCCTCCGCCTCCCGAGGAGCTGGGACCGCAGGCGCCGCCACCTCGCCCGGCTCATTTTTTGTGTTTTTAGTAGAGACGGGGCTTCACCGTGTTAGCCAGGATGGTCTCCATCTCCTGACCTCGTGATCCGCCCGTCTTGGCCTCCCAAAGTGCTGGGATTACAGGCTTGAGCCATCATGATTTTTCTTTAGATCGTGTTAAACAACGTAAGATTGTATATTTATGCATATGAATCATTTTGTATTTTTTGTAATTAAATTGATGTCAATCCCAATTTTATTAAACCCCAAATATCAACTGGCTCGGCAGTCACTACAGAACTGTTGTTACTGTATGTATGTACATACATTACATACATACATACATACATACATAACTGTTGTTAATGTAATAATGTATGACATTGGAAAACCATTATTAGTTAAACCAATTGTCATACATATTAGTTATTTGAAATTCAGTGGGAGGAACATTTTCCTGTCTATTGCAGGTTGCTGTGAGAAATGATAAATTCTCTTTCAAGGATTTCAGTTGTGCTTGTGAAATAAATTCTTAACATTTTTAAGCTCCTGTAATATTGCAGGCATTTTATTTTAGTAAAATAGTAAGTAAAATAGTACTTCATTTGATTTTAACAAATTTGTGCTGCTGATTAGTACTTTTTAATATATTTATTAGAATATTAGAATATATAAAATATTTATTAGAATATATAAAAATATTCTTTAGAATATTCATTAGAATGTATAAAAAATTAGAAGAATTAAGCTAATTAGTGAGTAAAAAGATAAGAATTCAAATAGAGTTCTTCTGTTTCTAGTGCTTATATTATTTTTTTCTATATCAGTCTTTCCCAAAGTTTGGTCCCCACACCAGCAACATCAATATCACCTGGGAACTTGTTAGAAATACAAATTCTTGGGCCACCACCCTAAACGTACTTAAACAGAAACTCTGGGATGAAGCCCATAATCGGTTTTGACTCTATAGGTGATGTCAATGATGAGTCTGATGCATGTTAAATAGGCCGTTGATACACACTAAACGTAGAAAACCATATTGTTACACCACTGATTATATGTCTGTAGATGTGACGCACCCCTGTCTTTCTTATTATTCTTCTTTGACTCACTAATTTTTGCTGCTAAAGCAGAACCAGGAAATAATTCAATTCCAACTTACTAAGAGATTCCATACTTAACAATGAGTATTCCTAAGTATATTAAGGTTAGCATATAATTAAAAGGTTAAAATATCTAAAAATCAATGGAATGTTTTCACTGTAAACTCTATTTAGCTTCAATGTCTTGTTTTACTTCATTATGGCAGCTTAATGATTCTCCAATTCCCAGGTTGAATTTCCAAGGAAAGAAACTTATAACAAGTTTATGCTTGAAGAATTCTTTTGCTTTCTGTGTGGGAGTGGAGCAGTTCTTTACACATCTTCCTTCCTTTCACTGAAAAAGACAAGAAATGTAGGCTGTTGGAGTCCATGGGGTGAGGACTTGTTAGCAATTAGCAACATGTGAAGCAACTGTCTTTTCCCTATTTTTTGGTATGCTGATCGTAAACTGATTTGAGTATTCTTGCTTTACTTTATTGTAGGTTGAAGGGAGCTATTGCTTATGAGGAAATACATTGTGTTCTAAAGCCAATTTTAAATCAGATTTTGAGACACAGTTTGTTTTTACATTAGAGATTTTCTATATTTTATTCTGGAGGGCAACAATTGCCACTTAGATATGACATTTCAGGGCATATATATTTCTAAATCTCTCAGGGGAGTTGTGGGAGATAAACAATAATAGTACACAGCGAAAGTCCTGAAATATAGCCCTGATTGTCCCTGCTTTTAGCCTAGATGTTCATATTTCAGTTGTTTGATTTAATGAATAGGAAGGGAAACATAAGAATGACAACTGAAAATTATCATATGAAATGAATCGAATCTCATTCAAGTTGTCTAGTCCCTAAACACAGTTAGTAAAAGTATACTCTAGAGCTGTTCTCTTGCAGGCTGAGCTGAGGAGTGGAAAAGGTTAACTGTGAAAAGTTTGAAGGCTATTTAAGTTGACAATGTGCAATGCATGAATTGGACACCAGCCAGGACCCAGTAAACCCCCTGTGCCAACATTCAGTAGAACTCGTTGATAACCAAAAGTGTTTAGTAGAACCTGTCTCAATGAGCACATTGGTCAATACAGGCTTCATGGGAATGGCCCCTGCTAATAATGTTTGAAGACTATGACTTGCCCTTAAATAGCTATGATTTAGAGAACTACCCACTCAAGTCACTAATGTAGTTCAGTGTGTGAAAAACAGACGGCAAACCATGTGAGGTAAGTTAATATATGTAATTGGGGATACTGCAGGAAGGAGACAGTTGAATTCTTTGGAGGAAAAGTGGTTTACAAATTGAATACATTAAAAATGAGTATTATTATTGGTTTGCTCATCACATAAAGAATAGGGCCAGGGGATAAATGCCTCTCTAGCTCTTGCAACTCAAGAGACGTTTTTCATATCTTAGATAATAAATACTTGCAGTAGGTTTAGCTTATAACTAAAAGTATGTGCTAAGAGACTCCCCGAGAAGAGTTTGTCTTCCGACATGCTGAATTGCCCTGCGGTTGGTGGCAGCTTAATAAAATATGTGAGTGTTCAGTGTGGAGCTGTTAAGTTATTTATTCCACTTCTGATACTGCATGCATGAACTGCCACTGTTTGATGAATCACTGAAGAGAATGGGAACTGACAAACAACTCTTCCTTTAGCGGCTGGTCACACTGACAGCATCAATAGAAAAACACATCATGGGTTCTAAAATGCCACATTTTCACCATTTACCCTGAATAAGACATGAAGCTCTTGAAGGAAAGCAGTAGTACGTTATCATTAGGGCCAGCTGACAGAGAGGCAAGTGTGCTTTGAACTCTCTCAAGTCATCATTCTTAATTTCTACTCTTCTTAGATGGAAGGCCCACCCACATGGGCTCTGAGCAAGGCAGGGACTGTTGCACCTTTTAAAATCTCATTGATAGATTGGTTTCGTCAACACCCATCCTGGCTCCTGCCCATGGGGAGAAGCTCCTATTCTCATTAGAGTCCTGTAATGTCTGCAGCTAACATTGTTCTCATGCAAATAGAATGACGCAGAAGATCAGTGCCATGAAAATTCAATTTCCCCTGACCATCATTACCCTTTTTCTTTTAGTTATTCCCACTCCAATCTGCAGGAGGTAATGTGTGCAATCTGCTGGTACTGTGCAAGATGATTACTACATTTTAGTAATGAATTTCCCAGCTATTGCACTAGGGGGTGTTTCAGCAGGTTCCCTGGTCTACCTAGTGTAGACTTGGCAGCAGTCCTTGTGGTCCTTACCCAGCTCTTCCACAGCGGGCTTCCATAAGTAGTGGATGCCTGGTCAATAGAACTTGTATTCAATACTGTTCATTCTTTAGTCATCAGTGGCACTTGTGAAAGTAGTGATTTGTTTAATGTTGTCTGAAAGATAAAAATAAAATATATCTCTCCCTGTCCAAATTGAAGGATTAAAACCTCCGTCAAAAGAAATATAATAATTTTTGTCTTTATGGTCAAACTTGGTAATTTAATAAGAATGTAAAATTCAGGGTAGCTCATATAAACATATTGAAATTATAAAAGTGTATAAGTTAAATAAAAATTCTGTTTTAGAAAGAACTATGGAGAAGTCCTGCTTGGGCTCAGCTGAAAACTAAGATAATTACCAAGGTATATTTCAAATTCCTATACTTAATACTGTCCTTTATCTTTGAAGTGTCTTCAACAATGGGATTACATATGTAAACATTATATTGTCAATGGTTTATTATGTTTTGGAAATTATTTGTTTCTTCTGAAATTATCCCCTTGCCTCTTCATTAGTCTGGGAGTTAGCTGTAAGAAAAAATAAAGGGAAAGAGAATGAAGAAAAAATATATAGATTCACCAGACATTACAGATTTGTATGTACGCCCCTGTTCACCACAAACACAAAACATGAATTATAGTTTTTCTGGTGATTTTTAGCCTACTAATAATTGTAAAGGGCAACTATACAAGGTACAATTTTCAATGTAATTTTTATAAAACTTATTTCACAAATAAATAGATATAATCTTTCCCAGTGAATAAAAGACTTTACATATGGTAGCATTTTATGTACAAAGGTGACTAAAAGAATTCAGAGTTTTAAACATTTATTTGAAAGAAAGAATAATTATTTTTTTAAAGATTTTCTTGGAAAATGCTTTTTTCTTACACATGGTGAGGATGTATTTGTAGAGCAGTTGTATTATGCAGTTCCATGCACAGGATCTTGAGATATTTTCATTGCATTGATTCACTGGCTGAATTAGACACTTTTAAATTACCGAGATGTGCCCACTTAATAATACATCCTTATAAGTCAGAGATGCTCATATAACGAAAAAAGGAGTCATTTCTTTACCTGAATTATTCCGTTCTATAAACTGATATATGTAATGCATTTCAGTAACTGTGGCAAAACCATTTAGACTATCTATGAGATACGCCATGTAGTTTAGATGTAAGCAGTTGCCAACATGTGGTACAGAAAGTCATATTTGAACTACAGTTTTAGTACCGCTACTTTAAGATAGATACTGAGCATGTAATTACTGCAGTCTTGGCATGTAATTACCCTGGAGTTACAGTTTATATTGACCTCCAGAAATACTGAGACTGTAATTTTAAAGTAAAACGTAGAACTTGAGTGTAAAATTGTATGTTGATTTTGAACTGCTTGCATTGTGAGTTTGTTCTCCTGAAGAATGACTTATTACTATGACAATTATCCCAATTTCCTATGGAATCAGAATATGTAAAGTGTTATTAAAGCATCCTTTCTGACTGAGTGGTTAACTGGTTACACAGATAGGTAGAAGAAGGAGTACTCCAGTGGGTTGAAGGAAGCTGCTAATTACAAAAGCTCCCTCTCTGTAAGCTTCACGGCCTGCACTTCTCAGAAAGATAGAATCAATGGAGCATGACTGCCTAGGGCATCTGGGTCCCGGGGGGTTTTAGTTGTTTGCTTAGGTGTTGAGAAAAACACATTATGACCGTAATAATAATTATGTATTTGGAATTGGATTTTTGCATCTGTAACACAAAGTTCCGTCTTGCATAAAATGCAACCTCAGCGCCATTTTATGCTTAATTTGCATGTGAAGCAGTATGGGACTATTCGAATATAGGCTTCATTTGCCTGCGTACCACCAGTGTTAATTTAGTATAATATTAAATGTTTCCGGTGACCACTCTTCAAACAATGTTTGCACCCTTTGTTAAGGACAAATGTGTGTGCACGCTCTTAGATGATATTAAATCTAAGGTTAAAATATTTTTAAATTATTTTCAGTAGTGTGTCACTTTTAAATACTTTTGCATAACATGAAGAGAGTAAAGCTGAGCTTTAGATAGTTATTCCATAGCAATTGGTTTTTTATATTCTGAAATATTTTATATTCTGAAATATAGCCCAGAGATATTTTATTTTTGGCTTATTATAAGAAATCACATTTCAAATACACAATTTCAAATACACATTTCAAATACACAATTCAGTTTGAAAATCAGTAAGTTATCTTGCTTTATTCCCAGGCGTTTTCTGAAAATCGATTTTGTTTTCATTAGCCTTTCTTAAGGCAAGAAGCAGTCATTCAATTTCCCTTATTCTTTTCTCCTTCCTTCTTTCTCC
This sequence comes from Rhinopithecus roxellana, assembly GCF_007565055.1. Classification (NCBI taxonomy): domain Eukaryota; kingdom Metazoa; phylum Chordata; class Mammalia; order Primates; family Cercopithecidae; genus Rhinopithecus; species Rhinopithecus roxellana. The sequence continues at coordinate 1,534,178 of NC_044549.1, forward strand.
TTTCTTATCCTAGTTTTTCTTCTGTACAAAAACATTCCATATAATTTTCAAATTAATAACTTCATCCAAATTATCTACAAAGTCATGGTTTGACAGTAATGTGTGAACAATATTTCTCTAGTGCCAATTCAGCTGCACCAGTAATGCATTAAAAAATCATCTTTTTCTAAAGAAGCTATAGATACAATTCATCTCTTCTTGAAATCAATTTGTAAAAATTTGAGAGTTAACTTACCATATTTTAACTCGGGACATTTGCAAACCTTCTTATGTCATAGCTTCTCAGAATTAAAAAGAAATAGGGCAGATGGCAGAAAACTATACTCTGTGAAACACAGCAGCACAAGAGAAAAACTAAAAAAGCTTAAGAACAAATATTATGTCCATACACTAATGATGACATGGTGTATATTTGTACTATATTTTTTATTTTCACCATTTAGTTTGAAATTCTTGGATGCTTTAAATATATAATTCTGAATGGTGATAGATATTAAAATAATATTTAGCTTTACAAGTATTGGCCTTATACGTTTAGATGTCCTCCAGACAAAGAATGAGCGTGAAAGTATTGTGCTAGGAAAACAGTTACCATTGTCTTCTATGTCTAATTAAAATAGCTTTCAGGCGGATAAACAACTGTTTCCATACATAAGATCCAAGAAATACCATTTTATGGATGCCAAGTTCAGCGTCTTAATGAGTTCTGGGAACTTACATAATGGAAACAGTACACACCTGCCTCTGTGTCACTCTCTCCCTGATTAAAAGTGATAGCGCTAAGGACACGAAGAACAGTCTCCCTCTTTTACGAATCAAATAACATATGCTTCATAAATGGTGTGCATTTCTTTTTTCCTGGAATAAGGCTACAAATGGGTTTAAAGCATTGAGGCCTGTGTTAGGGAGATCAGCACTAGAGGTCTGAGACATTCAGAATCCTGCAGTTTAGCATTTAGGAGTATTGCTTTTTTTTTTTTTTTTTTTTGAGATGGAGTCTTGCTCTGTTACCCAGGCTGGAGTTTAGTGGCACAATCTCGGCTTACTGCAACCTTGGCCTCCCAGGTTCAAACAATTGCCCTGACTCAGCCTCCCAAGTAGCTGGGATCACAAGAGTGTGCCACCATGCTCAGCTAATTTTTCTTTTTGTATTTTTAGTAAAGTCAGGGTTTCACCATGTTGGCCAGTCTGGTCTTGAACCCCTGACCTCAGGTGATCCTCCTGCCTCTTCCTCCCAGAGTACTGGATTACAGGTGTGAGCCACTGTACCTGGCCAGGAGTATTACTTTTGAGTTTTCAATAAAGGTGGTGTTACAGATTTTGCTTCATTTGAATTCTATGCAACTTGTAGTTCTGATATCAAAGATGTCTATCAGTTTTTAAAATGTATATAATTAAAGAATTCCTCGTGTCATCTAAACATGCATCAAAAATAAAGAATCTATACATAGATTTTATGAAAGTTATTTTACATTACATAAATCGTTTAGAAATTTCTAATCATTCATGCAAGGCAGAGGCGTAGCTGATTCTGATGGTAGTCCTGCTACTCATTCAACTGCTAACTTACAGAGAGTCCAATAACCCAGTGACATACATTGTGTTGTAAACCATTCATTCCACAATGCTGTGTATTTTTAAACTCTTTAATCAGAGAGGTCAACTATAATTGCTGGCATCAATTTAGGATCCTCCTGCTCTTTTCTTTCATAATGCTCCAGTGTTGCATGCTACAGTATTTATAATCATTTGAAATTATATCTGTATGTTCATGTGTTTGATGTCTGTTTTCTCAACTTGACTGACAATTCTATTTGTTTTGTTCACCAACTTACACCTAATATTTGGACATGGTCTAGGACACATACTAAAAACTCAAGAAAAGTGCACTAAATACTCACGGTTTATAATCTTTGAACTAAATATCTTACTGTTACTTTTTTAAAAAAATCTATATTTTAAACTTATTTCTGGCATAGTCAAAAATGGTTTCTCTCAAAGGATGGATGTATAGCTAGGCAGATATAGATACAGATAAAATTGATATATTCATATGCACATAGAGTTCTGTTCTTAAGTTGTAATTATGTTTGAATCAACTAGACATTTCATCAACTCCCCACTGCATAGAAACAGTCTGATGAGAGAGGATCCATTCTAATACAGAAACGTACATAGATGTCTAGAGATGCTACATGAATGTTGATACTCTGGTTGTGATATTGTGCTGTAGGTTTGCAAGATGTAACCATTGGTGGAAACTAGGTAAAGGGTGCAATTTATCTTTGTATTGTTTCTTGTAGCTGGGTACGAATCTACAATTATCTCAAAATAAAAAATAAAAAAGTGGTATGTGGCATTTGTGTAAAAACTGAACCAGATGTAGAAAATGAGATGTAAAACAACTCTTTTATTATTACTTTAGCATTAGTGACATTCCATATTTATCATTTGCACATTTAAATAGTAGGGCCAGACTGGCATAAAGCCTTTTTTTAAAAAAAAAAAAATCAGTGATAATTTGTTGATATATTCATTAGTTGTCCACATTCCCTAACTCCTATATTTTTGCAAAATTTTAATTGAAGTATAATATATGTACAGAAAAGTAACAAGAAGGCTTAAGTATCTAGCTGGATTAATTTTTGCAAACTGAACACATCTGTATCACCAGCACCCAGATTGTGAAATAGACCATGAAAAGCACCACAGAAGCCCTCTCATGCGCCATCTCAATCTTTACCAAGAGAACCTAGCTTCTGACTCCGTAGAAGTCTTTTCTTATCCCTAACTTTTCTATTTTTAAAAATTTCAGTATATAGAAATTTCAAAGAGTAGTGTAAATAGTAGCAAACATTACCCATCACCTAGATGCAAATATTTGTTACTCTTTTGCTGAAGTCTATCTCTTTCTCTGTCTGTACAACACATACCATTTGAGTGTGTTATTTCCAGATAGTGACACTTTACCCGTAAGCACTCCAGCATGTCTCCAGCCTGGGTAAAACCCACTCTCTACTAAAAATACAAAAATTAGCCAGATGTGTTGGCATGTGCCTGTAGTCCCAGCTGCTTGGGTGGCTGAGGCATAAGAATACTTTGAACCCAGCAGGCAGAGGTTGCAGTAAGCCAAGATGGTGCCACTGCACTCCAGCTTGGGTAACAGGGAGAAACTCGGTCTCAAAATAAAATAAATAAAATAAACAGTCTTCTACATAATCACAGCATTTTCACACTCAGGAAATTTAATATTGATATAATCTTATTAATAAAAATTTCATATCCAGATATCCCCATTTGATTCCATTGTATCTATCATAATTTTTTGGACACAAGATCTAATTCGGGATTATGCATGGCCTTTGGTCCGATATCTATCTCTGTTTTTCCTTTTCTCTTGTTCTATCTTTTAGTTTGAAAACTTTTGCCAGTCTTTTAAAAAATATTTAATGACACAGAAGTGGTTTTTGTTTGTTTGTTTTTTGAGACGGAGTCTGGCTCTGTGGCCCAGGCTGGAGTGAGCGGCGCCATCTTGGCTCCCTGCAAGCTCCGCCCCCCGGGTTCCCGCCATTCTCCTGCCTCAGCCTCCCGAGGAGCTGGGACCACAGGCGCCGCCACCTCGCCCGGCTCGTTTTTTGTGTTTTTAGTAGAGACGGGGTTTCACCGTGTTAGCCAGGATGGTCTCCATCTCCTGACCTCGTGACCGCCCGCCTCGGCCTCCCAAAGTGCTGGGGTTACAGGCGTGAGCCACCGCTGGCGGCCGACACAGAAGGTTTTAAGCAGGCCAGGCCAGTTGTTTCATAGATAGACGCCTCATCCATATTTATGTCTCACAGAAAAAGTTACAAATGTCAACTCATTGCTATTTATGACATGTTTCTTTATTATTTCTTGCACTTACATGGCTCAGCATCTGGCCCATATGAAGTACCAAATGGTTCATTATACTCACAGTTTAAAAACTTGTCTACCAGCTCTGTGACAAACTGCACCAATTTGAGTAAGGCTATTACCCTTTTAGACCTAAATATCTCATCTTTGAGTAAATTGGATTATCTTCCATTGACAAAATTGTGTTATTTATTTAAACATTATATTTGACCATGTTACCATATTTGAAGTTGGTATTACTACCACGGAATGGAAAGTTATATAAATATTTCATCATCTAGTGTTCTGTGTAGAGTAGCAACTAATGGTACAATCTTATGAATGCTTATCAAATAATTTCAGAGCATTCTGTGTAGAATCTATAGTATAAAAATGCTTTGCAATTGTTCTAATTTAGACTTCTAAGTTGTTGAAACATCTCTTGAAGACCTAGGTGGCCTCACTGCTGGGTGTACTCTCTTTATTCACTTTATCTGTTGTATCCTTTATAGCCGACTTGGGAACTTTTCTTTTTTTCCTTGAGTTCGCAGCAGAAGAGAGGCTACTGGAGTGGCAGGTAAACCCATATGTGTATAATTTGCCCTGTGTTTCATTTCACAAATATAAGTGTTTTTCTGTATTCTTCAAAACACTGAATTTTCTGCATGATATTTAGGACTTATGGTAGTTTAGAAAAAAATTAAAAAAACATTTTCTCTTGTGGTGTACATTAGTACTGTTACAAAGGTTAATACATATTTTTTAATATGCTGAATTAGCCCCCGAGTCTTCTCACTTAACAATTTTGACAAGGTTTATGGACGTTCCCCTGACACTTCCATCAGTTATTGGACAACTGGACCTTCTTTTTCTAATTGTCTTCCAAAAAATGGGACATGATGTTTCTCTGCCGCATTAACTTTATCGTCTCCTCTAAAACGTAACAGTCAAAAATCTGAGCTTGTAAATGAGAGACTTGTCTTCATCTTGATCAGAGAAATGAAATTTGTAATTTAAATGAGAAAAGTAACTTAATGCATACCTTGAAAGAAGTGTTGTAATGTGCCAGTTTGATTCTCATAAGGTTGATTCTACACATCCCCATTAAGGTGTTGATTGTTTCCATGCAGTAAAGCTGACGGTGCCATGAACTCCCCAACGTCTTGGCATTTCATCATTACAATCAGCCTTCCAAGCACTTTGCTTAACATACCTCCAGCCCCCAAATACATGACAAAGTCAGTGGCAGAATGGCTGTGCAAGTAGTCTGGCTCTTAACCTTAATGTTAGCCTTGGTCTTATGAAATCTTGTTATTTAGAAAACTTCATGGCTATATACAGTTAAAAATAATGTCACTATGAAATCCCTACTTTTAATGAATTATCTGGCCTCCATAGGGAGTATTTGCCTACTCACTCACATTTGTCAAGTTATTCCCTTTAAAACTAGCAGGAAGAATAGGAAATAAGAAGTCTGATTTGAAATCTTGATCTTCCTTTTCTCGTTTCCTTTACCCCAGATACCCAGAAAACGGAGCTAGCTACATTTCTCGCACTTACTGTACAGTTACACGTTTACATTCTATTATATTGTAATTATTTTTTTTACCTGTCTTGTCATTAGAGTGTTACACCTATGGAGCAGATACCATTCCAGTTTTAAATTTTTGCCCTGACTCCTAGTAAGTACCTAACAGGGAACTTAAACGAAAAGTCTGCTGAGTCCGGGATGTTTTAATGATCGAATGGACATGTTGGTCCAGTTTGCCTTCACAGAGGGTTCCCTCTGCTTTCTACCAAATGTGAATTGCTCCCACGTGATTTTGAAGAACTCCAGTCTACCTCAGGGAAGGACCGCATGTAGTACCAGCGTCGGCACACTTGGCAGCCTTTACCTTCTCTCATCTGTGGAATTGTTTTGTCCTGGGTTTAGGACAACTAAGTGTCTGTAAAAAGATCATTTTTGTCATTAAGGAGCAACAGGAAATGGAGAGCAACAGGGACTCCATTTCCAGTGTCCAAAGAAGAAGACTTAAGCACAAAACAGGGACTTTCCCTCTTCATTTGTTTAATATAATGCTCTGATTGCATCCCCACATATGCAGATGAGAGCATTCAGATTCCAGCTCCTAAAGATATTGAAATACGTGTCTGTGTTCTTATTTTCTGAGTGAATTTATGAACAAGTCAATAGGCTGTTACAGACAATGTGATTATTTAACAATGTGTTAAAAACTTTACTTGGAAACTTGAGTTCTCTCTTAATGTTTATAATTGGCTATCTTAGATATCTATGATTAAAATAGCCCTGTTTGAATTTTTGTCTTCAAATTTGTCAAGTTTTAGTAAGCATGTATCATTATCTACCAGGCCCCCTCTAAATTAAAATAAAAAGAGATAATCAGAATACTGACTTGCCAAGTTGTTTGTGAATCACACTTACTAGGTACCAGATTTGTAGTTAAACTCCTCCCAGAATGTTTCCATTATTGTTATAAAAACTTCACATGCTAAATACGACCCAAGCATATACTGTTAAAAGTTTCAGAATATTGTTTCTGAAAATTACTTTGCTCCCTGCACATCAAACCTACTCATCTGTTTCATTTGAGTGAAAACTTTTCTGTGTGTGGCTGAGCAGTTAGACTAGAAACCTGCTTTAGGTAAGGACTGCCTTCATGTTTGCAATTTTTCCTGTTTTTTTCTTTTCCTTTCTTTTTTTATTTTTTCAATTTAATGATAAAGGTCACTCTAAGAAGGTAGGTCATGAGTTCACAGTGTTCCCTAGGGTTAGGGATTACAATGGAAACAGACACAGTTCCCCACCAAGGGGGCAGGAGTTGAGCATGAGCCTCCCCGCTGTGGTCGTCCCGGGGTCTCTAGGGGATGGGATGGCATCTGACAGTGATGGGCTTTTCTTGACAGTTTCTTTTCTTTGTACCTAACTCTGGTCCATAAATAGAGCAGCACGTCATGCTCCCAGACTGACACCAGGGAAGCTTCATAAATCAGCAAGTGAGTGTTCCGGCATGATCCTTTGGCCACTGCCTTCCTTCCAGAGCTGACACCTGTCACCTTTTAAAGAGTGTACCTTCTCTGTCATTGTAGCTGATTCCCGTCTCGTCTTGATTCATTCTCATATGCTGCCTAGGTGGTGTTATCTGGGTGGCTGCCCATATATTATTAAATCATTACCAGTATGGCCTAGGTAGGTTTTTAATTATGCCTAAAAACTTGGTATTTCCAGATGGTTATTGGGTATACAGCTAAGAACATGATACAAGATGCATTTTGTTTTGAAAAGAACATACATAGGTGTTTAACAGATCTAATTATATGTGTTTATAATCAACAATAGAATATTGCATTTAGGTGGCTTATAAATAATACCTTAAAGCACTTAAAATGATGCGAATTCTTAAGAATCTTTAAGAATCTGGGAGTTAAGGAAAGTGCTTTGAATATTCTCAGACTGTAACCTTTTCCAATAAGTCAGTAAGCATTGGTGATTTGTTAATATTGTAAAATATGCATCTTCTCTGTGGTACACGTCACTTTATTGGGAAAACATATGTGACTCAACTCAACTGTTATCTGGTCCTATTTTGTCCTAATTATGGTTTCTATTTAGATGACATTATAGAATCCCTTAGCTTTTAAAGAGGGGCAGTAGAAAAGATGCTTGAAACTTTAACAAGTCTATAATCTACGTGAGTAGAAATTTCCCTCTCTTAAACGTCTACATATTAATGACATGAAAAATAAAGTAATCGACCCATGTTGGGGATTTCTCTACCTCTCCCAAATGAATGTTGAAAATTTTATTTTGAATTCTATTAAAGTGAATAATGACCACAAGGTGTTTGTAATTGGGGGGATATTAAGTGCAAATACAAACAGAGGGTGCTTAAAAAGGACAGAAAAAGTCTGTTTCTTATTGATTGGCCTGTAGTGGGATAAATGTGTGGCTTCTGTCCTTAATGGAAGCTGATTGTTCAGGGATGTGCCAGTGAGACTGGTCGATTCTTGAGCTGTTGTTTACTGGGAAGGACAATATCAATTTTCTGGAGGGATGATTGGTGGGATGTCAAGCTGTCACCCTTTTCTCCTCGTCACTGACAGCCCACTGACAATTACCAGTGATGGGACATTGTCTGCATTGGCATATACACTAGAGGATATAACCAGCAAACAAAAAGAGAGGAAAGCACTCCTGGAAAAAAGATATAATCAGCAGTTGTCAGGACTGGTTACATATATGATGTCTGAATAACAGGGCCAAAGCACATTAGCTTTACCACTGGGGTAACATGCAGGCTGCTTCATCCTGCTTAGAAAACTGATCTTAGAAATTTTGGGGAGTATAGGGAGATAACATTAGTTGTTGGCATTATTTCTGCTTGACAACTAATATAAGAAAAAAATTATTTTACTTTTTTTCCTAATTAAAATAAACTTTGGGGAATTCAAATGGACTTGAAAGTAGATATTTGTATGCTTTACAGAAATAGTTATATTTCCAATATGTTTCTTCATTGAGTTAAGATAACTATTTTTTTTTTGGACGGAGTCTGGCTCTGTGGCCCAAGCTGGAGTGAGCGGCGCCATCTTGGCTCCCTGCAAGCTCCGCCCCCCGGGTTCCCGCCATTCTCCCGCCTCAGCCTCCCGAGGAGCTGGGACCACAGGCGCCGCCACCACGCCCGGCTCATGTTTGTATTTTTAGTAGAGACGGGGTTTCACCGTGTTAGCCAGGATGGTCTCGATCTCATGACCTCGTGATCCGCCCCCTCGGCCTCCCACAGTGCTGGGATTACAGGGAGTTAAGATAACTTTTATGACTTTTGCCAGGCTTCTGTCATTGGCAAAAGTCCAAATGGACACTAATAAGTCGTGTTGTACAGGTATCAGAATGAGAGACTAAATTCCATAATTTGATCAGAGAAGCATCGTTTAAATGGTGGAGTATGTTCTATGCTGGGCAGGTAGTACATAGACATATCCACTAGATTTTCTATAAATACTCTTCTGTCAATCTCACGCTATCTATTTCTTTCTGTTCCATTGCTTCAGAATTTCAAATAAGTTTAAAGAAAAAGATCGGCACTTCCAAAGCCTACCTCAATGTATAGAGAAACTAATACCTAAATTAGACTACCTGGAATAAAAGAGATGTCAAGTAGCTGTATTTATTTCTCAGCAAGAGACTATTCTTTGTGTTAATTTACAAATGTAACTTATCTAATTAATCATGTTTAGGCTAATCACCTCTTAGACTCAATGTATTCTGCTGGAAATTTACTGTTTGGTAAAATTCACAATAAGTATAGCTTTATAAAGTCAAATTGACATATTTTTGCTCTGTAGAAATTAGACATCTCTTTCCATCCAGGAATTTCTTAACATCAAAATGAAAATGCCTCCGCTTGCTCAGATAAGAAGATTTTTGTCAGTTTCCCACCAAAAGTGTGCACTGGGAATACCTCGTAAGCTTATACTCAGATGCCTAATGAGGATTACTTTTTTCAGAATTGGTCACTATAGAGATGAAAATCATTGGCTATCTAATGTTGGTTATCTCCTATCTGTGTGGACTTACACCCTATCCATGACTTACATCAGATGTGTTTCCTTTTTGTGATAATTATTTTTTTAAACGTCATTTGTGATTTTTTTCTAAAAAATATGTATTACAGAATTTGGCAAACATTATAAAGTGCAAATAATGGTATGAAAATCACGCATTAGTCTACCATTCAGAGGAGTGCATTGTTAACATTTTAGTATTTTTTCCTTTTGGCTTTTGTTTGAAGATTTTAACTGTTTACATTTGTGTATGTTCTACTGAGTGTTTTCAGTGATGCCGTTTTTCATCTTGAATAAATATATAGACAAGTTGTGTGATTTTAGTAGTGTCTTTTTATTTTAAATAAGTAGGTTTTAATACTGCCGAGTGATTACATATGGAGGTTATTTCTGGTTGGGCTTATAAGATGCCATACAAAAGTTATTATTAATTTCCTTCCTTAAACCAAGGGCTAATTGATGTTCCATTGCACTCATTAAAAATAGATACTTAGCTTTTCAGAAGATTGTCTCAGAAACCCAAGGCAGGGCCCAGGCCCTCTGGGATGCCATCAACTGACCATTCCATCAGTCCTAGAATAGTGACCCTCCTACTTGTCAGAACTGAAGTATTTATCCCATTTCCCAGCAGATAAACATTTGCAAGGCAAATAATAAATTAGCCATTAATCAGAAGAATGTTTGCATTTGATGAACTCTGAATGGAGTAGAGATGTCAGGTAGATAGACAAGGTAAATCAACATGGCAGAATCAATCACAAGGAAGAGCCAGCCATAATTTAGAAAGCATTGACCCTAATATTAAACGACTTTGGAAGGTAAGAACATTTTGTACAGGAAGAAAGCTATGTAGAAAAAGGTGTGAGTAGATTTTAATAATAGATAGCAATTAAGTTTTAAATATTTAAGGCTTCAGCCTAATGATAGACATTTGGAAGTTTGATTTGAAAAAAGAGACACTGTCAAATATTTATTTTTAAAGGCCCATGTGTTCAGATAATTTTTTCATTCCCAGGAGTGCTCTCATGAAATGTACCCACTTTATTATTTTTTTTCAAATCAACAATTTAGCAAGTATGTTGTTTTAAAAGTAAGAAGTGACCTTGTTATGTTGGTGTTCTTTGATTCCTAATTGTGTTTGCCCCTTCATGTGTATGATGCAAAGACTTTCAGATGGAGAGTCTAAAAGTTCCATGTGTTGAGCTTTGCTTGGTCACTTAATAATCATGTGATCCTGGGTAAGAAACTTAACCTTTTATGACCCGCAATTTCCTCATTTGTAAACAGGTCTTGGGACCATTTATTTTTTTATATAGAAGACATATGTATGTTGTAGAAATTTATTCTAAGGCATTATTCATATTTTAAAATTCTGAAAAAAATCAGTTATTGTTACATATCTTGTTTTCATGTCTAATCAGTGCATATCTTGTTTCTGAATATGTTATATATCTAAAGGGATTAAAAGGCTCAGTGGTTATAAAAACAATATTATCTCTCCTAATTCTCATGAGGTTAGAAACTACAACCTTTGTTTTCTTAGAATTGACCATCAGGCAAATTGCTTCTGACTCCAAACACCTACCATCTGGCATATCCTATCTTCTCATTATAATATGTGATGCCTAAATTTGTGATGCATCCTGGACTCTCCACATGTGTGTTTTTCATTTATTGACCCCAAAGTAGAAGAAAGAATGGAAGTAAATGGAATAACCGTAATTCTCAGCGTTGCTTTCCTAGCTCTTCATTTCTCACTCACTTTCTTCCCATGAGTACAATTCTATCCCCCAGTTAGGTTGTGTGGACAAGGTATCTAATGACACCTTTTAACCAAAACATTACCTGGGTCATGGGTATCCCTTCCCCATAGCTTTGCTTGACTAAGAAAATTCTAGAAATCAGAAATTTTAACTGAATACATGTAATGTATTTTGTAATGTTATTTTGTAATGTAAGTTGATTAACATTGCCTGAAGCATAGAGTACGATTAAAATGTTTTGAAATTTTAGAATATATACATTACTCATGCAAAAGAAAAGGAGTTTTCTTTATACATGCTAGAAACAATTATATTAGCCCCTATTAATAAGCATCAGGTGAAAAACACGGCATTTTTTTCAACTGGGTGTTCATGCTACTTGCTGTGGAGTTTTTAGAAAATTTATTTCTAGTTAATACCTCTTATCCCCATACCATCTTTGTCTTTCTCTTAGCAGATAACTTTAACCTAAATGTTCTGAATAAATAGGAAGTTATTGTATGTGAATTATTTATTGTTTACCTCAAAATTTCTCCAAATATTCATTTATCATTTTGTATTTCTGTTCTGATCCTCATGTCTGTGACTAACGAACCTATCTGCTTATGTTTATGATTTTCATTTACTCCAGCCGAAACCTATCAAATAGCTACTCTTTCAGTCTCATTCTTTATGAATTCTTCCTTATAATGTAAGCATACCCAGTTCTCCTGCATATCTAAATATAATATAGATAAAAAACAAATTCTGTAAGATTTTGTGAAGAAAAGGAATTATGTTTAGTTTTGGATTTCAAAAAGGCTTCGTAAAAGAAATGGTATTTAAAAATATCCTGAAACACTAATATTATAAAGCCTGTTTTAACATAAATACTACTTACTGTCATCATAAGTTGTTGTTGTTTTTTAAGTTGTTCACTTTTAATACCTAAGGCTACAATAAGTCACATAATCTTCCTAACAGTTTCAACTTATAACTCATATTTTTCATGACAACCCTGTCAGGTAAGTTTTATTACTATTCTCATTCTGCAGATGTGCAAACTGAGTCAAAGAGAGATTAAACAACTTACCTAGAGACTATGTATTTAGTAGTAATTGTTAGAACCAGAGTTTGTATCTAGGTGGCTCCAGGTTCTGTGCTTGGCCACTATTCTTATTGCTTCTCCACATGGTGCTTGCATATATGATTAACCATAAAGCTGTTGGCTTTATAAGTCTTGAAAATCCATTTTCAGAATTAGTCTGGGTTTTTTTTTGGGGGGGGGGCGGTGGGTTATAGAGCATCAATAGGGAAATAGCATGACATAGGAACAGAAATATAGATTGGAATGATAATGTAGAGGTCCTTGAATTCTAGACTGAAGAATTCTGACTTAATTTAATTGCCACACAATAGGGAATCACCCAAAGGTCTGAATATGAAGTGACAGTGTTGGAGCTGCACGTTAGCACCAGTGGACAGACTGAGGCAGGAAGTGTGTGAAATGGATAATCATTTAGAAGCTATTGCAGCCATGTGGGTGAGAAGCCGTGAAGCCTAAATCAGGAAGGTGACTGGAAAGGAGATACATTTGTGAGAATGGTTTAGGTCACATTTACGGGATTAGGCAAGCTGGGATAGTCATGGATCAAGGCAAGCGGGGAGACAGGTGACTCCAAGATTTTAAATCATAATTTAGAGGATAAGGAGCCGCTATCTGAAAACTGATCAAATCAACCTGAATATTTATTAATAATTTGGGAAATATCTGCCTCGGTACATGTTGACTTTGATATACTAATGGAAATTAATGGAAATAACGTTTTGGAAATGTCATTCTATAAGTAGGGAAAAAATCAGATAAATAAATACAATTTTGGAAGTATCTTGCCAAAGGAAGCTGAAACCATTTGAGTAGATGGAATCATGAGAGAATGAAGTATGGAAGTTGAGGTGGAGAAAGCCTGAAAAATTAGTCTGCGGTAGGACCTCCATTTAATCAGCAAGTAGGAACAGAAAGAAAGAGCTGGGTAAGGAGAGCTCCAAAAGATAGAGGGAAAACTAAAATAAGGAAGAATCATAAACGATAAAAGGAAAGGAAATTCTAAGAAACAAGAGAGGATCAAAATTCATTTACTTCAGAGCTAATTGAGAAAAAAAGGTGTTTAATTCATCCAAAATCTCTAAAGAAAACCTTCTGTTGGCCATTATTACAGATAACCTTTAGCAATGATAAATGTAAAGTAACCACTTACATATGAATGAGTCAATGAAAATACCTGGACAGACTTTTCCCTTTCAGTGCATTCAGGGTCTGTGTGGAAGAATTAATGCTTTCAGAATATTTGTTTATAAACACACCATCTCTAAAGAGAATTTTAGGGTTTCTATTGATTTTTTGATTAGATGTTCCCATATGTTTAAAATTATACTGGAAGTCAATAGATAAATGTGACTTGGTATCCAATATTTACCTATACATGGCATTCTAGAAGAATGTTGACCTCTACACGGCATTCTAAAAGAATATTTACCTCTACATGGCATTCTAGAAGCATAAATCATTAGAAAGATCACAGCATACTTTGTTCCATTTTATGAATTTATTCTTATCTCTGCTGCCAAAAACTTGTGGATCTCACTAGAACCACACATGCTTAAACTTAAAAAACAAAAAGATTTTAATTAGTGAAATCCAAAATTTACATTTTACATTTTTTAGGAATAAACTGCATTATGTTAAAACTATATCACTGGTTTGCTTGCTAGATCAGAATAAATTTTGATCCAGAAGTCTATGACCTCTTATTTGGATCAAGGTTTGTTTACTACATAAAAAACTTACAAGTTCAATACTGAAACTGAGCAAAGCCAGGAAACAAAAACACAAATTTGTTACGGTCTGTTTGTAGAAAAGACAGTAAAAATGTCAAGTACTTATTTACAAAGTGTGTCTTTAAATTTTTCTTTAAAGAATCTGTAGGTAATTTGTATTGTGGATTCATTAAGTTTTGGTCTAGAAAAATGGAAAAAACACAAAAGTAGAAAAAAGAGATTTCTAAAAGGTTATTGTTACCACTGGTTACTTGTAAACCTATAGTTCACTTTGTGCTGAAAACTTTGGATGTGTCTCATTGGTTAAATTTTAAAATATAAAAATGCAACAAATTTTTTTTTTGGTTTTGCATTTTAACAAAATTTCAAGTCCAAAATCTCCGAAGATGGTTTTTTCTCATTGAACAAGACAAGTAGGAAACATACTCTTAATCCTGTCAATGGTTCTGAGAGCCTCTCTGCTTTAAACACATAATAATAGTTTATTGTTTCATGTCATCTTATTATTGGTAGTACAGTCATCCATCAGTATCTGGAGGAGATTGCTTCCAGGACCTCCAGGGGATATCAAAATCCATGGATGCTCAAGTCTCATCTTTAAAAAAAGATTTTAAAAGTACTGTTTGCATATAACCTATGTGCATCCTCCTTCATACTCTAAATTATTTCTAAATCATTTATAATATCTAACGTAATATAACTGCTATGTAACTAGTTGTTATACTATATTTTTTATTTTTGTATTACCTTTTATTGTTTTATTGTTATTCTTAATTTTTTTCCCAAATATTTTCATCTGAGCTTGATTGAATCCACAGATGGGTGCCTGTGGATATGGAGAGCCATCTGTAGTTTACAGTCTAGGTTTCAGTTTTTCTAGTTAAATATATAAGTTGAAAATTATATTTTTAATCAATAAACAAAAAGAGAGCAAGGCCATATACTTTACAAAGACCATGAATAATTTGTCAAGTAGATCTTTTTCCCCCTTCATGGTTTCCAATAAGTCAACACAAATCTCTCTTCCATTTGTAAATAAGTGCATGTATGTGGTAAATAAATATTATGCCTCCCATTCATACTTCTGCAACTCCTTCATTTTCTATTTCTTTCATTCAGCTAATATTTTTCTGAATATCTGTGTGCCTAGAAGTGTTTAGGTTCGAAGAGAAAGCAGTAGACAATAAAGACAAAGCCCTGTCTCTACTGAACTTTCATGGGAAAGAGCTCGATTGAAGACAAATCTATAAACAACATAAAATTTAAGATGAAGTAGAGAGTAAAGACAGCATCACAGAAGATAAGGGGATAGAACATGCTGTTGAGGTGTGGGCACGCTACAAGGTGGGATAGATGAAGACAATGGAGAAAAGCAATATACTGCATACTGTTTCCCTGCCATATAATCCAGATTTATCTTACCCCTCCGTGGATCGTTTTGTCCTGTAGATCTGAAGTTTCCAATGCACAAAGATACAATGGCAGAAGACCTCAAATCTCTGCCATTTAGAACTTTTTGTTGATGCCTAGCGGGTTGGTTTTGATTCTTAAAGGGAAAAGGTGCTCTTTCAATATGTTTGCTCTCAACTCATGCTCAGCAGCAGGGATCTCAGATCTCCAACACTGGCTCACCAAACATACGTGCTCGCAGAGAGCCAGCAAAGAGAAAATTCGGGAAATTTTTAAAAATCTTAGGCACTAATAATACTTTGAATAGTGTCGTTTTAGTTTTTTGAAATAAATTTTATATCCTCCACAGTGTGTCTATAATTATATATTGCCAGGTACATATTTTAAAAAACAATTTACATAGGATATCTTTGACTCAGATTGTATTTAAATATTCTCTTAAATATACTTCCAAAGACATTCTTATTTTTAGTGCTTTACAGAAGTATTTTGAAAATAGGAAGGCTACTGGTAGTAAGAGCAAATTCAATTTGAGTTTGGTTTAAGAAATACTTATGCTGTTCTCTCGAGTGTTAGTGTTGTTTAGGCATTAGTCTTATTCAAGGCAGTTGAATACTGATACGATTGCAGATAACTTGGGAATCTGCTAATGGTTCCGAGAGAGTTCATTTTGATGTATTTAGTGTATTTTAGGCTTCAAAACTCCCGGTCACTTGCTAATAACTCTTCACTTCTCGGGAGACTGAATTGCTATAGGCTAGTTTTCTTAATAAGCCTGCCAAAAAAAAAAAAAAAAAAGTTAAATTGAAGAGTCATGTACATGTAAGGAAACATTCAGCTATTTTTTATACATTGCCATGCAAATGTATTTCATTTTTTCATATAGTTCATGAATGTGCATGAATATATACATATGCATTTAACAAGAATTTTGTTTTGAAAAAAATACTGTGGTATATGAGAAAAATTGTAATATTTTAAATGAAGGTATTTGTACCACAGAAATAGCTAATCAAATGTAAGAGGCGAGAAAATAAAAGGCCACACATTAAACTTGTGCATCATCAAGATTAAAAGAATTAATAGCATTAAAAGCAGTTAGTTAACATTTTCTTTCTTTCTTTTTTTTTTTTGCTATCTATGTCTATGTCCAGTCTCTTTTAAACCTTGAATGTAATATACAGTATTTAACCTCCTACAAAACTGTAATTATTTTCCACCAAAGCACAAATGAGTAAACATAAATAAAGCAGAAACAAGATTGGCCATTATGAAGGAATTAAATGTGACTACAAGAAGAGATTTTAAACAACTGCTGGAATGGGCTTAAATTGTCTCTTAAAAGTTGCAGTT
This sequence comes from Rhinopithecus roxellana, assembly GCF_007565055.1. Taxonomy (NCBI): domain Eukaryota; kingdom Metazoa; phylum Chordata; class Mammalia; order Primates; family Cercopithecidae; genus Rhinopithecus; species Rhinopithecus roxellana. Next base: position 1,550,974 of record NC_044549.1, read on the forward strand.
CTGGGTGTACTCTGTTAAGGAGATAGTTTCATGAACAGGAGCCCATTTGTAATTAGATAAGGAAAACTGACAGCAGCAGTTGAGTTCGTGGCTCCCGTGGAATGACAGGTATTGACTGAACCCTGCGCTGTGTTTGAGATGGTGAGGGAGTGGATAAAAGCATCAGGGCTTGTTTGGAGTAACACTGCCAGCAATGCTTTAATTTGCCGCCTGGAAAAGAGCCACAGACATTCTTCCCCCATGTTTAGTGTTGATGAGATCTAACACTTACATTTAATCTTCTGTTTACCACTAAAAACACTTGTAAGTGGGATATGGCACCACAAAGAGGAAATAGAACAGGGATGCATATTTTGTATGAACTCTATGTTGCAGCCCAAGTCTAGAAAAAAACACCTCATTTGAATCATTGAATGAAGTGTGGAAGGAAAAGTTGAACAACAACAAAAAATCAGTTTAGAACAAATGTTTTAACTGATTTTGAAGAAGAGATAGGGAGTAGAAAATGTTTCTAAACTACCTTTCGAATTACATATATATATATATATATTCTTTTTTTGTTTGTTTGTTTGTTTGTTTTGAGACAGAGTCTCACTCTGTCACCCAGGCTGGAGTGCAGTGGCGCGATCTCGGCTCACTGCAACCTTCGCCTCCTGGGTTCAAGCGATTCTCCTGCCTCAGCCTCCCTAGTAGCTGGGACTACACAAATTCTTTATATATTTTTCTATATAGCATATTGGTTTAATGAAAAAAAAGAATGTAAATGGAAATGCTGTGATGTTCATAGACACATTTCGGATGTATTATTATCTCTACATAATTTAAAGATTCCATTTTGTATTCTGTTTAAAAGCAAATGTATTCTTATTAAATACTTCCCAGATGCTTTTGAAATGTCTTACATAAATATGTATATATAAATTCTATGATAAAATATTAATATATAGTTTTATATGTGGTATACACTTTGACACATAATATCTACCCATAAAAATCCACAAAAGCACCCAGATTTTAATATTGACCATTAGAGAACACAAGCAAAATGATTTTTGAAAAAGAGTTACTTCTGGACCAGATCCAACCTAGCTGCATTTAACTTGCTGTCAAAATTCAACAGACACCATTATAAAATTTGCACCCACTTATTATTACAAATTCAGATAATCCCCTAACTGTGACCTTCAGTGCCTAATTAAATAAGGGTAGCATTTAAAAATACTAGATTACTTCAATCTTACTTAGTAGCCAGTGCTTAATGCTGCCCACCTGTTGTAACACAGAAACTGCCCAAGGTAGACTGCAATGCCTTTGGTTGTGCCAGGGAATTTCAAAAGCTTAGGATTTTGTAGTGCATCCACACTAAACTCCTGCTAGGCTCCATTAGATGACCTACTGAGAGTATCTGACATGTTGTGGAGATAATTACCGTACCGGGGTGAGATACCACCCGTGCTTCCAGGGGAGTTCACTGAGGAGGCTCTTTCCCTAGTCCACATATATTCCAAAGCTGAGTGTGTCTCTGGAAAGTGAATTCACCCGTGACTGAGAATACGGGTCTGAATTTATTAAAATAGGACTTGCTGTGCTGAAAGAATTTTATTTTGGTATATAATTTTAAGCGTGGAAAATTAAACAATCAAGAGATAAGTGTAATAGCTAGTACTGTCTCACACATGCCTAGGATCCCTTAAATGTGTAAAATGTATTCCCCTTTCTAAAGTCTCTGCGGAAATTAAAGAGCAAAGGAATTAGGACTTAACCAAATAAAATGTTTAGCTTGAAGATGCATTAATGACTACTATAACCAAAAGAAAAATGATGCTCAATATGCTTGCTTTTAGTGTTTTTCAGAATGTATCAATCATGTTGGATCACATTATTTTAGTACATGTAAATTTTCAAATATTTAATTATGGTGACAATATTTTAAAATGCAAAGTCACATATCAATTACTTAACATATTTCTGTGTCAAGTCCAATAAACTTGATTCAGTCAGCCATTACATAAGTAGGGACAACTATTAACATCTCTGTTACTGGTACAGTGATTGATTTTAGTCAGGATAACCTTGAGTACTTCACGTTTCACAAAATCAGCATAATTTTAGCTATACGTATCCTACTGTTATAAAAGTTTTTACTCACCTTTTGATATTTTGTAGATGGTTATTTCTTTGTATACAGTTGTTTCATGCATAGAACTTTATTTTATTTCTTTGGAAATAAAGATATGATTTATATTTGTCAGCTTTTGTAACCATGATTAACAAGACTGATTGAGATTAAAGTACTGCCTATCAAAAAATTTCCAACAGTTGGGACTGAATATTTAGGCAATTCATATGATTGTATATTCATGGTGGTGGAAAAAGCCAAATAATTCAGAATTTACTTGTTCATTCAATAAATAATGCTTGAGAACTGTACTTGGGGTTAAGCTGGGATAACAAAAGTATACACAAGTCCCTTTCTTAAAGGATCCCTTGTTTAGGAGGAGAGAAAGACATGTAAATAAATGATTGTAGAGTACGGTGCGATCAGTGCGGTCATAGAGGTGTGTACAAGCTTGAACAGTTATTCTGAAGGAGGGAGCAATTAATTCTGTCTGAGATGGGACAGGGGAAGGATTGAATTCGAGCCCATTCTTTTGAATAATACATGAAAGAGCACTAGTCCATCCTCCTAAACTGAGCAGTTTAGCCAAAAGAGCTGCTAACCTATCGATCAACTGATGAGAAGGCAGAACTGAGACCTAGCAGGCAGTGAGCTGACACAAGCAGGTACCGGTGCCATTTGTAGCTTTATCCCTGAAGCTACAATGAGTTGGTACTCTCAACAGTCTCTCCATCGCGATTCGGTGTTCCCACAGCTGAAGAAACTTTCTAAAAAGGTGTTAGTAAAGAATGTCGAGAGATACCGGTAACTAGATGGATAAATCACATTATATGAGACCTCCTGAATGCAAGAACTTTTCATAAAATACAAGTCACCAAATCTCTTTGAATGAAAATGTTATTTCAGCATTTCTGTATGTTTGGTAAGGTATTCTCCCTCTCTTAGGGAATAGAAGGAATAAACAAAATGGAACAAACAAAAAACCTTTACTTGATTTTGTTCTCTGCCTCAGGTCATTATAATCTACCCAATTAGACTCCAGACTGTTTCTGTAATTTCATACTCTGTGATTCACTGATGCTAGCTCCTGTTTTATCACTAACCCATTAAGCTTTCTCAAAAATAAAACAAAAAACAAAAAATTATATTGTCCTAGCCTCCAAAGCTGAAACGTTCTTTCCTTTGTCTTCTCCCCCATAAGCTTTAAAAATTTCAGGAAACCTAGAGTTCCACATTCTCCAGTGTTGCTATAGGGATTGCTTTGTCAGCTGGACACAGCCCAGGTGGTATATAATACTTGTGGGCCTGAGTTATTTCCTCACAAACTTTGAATGTTAAAATTCTAAACCCTCATGTCTCAGAATGTAACTGGATTTGGAGATAGGGTCTTTAGAGAAGTAATTAGGCTAAAATGTGGTTATCAGGGTGGTCCCTAGACTAATGTGACGGGCGCCCTCATAAGCAGAAGAAATTAGAACACAAACATGCACAGTGAAGAGACCACATACGGTCATAGGAAGAAGATGGCCATGAAGGACAGAGGCCTTAGAAAGAACCAAGCCTGCTGACCCCTTGATCTTGAACTTCTAGGATCCAGAATTGTGAGACAGTATCTTTCTTCTGTGTTGGCCACGCAGAATGTGGTATTTGTTATGGCATCCCCAGCCAACTGCTATAATAGTGATGACACGTATTGTTTGTGTATTTCATCAGTTCATTAGCATTGATATTTTGTTACAACTGGAGTTTCTTAATCACCTCGTGAACATCGTACGGATCACTGTTCACAGAGTAAGCACCAATACATTGCTGTTGAATTAACTTTCTTGTCATGTTTTCAAATGATATGCCACAGTCCCTAAGTTGATTTGCACTCTGCTGCTTATCACTTTAGCACACAATGCCAATTTTTCTGCTGTCTTTAGCCACCGTATATTTCACATTAGGTTGCATATGAAGCTTACTATCCTTTCCCTTCTGATCTTGGACATCATTAGATCCCATGAAACAACAACAGAACCTCCAGGATAAAAATATTTATAGCTCTGCTCACTGAATGAAGAGGAGCATGTTTATAAGATGGTTTTCATGAATGAAGGCTCTGGAGATTTTCTTACTGCTGGACAACATAACCTGAATCTCCAGAGCTGGTTTTCACTAATTACAAAGTGTATGCATTTTCTCCTTATAAATCTTACATCAGCTTTATTTTTAAATTCTGAGATATGTGAAATACTGGGTTTTTAAAAAATGCAAAGCTAGAAATACAATCGTTCATTTACCAAAATATTTTGAAGCAGCTATGCGTGAAGCACTGTGGGAGATAGAAGGATGAATTAGAAGTGGACTTTGCCCATTAATAACCTTACATTATAATAAAGGGAATATTATGTGCAAATAAGGAATTATGAATGAGTGGAAACATATATGATCCAGAAGTGATGCAGAGAGAATGTTAAGAGTTCAAAGGATCACTTCTGTTTATGGGAACCAAGTAATGACTTATAGAAAGTTGGTGAATGATTTTAGCATGCCTTAAAAAGAGGGTGGAGTTTGGGTTTGTACATCAGAGAGATAGAAGAGAGGAAATTTCAAGCTGATGGGACAATGTGAGCAAAAGGTAAGAAAATATATGTATTCCCTTTATCTGGATTGAAAGAAAATACTGAAATAAGTTTGCTTAACATTAGGTAATCCTTCAATGTTAACTTAAAGAAATTATTTTATAGGAGGTAAAAAATACATCTCCTCTTTCTGAGTATGGGTTTCACATGAGAATGTGCTGTGCCTTTTATATATACGGTGAATTGTGAAGAAAAGCTTTGGATTATATTTCAGGATCTATAATTGGGCAAGTAAGATAGAGATGATACAATGCTTATTTTTACATCCTCAGATTCTAGCATTATATGTGACATGTAGTAGCTTACAGAACTTCTTGATGAAGTCGTTGTAATTACAGCTTGAAATAGCTAAGTAGCCACAGAAATAAAGTATAATGCATGGAACAGATATTTGAAAACAGATTCAGAAAAATTGGACAAGTCTTTGGGTTCAGGACTGCCATAAACAGAGCTGTCAAATATGATTTTAAGGCTTGAAGCTGGGTTGAGAGGTAGAATGATAGTTCCATCAAAAATGAGGACAGGAGTAAGTTTATTGAAAGAGAATGACTTCATTTGGTGATCTGCTGCTGGAAATATAGGATAGTGAATAGGCATCTTCGATTCAGATATAGATAAGGTGGAAGAATTATTGTTTGGAATGGTTGTTAAAGACAGATTACTGAAGGGGAAAGTATAGAGAGTCAAAGGTGATGCTGAAGAGCAGGTGTTTAGTGAATGAATATTTTTGAAGGAGAGAAGAAATGGAAGCATAGAAGGAAATAAGGCAGTAGTCAGACAAGTAGAAGGTACATCAAAATGTCAGTGACAAAACCACAATGTGATGCCACCTCACTCCTGCAAGAATGGCCATAATCAAAAAATCAAAAAATACTAGATGTTGGCGTGGATGCAGTGAACAGGGACACTTCTACACCGCTGGTGGGAATGTCAACTAGCACAGCCGCTATGGAAACAGTGTGGAGAGTCCTTAAAGAACTCAACGTAGAACCACCATTTGATCCATGATCTCACTGCTGGGTATCTACCCAGAGGAAAAGAAGTCATACGAAAAACATACTTGCATGCACATGTGTGTAGCAGCACAATTCACAATTACAAAAAGGTGCAACCAACCCAAATGCCCATCAATGAGTGAATGAATAAACTGTGGTGTATATATATGATGGAATACTACTCAGCCATAAAAAGAACGAATTAATAGCATTCACAGCAACCTGAACGATACTGGAGATTATCATTCTAAGTGAAGTAACTCAGGACTGGAAAACTAAACATCGTATGTTCTCACTCATAAGTGGTAGCTAAGCTGTGAGGATGCAAAGGCATAAGAATGACACAATGGACTTTCGGAACTTAGGGGGAAAGGATGGAAAGGGGGTGAAGGATAAAAGACTACAAATTGAGTGCAGGGTGATGGGTGCACCAAAATCTCACAATCACCACTAAATAACTTGCTCATGTAACCAAACACCATCTCTTCTCCAAAAAACTATGGAAATATGCTTTTTTTAACTAAGTCAGTACCATAGAAATACGAGGTTAGAAGTAGACAAAAATGTTTAATATCATGGGGAGATTAAAGTAAAGTTAAGGGGGAAAAGCCTTTGATTTTGAAGACCAGAAGCTTTATTGGTGATCTTGTAGAGAGCAAATTCTATAGATTAATAACTTTGGATTCTAACTGGTAACAGAGTAAAAAATAAATGAGAGATTATTAATGGAGTAGGAGGTGATAGTTTACAGGATCAGCAAGATGAGAAGAAAGGCCCTTTGGCATCAAGGGAGAGCACGCAGGTGAGGCTGGCTGAGGAACCGAAGTAATAACAGAAAGCTAGTCAGTGAAGCAGAGCTTTAGTCAAATGCAAAAGAGATTATACAGAGCACAGAGGGCAGTCTAGGACTTTTACAAAACTAGGGATGTTGATTTTTTCCCCATATTGAGAGAGTTGCTTTTAATAGTCATCTCCTTAAATGTGTTAACAATCCTTGAAGGCTGATATTAGTAATTTCATTTTAGACATCAAAACTGAGATTTTTTTTTTTGAGAGTAAGTCACGTGATTCCAATGATACAACCCGGCTTTAAAACCTGCAGCCTTTCTATTATTACCATGTTGTTTTTTAATGTTTCTCCTGACTGATTAGCTAATTTTAAAAATGCTTTAACTTCCTTTGATTAGGCAATATTATTTACAGGTTGAACTGGCTTGCTGAATTGTTACATGTTATGTAATGTGATATGAACCATGTCAATGTCAGCTGAGTGTAACTCACACTTGTGGTATTCAAGAGGCAGGAAGTAAAAGCTATAAGTTTTCTGTGATCATTGTCACAAATGTAATCACAGCTATTGTTTCTTCTGTAAGATTCTCGTTGAAGTAAATGAAAACGAAGACAACAGTAAGACTGATCCTTCATTGTAAAAAGCAAAAACAGGAAAGCAGTATCAGGATTAAATAAGACATCTATATTAAAATATTTCTTCTATGAAGTGGATAGGTTAGAAGAATATGAAATTATTATTAGATCCTCTTAAGCTAACTTATCTGTCTTGATTAACTTGAAACGGGCCACTCAGCAAAGTGCAAACTCCTAATAACACTTGCAGGTTAAAATGAAATAAGCGTAAGATTTGTTTTTGCCATTCTTAGGCATCCAAAAGTTCTGATTGGTACCCAAAAGGCCCAGCATCCAAACTGTACCAAAAACTTTGAATACAGTTCAAAATAAATACACTTAAAATTAGCAAAATCTCTGTCAAAACAGTGAAATGTCCTTATATTTATGATGGCTGCTTTTTATCTCTATAGTTGTTTTTGGTCTTGTTTTTACAGGCAGGTGAATATAATGACTTGTTGCACTTACAAACTACTTCAGTCCTACTGCAGAATCTGTGGATCATCCTTACAGTCACTGCCTCATGAGCAATTCTACATATTAGTATTTATAAAAATGACTTTAGGCAATCTCTTCAATTTTATTTATTTTGTTACTTGGAATCTCTTTTCATATTAAATTGTAGAAAAAGCAGCTCTGTAATTATTTTCAGTCCCCGTAAGTTCAGTCTTGTCAAGAGTAAAAATGTATATTATGTTTGAAGTGAATATATAGAATTATAATTGGTATATTTGTATTTTCTTTCATCATAGACCATTGAAATAAGTAGCAGAAAATGACTTTGCTTTTTTACTTTAAAACCCAGTAAGGGATGAACGTTGGTAGGTAATAAAACATATTAAATGTAATCAAGAATATTGACTGTCCAAATGTATGCTATAAACAAAATTATTTCCAATCTCTCTATTACCATAAAACATTAGAATAGTATTTTCAAAGAGGGTGAATGAGTAAGACCATAATTTTTATAACAGTAAATGTAAGAAGTCCTAGATCTATTATGTCTTGCTTACATATCAATTGTGTTTGATATTATATAGATTATTCCTTTGAATTATCAGTGTTACTAAAAAAAAAGAGACAGAGAAAGATTGGAAATGAAGTAGGCTTATTTACTTATATATTATTTGCTCTGAAGGGTAAATGCCAACTAAATGGACTTACAAACGTGTAAAAATTAATGTATATGATGTTTTTTTCCAACCAAAGGATTAAAGAATATGAAAGAGAAACACTAATATGAGTCAAAACAGAGCTACCTTTACCCTAGAGAGTTATTAAAGTCTAGATGTGTTTTATATGCAAAATGGCCTGTCAGGATTGTGGAAAAAAATTCTGACACCTGCTTCTCATCAGTGCCTCAGAAACAAAGGTGAAGAAATGGGTTTCTGAGCATGGGACTGCATTGCTTCCTGGGTTTGTGTTAAAAATACCCGTGCTTTTATGTGGCAGTTTCATACTTATGTATGATTCTTTCGTTAGTTTAAGGCAGAAAAAGTGCCAGTAAAAGTAAATGTCTAGTGCTGAAACAAAATACACCCTTTTCAGGATAATACTGGCAACAAGCATTTTATTATGTTGTAAGAGAATATTTTTTACCATTTTCTCATATCCTATTACATCTCTCTACATTCTATGTTCATCAAAAAGTTAAAAACCACTAGTTCTGAAATTATGAAAATCTGCCACAAGAATATTTGACTAACATATTTTTAGAATTATAGTCTTACACAGGGCCAAATAGCAGACTAGAATAAAGGGGATTCTTTCAATATATTTTTAAACAATGCATGGTAGGAAATGATAACATTTCTAGTTCAAGACCAAATATTTAAAACTTGAAGTCAGATTACTTATGTAATCTTGTGTGTGTGTGTGTGTGTGTGTGAGAGAGAGAGAGAGAGAGAGAGAGAGACAGGCTTGGCTTTCTGATTCAAAATACAGAACTTTTTCTTACATAAAATGCGTGTTTAAGTAGGCATACTGTGTCAGACACTATTAAAAAATGACTAAGATTATTAAACAATGACACAGATAATCACAGTGATTTGGCCTCCTAATGAAACTTCTGAGAATTTCACATATGTGATGTAACAATTTTGTAAATGATTATTGTACTACTTTGTTTTGGTTTGAAATTTTAAACTCTTACAACTAGATATGATAGGGTTAAAACATGGAACATCTTGAAGATTATATGGAAACTGAAGAAGTTACAGGTTTGCTGACACAAGAACACTGAAGATAAGATTTGTAACACACCCTCTTAGAAATGACCATGGAAAGATGATAAATGATATTTACCTCATATGTCATGATAACTGTTTTTTAAAGAAGATATCTGTGCCCTCTTTTATCAGGGGGATGGGAAAATGCATCACTTACAAGCACTCAATCACCATGACATAAAGAAATAGCAAACCTTGAACATGTCAAAACAGTGCCTGCTCAATCTACTTCTGTTTCTTGAACACTGAGTTTATTCTCAATATTGTATCCCCTAAACAAGTGGTCTTTAAAATATGATGTTTACTTTCTGGTGAGACTTTTGTAAAACATGTTAGTGGGTATATGAGTATACACAGTACATAACAATTTAATACAAAATATATTTTAGAGGCAAAAATGATTTCGATAGAACAGCAATATGTCTATAGTTGTATCTTTACTTAAGCTGTTAATATTTATTGAATGCTTTCTATATGCCAGATGCTTTGCTAAGAGCTCATGTTAAACACAGGCTGGTACTATTTTTACTCCCATTTTACAGATAAGAAAACTGAGGGATAAAGAGATTAAGGAGTTCAAGGTTTCCCAGATGTAGTTATACCTTAAATTTACCACATTATTTGAATTTTCTGATACTAAATTCAATTGGCTTAGGTTACTGGTGTTAGCACTCTTGTTCGTGATCTTTATAAAGTATACACTTTTCATCTCCATGAAAAAGAGGAAGTAGTTTGGGTTGATTTAACATTGACTTTGAAATGATGGATTTGTAATATAATATTTTTCTGGGGGAAAATTTGGCCCTTGTTTTTAAAGAATGCATGAAATTTCTGCAAAGATCCTATCTACATTAAACATGGATTATATTCCAAACACTTATAAAAGACTAGTGTACAAGTAAAATCGAATAGTTACCTTAAACTTACTAGAAAATTCTAGTTGTGCTCAGAAAACGTCTCATTTTGTAGTCATTTGCAACTTTTTCAGAGTTGCATTATCTGTGTGTGAAATATAAACATTAATTCTGGCCTCTATTCTTAACTGTTGCACCAGATGCTTCTCAAAACAAACGATATTGTCTCTGAGTGTTCTATAAACAAATTCCAACCTGAATGCCTGCTTTTAGCATCCCTCCCAATTTATCAGATAAATATGAACTCTATTTTCTTTTCAGACAAAACCTATCTACTGTAACTTTTAAAAAAGAGAGAACAGTGAAATGTAGCATAATCTGTGAAAAACACGCAGGATCTTGGCAGGCAGAGTGTAGCAAGGAAGTCTTGTGTTTTGGCTGAACATACTCTGGACTTTTATCTTGGCTAAAGCTTTTTTTAAAAGAACATGCCTTAAAATAATTTGTTTCTGCTGCTGTATGCTAGATTTTGAAGAGTTTTATTTAGTCCTTGGACTCCTGGTCTATGAGGAATGTGAAGTCTGTATACAAAACCATTATACTGATGAAACTTTAAGGAACTTCTAAGATGGCAGTAAATTTGCGTTCTTTATATAAATTATAGAATGATGTACAAGACTGCTTAGGTAACCTTTTTTAAAGGTGAATGGCCCTGCTGGCAAGAAACATAAATATGAACCTCAGAAAAAAAATGCGTCACAGAAGTTCATTTTTTTATAGGTGCTCCTGGAAATATTTCAAATGTTGTAAGCAAAAAATCAAAACACAGAACTTCAGGAAGATAAAAATGAATGAACAACCTTCCTTTTTGACTATAGACTCTCATTAAATGCTAAATAAACACATTATACATGTGTGGGATATTTGTCTAAGTTCTTATGATCAGTTAATAGTAATAGAATACACTGTAATACTAGCTACATGTATTAATGACTTACTGGGTGACAGACATTTTGCTTCGAGTATATTATTTCATTTAATCCTGAAATAACCATAATCGGTAATGTAAGTTTGCCATGAAAACAGATTAATGTGAGCACCTTAATTTTTTGACCTGTTGTGCCACTGGTTAGTCCAGTTGAGAGCCATAAATTGAGCAGAGAGTCTTAATTGTTCAGAGACTCTGTGATAGGACTAAATAGTCAGGAGGGATTTCACTAGATCATTCAACTCTTTAAAATTGTGACCTAAGACAGATAGGAACCATGATCTCTAGGGATAAGAAGCTAATACATTAAACTTGTATACCACCTTGCTTATGGCATTTACCATTTTGCCCTTGTATTCCATTTTATCTAATAAAATTCAAGGAGTTTTTAAAGCGTAGATATTGCTGAAAGTTTCATCTAACTTGGCAAAGGCTACAATTTATGATTTAGTTGTTAATTAGACTTAAAGAACAAAGCTAATGCTGTTCCATTTAGTGAGAAAGGTCTCTGAGGACCTGAGAACTGACCAATATTGGTTCTCCTGCTGGGAAAACACTATGCATAAACAAGTCCCCAGGGCTCCATTACTGGGCCTTTTAGACAAACACAAAATGCATCTTAGTTTATTTGAAAATCCTTACAATGAAGCTTTATTGCATATCTATAAATTTTTCACGTTGACATGTCAAAGAATTGTAAAAGTATACTGGCGAGAGAACGATAAACATTATAAATACCACTTTCCTTTAAATGTAAGATGATTGTAGATAGTATACAGCATGGTCATAAAATGAATACAATTCTGTGTGGGGAAGTGATTGTGGGAATGAGTAGAAATGTCTAAATGGGATGGCAAACTCTTTACTGAGAAAGTAAGCAATGCAACATTATTTAGTGAAGTTGGATATGCAATTTTTGAAGATTAGGAGGCAAGATAGGTCATTTTATTTGGTGAATTTATTAAAAGACAGTTCAAAAATAAATTTTAAATGTCAATATATTCTCACTGATGTTATTCTATCTTTGCAAGTATTTTTAGTGTTCTGACTTATGTGCATGTTTTAATATGTTGAGCATGCTTTTTTATTTAAAAAAAAGGGAAAGTACATTTTCCTAAGAATTTAAAATGTAATTCCTCCATTTCATAAAGTCTGTGGGTCACACTCCTACAAATTTCTCTACTTTGCTGTATTTTTTATACATATTTCTTAGGAACGATTCTTACAGAGTAAGTTTAACTTTAAATGTTGACAAACTATTCAAGTTTGGTCATCATTGAAATCTTAGTATTTCTGTTTATCTACCAACTAATTTGAACCACTGGGTACATATTCTTAGTTATAGTTATTTCAAGTATTTTCTACTGGTCATGCAGATATCAAATGTGGTGCTCTAAACTCAGTTATTTCTCATTAAATTTGGAAAATATTTTCCTTTTTATGAACGAATACAATTCCCTTTTTTTTTTTTTTTGGACAGAGTCTCGCCCAGGCTGGAATGCAGTGCTGTGATCATGGCTCACTGCCACCTCTGCCTCCTGGGTTCAAGCAATTCTGGTGTCTCAGCCCCTCAAGTAGCTGGGACTACAGGACTGTGCCACCTCATCTGGCTAATTTTTGTATTTTTGTATTTTTAGTAGAGATGAGGTTTCACCATGTTGGCCAGGCTGGTCTCAAACTCCTGGCCTCAAATGATCCACCTGCCTCCGTCTCCCAAAGTGCTGGGATTACAGGCATGAGCCACTGTGCCTGGCCCACATTTCCATTTTTAATATATACTGTGCTTTACAAATATTATAATATGTTTTAAAATACGTTCACAGAAGCACCTGGTCTGTGAATGGCATGCCAACATTTAAAAAATAAGCATTCTTTGAATATATATTTAGTTTTTAATGTGGTAAGAAAATCAAAGCCAGAGGGAGTAGAAACAAAATTTGTGATTTTCTAAATACTTCTTGGCCGCAGGGAAGAAACCACGTCCCAGCCAAAGTCCTACCTAATTCGATGAGAAAATTACATGGAAGGGATTCTTCTTGGCATGAGGACCCACCAAGATGGTCAACAGAGAATTTAAAATAAATAAATAAATAAATAAATAGAGACAAGGGCTTGTTCTGTCGTCCAGACCAGGTTGTAGTGCAGTGGCTCTATCATAGCTTACTGCAGCTTTGAACACCTAGGCTCAAGCGATCCTCCCGCCTCAGCCTCCTGAGTAGCTGGGAATACAAGAGTTCACCACCATGCCCAGATAAGTATTTTTTATTTTTTTTGTAAAGACAGGGTCTTGCTGTGTTGCCTAGGCTGGTCTCAGACTTCTAACCTCAAGTGATTCCAACAGATAACTTTTGATGAATGTGAGAACCTTTGTCATCTTCTGTGTACTTACATTAACCAAGTACTTTTATAGACAAATTTCCTTCTTTTTGCTAATTGGGCCATGACCTTGGAGTAGCGAAGGGTGAGGATAGGTCATGACCTAATCAGCACGGGGAAATAAAATTATATCATCACTCTGGTTTGAGCATTTACACCATAGGGAATTGTTCTTTGAACAAGTTCTTGTTCTGACTGATGCAAAACCCCTGATATTTCTTAAAATTTGTACACATTTTTCCAGTTTCCATAAACCTGGAGGAAAAAAGAACAAAGTGAAGCCTACCCCCTCCTTTTTGAAGTTCTGCATACTAAGTATAGTGGTACTAGGAATTATTTATTTGACAAATATGTATTCATCTGTTTTTTAATGTGAAAATCAGGAAACTATATTTTCAGATATTTAGATTAATTTTATATTCCGTTTTGTTTTCCCCACACAACTGTCAAAATCAAAAGCAAATAAAAGCAAAGTAACATGTTGTGTGAGATGCCAGTTGATGACAAACACCAGTGGGCATGAATACTGATTCAAATCTTGTGTTTTTATGAGTTCACATCCAGCTCAGAAACATTTGTATAATAAGCTAGTTCTTGTAGTTACAGTTGAGAGTAGGACCAGTGGCAGCTCACTCCAATCCATCCATGTACAGCCTTGCTCCAGATTCTCTGGGGGGTCTCTCCATGGAGGCTCTCTTCTTGTCATTGGCCTCATTCCTGCTAATTAAGGCTTAGCTGTCCTGTGGTCCCTGGACCTACTGTTTTTTACCTAAGTTCACTTATGTCAAACATAACATGGCTATTTTAACAACTCCTTTCTTTGGTTATTACTTAATCTCACTTCCATACTTTCTGGTTACTTCAGACTCCTTCTTGTATTAAAATCTTCTGATGACATTTAATAGATTTGTATTTAAGATTTCTTTTACTGACTGCAGAAAATTGAGTTCATTTATTCAACTCAGCAAGTTGAATTCATTACTGGGAATTCATTAATTGACATACGTATATTCATTGGGTAAATCTTGTTTACAAATCTCTTTTTACCAATTTGAAAAAGAATTCCAAAATTTTCTGGAATCAGTGTTAGGTTAACTCTAATTATTCGTTTATACTGTTTTTGACTTGTATTCTTTAAAACTTTTCCTGAAATGATTGATTTTTGGCCATTAGGACAAAATAGAAAATGTAAAATTGCATTATTGGGTTATTAGAAATATGGCATTGGATGAAGGAATAGTTATAGTATAAAGCTTGATTTGTAATATTTTATTTCTATCACAAATGCATTTTATACTAATCATTGTAATTTCTTGGAAATTAAACATTAGGCAGCTCTTGGAAGAAGGAATTTCATAATGTAGGGGCAATGTAATTAGGATTTTGCACGTTGGTAATGGCAGTAAAATCTATCAATAGCTTCCATTTTATAAATCTCAACCCATGAGAGAAGTGTGGTGCTGCTTCCTTTCAGTGCCTAACCACCCTTCAAATAAGTTTTTCCCCTAGTTTTATTAAATTCAGATAAATAGGAAGCTATACAGAGTATAAATCTAATATTCTTTTTCCCTGCTAAATTTGCCATATAAGCAGTGTGTCATTGCATTTTTTTATATTATATCTGACTTGTTTACAAAACGTAGAACAATTTATTATCTTAATTTTTACATGTCCAATACTTTGGCGAAATGGAGAAGTACAGGAAGTCAATCAATGAAATATTAAGCAGTTATAAGTACAGAATGATGTAAACATTTTTCAAAGGAAATTTTATTTAAGTTAGGTTTATATAGCTTTTTCTCTTTCAAATGAAGATAAATGCACTGATGAGCAGTTCAAGAAAAAAAATCTAAACTGACAGTAAAATTGCAAATGAAATTAAAGAAAAAGGAACAGATAACACAAAATAATGTTAAAGATTCTATTATTTTTAACAATTGGACATTTAAAGTTCTTGGGGGTACAGTTCACAGCAAACATTTTAAATCTGTCATATCTTATATTCATAAAACATTCTAGGCTTGCATTATAAGAAAACTTTTTAGAATAAAATATAAGCAATTTTAGACTTCCAGACATAGCTTATAATAATTGCCTGTACTTGCTTGCAAAATTGTGTTTCAAGAAGAAACACACTTGTTATAGAAGTGCTGAAATGTATAGAACCTAAATCTGTCAAGTTACCTGTCTTTCGGGTCCCTCTCCCCACTCACCAGGCCTCATTATATTCTCCTGAAAAGAACACTATCTCTTTAAGGCTAGGAAAGTATTGTGCTGATGAGCCAGGGGCTGCCCACCAATTGGCAGACCCATTGGGTGATAAATGTCCAAGGACCTCTAGGCTGACGACACATTTTTCATCATTAATCCAGCCTATTGTAACCAGGGCCACTCACATTGATTCGGACTAGGAGGCATCATCTGCTGTTAAGAGGGTGATGACTCGCTGAAAATGAAGGCCTGAAACTAATCAAATATATTTAGAGCCTTCCCTGGCAACTTGCTGGGAGAGCAGCAGTAGACAGCTAATAGGGGAGCCCCCCACAGGTAGTGCGGTGCTCAGCATGCTTTGTATGGGAATGTGAGAAATCCATCTGGAAGCCTGTTGGGTAATTCCAGCTATTATACATTGTAGTACTAAATGTGTGTGGGGATTAGTCCAATACTACGGTACTTGAATGTTGCATTAAAAATATAGTTGGGAAATACCCCACTTTTTTTTTTTTTTTTTTTTAACCTGGAACTCAATTACAAAGAACAGAATTCTCAAACCCAGATTTCTTTGGAATTGCTAAATTATTTTTGTGTTTTTGAAAGTTTGAAACATGGTTTGAGACATATGCTTAATATTTATTTTACTGAAGTTGCAAAATTTGATGAGGAGGGGATCTTTTTTTTTCCCCTTTGCAGAACTCAACAAATAGTTACATTTTGCTCTTTTATACTTTTTAAAATATAATTAATATGTATTTGATCAGAATATACTTAAATACATTGTGGCAGTTCAAGGGCATATGTACATGTTATTTATTGATATTTCTTGTTAATCTGTGCATATATATTCATTTTACATAAATCTTTATTAATTTGCATTGATAAAAAATGGCTTAAGTTAAGCAGTAGCTGGTGATACAAACTTGTTTGCCTTAGGCAAATGTAGAACAATATGTTCTTTATTTCCTGCTTACAACTGATTAAGCAAAATCAGGTGCAAGTAGGAAATAAATTTAACTGATTAGACTTATTCAATGGAAAATTTCACTTATATATTGAGCCTAATAACCATATATAATAAAATCAAAAAAGACAGGGCAAAATATGAGAACAATTTGGCTTAATTAAAAAAAAAAAAGGAGACCTAATGAAATTCCTTTTGATAAAGAAGAAGGTAGAGAGAGAAAAAAAAAAAAAAAAAAGAATAAAAGGAAAAAGTAAAATAAATAATGCAGACCCTCCAATTGTTCACGCAGTCCTAATGTTCTACACGGGAAACCACTGACTGTCTTCTCAAATATTTTATGGAATCATGAAAAAATATCTCAGCTGGGAGGGAAGGCTTCCGTGTGATTTCTCTTGAAGAAATTCTTCAATTCCATTTTGAAATCTCAATTCCTCCAAATTCCAAAGCTGAAATTTCACACCTTTCATATGTGCACGTTTTAATGAGGATTTTATATATATACTTAGTTATCAACTACTTCGAGTGTTGGATGAACTTAGGTGGAAAGCTTCATTAATGAGCAATAGACAGCTCACTGAATCTACCTTACTTTGGTAGTGTCCTTATTATTAAATCCATTAAATCCATTTTACAGCCACGAAGCACAACACAATAAATGCTACTTTTAAAAAATTTCAAAAATTAAATTGATATCACCCCCTCATTAGTCATATAAAAGTTTTCCAAAAACAATATTTATGTTGTGTTACGTGCAGGCTGTGGGTCCTGTTAACAATTCTTTTGTCTGCCATGAAGACGATGCTCCTAGTCTACATGCAGACCAGGCATTCTTTCCATTGCAAAGCCTTATCAGAAGGGCTATAGTTCAGCTCCTTTCTTAGTCACCACATGACCTTGAACAATGAAAATGAAAACAGTCACAATGAGAATGTTCTTAAAAGGAGAAATACATGAAAGCCATTTTATTGTCTAAGATGGTATTTTGGTGTGTCAGTTACCAGTGACTGGAGGGCTGATGTGCTTAAGCACTTTGTGTCTGAATAGCATACCAACTGGCAAGCAAGAGTTATCACAGACACCATAGACCAGGCACACCTTTTGCCCACCAAGGCCTCAGATTCCAGGCAATCAACAACTACACAGTAGCGAAAGTCTTTTGACTGAAATCATTATATATAATTTGAATGCAATGATCAAACTTGCTACCTCTGTCATTACTCCTGTTCTTTCTAGTTATCATTTATGAAGCTCCTACTAGGTGTTCATCATTATCACTTACCTAACTAGGTAAGCTATATGACTTCATTATTCTTATCACAACTTTGTAGGGTAAGATAGTATTAACCTCATTATGCCCAGTGTGGAAAACCAAAGCTACAGAGATTTTATGTTACATGCTCAAGGTCACATTGCTCATAAAATAGAACAACCTGGAATTGAACCCAGAACTTTCTAGATTTTGTGTTTTTTCTACAACTTCACATTCTTTTTCTTTTTAGTGAGTCAATACCTGACCATTTTGCCACTAAGAAGTTTTATAAATGTTATAGGATAATGTTAGTGGAAAATCTTTCCAGAAAGCAGCAAACTCCATTGCGGCTATTTGTGCTTAACTTGGAGCTTGAGCACATAATGACAATTACGTTTACTTTTTCTTATTTTTTAAGTTATATTTATGATGTTACTCTTTGTGCCTCTAAATTGATTTAATAAAAAGACCTCTGAACTTTGAGGACCAAGGAACATGATAAAAGTATTTTAGAAACTCGTATTTTTTATATCTGAAGATAGAATCTCAATTTTTCATATTTTTTATGTAAAAGTATTTTGGTCTTTTCCTTTCACTTGTATGTGATATTGGAAGAGTGTATTTAGTTCTGTATGTTAGCATGTGCATATTGAGCTGAACTTGTGCATGTTCATTGTATTTGTTGCCTAAAATGTATGTAATAGCTGGATCTTGATTTTTGAAGTCACTGGTATTATTTCCATGAGGGGAAAAAACACAAAAAACTAGACCTGTGGGCTGAAATCTGCAGTAAGAAACAATGAGATATAACTGCCAACAACCAGCTTCCTAAATGTTGTTTATCTTTAGATTTTTGCCTTGATCTTCAAGGACAAAACAAATTACGGGTGGCCTAATGGGTTTTACTAACTTAAAAATTTTACATTTAGATTACTCACAAATTCCTAGAATTAAAACAAATTATATATACAAGCTATTTGGAGCTAATTGAGGAGTGTGTATGGTTCTCAATCTACATTTTTAATTAAAGCAATAGCTTTAATTCCTGCATGCCTAGATAGGTATGCACATTTTAGAAGTCAAAGAAAGAGTCAAGAATAGTATCAACAATCAGAGCGAAGCCACCCAACTGTGAAATCACTGGGCATTGAGCTTTTTCTGAGTTTGTACCATATGTGTTGATAGTATTTGGCTATACAAAATGTTGATCATTTTGACTATACAAAATGCTATCAACACATTTTCTGCAGTATACAACACTTCTACCTCATGACACTTTATTCTAATTTGCTTTATCTGATTACATCTACATTTTAGAGTAATAGAGAAATGCTGAATGGTTTGAAGAAAGTCAAATTAATGATACTTCTGGAGGGGTGATATAGTAACAACTACCAGTGTTTTTAATATACACTTGTCATCTTTATCATTAAAACTTAGGGAAATGACCTGGGAGGGGACTGTTCTGAAATATAGTTATTTCTGTCCTTGTAACTTCATCATTTGCTTTAATAATTATTATTCATAGGTAATTTGGTTTTCCTTAGCATGAGTAATGGAATCTAAGAAATCTGAGACAGCCCTCAACTTAATACGTGACTCCCGCACTTCATTCTTTTCCAACTTCCTCTCTTCTCTCTTTCCCCATTCCCTTCCCTCCTTCCTTCTTCCTCACATTCTTCTTCTCTTTCTTTCTTCCTTTATTTCCTTCATTCATCAAATATTTGTTATAGTGTCTATCAAGTGCCTCCCTGGATAATGGTAGCAGCTTCATAAAATGAAATTTTTCACCTTGTCAAGATCATATGACCAAGTTTAAGGCAAAGGCCTTAGGACAGAAAATACTCATCCAGGACAGTTTCTAGCAGAGCTGTGGTTCAAGCCTTTTCCAGCAGAGATGCCCTTATCCACAGTGTATTTTAGCATGTAGGAAAACAATCTCAGCCTCTCACACGAAGGTAGCTGGATTGGTTGGCAGCAGAGAGCTTTCAATACCAAGTCATGGTGTAAAGTCAGTTGGGATTTGAAGGGAGGTATGTCTCCCTATCATGACGTTTTGTTTTATGTCCAGCAAATCAATAAAGCAAGTAATTTATTTTTCTAGTTCCAAATATGCTTAAAGAATAAAAGCACTGCACAGAAATATGGTACCTTAGTTGTGTGAAGGATTTACGTGATTTGTAAAATATTTTTTGCTAGAAGGTCACTTTACACACACTTCTGATTGTGTTGACTAACAGAATTAAGTAATCTTTGATGCAAATATGTCATGGGAGTGATTGATCACACTCAGTTCTTGGGGGTGGGATAGTGTTTACGGCATATTGAGAATTTGCAAATAATCTCAGGTTAAGCATCTGTTTTTTTCTCAGACTGCTTACTGTGTAAAAATAAATCAGGTTTTATATCTCTTTGGGAAGGAAAACCTGAATAAGGAAGACTGATGTATAACCGAGTTAACTTTTTTTATTTTTATTTTTTGAGACAGAGTCTGGCTCTGTGGCCCAGGCTGGAGTGAGCGGCGCCATCTTGGCTCCCTGCAAGCTCCGCCCCCCGGGTTCCCGCCATTCTCCTGCCTCCGCCTCCCGAGGAGCTGGGACCACAGGCGCCGCCCCACGCCCGGCTAGTTTTTTGTGTTTTTAGTAGAGACGGGGTTTCACCGTGTTAGCCAGGATGGTCTCGATCTCCTGACCTCGTGACCACCCTCCTCAGCCTCCCAAAGGACTGGGATTACAGGCTTGAGCCACCGCGCCCGGTCACTACTTTTTTTTTTTTTAGTGAAATATACTAATTTATTTTTATTCACATTATCCAAACTGTAAGAATTTTTACTTTAAATAAATTATATTTGATGCTTAATTGATAGATGATAAAAAATTAAGGTTCAGTTTTTTTTGTCCCTCAACAAATGTGTGAAATCATTTTTAGAATACATTTATGGCAAGAGTTTTGTAGCTTTAAGTGCCATGTTTTTTTGTTTATAATTTAAACAAATTATAAAACAAATCTTTATAATTTAAAAGATCTATATCTTTAATTTTGTATTTTGAAACTTTTTAGACTGCTTGGCCTCCTTTGATTTCTAACAGAGTTAATTTTTCTAGAATATGCAATTTTCCTCCTTCTTGTTAGAGGTTCAGTTGACTCTCCAGTGGGCCGCCTGACAGCATGTTTTATGATTTGGTACTTTCTCTCGAATTGTGAATGTGTCCACAACAACAACAAAAAATAAGCTTCAGGACAGATGATCCAGGTTGTTTTGTTGAAATGTGTAATACTGCCCAAGTAAATGAGCTAAAATTTAGGTAGCCAGCTAGGAATGTGTCAAGATTCGTACCAGCAGTTCAAGTGAGACGGGGCGTCCTCTGATTCCGCTTGCGGGGCGGGGGGCCGGGTGTGGCCGCTGTGTTCAGTCGCTGGGCTGCTCAGGCCCCCGACGGGAGGGAGCACACAGACGGGCAGGTGCAGGAGCCGGTGCCAGTGCTTTGGGCTCCAGCCCCGTGGTGGTATCTAGGGGTGGGCGCCTGGGCCCCAGTGTCACAGGGCTCTTTTAGCCTTGCTGTCCGCAGACAGCTCCAGTGGTCACCAGCTCAATGGAACCGTTCCCTTTCATCAGGGCAGAGGCCAGTGGGACAGGTTTCTGTATCCTGAAATCTTGTCCAGTGTCCCAGAAGGATCGGGTCACACGTGGGCTTGAAGGAGGAACTGACTGAGTGGCGGAGGTGGCTGCCAGTGGGATGAATGGGGAGCTGGGCGGGGGCAATGGGGTGGGAAGATGAGCCTCCCCTCAAGTTTGACCGTCCAGCGGCCCAAGTCCTCTCTGAGCTCCCCCAGCCGAACTCCGCTCGGTGTTCAGACTCCTTCTCTCTTTCTCTGCCGTGCCGTTCTGCTGTTCATCTGCTTGTCTCATCTCCTTGCCTGCTTCCCTGCTCCCGGAGCCTGGGGTTGGGAGTTTATATGGGTCCAGGATGCGGGGAGGTGGCAGGCCAAAGGCAACTTCCGGGGCTTGAAAACAGAAATGCCTGTTCCCACTTAGGGCAGCAGGTACCCAGGCTTGAGGGTGGGACCTTGGCATGGGAACCTCCCTCTTCTACCCAGTATTTCCCTGTCTCCTCTCCATATCACATGGACATGTAGTCTTAAACCAGCTTAATAAGTTGTACTATTGTAGAAACAATGTTACTTTTTCAATGTACAGGCAAAACTAATACTGCCGATTATATTTCAAAGATAAGGAACTCACTTTGAATGAAGGTAAGGCAAATATTGAAATATATAGAAAGGTTCCCACTTGAAACATGCGTAAGATCAGAGGTATGGGGAATAAGAATGTGCTCATTTCCTAGGGCGACTGTAACACTTTACTACCAAACGGGTGGCTTAAAACAACAGAAATGTATTATCTTACAGTTTGAGGAACTGGAAATTTGAAATGAAGGGCCACATTCCCTCTGAATGCTCTGAGGAAGGATCCTTCTTTGTGTCTCCAGTTTCTGGGGCCCTCAGGCTGCCTTGGTTGGGCTGCCTAACTCCAGTCTCTGCCTTCTCTTCACACACTGTCTCCACTGTGTTTCTGTCTTCACAGGGTGCTCTTCCTGCATCTCTTTCTCTCTCTCTCTCTCTCTCTTTTTTTCTTATTTTATTTTATTTTATTTTGAGATGGAATTTCGTTATTGTTGCCCAGGCTAGAGTGCAATGGTGTGATCACAGCTCACTGCAACTTCCACCTCCTGGGTTCAAGCCATTCTCCTACCTCAGCCTCCCGAGTAGTTGGGATTACAGGTGCCCGCCACCACGCCCAGCTAATTTTTGCATTTTTAGTAGAGATGGGTTTTCGCCATGTTGGCCAGGCTGGTTTCGAACTCCTGACCTTGTGATTCGCCTGCCTTGGCCTCCCATAGTGCTGGGATTACAGGGTGAGCCACCGTGTCCACACCCTTTTTAGACTCCAGTCTTACGGTATTAAAGGACCACCTACCCAAGTATGACTTCATCTAAACTTGATTACGCCTACAAAGACCCTGTTCCGAATGTGGCCACATTTATAGGTACCGGGATTTAGACTTTCAGTGCATCTTTTTGAGGAACACAGTCTCACTCATAAAGAAGAGAATATATTTTTTAAATTTTTGTATTCTTTTTGGAATAAGAACATTTTAATGCTGGCCTTTTTTTTTTTTTTTTTTGCATGAAATTAACGTAGCAGTACTCTCATCAGAAAATAATTATTTGGCATTTTTAATTTTTTGATGGACATTCTAAATATGTTGCAATATTCTTGAACTGATACAGAATTCAAGAATTCTGTAATCCATTGATGAAACCATTCAAGAATTCAAGAATCCATTGATGAAAGAAGAAAAAACAGACAAACAGCTCAAGCCAAGGCTATTCATTACATGGGACCAGCTCGTTAATAGTACACAGTGTTTTGTCTGCTTTCATCAGTGGATTGGTGATTTCAGGGACACTAAGTAACCTTTACATCATAAACATTGTGTACCCATAAACTACAAATAAAGAATATAGTTTAAACAATTGTATGCAAATATGGGCATAATATTAATTTAATTGATTTATTTGGCAACACAAACTATAAAGAATATAAAGACTGTTTTTTACGTTTTGTTTTTCTCACTTACTATTTTCTACTTCTTCAATCATCTCTCTTATAAGTGATCTAAAATTTAGAAGGAGTTTGGGATATGGAAGCATTTAACTGGACAATTTCTTCTTTTTCTATCTGTTTTAGTTGGAATCATTCTAAAATAAGATAAACTTTATATGATCCCAAAAATCCATTCAGGCAGTCACATTTTTCGTAGTAAGCGTCAATTTAAACTAACTCTTCTGTATGACATAAATCAGAATGATGGTTTTGATTTGAATTATATATTTAGATACTTAAATGCCTATCATTAACTTATGATTTTTGCTAATGCGTCTATCTTTTGTTCACATTAGCCATCATTTTATCTTTAAGATATGCCTAGGAATGTACATAAGTGGAGTCACAACATCGTTTTTAGATAACGATAAAGGTTAAAAATGAGACTACAATTCATTTTTAACATATTTGCATGTTGTGGCTATACAAAACCAGAACTGTTTTCACTGTCCAATGGGGATGGTGTGCAGCTCCCAAAATGGAAGCAGAGGTAACGTTCCAGTGAGCATCAAAGGATAGTCGTAAGCTTTTAGTGTGCGGCAGTTTTCAGAGTATCCTCAGTGAATGTGAGACGATTGCAGATTCACTGCATCTGAGTTTAAACCTCTAACTACTTTGAGTGAAGTCTATTAATGATATGCCTCACGTGCAGCTGACATTTTAAGATCCTGGCTGCTTTTCAAAAAGTGTGGGCACTAAAGATGTCTTCTTACTCTTGAGAATTGATTTCATACACAACAGGAGCTTGTGATGGATTTGCTCCCACTGTGGGAATTGTCCGTGAATATCCGAGGGCAGGAATTGGCTCAGATAAAGAATCTATCATGAGTGCTCTCCTGTAAAGAGTAAGATTTGCACATTAGAACTAGCTGATGCTGAGTTGAATTCCTAGTCTCTTTTGTGATTCTAAACCATTTGACAAGCCTCTGCCTAGTGTGAGCAGACTGATCAGGAAATTCATTCATTTCATGACCTTGTCTACTCATTTATAGCCCTTAAAAAGTGTCTTACCTGGAACGCAAAGCTCCGTAAGAATTTTGAAGTTATGAATATATATTTTTCATCTATGAAACTACATTTTGCTTTGGATAAAATATCTAGCATTAGGGGAGAATTTCATATTAGTGTGATTGATCAGGCTGTATGTTACATAGATACATCAAAAATTGCTTTTGTGATAAACTTACATTTTCTTTTGTTTTAAAGGACATGGGGATTGGATTGCAACCAATAGATACAGTTACACAAGCCAGAGTGGCCAATAGCATTTTGATAGCTGATAACAAACAGTGCTAGAATTGTCAGTGTGTTTTCATTGACTCCTGTCCTGTTAAAACTTAGCTCCTGAAGACCCGTTAGACTGGACAAAATATACCCATTTGAATGGGCAGAACTAATAGGCAGATACTATTATTAAAAAGCCATAAATGAGCAATCAGTCTCATAGGTATTTGAAGATAGACTATAGATTATGGTCCTATGACTTATGACACAATTACTGGGTTGTTTGTGTGATTTGAAATTTGGGTTTTAAGAAAACCATACTTTCTTATTTCTTGAGGAGAAGAAAGAAAACTGATATGGTTGGTCATAGTAGGTACTGAGAAAAATGACAGAAGAGAAGTTCAGAGAGAAAGGCAGGTCCGGATGACATTGGGCTGTGTAGGTTAAAATAAGGTACTTGGACTTCATTTTATCTGCAAAATGAAGCCACTGGACTGCTTTAATAACCTGATATGCTTCATATATTTTTGAGAGATCATTACGGTTGATGTATTACAAAAAATTCTACTTCATTTCTGAAGATTTATAAAATGATTTCAAGGAACAGATCTCACATGTGATTCTTTGAAAAGCAGGCATGTTCTTCTAAATTAAATAAAGTTTTGTACAGATATTCATCTATTATCTATTAACAACTTTATTCCAGAATTATCTGGTAATGTTAATTTCATACAGCCAATATGAACAATAATGAAGAAAATGGAGCTCAGTTATTTTTGTTTCATGATCTATGAATCTAAGACAAAATAAATTATAAAAAATAACTATTTATTTGCCTTAGATAATCAAAAAACATTCTCTGTTGTTGATTATCAAAATATTTATATTAAAAAGTTTAATGGGTTAGTGTCACTTAAAAACATCTTAACTGAAGGCAAAATTGCATAATAGTATTTTACTTTTGCAATGCCTTCTAATTTTCAATAGGTTCAAGGTAAAAAAAGCAATAAAATGGAAATAGCAATAAACAGAATTCATTAGGCACACACTCCACTTTATGAGATGATGCAATGAGTATCATTAGACAATCCATTTCTTCCCTGGTTGGTCGTTTAATGGCAGAACTGGTGGGCTGATTATTACGTGGGTATGCCATATTGACAACTGAGGCAAATTAATATAGTGGAAGGAACACTGGTTTGAGATTTAGGAAGCCTTGATCAGCCTATTCAACTAGAGAGCTGGACAAAAGCCATGTTTGTGGAGTTAGTTTCCTAATCTACAAAATTAGATGATTGAAGTAGACAGTAGATCCAAAGTCTGGCCCCAGGATGAATGTCAGGCTGGCCTTATCAGAATTATTTGGATAACTTTTAAATACAATTGATTCCCACAGTCTTCACTCAGAAATAGTTACTTATCACGTCCAGAGTGGGGCTTGGGGACAGGGTTGGAAAAATCACCCCATGATGCTGATGTGTAGGCATCTTTTAAAACAGAGGCAATGTTTGGCCCCCAAAAGATCTTTCTTTTTAAAAGAAAAAAACTTTGAATTCTGTGTTTCTCTAAGCTGTTTCCAAGAATCTTTATATTATAAATGAGGCTACATTACATTTGTGGATTTGGTACTAAAGCTCAAGATTTTTTTTTTTTTTTTTTTTGCTTTGGAAGTAAGCTTATGCTTTTTCTATAGTTAGCAGCATCCTGCGCAGACATTTTTACAAATATCTCAATTTTCCTCCTTCATTGTGGAAAACGTCCTTAAAATTTGCATGCATTTTAGCCTAGCCATTTTCTTCTAGTAATTATTCCTAAATTATGTTCAAAAATGTATGCATAATTAATGTTCTTCAACATATTTTGTAATAGTAATTAATTTAAAACATCACAAATACCTACAAACAAGACACAGGTTAAAAGAATTTTATGATAATAATATAATATTGTTAAAAATTGTCAAATAACAATACAATATACTCTACGGGATTTAAAATGTCTGTTGTAGAACTGTCTTCATTGACATAAAAACTATTCGCCATATATTGCTCGGTAAAGAAACCTCAAACGTATTCCCCTATGTTTCTAAAGAAAAGAGGAAAAATAAAATCTCACAAATCATTTTTTAAACAACCGGATGAAAAGTAATTTAAGTTATTTTTATCTCTAAAGAGATGGAATTACAAAATATTATTTTGTTTTTATTTAGACTGCCATATTTTTTTCAAAATATATATTCATTGCTTATATTACGGTATTAAAAAAATCACTGTTAGCAAGTGTGTCAGGTAGATTAGGGAGACCAGGGCATAAAGCCGCTTTTATTCTTCTCAGCCTAAAAATGTAAAGATCCATTTCAAGATACCATGTAATTGATGTTAGAGCTTCAAGGGAAAATTAAAGTAGTAAAGCTGACACTCATACATGCAAGGCCCATGATCTATCTATCTTTCTTTCTTTCTTTCTTTCTTTCTTTCTTCTTTCTTTTTCTTTCTTTCTTTCTTTCTTTCTTTCTTTCTTTCTTTCTTTTTCTTTCTTCTTTCTTTCTTTCTTTCTGTCTTTCTTTCTTTCTTTCTTTCTTTCCTTTTTTCTTTCTTTCTTCTTTCCTTCCTTCCTTCCTTCCTTCCTTCCTTCCTTCCTTCCTTCCTTCCTTCCTTCCTTCCTTCCTTCCTTCCTTCCTTCCTTCCTTCCTTCCTTCCTTCCTTCCTTCCTTCCTTCCTTCCTTCTTTCCATCCTTCTTCCTTCCCCTCCTCTTCCCTCCCATTCCCTTCCCTTGCCTTTCCTTTTTTTGCAGTCTCACTCTATTGCCCAGTCTGGAGTGCAGTGACAAGATCTCAGCTCATTGCAACCTCTGTCTCCTGTGTTCAAGCAGTTCTCCGGCCTCAGCCTCCCAAGTGGCTGAGACCACAGGTGCACATCACCACGCCTGTCTACTTTTTGTCTTTTTAGTAGAGATGGGGTTTCACCATGATGGCTAGGTTAGTCTCAAACTCCTGACCTCAGGTGATCCACCTGCCTCAGCCTCCCAAAGTGCTGGGATTACAGGCGTGAGCCACCATGCCCGGCCGATTTTTCTACTGTCAACTTGAAAATAAGCATACTTAATGTCAGCATGGACCTGATTTAACTATGTATCACTTGGCTGGTGAAAAAGCATGGTGATGTGTTTTTTGCTCCTGGTCATCTTCTGTCAATAATTCTTTATTTTGCCCTAGTTTCATGTTGTAATTAATGGAATTATGCTTGAAGAGCTCAAAATGGAATGCTTAATTATATTCAGCTGCAATTATAGTGATTAATTGATCCAAACTTATTAGCATGACACCTAAAAGAAACCAGTTATAAAAAATTGTAGGAGGCAGTACTTTGAGTATGGCACTCATGTGAGCTAGCAATCTAGATTAATTCTATTTTATTAAATGGACGTAAGTTTTACAGCTTTTGGAATTGATATTGGAAACCCAGGGTCTAGACTAAACTGTTATTTTATAAACAAGGACAAAATAACTCAAAAAAGTAAACGAAATATTACAGGCAGGAGTAGTTCTCCCTCAGAGGAGATTATCTCATTGTTTCCAAGTTATTTATATATTTCCCAGTTTAGATACATTGTCAGCTCCTGATTATCCATGCCAAAGATAGCTTTAAATCTCAAAAAAGAGATTTTATCAAATCTATATGCATTTCCCAAATCCCAGGAAAATTATGAGTCATAGTGTAGAGTGTAGACATCCTGTTTCAGTTAACGCTTTGTAGGGTCTGACCATGCATGGATGTGTCCAATCCCCTTGCTCTGGATGCTTTCACTGGACAGGGTATTAAAAAGCAAGTTCTTCAAGCTCTGTACTTCCATCACGCCTGCTCACCTCATTTCTTTAATATGCCAACTTCCTTCTCACACAAATGTGTTTTCTATATTTCTGCCTGTAATTTTCTCTATCCTTAGGCTTTTCTTAATTGCTACCATCTTTCATAGCTCAGCTGAAATTATACTTTCTTTCTTTTTTTTTTCTTTTTGAAATGGCATCTCACTCTGTAACCCAAGCTGGAGTGCAATGGTGTGATCTTGGCTCGCTGCAACCTCCGCCTCCCAGGTTCAAGCAATTCTCTGCCTCGGCCTCTCAAGTAGCTGGGTTACAGGCACCTGCCACCCCACCCAGCTAATTAATTTTTGTATTTTTAGTAGAGACGAGGTTTCACCATCTTGGCCAGGCTGGCTTTGAACTCCTGACCTTGTGACCTACCTGCCTTGGCCTTCCAAAGTGCTGGGATTACAGGAGTGAGTCTGTAATTGCGGAGGAAGTGTAATTCGGGTATCGTGTCACCCTCTTCTTTTCCATTGTAAGTATTCTGCAGTTTGTAGTGATACGTTTGTTTGTGACTGTCTAATGCGTCTGACTTTTCCTTTAGAATAGAAGTGCTACAATATCAAGAGCTGTACATTTTCACTTGACACTCTACACCCAGAATCCAACCCAGAACACAGCGCATTGAAAGTATTTCATTAAATGTTCGTGAATGAGTGGAGTTTTCATCTTTCTAATATCTTTAGCAGTATGTTTGATCGATTTTTGTTTGTTCGTTTGTTTGTTGAGACGAAGTCTTGCTCTTGTCGCCCAGGCTGGAGTGCAGTGGTGTGATCTCTGCTCACTGAAATCTTTGCCTTCTGGGTTCAAGTGATTCTCCTGCCTCAGCCTCCTGAGTAGCTGGGATTACAGGTGCCTACCAACAACGCCCCGCTAATTTTTGTGTTTTTAGTAGAGATGGGGGTTTCACCATGTTGGCAAGGCTGGTCTTGAACTCCAGACCTCAAGTCATCTGCCCGCCTCAGCCTCACAGAGCCCTGAGATTACAGACAGGTGTGAGCCTCCGTGCTCGGCCTCAACTTCTTTTTAGATACAGCGCCCATTATTGCTCCTTTTCATCTGTCTTGGTAGTTCTTCTTCTTTTGCAGTTTGGTTAAATGATTATAACCAAACTCATTGAGCTTTACTTTACACATAAAGTTTTGAGAGAATCATCTTGACAATATAAGTGTGTGTGTGTGTGTGTGTGTGTGTGTGTGTGTGTGTGTGTGTATCACCTGAGTGCTTTCTTTTGGGGGTAAAGTATTTGACTGAGACACTGAAGACTTGAGTTGTTGCTCTGCGTTTTACTATTGACTGTGCGCCTTAAGGAAGTCATTTAGCTCCTGTTAACATCAGTTTGCTGATTTGTAAAATGGCTAAACAGTAGTACTTGCCTTCTACAAGTCACAGAGCCATTGTGAAGATCGAATTACATAGGACATTCAAAAACGCTTTGCAAATGTTAGACCTTTACTAATTTCAGTCCATATCAAAATTCCACATTGTGTAGAACATTTGTAGATCTTTGAAATTACATAATCTTAAAAATATTTGTGAAATACAGTAGAGATGTAGATCTGAATTTCTTTAAGACAAAGTTCTTTAGTGATATGGAAACAATGACATATCTAATCAGAAGCATAGATGACAACAGAAAATGTTCAGAACATGGCTTCAGAAAACATACTAGTAGTTTTTGTTTTGTTTTGTTTTGAGATGGAGTCTTACTCTGTCACCCAGGCTGGAGTGCCGTGGTGTGATCTCGGCTCACTGCAACCTCAGCTTCTCAGGTTCAAGTGATTCTCCTGCCCCAGCCTCCTGAGTAGCTGAAACTACAGGCATGTGCCACCATGCCTGGCCCACCTCAGCCTCCCAAAGTACTGGGATTACAGGCATGAGCCACTGTGCCAGGCCGAGAAAACATACTATAGCTTTTCACAGACAAATTGGCCATTTCTCCATACATAAAAATTACATTTTAACTGCAAATGAAAATATAGACATACTAAGAGTATGTAAAAAGTTGATTATTAATTTAAAATTAATCATTTTAACTCAATGCTTTACATATATTAAAAAGTGTTCATTTATATATGTCATTTTTTATAAGAATAAAATATTTAAATATTATAATCTCTAGTATTTTAATATAGTTCAATTAGATTCCTTGTGGAAATTATAAATGAGTCTCTAAAAAAATAAAGTCATTATTCTGTCAAGATGATTAAATGGACATTTTTTCCTAATCTTCTAGTTGAACCATTGAATCTTCCAGTGATGGACTTAAAATCATGTAAGTTATAAATAAACTTTCATAGTAGGTGTAACTAACTTCATCTGACTCATGAAGAGAGATTAGTATCTCTTTTATTATTTAGACGTTAATGAACTTTCTGTCCTACCCAGTAAAGTTACCCATTCGTCTTTTTGAAAAAAAGATGAATTATTGTTGAATTTGCCTCCTAAGTATTGCTATGTTGTATAATAGTAGAAATAATAGTGGAGAAATAGTAGAAACTGCACTTTTTCTATTACAAAAAAGTAGAGAATATAGATTGGAAAGTATAATCTGAATGAAGTCAAAGTTAGCATTGAGTGTTAAATACCATTTTCATATCCTTTATGTATGTAATGGTAAAGCTTTCCAATGCACCTTGGATTACGTGAGCTAAATATTTTTGGCAAGGAAAACATCGGTTATATGAACGCTGCAGACCCACAGAGGCCTGGTGCACACCTATGTCTTTCCACGGCTCTAGTGGTTCATACCTCTGCTGCACTCGTTCTTGACTTGGCACCCTCTGCCAGTGCTGTGTGAGCTGCCCAGTTCCTTGCTGTCCTTATATGGTTTTGTAAGCTGAAATGTCATCATTTAGACCAAGTAAATAGAAGGTGTTGCTTACTCTTTTAAATGAGTTGTACAGCAGAAATACAGCTTCAACCAATTTAAGCTAAAAAGGGGTTTTTGTTTTAAAGCTAGTAAGGGTGACATTGATCCAAGGCAAAAGAAGAAAGCAGAGGCTAACATTGGGGTTCAGACTCAATCCAGTCTTTTGTGTATCTCCTATCTACACCCCCCACCAGTATTTGTCTCTCCCTAGATTGATCTTCTTATAATCATGAATGTTACATAGTGTTCCCCAAATAAAAATAACTCAGTGACTAGTCTATGTCAAGAGCCCATCCATTTACCAATTCACCAGGATGTGTAAAAACTGGGCTGTTTGGAAAAGATCTATAAAGTAAGAATTCCCAAAAGAAGGGGATTTTTGTGAAGATGCACAATAGTTGTCCAAAAAATATGACCATATATTTGTTTTAAAAAATTAATAGCCCAGTGGACTTTTCCCTCCTCTCCTCTCCTCTCCTCTCCTCTCCTCTCCTCTCCTCTCCTCTCCTCCCCTCCCCCCTGCCCTGCCCTCCCCTCCCTCCCCTTCCCCCCTCCCCTGCCCTCCCCTCCCCTCCCCTCCCCCCCCCTCCCCTCCCCTCCTCTGTTGACAGAGTCTTGCTCTGTCACCAGGCTGTACTGCAGTGGTGTGATCTCGGCTCACTACAACCTCCACCTCCCAGGTTCAAGCCATTCTCTTACCTCAGCCTCCAGAGTAGCTGGGACTATAGGCACCCACCACGATGCCCAGTTAATTTTTGTATTTTTAGTAGAGATGGAGGTTTCACCATGTTGGCCAGGATGGTCTCGGTCTCTTGACCTTGTGATCCTCCCACCTCAGCCTCCCGAAGTGCTGGGATTACAGGTGTGAGCCACCACGACTGGCCCAATGGACTCACTATCTTATTTTACCCTCCTGTCCAAAAGCACTAGGTGGAAAAGAGACGTTACATTTATTTTTGTAAGTTGAGATGTAGATCATATCCAAAACCTGCTATAGAAATATACTAAGTTGTCAATATGAATAATTAGATATAGAGAATTGTACCTGCTAAAAATCCTTTAATCTCACTGATTTGGTGTGTGTTGTTTCCCCAGTGGGTTACATGTTATCAATAACCTGTCAGAAGAATTTGAATATCACAGAGGATTTGCAAAGTAATAAGGAGATGAAAGACTTTTTCAGAAGACTTTTTTAAAAATGGAAACTTATTTTTAAATATAGAGGAATGTAAGAACTTGCAAGTAAGAGTGAATTGGTTTGCAAAGTAGATTCTGTTTTCCCTTCATGTGATCTTTATTGGTTTATATTCTCTTCAGATTTTCTTCATGTCATTTGGAAACAACTGCTGTTCAAAAACTGTATCTTCATATGCAAGCGTTTACTATAAAACTTTTCTTTAATGTGTGTTTGAAGCATTTCTTTTTCACTCTAACATTTTTTCCTTATTTTAAGCTAGTGATGAGACAGAATGGTGATATGTCCATTTGCTTCATTTGAGATGCACATTTGTTCTATGGGAAAATGTGGTCTACTCCTAATTTCATTTTCGCTTCCTAAATAAGAAGACCCATTAAAAAGCAGACATCTGGTGTACAAAGCACTTAAAGCTGTAGCTCCCAAGGAGTGCTTTCTTCCCTCTTTAAATATGCATGGACTGTTGTTTTGGTAATCCACTTCACCCTGTCAAAATAGAATCAAATAGAATGTATGTGTGACCTCTTCCCCTTCCATCCTGGGAAAATGAGTTTCAAGATCATTGAGGTGTACAGTATTCCGAAGTCTTCACTTTCCGTTTCATTCACCCTGAAAGCTCTTACAGTTACAGAAGCTGAAAATTTAGCTGAATCTACTTTAATAATAGCTATACTGTTTTAGTTATAAAGAATGACTCTATGAACTTTAGGTATTTGAACCATAAAGAATGAATATAAATTTTAAAAAAAAAGGCTTTGAAAAGAGTCTAAGAATATCTGTACCTTCATTAATTTTTTTTTATAACAGATAGGGCTCAAGGTTTTTAATACAGTTACCTCAAAAATCCTATGTGAAAAATAGTTATATTTAATGGATATTGAAACTAAATATGGTTAACTTATTTTCCCAGGAGAACAACTAAAACAGGCGCACTAAACATTTTTCTTTTTCAACTGATGCACATTTAATGTCAGTTCACTTCCCTGAAATTTAGGCCCACATTCCCCAAGATTGAGTCCTGTAGAATATTAACTTTCCATATCCACCCACTCTGTTCCATGAAAAAGGATTACATGGTCAAATGGTACATACCTTGCTTTCTCCTATAGATTCATAATTGAAGTTTGGATATTATACTTTCTACCAATGCTTTTAGTAAATATATCTGTGCAACCTTGGTTCACCCATTTGCCTAAGTATATTTAACACCTAAACGTTAAAGAAAAATCACGTTTGAAAACTGTGACCTAGATTATGTTTATATGCAGATTATATCAGACAATAGTACAAAACTTTATTAAGACAAGAGAAGTATCTCATTTTTTTCTTCCTTCTACTTTGGATTGTTTATTTTAATATAATTATATCAGTCTGATTTGGTTAGCTTGGAATTTTATTTTGTTATAGTTCTATAAGTAGCTGCATTATCCATAACAGTTCATATATATCTTATTTGTGTGTGTCATCCTTAATGCTGTTCAAATATTTTAAGGGAGAGAAATGGATACTTTTGCTTTTAGAATCTATTTACAAGTTTTATGCTTCTGAATTTCGGTCAATGAGTCTGCCACTTCTACATTTTAAGATATTTTATTGTCATTAGAGTACTTCTAACTAATGATCATAAAAGTAGTAGTCTATTAATTTTAAATCATAGTTTCTAACATTATCTATTAATGTGTTTTTGACAAATGTGGTGCCTATGAGAAGACAGCTTCTTCACTAGAGGAAAGTAAAAGGAGTTTTTGAACCTTGACCCAAATCTCTGAATTTATCTACCATGTTGTTCCAGTCGAAAGGCATTGAACATAGTTTTTCACAAGTCACAAATGTTTGAATATCAGAGCTGAAAGACTGCCTAACTGAGTAAAATACAGTACTTATAGGATGCTTGGGGAAAAGATATCTGGTGAATTTAAAATTATGCCAATGATATTCTTTGCTTATCCATTTGCAACTAAATCCTTATCGGCCTTAGAAGACGCACATAATAAAGTACAGAGAACAACATTTGTTTATTCTTTAAACTTATGGTCTTGTAATGCTTCAATGCTATCACAATGGTTACTAATGATCATTGTATTTATTGTATATTTGAGTTAAATCTATATTAATCCTAGGGCTTATCGTAAAATTGTGTGTGCTTCTTTTTTTGTTTGTTTGATTTATTTGGAAGGGTTGTTTTTTGGTTTTGTTTTGTTTTGTTTTAGAACTAAACTCCTCAAATAACTTTATTTACTAGCTTTAGGTATCTTTCTCCTAAAACAACAGAAAGAGTCATGGTCAGGGGATGGGCAGAAGAATCTTGATAGTTTGAATTTCAGAGCTACACAGATCATAGATAAGATATACTTTATGTTATCAGACATTTATTTTTCCCTAGATAAGACCGCTGATAGTGGACTATAAGACTGATGAATAATATTTGATTACTCAAGTTTCCATCAAATATAGGAAAAGTTTTAAATTGTAGCTATAGGTTTAACGTAAATAGCCAAATTTATCATTATATGATTTTTTATTTTTATTATGAAAATTCTCAAACATAGAGTATTAGAAAAAAGTAGCATAATGATTAATACATAATCATGAGCTAGATTTAATCATAAGTAATATTTTCCCACAATTTTTATCTATCCCTCCTGTTCTTTACTGTGAAGTACATTAAAGCATTCAGTTCACTGCTAGATACTTCATTATTCACGAAATATACACAGACCTCTTCTCACAAAATTAATAAAATTTATTGTAAGCACTTTATTTTTTAAATGGGAGATAAAACATAATTGGAATTACTGTGCTCATGTTGTTTCATTGTATTGAAAGCAAAAATGGATTTTTTTAAGGATATTTCTTCCCATTTTGCTTTTATTAATAGATTCTAACTCAGTCAACTTTGCATAATATAGAGTGATGAAAAAGCCCCTTTTTATTCCTTCTGACAGCTTTTGGATTCCATTGCTCACAGAAAGCTCATCTTCAACAATATGCTGGAATTGTGTGAATTCTTGTTATTTTTTTCTTCCTGTTCTTCAAAGTACAATTTCTTGAATGTACTTTGTACTTGCAGCCATGCATTATCAGGCAACCTATTTTATAAATTCTATAATAAATTAAATAAGCATCTCTGTAGGTCATTTTTGATTAACCTGATTTAAAATAAAATGATTTACTAAAGATACAGACAGGGGGAATACTGTGCGCTTCTAAATCAATTACATGCATATTCACTGTCAAACAATTGCATGCAATAGTGTATTAAATGCACTTAATAGTGTAAAAAATGACTCACTGCAATTGAATTAACACTTAAAAGCTTATAATAATGTTTTAAAGCCATAAACATTTAAGTAAAATTCATTTTAATCCAGAAATAGAATTTCTATATATGACTTCATGCTATGGAGATTTTATCACAGGAAGATGTTCAAGATATTTAATTTAGGACAGCATTTCTTGTAAGTTCAGATTTTAAGGAGGAGCATTTTAATTAGAATGGTATCATGGGACTCATTTAAGCATACAATGTTACACATCAGTATTTTCCTTATAATCTGGAATATTACTGGAATGAAAATTTGGAGATGCAGTTTTACTTCTCCAGCATATGCAAGAAATAATACAACATTAATCCTTTTTTATTTTAGGAATGTTATACCCACAACACATTGAAATGTGTTTTAAGTTAAACAACAAACAAGTTTTGACCAAGAAAATTAGAAAACCAAGGTTTTCTTAGAAAACAAACAAAATTACAGCAAGAAATTACTATCCTAGTGAAATAAGATGACCCTATATGGACTGTTGTACGTGAATATGTATGTCTTTATTTTTTTCACTTTCACATATATTCTTTAGTGAACACGAGAATACAGTTTTAGCTTTCATTTGATGGCAGTTTTCTTCACTCTCCATTTCTTCACCACCTCCTCCTATCTTCTTCCCCTTTTTTCTGCTATTCCCCTGCTCTTCATCATGCCTACATGGCTTAGAGTTGCTGGTAGATTTTGGTGCCCATGCTACAATGTGAACAGAAGGAGCAATGTAAAGATGAGCTGAAGTAAATCTTGAACACCTGCTATTTTGACTTATATCATCTCAATTGACAAAGTCAAGATTGCAGACTGTCCTTGACTTATGATGGGGTTATGTCCTGATAAACTGAAGGTAAGTTGGAAACATTATAAATCAAAAAGGCATTGAATAGCCCTAACCTACCCAGCATCATAGCTTGTCTCTCACACATGCTCAGAACACTTCCATTAGCCTGCGGTTGCGCAAAATCACCTCACACAAAGCCTACAAGAAAGTGCTAAATATCTCATATAATTTGCCAAACACTGTCCTTGAAAGTGAAAACCAGAATGGTTATGTGGAACTCAGATACAGTAGCTCCTGAATATGCATTACTTTTGCACCATTGTGAAGTCAAAAAGTCGTAAGTTGGTGACTGTACCCCGTTAAAAAATAGTGGTTGCTGACCAAGTTGATTTTTCTTTAACAGCTTCAATTGTGATGTCAAAGTAAATGTAACTTTTTTCAGCAAATTGTTGTCCTTGAATACAATAAAAAAGTTCCATCTTAAAAGCATTTTTTTAGTGAAAAGAATTTTAGGCTTATAATTTTCTTGTAACAGTGGAAAATACGGTCCCTGAATTTCTTTTTTTTTTTTTTTTTTTGTAGTGTACAGAGGTACCTTTTCTTCATAGTTGTTTTAACTACCTCAAAATGTAAGTTAAAAGATAAAAGCAAGAAACATGGGCTAAAAATGATATTCCAAGTGGTCATAAACCACAGTTAAAACATATGTCTTTAAAATATTCACATAAGACTGAGACATATCATTATACAATTTTTCATTTTGCCTTTTACCTCCAATTCCATTTAGAACAATCAAGAAAAATACCTTCAAATATATTATTTTTATGACATAAGTGAATTTGAACAAGATATTTCAAAAGGCAAATATTGAAAAAACTCTGCTGCAAAACATTCTGACTCCTAAAACAGGATTGTGATAAAATAATTAAAATTAGATTTTTTAATGCAATTGAAGAAACACCCAGCACAGCCCATTTCTAAGGAAAGAACAAATTAAGGATAACATAAAACAAAGCTGACTTTTTGTAAAGTTCGTCTTTCACTTTTAAAACGGCGCTCAATGATTCTGCCAGAGACAGTGTCTACACATAAAAACTTGTTTGTATGTGATGGTTTTGACTGACAGGTTGGATCAAGTTGAGGTGGGGAAATGGTGTGGACAAAGGAGAGGAAACATGTTATTCACTCAAGTCAATCAAATAACCTGATGGTTCTTTCAACTGCCTTACTCTGTCATTGGCTGTCAAGTCAGTCAAAATAGTGAAACTAGTTTTCCCATGTATGCAGAGATTTATTTTATGTGTGCTGCTACCTCACCCTCGTAAACACAGACACAACAAACATTTAAGTCCACATGTTGAAAATTATACATAAATGTTGCAGATGTTTATGGGTGCAGAGGTATGTAGAAGAGAAACCATGCTGAACTTAAAGCCAACACTGTAATTCCCTAAGATTTGACTTACTATTTGACAGAGACTGATATAATTGGTCAAGCATACACTAAGATGCTCCTTTACAGAAACATTCAGCAATATTTTCCTGTATTATGGTATCCAAACTGGTGATAGTTACAGGAATTTTATTTTTATTTTTGTTTACTTTTTTGAGACAGAGTTTTGTTCTATCACCCAGGCTGGAGTGCAGTGGCGTGATCACAGCCTAATGCAGCCTTGAACTCCTGGGCTCAAGGGATCCTCCCACCTCAGCCTCTGGAGTAGCTGGGACTACAGGCAAACACCAACACACCCAGCTGATTTTTCTATTTATTACAGGAATGTTACAGAGAGTTTGCATTAAATAGCTCAGAAAACAAGATACTGTATTACATACACACATACACCCTTTTTTTAAATTTCAAAAATTACTTTGCCCACTTTTTGATGGGGTTGTTTTTTTTTTCTTGTAAATTTGTTTCAGTTCCTTGTTGAACAACGAGAACATACGGGCAGAGGAAGGGGAACATCACACACCAGGGCCTGTCTCAGGGTTGGGGCAAGGGGAGGGAGAGCATTAGGAGAAATTCCTGATGTAGATGACGGGTTGCTGGGTGCAGCAAACAACCATGACACATGTGTACCTATGTAACAAACCTGCACGTTCTGCACATGTACCCTAGAACTTAAGTATAATAATAAAAAAATACTTGCAAGATTAAAAAGAAAATGTTAACAAAATCCAGAAACACTAAACCGAGTCAATAAGAAGACCCAATTATGTCTGATCTCTTGAAGTTACTCTGTTGAAATGCTCAAGTCCAGATTAACCTCATCAATTTAAAAGGATTAGCTTAATTCATTTAAACTCATAAATAGTTGAACTACTGGTTTTTAGGTCTCATGCAATTTACCTATGTAACTCAACATCAAATCCGTCTGCTAAGTTCATTTGGCATGTTTTGTCACTAAGATATCTGCCAAACCAATGAAATCAACCTCTTAGAAGCTTTCTTCACATTTAAGTACTGCTTTTAATTTCTAAGCCTTTGCCATGGTGTCTGTCATGTATTTCTCACAAATGACGGCTGCTGATATGGTGGCAGCTATTGGTTGTTGGGAGGGACATGGGATTCAGTGTTATATAGCTATGTATGGTTTTGAGATTATTTTATGTACATTACCTAATTCTCTCCTCAGAAACATCCCAAGAGTATTACTACTACTATTAGTATACTCCCCATAGTATTAATACTACATTATTATAACAAGCCTACATAGCTCTTCTTAAAATACAAGAGCAACAACAATAATATAAACAGAAGTTATTCTACAAATGTAATATTAACCTAGATTTATTTGAAGGTGAAAGTGAATGCAGTTGGGTGTGCCAAGGGC
This sequence comes from Rhinopithecus roxellana, assembly GCF_007565055.1. NCBI lineage: Eukaryota > Metazoa > Chordata > Mammalia > Primates > Cercopithecidae > Rhinopithecus > Rhinopithecus roxellana. Next base: position 1,590,749 of record NC_044549.1, read on the forward strand.
AATGCGGGAAAAACAATTAATTTATTTTTGTTAGAATTGGACATATGTATTCACACCAAATGGAAGCATTTTTAGCGCATACAAATTTTGTATTAGTTTACTTTTCTATTGGAATCATTCAAACAAATCTCAAAAGTTTTTATCTGAAAATTGTTTTTTGTTTCAAATTTCTTTAATGAAAAACTGTAAGGCTTCTACATTAAATACACAGAAACTAAAGTTACTAGAAAGCACAGGTTAGTTATTAAATTGAGGAAAACATTGAACACTTGATGGTAAGGAATTATGCAAACAAGATCCTGGTTTTCTAAAATTAGACTTTTTTAATGCAAAATTATTATTTTACTTTTTATGAAGATAATTAACTTACCCTTTAGTGTATCTAGATTTTGATTTTATGCATTATTTTTAGCATGTTTCTAAATAGGAAAATTAATTTTTAATTTTCGTAGGCAGATTAATTTTTAGTTAATGAAAGAAAATAATTTGTGTGATTGAACATGTGCTTGGAAGGTTAGTAAAAAGAAAAATGTTGCTTTATTTAGAATTGGGATCTACTTTCTCACTAGTTAAGAATCCTTCTAGGCCCGGTGTGGTAGCTCACGCTTGTAATTCCAGCACTTTGGGAGGCCAAGGTGGGCGGATCATGTGAGTCCAGGAGTTCGAGACCAGCCTGACCCATGGTGAAATCTAGTTGCTATAAAAAAAATATAAAAATTAACCAGTTGTGGTGGTGGAGCCTGTAACTCCAGCTCCTCTGGAGGCTGAGGCACAAGAATCTCTTGAACTCGGGAGGCGGAGGCTGCAGTGAGCTGAGATCGTGCCACTGTACTCCAGCCTGGGCCACAGTGAGTGAGCCTCCGTCCAAAAAAAAAAAAAAAAAAAAAAAGACACTAAGGTAAAAGAAAAGCCTCAAATTCTCTTAAAAAGTGGGGAAGGATACACACTTAGGACCCCCGATGAGGTCCCCTTATCCTTTGTTGAGTGCTTTAATTATATGCCTTACTTCATTCTTTGAGTTTTTAAAACCTCACCTCCCACTTTACTAAGAAAATAGAGGCAACCATGCTGGAATCTTTCTTCACCTGTAAGTTCTTAATACATTATATTATTATTTTTTTCTTAAAATCTCAGGACAGACTTGACTCTACTGTGTTTCCCACCTAAAATCTCGAATTGGTGTTTCTGTTTCTCATCCTGTCGGCCTTCTCTGGAGTGTTGTTTTGTTGTTTATGACTTTCCTAACTCTGTTTGTTTTCTCTCCACGAAGTCTTCGTCTCCACTCACAATTTTTGATCAGCAAAAAGTAGATTATTCCAGTCTTTTAACTTTTAAGAATCTAGTCTCTATCCTTGAGGCTCTACTGAAATCACTCTCCCCAACAATCTTTCATTGTTTTAGCCAGTCCTTGTTTCTGTAGCTTTCAAATTGTTGACTATCCTGTCATCTTTGGATACTTTTCTTTCTTTGAATTCAGTAATATTATACACTCTAGGTTCTCTTTCTATCATCACCTTTGCTGGATTGATTCTTCTTGCCAAAAGTCCATTTCTTTTCATCGCTATTTATTACATACCTGCTATGAGTCGAGTACTTTTAGTGAAACTGGGGATACAAAAGTGACTAAGAAAATGTCCTGCTCTTATAAAGTTGCATGCTGGTGAAAGAGAAATGAAATCAATTAGGAACATAAATGATAGAATTTAAGTTGGTGGTGAAATTCTATGGGAAATGATTATAAATCAATGGAGTAAGTGGCCAGGGAGAGCTATTTAGCTGGCGTGGCCAGGAATTTCCTTTCTTGGTGAGTGGCATTTAAATGGAGACCCTTTTGGTCCCTCTTAGAGGCTGTTCTATAAAGTCCTGGGTAGAGAAACTAGTGGAAGAAACAGAACCAAGGGAAAGAGCGAGAGACAAGAATGGTGAATCTGATAAAAATGGATTCTTCGATTTGTAGGAGAATGGTTTGAGAAAATGGGAAATGAAAAGGTGGAGACAATGAGTTAACTATTTCTAACAGCAGCTCTGATATGCCTGAGAGGTGAGGCATTAAACAATGGGGATATTAGGACACATGTGTATGCTCCATGGAATTACCCAGGATTGAAGGAAGCACTGCCTGTGCAGAAAGGGATGGTAACTGTTGGAGTAAACTCCAGCATTGTTGGTGCTCTTGGAATTTTCCTGGTTGTTTTTGTCAATAATGTGATGGTGATGGTCTAATTTGTACTTTGGTAAGTTATATGTGTGTCTATGTCTTTCAGTAGATTAAAATTAAAATATTTCTTATTCTTCTTTGTCCTGGCCGTGATTTTTTTCTAACATCTAGTGCAGTGCTCAAAAGTGTCTGCAGATTTTTGTTGCCTCATCATTTTCAAAATGTTTCTGGGTTTAAGCCTAAAATTATATATCATTTCATTTCGTGTAAACAATGGCCTTTAAATTACCAATACCAGTTGCATCTGATGCATATTGAAGAGCTTTGAATTTAAGTTATCGTGTATGAGATTAGTGCTTACAATATAAGCAGGTGGAGTACATTTACTCTACTGATATGGAAAAACTAAAGGGGAGAAATGTCTACAACAGAGTCGTATAACGGTTTTTAACCTGACTTCTTGGCCAGTTTTCAGCTAGTCTGGTTGATTGTTGTCCCATCAACTCATATGTTTGAAAAATTCAAAGTCAGTAATACCACCACCAATTCAGTAATATCAATGCGCTGAAGCCTGGTTGTATTATTTTGGGAATATGATTAAACTAGTGTAAAAGAAATAATCCTTGCCCCCCGCACCCACCACCTTTTTTTTTTTTTTTTTTTGTCTTTAGCAGTTCTGTGGTTTACAGGTAGCACATCTGAAGCTGTTACTGCATTGGCAAAGCCAATGTGGATTACAGGAATCCACTATCAGGCCCTGGTGACAGGAGACAAAAGCAACATCTGCTTCCTAGGCTTTCTGTGCGACAGAAGAGAAGCCCTGCCCATCACTATATGTAAAATAACTGTAGTATCCAGTGCCTGGAATACTCATATTAGTATCTAGAAGCTAGTGGGGATTTAACTGTATTTCACATTTTAGTATAATACTAGTATAATGCTTTTATATCAGTATCCCATGTTAACTGTATATGCACTTCATTATTTTAATATTTAATGATCTGAAACCAAGTCTTACGTGTTTATGTAAATTTTTATATTTTACATTTATATACTGATGTTTATATCAAATTTAGAAAAGAAAATGTGAGCAATTAATTCTTATTAATTACCTTATATCTGGTTTTCTCTCAAGAAAATAATACTGAAATGAATTGAAATTTATTTGCTTCTAATGTCTACATAAAAGACAAAATATCCACTAGTGAATCCACACAGCATGCAAATATATATGTTAATATTTGCACAACTTAAAAATAGGCATACTGTATCTGTGTTTCTGTTTTCTTAAAATAAAAACCTTGGGATTTATAAATGTTCCTGAAGAAATTCCTTGTATTTCCTAGCCAAATTAGTTCTGAGTTTGGCATTTGCTCTTTACAGCCTAACCAGGGAGTGGACCGTTAGTTTTCCTGGAGCTTTGGGAGTTTGGGTTTTTGCCTTTGGAAATTAAATATGTAATATTGCTTTGTCTGGGCTGGCTTAGGACAGGATCCTCCCTTCATTCCAGGGCAACGTCAAAATTCATAGAAGAGCAACAGCTCATATTGTCTATTGAAATCCAATCTGATTCTCCCCTCCCATCTCCCACGCCTGCCCTTGGGATTGCGACATCATCACCAGCTCAAGCACCCCAGGGTTGTTTTTCCTGTTAAAATGAAGTGAGATTAGGCTTCTAGCAGAGAGCAGTCAAATATTTGAGCACTAATCATGCCTGGATGTCTTTTATGACTTTTCAGGCAGTGGAATTCTTTTGGCTTCAAGAATTACACCACAGTCGTTTAATGTAAATGTGGACAGAAAAGAATACAATTAGGTGAATCACATAGACAATCTGCTTTTTTTACAGCAATCCTTGAAATGAAAGATGCATATATTAGAAGGTTATCTGGCCTATGAAAGGGACATTTATCCCCCAAGGAGAGAAGGAAACTACTTAAAAGAAATAAGGTTTTATTAATATTTTTCAATTAAATGTTGCACTTTCTTTATCCTTTCGTAATTTTCATGTTGACCTATGTAAGTGCTTTGTTCATGTAGCAGTCACTCTTTCTTGGCAAGTCATCAGATGGAGCAAGTTTATTGAAAAAGAAACAGAATTAAAAATTCAATGACAAAAATGCAAATAGTGTCTGTTTAGAGCTTATCTTCTTAATGTTAGGGCTTTCAGGGTTATTGGTTGGGGACTTCTGGGATGTTTTTAATGCTCAAGTGGGTGATGCCAGTATCAAGGGAAGCAATGGCATTACTGTCATTCCAAGGTCTTTTGATGACTGCATCATGTGTAAGCATCATGGAGAGAGAGAGAGAGAGAGATATAATTTTAGCATACAAAAGTGACGCATTTTTGTGATTGAATTATTTAAATTAGAAAAGACAGAATAGCACAGTCATACAAAATGAAAGGTGCTTTCTTTATATATTCTCCCAAAATATGATTAATGGAAAAACAATGACTTTTTAATTACATGTTGGTACATTTTGTAATCTATGGTGATAAACAATATTCAATAACCTTTATTAAAATATACATTTTGGGAGAATATCATACATACAATTATGACTAATCATGAAAGAACAGCCTTCAATGCTATTGTTTTTAAATCTATAAAATTAAGAAATACTACCTGACCTGCAAGATTTCATCCATCTCTAAAATCTTATGCATTCTATAATATGGGAGGAAAATATTTTAATGATGTCAACAGAACTCACCTAAACATAAAATATGAATGTGAACCTATCATACCTTTATACATTCCTTTTTAATGAATTACTCAAAATTGTGATGTTATATATCAGCAAAATAATAAATTCAACTATATATTAAAGAGAACGTCTCAGAGATTTTAGAATACTTATTTAAAAATATTTCTACCATGCTTTCAGCCAAAAATGAAATGTAATTCAAAAGCATCCATTGGAAAAATTAAACTTCTTTCTGCCAGAATAATCTAGTATTAGCATTTCATGCCTTTTTAAAAATAGATTTTATTTTGTAAATCAGTTTGAAGTTTACAGTGAAATTGAGATGGTATAGAGATTTCCCATATACTCCTTCCCCTAGACATACATAGCCCCCCTCACTATCAGTATCCCACACTAACGTGGTACATTTGTTACAGCTGATGGACTTACATTGACACATCATTTTCACCCAAAGTTCACAGCTGATGTTAGGGTGTTGACCAAAAGAGTCAAACTCTGTAAAATATTTGAAGAGATTTATTCTGAGCCAAATATGAGTGACCAATGACCTGGGACACAAACCTCAGGAGACCCTGAGAACATGTGTCCAAGGTGATCAGGGCACAGTCTAGTTTTATACATTTTAGGGAAACATGAGACATTAATCAAATACCTATAAGACATATATTGGCAGTTCTGTCTAGAAAGTCGGGGCAACTTAAACATTTTCCTTTTTTTTTTTTTTTTTTTTTTATGGCCTGTCGAATATTTACTCCACTGACATTATCTACAGAAGCACTTGGCCAGTTTGTACACAGTGATTCCTTATGCAAGCCGAAGGGCTTTCCGTAAAAATGACACTGTATACAAATCTGTACACCCATCGACCAGAGCGATTCTCCGGCTCCCAGAGGGAGCTATCAACTTAAAGCAGGATTCCTGAGGTTTCTTGTCTTTAGTTGCCTTATCATAATCCCAAACATACATTTCAGGGTCCACAGCCAGATGAAGTCTCTCAGATGGCGGGGGGGGGGGGGGGGGGGGTCAGCTCCTTCCAGCGATCATTTTATTTTATTTTATTACTTTGGTTTTTAATTTTAACCCTAGTGCACATATTCAAGGAAAGTGTCTTTAAACTTAAACATTTTCTAACTGGCAATTGGCTGAAAGAGTTAAGCTATTATCTGGAGACCTGGAATTAATTGAAAGAAATGCCTGGGTTACAATGATAAGATGATAAGAGTTGTAGAGACCAAAGTTTTATCATGCAGATAAACCCTCTAGGTAGCAGACTTCACAGAGAATAGATTGTAAATGTTCCTCATCAGACTTAAGGTCCGTCCTGATGTTAATGCTGGTCAGCTTTTCCTGAAATCCAAAAGAAAGGAGGGAATGATGACGCGAGTCCAAGTCTCCCTTCCCATCATGGCCTGAGCCAGTTTTTCAGGGTAACTTTGGAATGCCCTGGTCAAGAGAAGGGGTCCAACCAGAAGGTTGGGGGTCCTTAACATTTTATTTTTGGTTTACATGGGTACACTCTTGGTTGGTAGGCATTCTATGGATTTGGACAAATGCATAATGATGGTCATTTACTCTTCTGGTATCATACAGAATAGTTCCACTGTCCTAAAAATTCTCTGTGTTCCATTTATTATCCATCCCTTCCTACTAACACTTGCCCCCTGCAAACTACTCATCTTTTTCTACTGTCTCCATAGTTTTATCTTTTCCACAATGTCAGACAGTATGGAATCAGATAGTATGTAGCCTTTTCAGATTGACTTCTTCACTTTGTAATATGCATTTAAGCTTATTCCATATTTCATTGTGGCTTGATAACCATTTCTTTGAGACAAGGTATTGCTTTGTTGCCTAGTTTGCCTAGGCTGCAGTGCAGTGGTGCAGTCACAGCTCACTGTAGCCTCAACCTCCTGGGCTCAAGGAATCCCCCAACTCCAGCTACTGGAGTAGCTAGGACTACAGGCACATGCCACCATGCCTGGTACTTTTTCAATTTTGTATAGAGTCACTGTCTCACCATGTTGGCCAGGCTGGTCTCAAATTCCTGGCCTCAAGCAATTCTGCCTTAGACTCCCAGAGTGCTGAGCTTACGGGCGTGAGCCATCATGCCTGGCCACTTGACCTTTCTTTTTTTTTTTCCATTTTTCTTTTTTAGTTTTGAGACAGCATCTTGCTCTGTCTTCCAGGGTGGATGGCAGTGGTGTGATCACAGCTCACTGCACTCTCAACTTCCCAGGCTCAAGCAATCCTCCCATCTCAGTCCCCCGAGTAGTTGGGACCATGCCATACACCAAAGTAGCTGGGACCATACTGTACACCACCACACCTAGCCTTTTTTTTTTTTTTTTAATTCTTTTTCCTGTTTTTGTTTTGTTTTTGTTTTTTTTTTTTGTTTTTTGGTGGTGATCAGGTCTCACTATCTTGCCCAAGCTGGTCTTGAACTCCTGGTCTCCAATGATCCTCCCATCTTGGCCTCCCAAAATGTTGAGATTACAGGCATGAACCACTGCACCTGTAATAGCTCCTTTTTAAGTGCTGAATAATATTACATTGGATGCAACACAAGTCCATATAGTGTATCTATCTATTCACCTATTGACATGTTAGTTACTTCCTAATTTTGGCAACATTAGGAATAAAACTGCCATAAACATATGTGTGCAGCTCCTGGTGGTAAATGCCAAACAGTGAAAATGCTACATTGTGTCATAGAAGTATGTTTAGTTTTGAAAGGAACTGCCAGACTGCCTTTCCAAGTGGCTGTACCATTTCGTCTTCTCCCCAACAATGAATGAGAGTTCCTGTTGATCCACACCCTCGCCAGCATTTGGTGGTGTCGTTGTTGTGTATTTTGCCCAGTCTAATAGATGTGCAGTGGTATCTCATTGTTTTAGTTTGCATTTACCTGATGACATATGATGTGAAACATCTTTTCATATGCTTACTTGCCATGTGCACATCTTCTTTGGTAACATGTCTGTGGAAGTCTCTGACACAATTTCTAATCAGATTTTTATTTTTATTGTTGAGATTCTAGGGTTCTTTATATACTTGCATAACAGTCCTTTATCAAGTATGGCTTTTACAAATATTTTCTCTCAGCCTGTGTTTGTCTATTCATTCTCTAGACAGCATCTTTCATGTGGCAAATCGTTTTTATTTTAATGAAGTCCATTTTATCAATTCTTTATGTCCTGGATTATGCCTTTAATGTCATATCTAAAAAGTCATTGACAAATCCAGATTCATCTTGATTTTTCTCTTATGCCATTTTCTAGAAGTTTTATAGTTTTATGTTTTACATTTAGTTCTGTAATTCATTTTGAGGTAACTTTTCTGAAGGATATCTGGTGTTAGCATTTCATGCCTTTTTCATATCATTTACCCCTGAAAATAAAGTCTACATCATTATTATTATTTTCCATGTTACCAATTTGATTGAGAACTCTTATGGTTTAAAGTTTTCTCAATAGTTTTCTATTAAAATAGATTTGAATGACAAAATATTTCTATGCAGAACATTAACATTTCTAAATATTTGTTTTAATATAACTTCAACTATATTTTAAATCCAATTTTCTTTTTTAGAAACAGATTTCATTTAGTGGGCTAAAGCTGCTTTCCTAATACTATGGTAATATTTAATTTTTTTATAAATATAATTTGTATGAGTTTGGGCCTTTTTAGGCAAACAGACCACCTTGGTCCTCAACACATACTTTCTCCCAGTGTATATTCAGTATCCACTGTGTACATGGTATCACAGTGACCTTCCTCCCGGTGTATATTCAGTATCCGCTGTGTGTGTATCGCAGTGACCTTTCTCCCGGTGTGTATTCAGTATCCGCTGTGTACATGGTATCGCAGTGACCTTTCTCCCGGTGTATATTCAGTATCCGCTGTGTACATGGTATCGCAGTGACCTTTCTCCCAGTGTATATTCAGTATCCGCTGTGTACATGGTATCGCAGTGACCTTCCTCCCGGTGTATATTCAGTATCCGCTGCGTACGTGGTATCGCAGTGACCTTTCTCCCGGTGTGTATTCAGTATCCGCGCGCACATGGTATCGCAGTGACCTTCCTCCCGGGGTATATTCAGTATCCGCTGTGTACATGGTATTGCAGTGACCTTCCTCCCGGTGTATATTCAGTATCCGCTGTGTGTGTATCGCAGTGACCTTCCTCCCGGTGTGTATTCAGTATCTGCTGTGTACATGGTATCGCAGTGACCTTTCTCCCGGTGTATATTCAGTATCCGCTGTGTACATGGTATCGCAGTGACCTTCCTCCCGGTGTGTATTCAGTATCTGCTGTGTACATGGTATCGCAGTGACCTTTCTCCCGGTGTATATTCAGTATCCGCTGTGTACATGGTATCGCAGTGACCTTTCTCCCGGTGTATATTCAGTATCCGCTGTGTACATGGTATCGCAGTGACCTTCCTCCCGGTGTGTATTCAGTATCTGCTGTGTACATGGTATCGCAGTGACCTTTCTCCCGGTGTATATTCAGTATCCGCTGTGTACATGGTATCGCAGTGACCTTTCTCCCGGTGTATATTCAGTATCCGCTGTGTACATGGTATCGCAGTGACCTTTCTCCCGGTGTATATTCAGTATCTGCTGTGTGTGTATCGCAGTGACCTTCCTCCCGGTGTATATTCAGTATCCGCTGTGTACATGGTATCGCAGTGACCTTCCTCCCGGTGTATATTCAGTATCTGCTGTGTGTGTATCGCAGTGACCTTCCTCCCGGTGTGTATTCAGTATCTGCTGTGTACGTGGTATCGCAGTGACCTTTCTCCCGGTGTATATTCAGTATCCCCTCCCGGTGTGTATTCAGTATCCGCTGTGTACATGGTATCGCAGTGACCTTTCTCCCGGTGTGTATTCAGTATCCGCTGCGTACATGGTATCGCAGTGACCTTCCTCCCGGTGTATATTCAGTATCTGCTGTGTGTGTATCGCAGTGACCTTCCTCCCGGTGTGTATTCAGTATCTGCTGTGTACATGGTATCGCAGTGACCTTTCTCCCAGTGTATATTCAGTATCCGCTGTGTACATGGTATCGCAGTGACCTTCCTCCCGGTGTGTATTCAGTATCCGCTGTGTACGTGGTATCGCAGTGACCTTCCTCCCGGTGTATATTCAGTATCCGCTGTGTACATGGTATCGCAGTGACCTTCCTCCCGGTGTATATTCAGTATCTGCTGTGTGTGTATCGCAGTGACCTTCCTCCCGGTGTGTATTCAGTATCTGCTGTGTACGTGGTATCGCAGTGACCTTTCTCCCGGTGTATATTCAGTATCCCCTCCCGGTGTGTATTCAGTATCCGCTGTGTACATGGTATCGCAGTGACCTTTCTCCCGGTGTGTATTCAGTATCCGCTGCGTACATGGTATCGCAGTGACCTTCCTCCCGGTGTATATTCAGTATCTGCTGTGTGTGTATCGCAGTGACCTTCCTCCCGGTGTGTATTCAGTATCTGCTGTGTACATGGTATCGCAGTGACCTTTCTCCCAGTGTATATTCAGTATCCGCTGTGTACATGGTATCGCAGTGACCTTCCTCCCGGTGTGTATTCAGTATCCGCTGTGTACGTGGTATCGCAGTGACCTTCCTCCCGGTGTATATTCAGTATCCGCTGTGTACATGGTATCGCAGTGACCTTCCTCCCGGTGTATATTCAGTATCTGCTGTGTACGTGGTATCGCAGTGACCTTCCTCCCGGTGTGTATTCAGTATCCGCTGCGCACATGGTATCGCAGTGACCTTCCTCCCGGTGTGTATTCAGTATCCGCTGTGTACGTGGTATCGCAGTGACCTTTCTCCCAGTGTATATTCAGTATCCGCTGTGTACATGGTATCGCAGTGACCTTCCTCCCGGTGTGTATTCAGTATCCGCTGTGTACGTGGTATCGCAGTGACCTTCCTCCCGGTGTATATTCAGTATCCGCTGTGTACATGGTATCGCAGTGACCTTTCTCCCGGTGTATATTCAGTATCCGCTGCGTACATGGTATCGCAGTGACCTTCCTCCCGGTGTGTATTCAGTATCCGCTGCGTACATGGTATCGCAGTGACCTTCCTCCCGGTGTGTATTCAGTATCCGCTGCGTACATGGTATCGCAGTGACCTTCCTCCCGGTGTATATTCAGTATCCGCTGCGCACATGGTATCGCAGTGACCTTCCTCCCGGTGTATATTCAGTATCCGCTGTGTACATGGTATCGCAGTGACCTTCCTCCCGGTGTGTATTCAGTATCCGCTGTGTACGTGGTATCGCAGTGACCTTCCTCCCGGTGTATATTCAGTATCCGCTGTGTACATGGTATCGCAGTGACCTTCCTCCCGGTGTATATTCAGTATCCGCTGTGTACGTGATATCGCAGTGACCTTCCTCCCGGTGTATATTCAGTATCCGCTGTGTACATGGTATCGCAGTGACCTTCCTCCCGGTGTATATTCAGTATCCGCTGTGTACATGGTATCGCAGTGACCTTCCTCCCGGTGTGTATTCAGTATCCGCTGCGCACATGGTATCGCAGTGACCTTCCTCCCGCTGCGTACGTGGTATCGCAGTGACCTTCCTCCCGCTGCGTACGTGGTATCGCAGTGACCTTCCTCCCGGTGTATATTCAGTATCCGCTGCGCACATGGTATCGCAGTGACCTTCCTCCCGGTGTATATTCAGTATCCGCTGTGTACATGGTATCGCAGTGACCTTCCTCCCGGTGTATATTCAGTATCCGCTGCGCACATGGTATCGCAGTGACCTTCCTCCCGGTGTATATTCAGTATCCGCTATGTACATGGTATCGCAGTGACCTTCCTCCCGGTGTATATTCAGTATCCGCTGTGTACATGGTATCGCAGTGACCTTCCTCCCGGTGTATATTCAGTATCCGCTGCGCACATGGTATCGCAGTGACCTTTCTCCCGGTGTATATTCAGTATCCGCTGTGTACATGGTATCGCAGTGACCTTTCTCCCGATGTGTATTCAGTATCCGCTGCGTACATGGTATCGCAGTGACCTTTCTCCCGGTGTGTATTCAGTATCCGCTGTGTACATGGTATCGCAGTGACCTTCCTCCCGGTGTGTATTCAGTATCCGCTGCGTACGTGGTATCGCAGTGACCTTCCTCCCGGTGTATATTCAGTATCCGCTGCGTACATGGTATCGCAGTGACCTTCCTCCCGGTGTGTATTCAGTATCTGCTGCGTACGTGGTATCGCAGTGACCTTCCTCCCGCTGCGTACGTGGTATCGCAGTGACCTTTCTCCCGGTGTATATTCAGTATCCGCTGTGTGTGTATCGCAGTGACCTTTCTCCTGGTGTGTATTCAGTATCCGCTGTGTACGTGGTATCGCAGTGACTTTCTCCCGGTGTGTATTCAGTATCCGCTGCGTACACGGTATCGCAGTTACCTTCCTCCCGCTGCGTACGTGGTATCGCAGTGACCTTCCTCCCGGTGTGTATTCAGTATCCGCTGCGTACACGGTATCGCAGTGACCTTCCTCCCGCTGCGTACGTGGTATCGCAGTGACCTTCCTCCCGGTGTGTATTCAGTATCTGCTGTGTACGTGGTATCGCAGTGACCTTCCTCCCGGTGTGTATTCAGTATCCGCTGCGTACATGGTATCGCAGTGACCTTTCTCCCGGTGTGTATTCAGTATCCGCTGTGTACATGGTATCACAGTGACATAGATGTTTACACTGGAGCAATTCTGTTTTCTCCTCTACTTGCAGAGCGAGGAGGTGGCTGACATCTTGAGCAATTTCATTCATTTCCTTGTGTCTCTAAAAATGCACAATCATCCCTTGGTTCCAGGACTGCCCCCCCACCCCGACCCCCCACCCAAGAATACCAAAATCTGCAGATGCTCAAGTCCTGCAGTCAGCCCTGTGGAATCCACAGACACAAAAATCAGTACCCCGTGTCCTCAGGTTCCTCATCCCTCGAATACTGTATTTTTGACCCGCTGTTAGCTGAATCCAATGATGTGGAACCCATGGATATGGAAAGCCAACTGTATAGTTATTTGATTAAATTTATACTTCTTTACTGCCTTTCAGAAAAGTTGACATTTCTGCTGGAAAGAAGCTGCTAATCTTTACCCAGATAGAACAGAGAAAATGAGAGTTGAATGGACATGTTTGGGGAAACTGTACAATCTAACTTTATAAAGCAGCCCAAGTGTCACATGAAATTGAAAACACGCAACCAAAATGAACACCCGACGCCAGTAATTCTAAATTTTAGCTGCAAGTGTATTCACAATGTACTTTTTGATATTTTTTCTGATGATTAGCTGAAAGGTCAGGGATGACTGGCAGGTAGAACAGTTCAAATAGAAGTATTTCACAAACTGCCTGTAAGCCTCTCTTGATAAACAGTTTTGATGAATTAGAAAATAAAGTGTTTTATTTTATATAGAAATCTCTGTACTTTTACATATGTGATCATTTATGTATCCAGTGACACACTGTAGACATATACATTCACTGAACTTAGTACTGGTTGCCAAGATAGTAATAGCAAAATCTCAAAGGCTGCATGACAGGAATTATTCAAATAGTTCTATATACTGATGAATCAAGGTTTAAATATACAACACCCTCTAGTCTGATGAACATACAAACACTTGTGGAAATCACACTTTATTTTGAATGGTCACAAATAATCTTATCTTTTTATTTGTAAGGTTGACTCACACTATAAACTCCACAAATAGAAAAGTAAAATAATTATAGTAAGTAGCCAAATTTTAAGTTTTCTTGTTTCATTCAAATTCAATTTGTGCTCCTTAATGATAACACTATTGTCAATAAAACTTTACACTTGAAGTGAGTTTCCACAGTTCTCCTATCGGATAAGAATGGTACTGATAAATAAAAAACATGTACTATCCATTTTACTTTCATAGACTAGAGATAAATCATTATGAACCCCAACTGGCAGAGGAGAAAATTCGGGTGCAGACAAGTTAAGTCAGGTGGCAGCATCACACAGGAAATAAATAGTGGCTATGCTCGTATAAAAACATCAATCTTCTGACCTCTAATTCGAGGATTTTCCAGCACTGAGGTATGATTAATCAATACCAGGAAGCAACTAAGTATCAAGAAAACATCATCCATTTGTATCAGTCTTTCCTTTATGTGGCTGGAATCTAAAATACCAAGTGCATAAAGGAATCACAAGTTGGAATCTAAAACACCAAGTGCATGAAGGAATCAAAAGTCGTGAATAATTTTTTCTGTATTATTAAGAGGTTCGATGATAAACACAGACATTTACTAGGCCCAAATTGTGAAAAACTTTGTAGACATTTTGCTAGTATGTGGGAAATAAGCTCTTTCTTTTAGCAACTTACTTTGATTTTCTTTTATTTTTATGCTGCTAAGAAAGCACTCAGATACATGCTGAAATATGTATTACCGTATGGATTGCAGTTGGCAGGGACTATTAGTGTTGAAGATTCACACATTTCAAGTAAGATTGGATACATTTATATTTGTGTCAGGAAAAAAATAATAGAATTTAAAATGTAACCAAAAGGCAGAATCATGGCTTTTGGCTGAAGAGATTAGTAGCATTCTTCTTCCCTTTTTTTCTGAAGCTTAGTTTTCTAGCTAAGTTTTGGCAAACAAAATTCTTTTCTGTGGTATGTATTCTATTTTAAAATCTTCCACTGAAAAGAAAATGATATAAATAAAGCAACTTAAATCAAGTCTAAGGTACAGTAAGGTATTTAAGAAAGAAGCAAACATTCTCTAGATGTTGTTATCCAAAATACATTCTCTTTTGCAGTTTACTGAAATAATTTCTTCAGTGTGTGGGAATTTCCTTTGCATCCAGCTTTACTATAGAGATGACATCACACCAACAGTGACACGACTTGTTTACAAGAGGGTGGTATAAACAGCAAATGTTCTTCCTTAAAACAGATTTCTTGTTGAACTTCAACAGAAAAAAGAGCATAAATGTAGAAGGAAGAGCAGGAGATAGTCTTTAACATGTAGGGTAAAATCTAAGGTCAAAGAGAGAGCAGCTGATGATTTCTTTATGTGTTTGCTACTTTTTTTTTTAATTAGGAAGTCTACTTATTTTCCATAGCTAATGAAGAGTCTTCAAGTTATACACTGTCTTTATATTATGGCCTATTGTACTATGTCTTAATAGTTTCATATCTACCCTGGTTTGCATGAATTAAATGAGAGCGGTAACGTCAGAAAAGGAGAGAGAGTGAATATGTGTGTGTGTGCATGTGTGCGTGCATGTGTGTGTATGTGTTTCTGTGTCTGTAAGAAAGAGAAAAGAGAGACAATGAAAATGAAAATAAATATCTTCTCCAACCGATCTTAGCCAACTTTCTGATCTAGGATGTTATGACAGTCACTCACTGAAGGAATTTTAGTTACAGCAAAGCGTCATCCATCTTTTTCAACTGTGTTAACTTTACTTTCCCACAAATAATAATAGTTTGCAGAACACATCTCAGATTGTACCTGACCATATTGCAAAATAATAATATGCTTCTGTGAGGATCATTATTTAAGACTAAATAAAACTAGGTGTAAATAAAATAAGTTAAATTCAGCCCTTTGAATAATCATTTAGATCATGACTGCTAACTGTACTCTAGTACTAATTAAAGACCTACATGGTTCTTTTTCTTAGAACGTGAGAAGTCTTTGGAGCAACTATTTGAACACCCTGATCTGGAGGGAGGAGTCCTTACCAGGAGCCTTCTGGAGCTGGGTGTGGAGGGTAGTTCAGTTTCCACACATTAGCCCATAAGAGAAAACCATCTGGGTAAAATAGGGTGACTATTCTGGACACAGTCATGGCCTTGCTACTATAGTCCCCTCCATTTTTCTTGGGAGATGCATTGGTGCTTTGCAAAGCTGTGCAGTCATTGAAGGTGCTCAGCACTGGTTTTCGTCATTAAAATACTTGAGCTTGAAACCCAGCACTGTCAATTTAGTGAGTGCAGCCTTACACAAGATATCTAATTTCTCTAAGCTTCAGTTTTATGATCTATGACACAGGTTTGTAATCCCTCCTTTATAGGAATGTTTAATATTAAATAATGCATTAAAAGCACTTTAGGTACTATTAATCTCAAGGCAAATGTCATTTTATGTGGTATGGGGCATTTTACTGAAAACCTGAACCCTACACTCCAACTCAAAACTCCTTGTAGACAAGGACCATATTAAAATTCTGTTGTGTTTTTCATAGTATAGGATGTACACATTGTGGGATCTCAAAACTGGATTGCTTCTTGGTTTCAAGTATCCAAATTGCTCAGAGCCATAGTAGTAAAACAATGGAGAAACAGTAGTGACTGTATTATTATAATATACATAAGTGCTCATGTTAGTTTGCTTAACATTTATTGAATTCCTGATACATAAAAGACCTCAGGCTAAATTTTGTCAATTACATAAAAGTACATTTTCCTCAATAAAGGCAACTTACTGGAATAATCATGTTTCTAGTGGGGGAAATTAACATATAGGCTTTATAAACAAATGAATTAAGTGCTGAATAGATGAACAAGACACATACTGTAAGAGATCAGAAGGAGAAATTGTAGGCGAAGACAATAGTTATCAGGAAAACATGGTAAAAATACAACTGTTGGACTTGGGAAGGATTTCAACAGCTTAACAGACAAAAATATAGGAAAACATACAGCACGCACAAAGTCAAAGTCAGGGATCCATAAATATCATTGGGTGTGTAATGAACTGTTAGTAGTTGGATGGAGGATGCTGAGAGTGAGAGGTCTTTCATATATTTTCTTTTCCTACCCTTAGTTCCAGATATTGATAGAGATGTTTTATCCCAACCTAAAGCCAGGTGCGGTGGCTCACGGCTGTAATCCCAGCACTTTGGGAGGCCGAGGTGGGAGGATCACGAGGTCAGGAGATTAAGACCATCCTGGCCAACATGGTGAAACCCCATCTCTACTAAAATACAGAAAATTAGCCAGATGTGGTGGTGTGCACCTGTAGCCCTAGCTACTCGGGAAGTTGAGGCAGGGGAATCACTTGAACCCAGGAGGCGGAGCTTGCAGTGAGCCAAGATCCTACCACTGCACTCCAGCCTAGGCAACAGAGTGAGACTTGGTCAAAAAAAAAAAAAAAAAAAAAAAAAAAAAAGGAAAAGAAAAGAAGATCCCAACTTAAGTATATGTGAACAAATGAACAGCTAATTTTTATCAAAAAAGCAAAGGTCTTTGAATTAATTTTATTCAGATTTTGCTCACAAATATTATATTTCCATTTTGATTTAAAATGATAAGGATGATGGCTAAAAATAAAATGAACCAAGTTTTATGCATGTTGCATTTTAACAAGTTGGGTGTCTCATTGGAATGCACTGCCTTCTTGTTCCACATTTATTTTTGGAATTTAATAAGGCGCCTGTCATATCTGCCTCAAGGCTAAAAAACATCATGGGGGAGAAATCCAAAGTACTGTCATGTTTGAGTGACATGGAGCCAATTTTATTTTATTTCCTTTTCATGGGGGGTGGCTCAAATTAGCCAGGCTCACTTCTGAAAATGCATTGCTGTATCGTCTGTTCCAAAGGCCTTGTGCCGGTTAACTGGTAATGACATTGCCCGGTGACATTTGTTAGGGAGATTTGACTCAGAAAACCAGTGGAGGATTTTCATTAAAAAATGAATTCTGTGCATTTTACGGCAAAGCTCATTCTCATGATAGATTCTGGTAGAGTGCCACTATCTCCAGAAGCGGGTCTCATTACCTGAGAAACTCTGGAAGGTAATAACTTCTTTATTTCTTCTTCGCGCTCCCAGAGCACATAATTAACGTACTGACTCATTTAGCTCAACTCTCCGAAGGATGAAGCTGTGTGGGCACAAGGGAGATTCAGAGAAACTGCGGCAAACAAGTATGGTGTCTGATTCTCCTTCAGAGTGTCGGGGGCCGGGCCGGTGGCTCAGGCCTGGAACCCCAGCACTGTGGGAGGCCGAGGCGGGTGGGTCACGAGGTCAGGAGATCGAGACCATCCTGGCCAACACGGTGAAACCCCGTCTCTACTAAAAATACAAAAACTAGCCGGGCGAGGTGGCGCCGCCTGTGGTCCCAGCTCCTCGGGAGGCTGAGGCAGGAGAATGGCGGGAACCCGGGGGGCGGAGCTTGCAGGGAGCCAAGATGGCGCCGCTCACTCCAGCCTGGGCGGCAGAGCGAGAGTCCGTCTCAAAAAAGCAAACAAAGAAACAAACAAAAAAAGCAAAAAACGGAGTGAGGGAAAAACTCTGCCATTTTCTGCTTCTTTCTTCTTAGTTGATGTTTAGTACAATGTGACTATGTTAAGCAAAACATAATATGTTAGGATTACAATGGAACCATCATATTTTTAGGAAGTTTAAGTGAGACTTGGGATAGATGTCACAGAATGATGTTGCCATGGCTGAGTTAGTCACAAAATTAGAAATCACAGTAAGCTGAAGGATGTCTGAGGCATAAAAATAAATCATGTACCATGTAATGGGTGTGTTATTGTAATAACTAAGATAAGCATTTCAAATGTTTTACTGATTAAATCAGAATTAAGGCTTGTGTTTTTAAGTACTGACTATCAGGAAGTACATTATTTAAATAATGTGAACTTAAAACGTGTACACATAGTATTTTTTATGTTAAAAATACATAGTGTAGACAAAATCAGTAATTTGTAGCTAGAAAACTCTTTCTACCTTTATTATTTGGAACTTCCTGCCTCATGGGTAAATGGAAAAGGAATAGTAAATGTAAGCAACTTTTTCATGAGTTTATTCCTTCTTAGGCACAAAGAGAAATCTGTGATCTCTTCCCTATATCCTAGAAGACCTCTGCGACAGGAGCGAGAATTGGATTTGGCTACAAACTACTGAGAGAGAGAGAGTGTGTGTGTGTGTGTGTGTGTGTGTGTGTGTGTGTGTGTGTGTATGTGTTTGTGTTTTGCATGTTGGCTAAGTATGGGGGAAGGGAACCATTGTAGGAAAATTTAATCCTGAGATTTTGTGACTACACTCGCTTTAAACCCAAATATGTGGGTTGGATGAATCCTTGCTTGTATATGGAAGACCACTTAGTGGTAAGGCCAGGTCTAAACCATTAGGTCTTGAGCCACCATGGAACAAATAAAGATGAAATATGAGATTGCAAAATGAGCCCTGTCCCATGTTAAAAGTGCTTTACACTTCAGCATTCTCCAAGAAATGTGAATCAGAAAAAGTCAATTGCATTTTGAAGTGTTGGCACGTAGCATTTTATTTTCCTTTGTTATGGAATTCCAAAACTATACCGTACAGATTTCCTAATATATTCTGAAAGCTAGCAAGCAAGCAATGTAATACTTTTTTCTTTTGTGGACAATGATTTTAATTAAATAAATGTCATTTCTTGGAGAGAATGTACTTCTTGATTATAGCTGGACTTCATCTTATTTTACACAAGCTATCTCTTGGGGGCATAAATTTCCAGTCAAGGAAACAGCAAAATTTATTGGCTATTTGATTTACATGTTTATTGGAGTCTCCAAACGATTTACTATTTAACTGGTCATTGAAAGTAGAAGAGGGGTGGGGTGGATTATATTCAATTTAATGAAAGATTTAGGTAAATTCTTTTGAAGGAAAAAATATGGGTCAACTTTTAAAATAGTTCACTTTTAGTAAACAATTGTATTTATTATTTTAGTGGCTATCTACCAAGAGCTGAATCATTCTGTACAGACTGCATTCTTTAGTTCACGTCTCAAGTTTAAGTTTTTCATGCTTAGAAGTGCTTTAACTTAAATGTATCAATAATGATACTGCTGTGGAATTGTGTCATACTATTCCCAGGAGCAGCCCAGAATAGCTCCCAAGTTTGGAGTCTAATCTTTATTCCTGGAGGTGGCGAGAGTAGGTTGTCATGGAGCTAGTGGAGAAATCAGCAGACTATTTATGTTGTAAGGGAGAGGATACAGTCTTTCTTCTGTAACATTTGAGAATGAGGCTGTGCTGCAGGGACATTAGTCTGAGTGCTTTAAAAAAAGAGACTGTACTCTACACATGGAGGCTTAATAAAGTTTGTTGACATTGCTGAGAGTGATTCCATATTCACATCCCAAATACAAGGCCAGTTGCCATCCTTCAATTATTCTCTCACAAAGACAGTGGCTTCTGCTCTCTTCAGTAAGAGTAATTATACCACTTATAGAATATTTCCTTTACTACCAGGAATTCTGAGAATTAGAATCGTCTTCCTTGATGGAAAGGCACTAGACTGACAATTTCGCAAATGCATGCGCTCTCTCTTTTCCTTTAGGGGTTCATTCTTGTGGACCATTTTCCTTAGTATCTCAAAGCGTCTGACTGACTGGATTTGCATCCCAGATCTGCTACTTACTTACTAATCCTTTGAAACTAAGCAAGTAAAAGAATGTTATTAAATTCATAATACTGATAGGAACAGGATGCAGGCAGATTCTGACAGAAGACAGCGGGTCTCCGGCGAGGGCCCCACCCTCAAGCTGAAAAGCCTGGAACCATGGCCAAAAGTTAGAACTTGAATCCCTGTGTTCCCGCTGGAATGTTGCAGTCCCACTCCACCCCCATCCTGTGCCTATGAAAACCCCAGAGCTCAGCCAGCAGAGAGCAGCAGCTGAATGTCAGAGACCAGGATGGGTGTTGGAGAGAAGTGGTTTGACTCCAGAGGGACAGCTTAAAGGCGTAGCTTCGAAGGGGATCGTCCTCTGTCCCCAAAAGGGTCCTGTCATCCTCCGTCGGGGCTGCAGGGGAGGGCACCCCCCGGAGGCTGTGGCGGGGCCCACGTGGAGGTGCGCTCACCCCAGCCCCTGCACTCGCTCACCAGCGCCCCCATCCTGTGAGGAGTGGGAGTGAGGCCAAGCAGGTGGAGTCAGCCAGCAGGAAAGCAGCCAGCTCGGTCTCCCTGTGGCTCGCGAAGCGGGCAGGGAAATATCTGCTTCAATGCCACTTTCTCATTTTATTTTATTTCATTTTTTTTGAAAGAATAATTAGTAAAATAAGTTTGGAGGTCACTTGAACATAAATATGTTGGAACGTAATAAACCCACTCATAAATGTGAAAGTTATTACTTTATTTTATTTTATTTTTTAAGACAGGAGTGTCAGTCTGTGACCCAGGCTGGAACGCAGTGGCGCAGTCTCCGCTCACTGCAACCTCCGCCACCCGGGATCACGCCATTCTCCTGCCTCAGCCTCCCCAGTAGCTGGGATTATAGTCGCCGCCCCCACACCCGGCTAATTTTTTTGTATTTTTAGTAGAGACAGGGTTTCACCACGTTGGCCAGGCTGGTCTCAAACTCCTGACTTCAAGTGATCCGCCCGCCTCTGCCTCCCAAAGTGCTGGGGTTACAGGGATGAGCCACCGCGCCTGCCCACATTTTTGTTTTAATTTGGGTTTTTGTCTCAGTGAGAACTGGAAAAAAACAAAAAAACAGAAAAACCTCTGCTGAATTACCTGTAGACCATCTTATGATAAAATACTCTGTTGTGTCTTCTGTGTATATATATTTTTAGAATTGCTTTAGTTTCAGATAATATTCTGTAGAATTTGTAATCCAGAGAGAAATAATCAAATATTCATACATATATGAAGCATTAATGAAAAATTTCAAAAACCCTAAAACATCATGGCATGTGGTAAGAACAGAGTTGTTGTAGGAATTTGCATAGAAAAAGGCAACTGGACTTTACATAGGATGTCATAGCACCTTTCAAAGGCCCTTAGCTACAGCAGTCAGCCCTGTCTTCATATTGCAAGCGATACTGAGTTTCAGCCGAACACTCCCATCCATCACATTCAAATGAGATATTGACTCAAATTTTAGAAGTTACATCCCTTTTTTTATACGTAAAAATGTTATAGTTGCCCAAGGACATAAACATACAAAACTTAAACCTAGTTTTATATCTGCTAACTTACATTTATACTTAAGTAATGTAAAATAAATATCAGTCAGAAATCAGAAAGTGTTTCTTTAAAAAAAAATTGTCTTACACTAATCAAATTTGAATGTAGCTACTACATTTTATTATTATTATATATAGGACCCTTATCCATAAATACAGAAAACTAAGACCTGGCTATAAAGTTACTCTGTTAGATTTAATTTTTTTTCTTGATTTTCCATATGTATAAAAGTGTTACTTGAAGAACTCTGCATTTAAGGAAGCATCCAAAGTAAATTTTTCTATATAAACACAGAAAAACTGTATTGTAGCATACTAGTAATACGCAAGGAGAAAGTCAAATTATAGAATTAAAATATTGCTAGTGTGTAAAAAATGCTATAAGATTATTTTAAAACCTGCTATCTAGCTTGTTTCAACTATAATTCAGAATAACATATTAATTTTATATCTAGAAAGGCCTAGAACTGAATTCTGTCTCAGCTTTTGATTGATTTAGTTTTCATTTCTTGGTCAAGTTATTTAATATTGGTGAATTTTAGCTCTCTTCATCTGTAAAATGGAGACCCTAAGGCTACCTTGGAAGATCATTTTGAGGATGCTGTGTGGTATTGTCAAAGACTCCTGGTCTATGCTATTCCATATTGGGCCTCCAACAGATGTTTAGCCTTTTCCCATTGTCTCCATAATTTCATAAATGGAAATAATGCCTTCTCCTCTTCCCCTTTAATATCTAGTCTCCTTCACACCTTCTCCTGGTGGCAAGACATTGCTAGGTTCCATATATCCAGCCAAGACATTGCTAGGTTCCATATATCCAGCCAGTCAAAGTCTGTGTGTGCCATGGCTGATTGTACATATAAAATAGCAGCTGAGGTAGACACGGTCTTTTTTTCCCCAGAATCACACATCAATATGTTAACTGACTGTCTTAGTCTCTTTTGTTTTGCTAAAGCAGAATACCTGAGACATAAGTACTTTACAATGAGCAGAAATTGATTTGGCTTGCAGTACTGGAGTTTGGATGGAGAAGATGCATCTGGTGTTGGCCTTCTTGCTGCAGCATTCCATGGCAAAAAGGTGGGAGGGCAAAAGAACTCACATGAAAGATGGAGGGTAAGATGGAGGACCGAACTCATCTTTTTATCAGGAACTGACTCCCACTATAACTAACTCAGTCCCATAATAATAGCATTAATCCATTCATGAGGGCAGAGTCTTCATGACTTAATCACTTCTGAAAGATCGTGCTTCCCAACACTTGTAGTGGGGATTAGGTTTCTATAACATAAACTTTGGGGGTGACATTCAAACATTTCACCCCTGGTTCTCCAGGGTTGCTGTCTCATGTCTCCAACTTTCTCAGGCTGGAGTTGCAGTCGAGTGGCCCTACAGTTCCAGGGGCTCAGGGGCTGCCCTACTCCCAAGGCTTCACTAGGCATTGCGCTAGTGGGGATCTCTGTGATGGCCCCACCCCTGTAGCAAGTCTCTGTCTGGGCCCCCAGGCTGTCTGATACATCCTTGGAAATCTTAGTGGAGATTGGCCATTAGCCCCACAGCTCTTCCATTTTAGGGATCTGCAGATTTAATATTATGTGGACTTCGCCAAGGTTTACAGCTTGTACCTCCTAGAGCCATGGGTCAAGCCACACACACCTGGACTCACCTGAATTACAAGTGTGGTGACCACAGGGTGCTGCTTTGGAATTCAGGGAGCAGAGTTCCAGAGCAGGGCAGGGCAGTGAATGCTGAGGTCTTGCAGGCACCTCTCTCAACACCTTGCTCTCAAGGTCCTAGCTTGTTTAGAAGATCTTGGAAATGCCTTTATGGTCATTATCTCTTTATCTTGATGAATGGACCCTGGCTTTCTTCTGTCCATGTTAATTACTTTAGGAAAGGGTTGCTTAGCCACACCCTTAGTGATATGGATTTGTTGTGTCCTGACCCAAATCTCATCTTGAATTGTAGCTCCCATAATTGTTGCTAGGAGGGACCCAGTGGGAGGTGATTGAATCCTGGGGATGGTTCCCCCGTACTGTTCTTGTGGTAGTAAGTCTCACGAGATCTGATGGTTTTATAAGGGGTTTCCACTTTCGCTTGACTCTCTCTGTCTGCCACCATGTAAGACGTGCCTTTCACCTTCTACCCTGACCGTGAGGCCTCCCAGCTGTGTGGAACTGTGAGTCCACTAAACTTTTTCTTTATGAATTACCCAGGTTCAGGTATGTCTTTATCAGTAACTTGAAAATGGACTGACAGACTTTTTTACTACTTACATGGCCAGCCTGGAAAATTTCAAAATCTATCCATTTTGCTTTCCTTTTAATTATAATTTTTATCTTTAAATTATTCTATCTTCCCTAATTTTAGTGTAATGAGCTAAAGGAAGCCATGTAGCAGTTTGAACACTGTGGTACTTAGATATTTCCTCAGCAGATATCCTAGTGCATTCCTCGAAAGTTTTGCCTTTGTCTTAGGACATGAACATTATTCTGTCACATTTTTGCAACTGTATAGTAAGAATTGCCTTCACTCCATTCTCCACACTTCGTTCCTCATTTTTGTCTGAGATCTCTCAGAATGACCTTGAATATTCGTATTTCCAGCAACATTCTCATCATAACCACTTAAGTAATCCCTAAGAAAATTTAGGCTTTCCCTGTATCTCTTTTCGTCTTCTGAGAAGAGACCACTCTTTTTAAAATAACAAACAAACCAACAAAAACAATTACTGACTCGGAGCAACAAGATTATTCATAAATCAATTCATCTGTTTTAAATGACACTTGATGCATTTGAAAGATCATTTTATATATCATTATTACATTAGAAATAGGGCCGGGCACGGTGGCTCACACCTGTAATCCCAGCACTTTGGGAGGCTGAAGCAGGCGGATCACGGGGTCAGGAGATGGAGACCATCCTGGCTAACACGGTGAAACCCCGTCTCTACTAAAAAAATACAAAAAACTAGCCGGGCGAGGTGGCGGCGCCTGTGGTCCCAGCTCCTCGGGAGGCGGAGGCAGGAGAATGGCGGGAACCCGGGGGGCGGAGCTTGCAGGGAGCCAAGATGGCGCCGCTCACTCCAGCCTGGGTAACAGAGGGAGACTCTGCCTCAAAAAAAAAGAAAATTTGAAATAAACAGAAAGTTTTAATAAATGAATTCCAACCTGTTTAGAAAGGGTCAGTTACTCTATTTGATAAAAGGATATTCAAATTATGTTGTTTTGGAAAAAAATATGGAAGTCCCATAGTTAACATTACAGATATTTGTGGAACATTTTAAGATCTAAGTGAAAGAGAACTAGGAAGTGTTCTAAGGAAATTTCTGAGACATCATAGGGTAGGGGTTCTCAGCTAGCACGTCTCTGTGTTCCCTCAGATGGCTGTCAGATGCTCATATCTGATTCTGTAAAAAGTGGATTATCTCTGAAGCCATGGTTTCACCGTGCAAATTTTGATTTTAATGAGAATATTTAAAAGATAATTGTGGTTCCTAAGAGACTTTTTAAAAAATGGATTTAGAAATTAGCTGTAAAAGTTCATAGAAGCCAAGCAAGTATTTCTATGAGCTGAATTCTGTATTTCAATATCCTTGTGTAGAAGGATTATGTAAAGTCAGATCAGCCGGAGAAAAATGACTTCTCAAGGGGTTATTCACATAAAGACCTATGTGAAATAAACTGCAAAGTTTAATATTCACTGAAAAGCTCGATTCCAAAAATAATATTACATTTTATCTTTCTAAAAAATTAAATCTGGTATTCTTAAGCTATTATGAGGTAATCTGTCCCAATGTGAAACAGCCTCTTCCCTAGCGGGGAGGAATCCAAATCTATCTGGGCAATGGAAATCATACGATTCGAGTGATGGGCCTGGATGAGTTTAAAATCACGAAGATCACAATTATTTTCTTTTTTGTCAGTGAAAAATACCAATGTAGTCATCAGAGAGGCAATGGCATATTCTTGTATTCTAAATATTTGGGTTATTTCCATAAAAAGGCTGCGGTTTTCACAGAGACAGATGTGGATCCTGAACTCTACAACCAGATAATATTCATACCACTAGAAATTGTGGTAAATAAATGACTTAAAACTACGAATATAAACTGATATTATTTAAAAACCTCTAATCTGTAATATTTGAAATATTTTGTTCAAAATAACAAAGAAAAGGGTGTATCTTGGACATAATTTTTCTTTTGCTGTTCTGCTTTTACACTTTGCTTGAGCACTGTAAGGAGATTTTGGCAAAGTAGTTTGCGTTTGATTCATTTGAAAGGTAATGAAAATATTTCTTTGTTTTTTTCTTTAAAGATATATAGCCCGGGCGACTTAGCGAGAACCTATCTCTACAAAAAAATAAATCAGCCAGATATGGTGGTGCACTTGTAGTCTTAGCTACTCTCTGAGGTGTGACGATGACTTGAGCCCGGGAGTAGTTAAAGGCTGCAGTGAACTATTATTGCCACTCCACTAGAGCCGGGGTGACAGAGACCCTGTCTCAACAAAAGGAAAAAATAGTTTTCTGCTCTTCTAGTGAATAGTGATTTCTATGTCACATCAATGTATTCATTTTTTAATTGAATCAATACAAAGCCTAATTTGTCTAATGCAGTAGATATTTTCCAGAGAGTAAGCAGAGGAAGTAGCTTTACAATATATTAAGCAATTAAAATACTTTTTTTTTTTTTTTTTTTTTTTTGGCTTTTTGGGAGAATGATGATTTTGGCCCCCTCTCCTATGGTGGGAACTTAACATCTGAAAACTAAAGTAAAAAACATTCTTTTTTAGGATCTTACATGATGTTGAATTTGAATACCTTTCGGAACTGTTAGAGAGGAGGAGAAAATTGTTCCACTTTTTAAAGTTTGGTTTTATTATAAGTTGTTTTTATTCTTAATAATCTTTAGTTTGGGCCGGGCGCGGTGGCTCAAGCCTGTAATCCCAGCACTTTGGGAGGCCGAGACGGGCGGATCATGAGGTCAGGAGATCGAGACCATCCTGGCTAACACGGTGAAACCCCGTCTCTACTTAAAAATTAAAAAAAAAAAAAAAAAACTAGCCGGGCGTGGTGGCGGCGCCTGTGGTCCCAGCTCCTCGGGAGGCTGAGGCAGGAGAATGGCGGGAACCCGGGGGCGGAGCTTGCAGGGAGCCGAGATCCGGCCACTGCACTCCAGCCTGGGCCACAGAGCGAGACTCCGTCTCAAAAAAAAAAAAAAATAATAATAATCTTTAGTTTGTTGTCAAACAAGATTGAGAAGTTAAAGCAGTTCTGATAGCACATTTGGTAAAGGCCCACTCTGCTCTAGGTACTAATGTCACTCACTTTTATGTAACCGGTATTTCCATATTGAACCAGCATTTTCTCTTGACATCAGGGGAAACTGAGAGTCAAAGGGGTTAAGTGTCTTGCTCCAAGTCACCCATCAAAAAGTGGCAGAATAAGAACAAGGTCAGATCTTCTGACACAAGGTCTAATGACTTCTCCATTAAACTTCAATTGCCAGTTTTGTATGTAATAGGGGCAGGTTACTCTATCTATCTTTTCTTAGGGGGAAACATATTCCGAAATGTAAAGTTTAAACTGTACTGTTAAACGGGGAGAACTAGAGAAGGTGAGACTTTCCACTAAGATTCCAAAGATCTAGGAAAGTAAATTTTAGATTAACACTGGGGAGATTGGATTTTCTTTTGGTAAAGAACAGAGAAATGTGAGATTACCCAGTGAAATAGGAACTTGGAGGAACAAAAATCTATCTGGAGGTTTTGAAATCAAATGAAGTTACCGGAGTCCAAAATGCTGAGCAAGCCTTTCTTAAAGGCGCCTGCAAATGTAAAGAAAAAAGTTGGCAAAGTGAAAAGTATAAGAATTCATCAAATCAGCATGCTATAAAGTGTGTGATGTTTTAAAACCAATTCAACTATGAGTAGAGGTCCTGTAGGCAGTGAATACAGTTAAACCCACTCTTTGGCGTGCCTGACCATGTGACCACAAATCTCCACTGCCACCTTGTGGTGGCTTGTATATTTCAGAGACAGGCTCCGTGAAGGGAATTAACCTCTGAAGTGCTGAGAGGTAAAATAACAGGTGTCTGATGGTAACCAGCCTCCCGCTTTCTAAACTCAAGAACCAGACAGATTTGGGGAACACAGGATCTCTCTTCTGGAGTTACTATCCAAATTCCTACCATAGCAGTTTAGGAGATAGCATAGATTTGGAGAGCAGGGCTGTTATACAGACCTCACAGGAGATAGCATAGATTTGGAGAGCAGGGCTGTTATACAGACCTCACAGGAGATAGCATAGATTTGGAGAGCAGGGCTGTTACACAGACCTCACGGGGTGACAACCTTGAGCAAGAGTGGAAACTGAATTTTCTTTCAGATTCTGTTGCATTCATGGTGGGTGGGGGAAGATATTCTATTTTTAAGAGGATCCTAAATATCCAATGCAGTTTTCATTTAGAAAAAAATTTTTAATCTATTCTGTATAAAGCAATGAGGTAACAGTCTCGTCAAAGGAAATCCTATGGGTATGTGAGAATGGAAGGCTTCCAGTCACTTCTTTACATTTAATTGCATCCATAAATGTGACCAATGGTGTTTCTGTCTGGAGCTTAAGGGGTTACTTCCAATTATAAACCAGTTATGTTTTCAACTCAGAGCATGACATCAAGAAATGTGTTTGATTCCAAAATGATCAATTACTGAAGCCTGTGATAGCGAATGTGCCTGTAAACTCATTAACCAAATGAAGCCACCTAATTGTCAACAGTTCAACAGAATTTTGTCTTTAGGTTATTTGATTTTAGGTGTCAATGGTTTTCCTGTTTTAATTTCACCAGCAGAAGTGGGATTAATAGATCAAAATAGTATTATAGCAGATGACAATGGATGACAACCAAAGACAAATCTAAAATTATTCTGATTTATCATTCTATAAGTGTAATAAAACATCAGTACTTAAGTGTAGTTATTTATTTTATTTTTTATAATGCTCAAAAATATTTATAATGTATCTGTGCTAAAAACAAGTCTCTACCAATTGCATAATTATGTAATTTGAGCAAATTATTTAACCTCTTCCCTTTGGTGCACGATGAAGATAACATCATTAAGAATAAATGGGTAATAAAAATAACTCGTGACATTCTCAATAACCGTGTGTGTATGTGTGCATGTGAAAACTATAAACAGAAAAAGTTATTTTATTCAGGAGAAACGTCTTGACATCTTATCTTATTAAACCTACAAGTTAAATAAGAGGAGGGCTCAAGCAGTAGTACAAAAAACTATTACAGAGTGCTTTATTGATGGAGAAAGGAGGAAGGAGGAAAAGCCTACTCCCAAGAGAGCCTTCTGCGAAGAGCAGAGTATGAAACCAAGGCTCTCAAGGAACACCAAAACAAACAAACTCTGGCAGCATCTGGGTAAGCCAGCCATCTTTATCTCAGTAATTTTTATTGTGTACTCAGTGATTTCTCAGGCAATTTTTAGAGCCTTTTGGAAAGTGGTCTCCAAATTATGCCCTAATACAACACTGCTAATGAAAGCCCTCATAGAATTGCAACTCATTAGCTCTCACTTTTTTTTTTTGCTAATCCACAAATTCTATCCTACGTGCTGGACACCTGGTGGTGCACCCCCCCACCCCCGTATCTCAGCAGAGATGTAATTGCCAAGGCCTGGAGCGAGGTTTCATATTACCTAGACGTGTGGCTTATGCAAGCTCTTCCATGAGACTGTCTGTTGTCAATAATTAAGAGCTATCAAAACACTTGGCTAATTTACACTTGATAATCTGAAATGAGGGCCCCTGTGATCACCAGCTTCTGTCTTATTATTTAAATACACATAGTGCAAAAAAAGCAGAATGAGGCCAAAGCAAGCCATATCAGGGAAAAGAACGGCTTTCCAGCAAACAGGATATCGCCCAGCCGTTGTAAGCAAGTACAGCACAAGGCCGAACAAACACGGCCCAGTGAATGCTTTTCGTGGCTGAGAAGCTTCACAGAGCAGGTGGGATTGTAGAGGTTCTTTTGAACACTGAGATGAGGGGACCTGGCAAAGTTTAATTGGCAAGCTGTTGTAGTCAAATGCAGAGACCATGAAAATGGGCATGCATTGTGGACATGAGTAGGGAGCTAGCACAGTATTTCAAAAAGAATGATTGCTAGAAATAATAGGAAATAACTATGTAGGAACAGAAAAGAAATAAAAACGTTAATTTTTAGGAAGTGCAAATAGTAAAAATAAAGAAGGGCAGTGCAGTCCGTATGTAAACAGTGAAAACCCCTCTGCATAGTTGTACTTGGGTTTTCAGCAACATTAGCTTAGCGTAGGAATGACTGCCTAACTAATCTCATTATTTGTTCAGAATTCAGGGCATTTCTGATTTTCTAATTCCAGCTTACAAGATAAGCGATCACAGGTGTAATTGAAGATGTTGTTACCAGTATTTTTGGTTCATATTATGGGTTAAGTTCAGCAATGCATGTTGAGAAAAAATAATGTGTAATAACAAGGAACAATGCTATAAAAACCTTTTGATAATAATATGTCGAGATACGTCATTTTAACCTATCTGATAAGGAAAGTGCTTTGTTATAATGCCATTTAAACTATTTTTTGGCTAAAATGTCTTGAGTAGAATCTGGGGAAAAATAACTTACGTTAAACTCTGCTATACTGGAAGTGTATGACAAAGAGTATTGATTTTATAACCTGTTGGGAAGACAAATTCCCTTGTGAATAAAAATACAGTAGGCTGTGAAATTCGAAATAAGGTGTCAACATGTCAGAGTAAGGGCAACATGCCATGAAAAATGTGTATAAGAGATTTGAAAGGTACATGTAGTTCAAATTCACTTGTATAAAGTTCAAGTGAAAGTGTAGCTGGAAATTTTAGGTTAACACTCAAGTTAAAAGCAAGATTACTGCTGGTGTAAGTTATAACCAAAATAATGAGAAAATAGACTAAATAATCTGGGAGAGAGGGAAATATGAGTGCTTTAAAAGTTTAAGTCTATGTCCTACTTTTTAGCTAGTTGTATATTCATCCCCAATTGTTTTTAAGTTTAGAAATTGAGAAATTATACTTATTTTTGTCAGAAGACTAGATAGTTTTTAAAGTCCAGGTATGACTAGCTGGCCATGGTGGTGCACGCCTGTAATCCCAGCCGCTCAGGACGCTGAGGAACGAGAATCGTTTGAACCCAGGAGGTTGAGACTGCAGTGAACCGAGATCGTGCCACCGCACTCCAGCCTGGGTGACAGAGGGAGACTTTGTCTTAAAAAAAAAAAAAAGAAAGAAACGTCCAGTGAAGAATGTCATGCCTTTCAACACTTCCCTTTGCTGATCCTCTTCTTTTAAATCCTACCTCATCTTCAAAGTCTAGCATGAAGGCCTCTTTAATGACCTTCTAGCTATGAGTAAGCTAAATCTCTCTTCTTAACTTCCAAAATACCATTCTTTGGGAATTTATCTATGTACATGAATTTATGTACCTGTCTAATCTCCCCAGTCAGGTTGTCTTGAGGACAGAATTTCATTTACTTCATGGATGCTTTGCAAGGAGTTTCCTTACGTACAAATCCTTCTTGATTGGATGATGCTGGAGTCTCTCTTTGCTTCTTTCTGTGTTCTCCCACTTTACATCCCAGCTCTGCTGAACAGCTGACTGAGCTCTGCCAGTCGGTTCTCTTTTCCTGGATTGTCTTTTCCTGGCACGTCTCCTCGGCTAATTTCTTCTAAGTCTTCAGTTTTCATTTAAGATCTCACTTCCTGATACTCTCCTTATACTCACATCCAATTTAACGACTCTTCGCTCTGTTCTCAGAAAATTACCTTCTGCTATTAAAGTTAGCATTTCACACACCTATTACTGCCTGCTTTCTTGTCTGTCTCCTTGAACAGAATTTCTTCTCTCTCTGAGATGAGAATCATAAGATTCATGGTCAGCGTTAAAAAATATTAGGAAGGCATATAAGAATTAGCATTCATAGAATGTAAGCACCATGGAAGTTGCAAATTTGTTTTGCGTGTCTCTACGTCTCTGGTGCTTGGAACCATGCCTGGCTCAGAGTATATCTTCAATAAAATAGTTGTTGAATGAATCAATGGATAAAGGAATGAAAATATTATGTATTTTAAAAAGAAAACAATTGGTTACTAAGAGGTTGTGTTATAAATAATGATTACAGCTGAATGAAAGTACTAAAAATTTAAATGATGACAAAATGATAAATGAGAGTAAATAGAACTTAGTATTTGGAAGTACAATAAAGAGTAAGAACAGCAAAAGGATGATTGCTTACTAGCTGCTGTTCTTAGACAAATAAACGCTTATTCTCTGGAAGTTTACCTTACCATTTCAGCAGCTGACAATAATAAAAGGAGTAAGAGGTATGAAAAATTACATGTCATTTTACAATCACTTCCGTGCTTTGTCTGTTTGCTCCATTGTGATGGTTCAGATGGTTCCATTTGACCCCAACCTCTAGCTGTTCCAACCTCAGAACCAATATTTATTGCCACATATGGGCTGCGCATGGCAGCTGCAAAATCCAGATGCCAAGCTTTGGAATGTATTTTTACGGCGGCACCATCTGGGGCTCTGGCCAGCCTTCTGTATTGTGTCTTGGATGT
The DNA here is from genome assembly GCF_007565055.1 of Rhinopithecus roxellana. Lineage (NCBI taxonomy): Eukaryota > Metazoa > Chordata > Mammalia > Primates > Cercopithecidae > Rhinopithecus > Rhinopithecus roxellana. Next base: position 1,623,236 of record NC_044549.1, read on the forward strand.
TTACACTAATAGCTTTGCTGGGCTGTGGCACTACCTGTGGGACACGCTGAGGGTCAGGCCGTTTATGAGCTCATCTTGTCATTCTAGTTAGAATTTCCCTTTAAATGTCTCTCACATGCTATCAACGTATTCCTTTTAATGTATCTACAATGTCTGAGGAAAGCCATAAAACAGGTGGTCATCGAGACTAGGAAAGAAAAGGACTGTTTTCACAGCGGTGGGTCCATGCTATTAATGGATTCTCAACGGCTCATTTGTGAGTTTTGGGGGAAATCAGAATACTTTTTCAATTTATTGAATGTTATTTTGCTTATGTATCATTGTCATAGAAGATATACATTATTATAGCTCTTAACCCAACTTACTGGAGTAGCGTCTTGATCTCTAAGGGAGGTGATAATACTCCACAGCACAAATGAACACTATTTTAATTCTTAGGGAAACTTTAAAAAATAGTTTATTTTCAGCCATCAATGAGTTGAGTTATTTGAAGATTCACTTGCAACTTAGGATGGATAAAATGACTATTCGTGATCTTTAGAACCGTGATTTAGGAAATTCCTCAAAGGTGATTCAAGTAGATTCACGGTTTTGAATTGTGAGAAACCCATCGTTCTAAAGGAACGAATGAAACACAAAGATTCAGATCGAGTAATAATTTAGTGTATCATATCCAGAGAAGACGATCGGCTCTGAGAGTTTACCTGACTTATCGGAGGTCGCACAAGCCATAGATCCAGAGTCAAAGTGAAGATGAAGTTTGCCCCATGATTTGATGGCAGTGGGACTTGTCAGGAGAGTCAGTCCTGATCATCGAGTCCCTGAAATGATGAAATGACCTAAATGATTGTGCAACGTTCCTATTTACTTTCACGGCCCTGACACTGTTCTGCCCCAGTGGGTAACCTCACCTTTCGGGAGTGGCTTTGGGGGTAGAGGCTGTGGAGCAGAACTGCAGTCAGACAAGGAACATGAAGGAAACTGCATTTGTTTGACCTCCTTGAAACCTCCTCCTGGTAGCTGGGCTTCCTGGGATTGTCACACAGAGGCTGCCAACTCAGAAGTGGTGACAAAATCAGGCACTCCCAGGCTCACGGTTCCTAATCAATCAGCCCGTCACGTATCTGAGGAGATATTTCAGGATGAAGAGAGCATATGAGAAAGCAATTTCCTTGGACTTCGGCCTCTGAATTCTATGTCTGGAGTAGAAATGAGGTGCTTAGTGTTAAATAAAGCCAAGCAGGGAGACAGTGATGTGAGTCTCATGCATGCCTGGACCAAAATGGCAAACATGTGCTTGGGGAGGCCACAGGAGATTCCCAGAAGCAGCCTTCCAGGTTCTGCAGCCACTTAAGAAAACAGCCACGATTAGGTCCAAGGGAAGGGTGATCCTCTCTCCAAAGACACTTTAAATAGGAGAGCGCTGTTAAAGCTTTTCTGTAGGCTGAGGATAGACCTTTTAAAATGATATTTAGTCTCAGGAAAAAAGAAGACATATTGCTATAATGTGTTGTCAGTTCTCTAAGGAAATGGCATAAAAAGGAGATTTTATTGTGGCTTAATCCTTTGTTCTGGAGAACCTGTGCTTTTATATACAGTGTGTATTTTAATGAAAACCATGACAAGATTACTAGTCATAAATCAGCAGTGAAATGCTGAGAGACATATATGCTCACCGCTGCATGCATGTGTGTAGGAGGTCGGGGGTGCATGTATTTTTTCAGATGGGTTCATTACCACAATTGGAAGAAAATCAGTGCAACTGTGGCGAAACCCCATTGCGTTGTTGCCAAAGGATTTCTGATTTCATCTTTTTTTTTTTTTTTTTGTAAGACAGGGTCTTGCTGTCACTCAGGCTGGAATTCAGTGGTGTAATCATACCTGACTGTAGCCTCAAACCCCTGGGCTCAAGCAATCCTCCCATCTTGGCCTCCCAAAACGTTGGGATTACAGGCATGAGCCACCGCACCTGGCTTGATTTCGTTCTTTGTGTGAATGAGATAGGAGAAAAGCTTTTAGCACTCTGAAATATCCTTAAATTGATTGATGTATTCTCAAACTCTCTGAAAAATAGTGGCTTAAAGTTGCCCGCCGCATAGTTTTTGCCGCTTCAAAATTGTACATTCCATTTCTGGTTGGAAAATAAATACTTCACAAAACTATTATAGTTGGACACAAATATATCAACAACTCCATCATTTCATCCAATAGCTGGAGGATATCTTTGAGATGAAGGTCAAGCAAACATTCGCAAGTAAAGCCTAGGTTACATGTGGTGGATAATGTCCAGTGATTGGAAACACATCAGAGGAGCTACTACTTTGTCTTTGTTTGGAAATCTGTTTTGCAGATTGAAAAATGACAACGTTGTGATGCATAAATTACTAGAGACTTACACGGAATAAAGAAAGTAAGTAGTAAGTTAAATGATCAGTGGGAACCCAATTTGTATTGCATGAAGGACTCACAAATGGGTACTTGTGCTGATAGGTGTACTGGGACTTGTGTATTCACAATGAAAAAGCGTAAGTGTCTTTGGATGGGCCTTAGCTGTACATCCTCGTAGGTAATATATTACAAGTGAAGAAATCCCTGAGGTACTTCTGGCAGGGCCCCAGCTTCAAGTTGAACCTGAAGTAGACAGTAAGCTTACAACGCTTGTGCGTGAGTGCACACACACACTCGCACTTCAAAAATACATGCCAAAAAAAGCTTCCTGGAAAAAATAATTTTAAAAGTCCCTGAAAGCTACTTGGAAAGTCATACATATGTTAACTTTGGTCATTTAGCATCATACATTGAAGCTGGAATATCAGAAAATAGGCAGATCTGACTGTCCCGCATTCCCCAGCGTTTACAGTAAGTCTGAGACAGCAGATGAGATTGGATGTCAGTGGTGGTGACAATGGTGATGAATATGATGAATGTGATGATGAAGGTGGCAGCTAACCTTTATTGAGTTTTGCTGTGAACTAAATGCCACTCTAAATACTTTAATTCATAAAATTCTCACAGCAGTTTATTGTACGTCTGGGAACACTGAGACACAATGCTTAGATTGTCTGAGTAACACGGTAGCTAAATGCAAGATTCTGTTTTCTGTGTTGTAGTGAAATACCATCGAGCTCAGTGGAACAAGTTGCAAAATAATTTGTAGAATCATTAGGTCAATTAGGGAATTTGAAATTCTGAACTATGGTGGTAGAAAAAAAGGCCCATTTCAAATAGACATGACTTCAGAGAGACAAAGCTAAATTTTAAGCCATTTACTTGCCAGTTTTTATTTTTATTTTAGTATTTTTAAGTTTTATTTCAAGTTCAGGGTAAACGTGCAGGTTTGTTCCATAGGTAAACTTGTGTCATGGGAGTTTGTGGTACAGATTACTTCATCACCCAGATAGGAGGCCTAGGACCCATTAGTCATTTTTCCTGATCCTCTTCTTCCTCCCACCGTCCACTCCCCGATAGGCCCAGTGTGTCCACGTGTCTGCATCATTTAGCTCCCACTTACGAGTGAGAACATGTGCTATTCGGTTTTCTGTGCCTGTGTTAGTTGCTAATGATAATAGCCTCCAGCTCTATCCATGTCCCTGCAAAGAATATAATCTCGTTCTTTGATGGCTGCATAGTATCCCATGGTGTATATGCGCCCCATTTTCTCTATCTCGCCTACCGCTGATGGGCATCAGGTTGGTTCCATGTCTTTGCTGCTGTGAATCGGGGCGCAGTGAACAGGAGTGCATGTGTCTTTATAAGAGAATCATTTATGTGCATTTGGATCTATACCAGTAATGGGATCGCTGGTAAAATGTTATATCTGTTTTTAAAGTTAGAATTTCTTTACTACGAGCCACTCAGAATACTTTAATTTGTGCATGCGTGTGCGCGCACGTGCACACACACACACAGCATTACTTAGATAATCTAAGCATTGTGTCTTGGTGTTCTCAGATGTAAAATAAACTATTGTGAGAATTTAATGAATTAAAGTATTTAGAGTGGCATTTGGTTCATAACAAAACTCAATAAAGTTTAGCTGTCACCTTCATCATCACATTCATCATTTTCATCACCATCATCGTCATCAACCTCATCTGCCAGTTTTTAACCGCACTGCCGTAGGTGCCACTCTAAATACTTTAATTTGATTTTCAAATTCAGTGCTTGTAACAAATGGAAAAAAAAAAACAGCCATGATTTTCTTCTAAAAGATTTTTAAACAAAAATTATATAAGTAGTTATACAAACAGAAGATTGTTCATAGATCTTGATCTAGGTATAAACTTAAAAAGATGCAGAAAAATTTCACTTCTCAGCTTTGTTAGTCTTATTTATTTAACAATCCCTGACTTTGTTTATTGTTTGTGAAATCTATCTCGGCTTCCTTTATTTCACACCAAACTGGTTTTGTGCAATTGCCATTTCACATGAACATCTGGATTTTTTTTTTCTCTTGTGCTTGTGTACATTTGGAGAAAGATAGTAATTTTCATCCAAATTTATTCTACTTTCCTCAGGTTTATTCTCAGCCATCAGAGGAATGTTAACTGTACATGTTCATAATGATTTTTTAAATTCTAAAAAAGATCTGTGTCTGCTAGGAAGAGAAATATCCTTTGTCCACGTGATCCTTCTAGAGGGGTCAGTAGTAGTTTTTTTTTTGTTTTGTTTTGTTTTTTGATATGATCTTCCTTCACCATTCACAGACTTCTAGAATCACAGCTTTATATGCTGGTTAATTCTACCATATAGATGCATATACAGTAAGATAGAGGCATTTCTCTCAAGTTCCTTTAACACTCTCTGTTTCTTTGATATTTTTCTTAGTCACTGCTGCACTTCTGACAAGTCTAGAGAGTTGTCTTTTTGTTTATTGTTAAATAGATGAAGAGTATAGTTAAGATATTATATTTCAACAATTTAAAAAATTATAATGCAGTCTGTTTAGGTGTATCACTTTAAAAAAATCTCTTTATTCTTGTTCCTTTAGAAATACCTTGAACAATTACAAAATTTTCTGGATTGATGATTCCCCATTTTGCTACTTAAACACTAAATTTGGTCACTTAATCTGATGGAATTGGAATATGGTATCATTAGATATCTATTGCAACTCAGAAACCAATTTCTTCTAATGTGCTCCTCCAGGGGCTTTATTTATATTGTCTGATTCATCCTTACATCCCCATGACATAAAAGAAGGGCAGGCATCATGTTATCCCCATTTGCCAACTGAGGAATCTGAGAGCAGAAAACAGAGCCATTTGCCTCTAGTTACGCACTATGTCAGAGGCAGGAGTAGGCAAAGATACTACTTTTGTTCACTGCCAATCCACCCTTCTTTTCATTAGTCACTAGCCTCCTTATTTCTTAAGGTGTAGGCCATTAGACGATTGATCTTGTTGGGAAAATAACATCTGTTTTCAAACTCGATGCCTTTTACAAGTTTATATGCCTTGATATAATTTTAATAGGTGCATCATTGCCTGCTTTTCTTTATGAGAGATGATATAAATGTGAAAAAATACACTTGAAGAAATGAAATGAAAATAATAAATAAAGCCCTCTTCCATTTCCATTATTCTAAGTCATGCTCCTTGAGACTTCAATCTCAATATGATGTTAATAGAACCATTAGATATGATTCATACCATACATAAGACATTTCTATTGACAATTTCATCTTGACCAAGGGTCAATGGATCCATTACAATGCAAATCTTACTATATACTTTCCATCTAAATCAAAAGAATTTGGTCTTGTGTCCACTCTAATATGTTTCATGAAGTAGAATCCAATCTCAGACATGAAGTACACATCTGTTTCTCATACTAAATCATGCCTGTTCCTATTTGCTCTCAATTTAAAAGATAATTAATTACACTTTACATCAATAGACTACCCTGGGGTATTTAAAGAAATGCCTAGGGTTTATGGGAATCCAAGTTTGCCCCTTTAATACATACCAACCTGTAAGGAAAATTCATTCGTGGACGTGAGTCTCTTAATTTTGGGGGGTGCATATAAAGCTATTCTACATATTTGGTAAGATACACAGAATCAGGACATATTCCGAAAGATTACCTAACTCAGTCTTGTAAAGTACAGGAACAAACAGGTTTCAATCAGTTTTTCGGATAAGCAGAAGGATGTCTCATTAGGCACAGGATTTTTTTTTTAAACTTTCGCTTTTCCCCACACTATTTATTTCTACTTTTTTTCCCCTTCATCTCTTATTCCCTCACTTTTGGGCATCTTTCAGAATCCTTCTCTATTCAGTACTCTAGGTAGCTTATGAATTGCAATCTAACCTTGATATGGACAATCATTGAGCCCATTTCTGGCCACCTTTAAGGTTCAGGGCTGTCCTGATCTCCTGTTATCTCTTCCCTTTCCTTGTCTGTATGATTTTTCTTCTTGAGCTGAGCTGCTGCTTCTCTCTATTTGTGCACCACAACAGAAGGCGCTTCCTGTTACAGATGAGGTTAAAGGCGCTGAGGAGGAGCTGAACAAGGCCCTACGCAAAGGCCTTTTCTCCCCTAGGGTTCCATGACACTGCATCCATCCTCTGGTCTTACCACACTCCTCCATCTTCCTTTCTTCTTTCTTGGAAAGTTGGTGATGAACTTTGAACCAGGAAGGGTTCTGTATAAATCCCTGATCTGCTAATTCTCGCGGTGTGATCTTGGGCAAATCCTTTAATCTTGCCTAATCCTCAGTTTTGTCATCCATAAAGTATTGATAATAATTATCCACATCAGAAGATTGTTGTGAGAATGGAATTCAGTGATTTATGTAAGGGTCACAATGCCCAGCTCAAAGTACGTATTCAAGCATGTTGTTGCCTTACTCCCTCTTTACTCTCTTTTTATTTTTTCCAATTTCTCTCCAAAATATTTGATTTTGTGAAACAAAAAAGGTTGATTCTTTTCAAGCTTACCACTATCCAATTACATAGCTACAAACTGATGAGGTTTTCCAGTATTTATTTCTTTCAAAGCGGTTTACTTCTTGTGGGTTATCAATAGCTAAACATATTTTTTCCTCTTTCAGTTATGAAAGACATTCTCAGACTTGCAAAGCTTTAATTTTTTGTTCAAGACAGTGAAATATAAAAGTTCAGGGATTATTCAATGATGTTAACTACTGAATGTGCACAGAAAAGATCTTAGTTGCAATCTAGTTTGTGTGCCTGTTCAAACATGCCCAGGACTCCCAAGTTCAAAGGTTCTCTGTACACATAAGTGGTAGTCAAAAATATGAGTCGTTTTATTGCTGGCAGCCTTAATTTATAAATGGAAAACATCTAAAACTGCAAAGTACAATAGTCCAGAAACTTTTCCTTAGCAATCCAGTTCTTGGACATCACAGGGAAACTCAGCAGAAAGAAATGATAAGTTAATTGTTGAAATGTTTCACATTCCCAGGTTCAGTTTGTTAGACGTATTCACACCTGCCTCACCTGCACCTCTGTTACTATCTATGACATGCTCCACCACCCTGGAAAAGACAAATGTCTATTTGAAAGGAGAAGAGTGTTTATTAGTGGGTAGGCCTGATTATGGGAGGCGATTCTCGTGTGGAAAAGATGGGTTGGAGTATGGGGCATCTGTGAAGAAAAATAAACAAAACAGTTTATTTTTAGTGGGACTGATCCCTCTTGCTCATGCATTAGTGCTTGGCTACAGGAGAGTAGTAATTTATTGATGCAGATGGCTATGTAAAGTGCATGCAATTTGTGAGGGGGCTTGACCCTTGACTGATGGGCCATATGTTGTAAAGCCCTAGGGGCGTCATTCGCCTCCGCTCTCTTCCTCTCTCTGTCTCTGCACCGAAGGTCCTTGCTCAGTCACCACATATTGAATATAGACTTACTAACTCCCCCAATAAATCTCCAACTAATGGCTCACTAAGGCCGTAACTTAACCCTTTCTACACAACACAGCACATTATTTTGCATCATGATCACACTCAGTGAAATAAAAGGTAAATATTATATGACCTGCCTAGAATAGAAAGCAAATTGTTGTAAAATGCCGTTCCCTGCTGGGTATTCACTGCATTTGAATGTAGTAGGGTTGCTTTGAGCTTGCTGAATTATATCGTTATATTCTGCCGTGTTATAATTACAGCTTAGTGTTGTAACATAATTCTTAAATACTGTTAATACACCACACGAGAGAAACATTTAATGTTTTTCAATTAGCTTCTTTTGTCTGAGTCTTCTTTTTTTCCCTAGTAAAATATGGAACATATGCTCAATAAAAAAAGCATATCTTTTTATTCTCATGTAGAGGCAAGTTTTTAGAAAATATATTAAGGCATTTGCATGGAATGACAGAAAAAACATACATCGTATGTTTTAAATACTTAGTGTGCTCTGAATTTTCTGTAGGACCCATTCCAGCAGAGAGACTTAATGAAACTATTCGTTCTCAGCTGCAGCATTGGAATTTCCTTATGACGTGGGCTGTCTGAGTTCTAAATGCCACCTGAAAAAGCGTCTAGGACACCAAGACTAGAAAAAAGTCCTTTCTGCTGACATATTAACTTCATTTTTTCCCATCCAACAGTAAAACTGAATGAAGGGAACTATTCAGTGATAGGCGCACCAGTACAATCTCTGCAATACTCGGAAAACCAGTCAGTTGCCTGGTGCTTATTCCCACACCTTGGATAAGGGGCAGAACGTGTCTTCCTTGGAATCTTGAGACAACGTCACTGCAAGCAAGAAGCAGACGTCTATTGCTAATCTAGAGTCTCGAGTTGAATTTTCGTATCTACTTTTCCCCTTTTCTGGGCACAGCTCTTGGTAGATTTAGCAAAAATTTAGAGAGCCTGGTGGAGTGTAGGAAGACCACAGGTTTCGCCAGTGAGTAGCCCACCTATAGAGACAGTAGTCAGAGCTGAGTATCTCTAGCTATATTGTATGTTTGTAATAATTAGCTTCCCATAAAACAATTTGTCTCCTAGATAGCTTGCTACTACAGTGTTCACAGCTTGTGTGTGATATGTTTTTTATAGTATCTCTGAGCATCTTATATTAATTAAGTAGGAATATAATGTTTGATTGCTACCAGATCTGGTTTCATATCCTGTGTTGGTATAAAAAATAGGTTTTGTAATTTTTTTTCTCCTAACTAATGAATAATTTCCTTACACTATAGTGAAAATCCAGCTCTCTGAACCAATTAAAAGAAAGACGAAATTTCATGTACACATACGCTGTGTTAAAATGTTCATTTATGAGTGACTAGTCTTATCAACATGGATAACTGATGTAGAAAAAATATTCAAACATACAGGAAAGAAGGCATTGTCTTCTGTCCTAAACCCAGTAGACTTAACACATACAATGCAGGCAGGAAGGAAATCAGCATAAACAAACCATGCATTGCCAATTGAATCTCAATAATTTAAACATAAATCCTTTAGGCTTTGATACCTTTTTTCCACATGGGCTTTTCTTTTGGATTTGGCGCTCCTGGCATCACGTAGAATTCATCTGCGAGCCACAAGTAAATACAGTTTCCATAAACCTTTATAAACAATCCATTTTGAGGTTATGTTCCGTAATTTAAGGAATTCCAATGAAAACATGGTTGGTAAGGAATTTTCCAAGATGTGTGTGTGTATCAACATATTTGCCTATAAAAAGGAACCAACATTTTAAAGCATAAATTACCAACTTTCCTACATACACCATGCACAAGGGAGGGGCATCTATAATACATATATTTCTGAGATTGACAACAAGCAAGGATGAATTGCTAATATTCTGCTTACCATGTGTTGGAAAAGTCTCCACGGTTTTCAGGAAACGTGGTGAGAAAACCTTTTCTCTGTTCTGATGTATTTTCTCTCCAATTATAATTTGGCATCTAGAATTTGTTGTTTTTTTTTAAAGTAAACTAAACTGCATAGCAAACTATATTGATTTTAGTTTTCAAAAGCCCACTAATTAAAATAGCAACTTAACAGCAAATGGCCATGAAGTATTTAAAAATAAAAAATGATGATGTAAATTGAATGTGTCAACTGAAGTTGGTACAAATGAAGATTAAGAAAATAGTTACCTGCATTTATTCTATGTTTCATATCATGCCTTTTCCCAGTTCTTCAGGGAGTTAATATAGCTATAATGAGTTTGTACTCCTTAGAAGCAGCCAACAGACTAAGCTTTTCTTTAAGAACATTCTAAATGACTCAAACCAATACCATTTCCTAAATAAAAACTTTCTTGGCTCGGATTTAAAAGACCTATGGTTGTTGGCTTGTTCTTTATGCTAGCCCAACAAAATGCCAAGTAATCTTGCAAGTAAGACTCTGCCACATTCTGATATCAACGTTGTCAGTGAGAAAACTGAATATATTCTTCTCTGTGTATATACATTCAGAAGCATTGAATTATAATTTGCCTCTTAAAGTCATATAATTACCTGGTATTACATTGAGTTATTATTGAACATATTCATTAAAATGCCTCAGTATTGAACTCAATGGTTCAAACTATTTGCATAACCCAAAACCCTTAATCATTGACATTTGGAGATGGCTGTTGTTTTTTTTAACTAATAGGACAAAATTTATTTTTAGTACAAAAATTTCAAGAAGGTATATGAATAGCTACTTAGGATTGAAATGTCATGTTAAACACTAAAGGAAAGTTGGAATTTGTTTTGTTTTTTAAATTGGTTTCTGGCCAGGCACAGTGGCTCACACCTGTAATCCCAGCACTTTGGGAGGCCAATGCGGACAGATCACAAGCTCAGGAGTTTGAGACCATCCTGGCCAACATGGTGAAACCTCGTCTCTACTAAAAATACAAAAAATAGCCGGGCATGGTGGCTCGCACCTGTAGTCCCAGCTACTCAGGAGGCTGAGGCAGTAGAATCACTTGAACGTGGAAGGCGGAGGTTGCAGTGAGCCAAGTTCGTGGCACTGCACTTCAGCCTGGGCGAGAGAGCGAGACTCCATTTCAAAAAATGGTTTCTATGTCATTGTTGAAAGTGATAATGATTTTTATGTACATGATTATATGAGAAATAACATTTTATCAGTGCACATGTAAGGTACATTTTTATATTTTTTATTTATCAGGAATTCCACATTTTTTGTGCAAACACTGTATGTTATTATTTTTATCTTCCATGTAATATATAATAAATCAACAAATATTTATTGAACACCTACTCTGTGCTAGGTGTTAGAATGATAACATTGAATAATATTATCTCCTCTGCCTTGAATAACTTTCAGTGTAAGCTACTATAACATTTACCTGAGAATTTTTCATGTTTTTCTAACAGTTTGTAAAATTCCTATATTTGGAGGCTCTCCAGAAACAGGGAAAGGGACTAGTAAAATTATAGTTGAAAGGTACGGTGTATTTTGGGGGACAAATACGTGTGTCACTGTATTTGTTTTATATGGTATTTTTAAGCATGGCACCGTTCCCCCGACAGAAGTGAATTTGCTGAGCATTAGCCTGGGCACTTAGAAGTAACAGCTGAAGGATTAAGTGCACATCAGCGCTGAGTGTGAGGAAGGCAAGTGTGGTTAGAGCCTCCACCGTGTGCGATTCTTAGCCATTCATTCGCTACAAAATCACATCAGTAACTTTCAGTGACATTTGTAATTGTCCCTGTACAAAAGATAATAAAGTAGAAGAAAATAAAATCAGAAGGGAAGCAGTTCAAGCACTACTAAGGCGTACCCTGGCGTTTGTTGGTTTTGGGCGCCCTAATGACGTGTGAACAGAGAACTGCCTTGTAGTAAAATGAGATGCCCCCACGGGCCCTAACTTTACCCTCATCACATTGTTTCATCGCTTCAAGGATCTTTCCTTATGGTTAACCCCTTTTCATCTTCCGAACAAGTTCTTACAGCCAGAGGGTTTGAAAACGTGCTCTTTTGAGCATGCTTCAGAGTGGTGGATAGTGGTTGGGAATTTCTTTGCCTGCTGCATGAACACTCTTCCCTGCAGAGTGTAGAAAGAAGCACTTAATTTGGAGCTTTTCATTTTGGTTAGTAAAACTGCAAACATAGCACAGGTGGCTATAATTTTACACCGTGTGAGTAAAATTATTATTTTTCTTTCCTTGTCAACCTTCTTGTTTGATCATCTGAAACCCACAAGATGGGGAATTACAGAAACTGGTATTTTAAATTGATGAACTAATTTAAGATACTCTTTGAAAAGGAATCCAAACTTGCTATGTAATCTGTAGTAGACTGTTCTCACACTGCTATAAAGAAATGCCTGAGATTGGGTAATTTATAAAGAAAAGAGGTTTAACTGTCTCATCATTCCACAAGCTGTAGAGGCAGGATGGCTGGGGAGGCCTCGGGAAGCTTCCAATCATGGCAGAAGGCGAAGGGGAAGCAGACATGTCTTCCATGGCAGGAGCAGGAGGAAGAGAAGGGCGGGGGGAGGTGTCACACACTTTTAACCCACCAGATTTCATGAGGACTCACTCACCGTCACAAGAACAGCAAGGGGGAAATACGCCCCCATGATCCAGTCACCTCCCACCAGGCCTCACCTCAAACACTGGGGTTACAATTTGACATGGGATTTGAGTGGGAACACACATCCAAACCATATCATAGGCAAAATGTGAAATTGTTCAGGATGGGGAAAGATTTCTAAATGTAGGGTCCAAGTTAATGTAAAAGTGATCGCGTTGTCTACCAGTGACTGTTATTGGGGCTGTACCTTGTCATAGCGGGTCATGGTTTCATTATTGTGATTGTGCCGTAGTTTTGTTAAAACTTTACCAGTGATTTTAGATATAAAATGTTGCTATTTGTCAATTTTTAGGTTGTAATCTCATCTCGTATGTTAGAAAGTATCCTTATTGTATAAAAAAAATCTATCTATATATATATTTAGATTAATCTTCTATTAAGGATCAGATATTCATGTTCAAACATTAGATTTTCCTGATAATCTACTTTTTAGATAATTTCAGCTTTTATTTTAGATTTAGGGGGCACACATTACAGGTTTGTTACAGGGGTTTATTGCATGACAATGAAGTTTGGGTATGAATGATCCCATTACCCAGGTAGTGAGCATAGTACCCAATGTGTAGTTTTCAGCCTGTTTCCCTTCCTTTTTCCCGCTTTCGAAGTCCCCACTGACCATTGTTCTTATATTTGTTTCCATGTGTACACAATATTTAGCTTTCACTTACAAGAAAATGTGGTACATATACACTATGGGATATACGCAGCTGTACCAAAAGAACAAAATGCACATATGCAGCAACAAGAATGCAGCTGGAGGCCATTAACCTAAGCAAATTGACGCAGGAACCGAAAACTAACCACCGCATGTTCTCACTTAGAAGATATCTTTGAATGGCGTTGTCAGACAAACTCAAGCATGGATCCTTGCTGAAGTACCAGAATCTTGACTGGTTATGATTCAAAAACAACTGAATAGTATTCATGGATCTGAGTCTTAGATACAAAAAAATGAAAGAACTCTGGCAATTTTATTTAGCTGGTACTGAAGTTTAGATGATGTGTTGCATAACATTATAGCAAGTAATACGATTTCCTTTGGCTAGTTGGTCATTTTCTTTCTCTTTATGGTTTCTGTTCTTGTACAGATTTCTAGCTAGTGATATAGAACAATAACTTGGTTGACTTAAAAACATTATGCTAAATAAAAGAAGACAGACTCAAATGACTATATGCTTAATGGTTTGCTTTATATAAACTTTTTGAAGAAGTAAAACTGGATTGTTGGAAAGTAGATCAGTGCTTTGCAGGGGCCAGGGCTGGGGAGGGAATTGACTGCAAAGACCAGAGGGAACATTTTGGTGTGGTGGCCGTGGTCTGCATCACCATTGTGTCTTGAATGTCAAGACTCATCTAACCTTTTCTAAAATTTATTAATTTTTGCCTGAAAATTATATCCAAAAAAAGATGTTAGAACTTCACTTTGGTGTGAATATAACCTAGACAAGTTGATATTTTTTCCCAGTTTTTTTTCCCATAAGTTAAAGCTACACTGAGTGTATTAATGAAGTTATTAATAAAATCATTTATAACCCTAATATATTCCTAGTTCTATATAAGCTGACTTTACCTGTAGTTACTATGTATTTGAAGAGAGTCAATTGAAATATAAATTGTAAACCAAAACTAAACACTTTTTTCCCAAGAAACATTCATCACACAGGTGCATATAAAATACATGCATTTTACATCCGAATTTGCATATAAAGTTGTAGGAAAATTAGAAAGCATATGTTCTTTTCTTCTTTTTCATTGTCTAAGGAGCACTAAAGCCAAATAACTTGGCATGATTCTTCTAGTTTTACTCCTTTTAAATAGCTTTATTGTCAGGCAGATGGGGAGTGCTAGTCACTTATTAAATTACACTTGTGTATATCATTAGAATGTTTTATATTTATTCACGAATATAAAATTTTTAGAATTGGCATTTAACCCCCCCCCCCAAAAAAAACCTGTTGTAGAGTTGAGTAACAACTGTATTTATCACTTTGAAACCACTTTGAAATATTTTGCAGCATGGACGGTTGCCTAATTAATATTTCTGAGATTCAGGTTCTCTTTAATGATGTTTTTGAATGCTCTCCATCTTAGAAAGCAGAAGATAATCATAGACTAGAGATTGAATTACAAGGAGAGAATGAACTTTAAGATGTAGCATCTATTCCAAGTTGTATTAGGAAAATATATATGAGAAAACATTATCACATACTTTGTAATAAGTACTTTTCCCCCCTCTGTGAAGAGTTTAAAAATCAGTATTTACAATGGATAGTTTTCAAGTGTGATTTTGTGGGCCAATAATATGAGCCAAAGAGATGTAACATAGTCCATGAACACCAGAGAGTTAAAAGATTCTTCTACTTTAGAGGTTTTTTTTTTAAAGACTGATTTAAAATTAAAAGATGGATAGCTCTTTATTCATCACTATTTGGTGCTACAAATTTGAAGAAGTATAAGATAACATTCTTTTGGGTACTTAATGAATATTTTTCAATTAAATATCTGAATTACTAATACATCTCTTAGATTCATATTGCAGCTAGAGAAATAACTGCAATCATGTCCCGAAGAACATTTGAAAATGTAGAATTTCTTATTTGACACATGAGAATATATTACATAATTTATCAATGAAGATAGGTAAATGCATAGATACATACATATATAGATGCAAACCAGTATATGCAGGTAATTGACTTTGAAAATTTGTTTTGAAGACAAAACTTTTAGACAGTTTTGAGGAGGTACTATTTGATAAGGCAAATTTTATAAAACTGAAGTCAAAACTAAACTGTCTGTCATTCAAAACTATCATATGTCAAAACTTGTTTAGGTAGAACTTTAACAGAGCTTCAGCATCTTATAATGTCATATCCCTGATAAACTTGAGTGTATGCAGAGAATCTGCCAAAATTTAACGAGCACATGTCTGAACAACCATTACTTGGTGGCTAAAGATATTTCTTTCCAATTTCTGTCCTCAGTATGGTTACTTGGCCTCTTTAATTTATCCTTGTAATATGTGCAACAAGTGAAGAAATAGAAAGCTTGAGGGAAAGTCAACTGGTATATACATGCAGATATCTCCAGGGATTTTTTAACATTATCTCTTCTTTATCCCTCTTTATTCCTGTTTGGCCAGATAAAATCTCTTTCTCCTCATAGCTGCAGTATTCAAATTGTGTTTTTTTTTTAACACGTGTATCAAATGGATAAAATTTAATAGTTTTAATTGCCAAACGAAGTTGGTGTAAGAGTTTCTCCAGGAACACAGTTTGGTGTACAATATGACACCAAATATATCCTAAAAATTATTTTCTCTTAATTTAGTTACAGATGAAATGCCAGATGTGGTTTTGCAAGGATGATTAAAGTCACCTTAGTTCCTTGGAATCTTTACCTTTGCCTACATAAAGCTATTAAAGGAAACTGGAACCCGCTTTTTCACAGTGATGACGTCCAATTGTTTTCCCTTATATATAGTGCTATGAAGTATTCTATGAGTTTAGCAAACATATCTTTGCAATGTGTTTATGTTATGTAGCTTGGATTTATTTCAAAATCTGTAGAGAGGCTGCAAAATTTATAACCATATTATAGAAAAGTTAGGTGTATTCCCTTTGACTCCCCTTCACATTTTCATTGTATCCATGCTTTCCTATGCATGTTCCTCTAAGATAAGCGTTAATAAGTTGTAAAAACAAAAAATAAAACAAAAGAAAAAATATCTCTGATATCTTAGCATAGTATTTCCGAACCACTTTCCATTACTGCCCCTTAAAGGAGTCTTTTCAACAATTTTTCCTAATTGGTATTCCCTTAAAATGTTACTACTACAGATAAATATATATCTATTTATATACTATATTTGTAGTTTAATACATAAAATACTTGATTTTTGGCTCACTCCCCTGAGTCTGTTTTTGTCCCCTTAAGGTTATCATTGCCTCCCTTGAGAAGGCACGCTGTGGCAATATTCCATTGTCCACTATAGTTAGGATGCGTTGTCATGTGCTGTTCTGTATGTTCCCTTGTTTGACTTCCCCTTGGAAATGCTTTAATAATTATGGTATTCCAAGGAATAGCCCACCACGGTGGCACTCACTTTTGGTTCCAGCTACTCGGGAGGCTTAGGCAGGAGAATCACTTGGGCTGAGGAGTTCAAGACCAGCCTGGGCAACTGGAGTCTGTTCTCACATTGCTGATAAAGACATACCCAAGAATGGGTAATTTATAAAGGAAAAGGTTTAATAGACTCACAGTTCCACATGGCTGGGGAGACCTCACAATCATGGCAGAAGTCGAATGAGCAACAAAGTCTCATTTTACATGGTGGCAGGCAAGAGAGCTTGTGCAGGGGAACTTGTATTTATAAAACCGTCAGATCTCATAAGATGTATTTACTGCCACAAGAACAGTATGGGGAAAACGGCCCTTGTGATTCAATTATCTCCACCTGGCCCTGACCTTGACTCATGGGGATTATTACAATTCAAGGTGAGATTTGGGTGTGGACACAGTCAAACCATAGCAGCAACATAGTGAAAATCGTGTCTTTTAAAAAGAAAAGAAGAGAGAGAAATAAATGCACTTATCTTTCTTTCTTTCTTTCTTTCTTTCTTTCTTTCTTTCTTTCTTTCTTTCTTTCTTTCTTTCTTTCTTTCTTTCTTTCTTTCTTTCTTTCTTTCTTTCTTTCTTTTAGAGTTTGTTGCATTTTTTTCTTCAACTATTATTTTAAGTTCAGGTGTCCATCTGCAGGGTGTGCAGGTTTGTTACATAGGTAAATGCGTGCCATGGTGGTTTGCTGCACAGATCCACCCATCACCTGAGTATTAAGCCCAGCAGTCATTAGCTATTCTTCCAGATGATGTCACTCCTGCTGGCCTCCCAACTCCAGGCCCCAGTGTGTGTTGTTTCCCCTCTATGTGTCCATGTGTTCTCATCATTCAACCCTCACTTATAAGTGAGAACGTGTGGTATTTGATTTTCTGTTCCTGTGTTAGTTTGCTTAGGATAATGACTTCCAGCTCCATTTATGTCCCTGTAAAGGACATGATCTTGTTCCCTTTTTATGGCTGCATAGTATTCCATGGTATATATGTACCACATTTTCTTTATCCGGTCTGCCACTGATGGGCATTTGGGTTGATTCCATGTCTTTGCTGTTGTGAATAGTGCTGCAATGAGCATGCACGTGCATGTGTCTTTTTAATAGAATGATTTGTATTCCTTTGGGTATATATACAATAATGGGATCGCTGGGTCAAATGGGATTGTCTTTCTGGTTCTAGATCCTTGAGGAATGGCCACACCATCTAACACAATGCTGTAAATAATTTACATTTACATTCCCACCAACAGTGTAAAAACATTTCCTTTTCTCTGCAAACTCACCAGCATCTGTGGTTTCTTAACTTTTTAATAATCACCATTCTGAATGGCATGAGAGAGTATCTCATTGTCATTTTGATTTGCAAGGAAATGCAGTTTTGTCTATTTCAGAAAGAGCACAAAGGGTGGGAAAAGATGAGAATGAGCTAGCCCTCCTCTCTAAAGGATGGGAAAAGATGAGAATGAGCTAGCCTCTCCTCTCTAAAGGATGGGAAAAGATGAGAATGAGCTAGCCCCTCCTCTCTAAAGGATGGGAAAAGATGAGAATGAGCTAGCCCCTCCTCTCTAAAGGATGGGAAAAGATGAGAATGAGCTAGCCCTCCTCTCTAAAGGATGGGAAAAGATGAGAATGAGCTAGCCTCTCCTCTCTAAAGGATGGGAAAAGATGAGAATGAGCTAGCCCCTCCTCTCTAAAGGATGGGAAAAGATGAGAATGAGCTAGCCCCTCCTCTCTAAAGGATGGGAAAAGATGAGAATGAGCTAGCCCTCTCCTCTCTAAAGGATGGGAAAAGATGAGAATGAGCTAGCCCCTCCTCTCTAAAGGATGGGAAAAGATGAGAATGAGCTAGCCTCTCCTCTCTAAAGGATGGGAAAAGATGAGAATGAGCTAGCCCCTCCTCTCTAAAGGATGGGAAAAGATGAGAATGAGCTAGCCTCTCCTCTCTAAAGGATGGGAAAAGATGAGAATGAGCTAGCCCCTCCTCTCTAAAGGATGGGAAAAGATGAGAATGAGCTAGCCCCTCCTCTCTAAAGGATGGGAAAAGATGAGAATGAGCTAGCCCCTCCTCTCTAAAGGATGGGAAAAGATGAGAATGAGCTAGCCCTCTCCTCTCTAAAGGATGGGAAAAGATGAGAATGAGCTAGCCCCTCCTCTCTAAAGGATGGGAAAAGATGAGAATGAGCTAGCCCCTCCTCTCTAAAGGATGGGAAAAGATGAGAATGAGCTAGCCCCTCCTCTCTAAAGGATGGGAAAAGATGAGAATGAGCTAGCCCTCTCCTCTCTAAAGGATGGGAAAAGATGAGAATGAGCTAGCCCCTCCTCTCTAAAGGATGGGAAAAGATGAGAATGAGCTAGCCCCTCCTCTCTAAAGGATGGGAAAAGATGAGAATGAGCTAGCCCCTCCTCTCTAAAGGATGGGAAAAGATGAGAATGAGCTAGCCCCTCCTCTCTAAAGGATGGGAAAAGATGAGAAGGAGCTAGCCCCTCCTCTCTAAAGGATGGGAAAAGATGAGAATGAGCTAGCCCCTCCTCTCTAAAGGAAGGGAAAAGATGAGAATGAGCTAGCCTCTCCTCTCTAAAGGATGGGAAAAGATGAGAATGAGCTAGCCCTCCTCTCTAAAGAGAGAACTCATATTTTGGTTCCTATAGATGACATTCTTAGAATTAATATTTATTCCATGAATGAGAAGCCATGTAAATCTACTTAAAAAGCCATGCTAAAGGATTAAGGTTGTTTGCCATTATCAACTCCAGTAGCTCTCATAGACTTCCACTACGTTAATGATAAATAATATGTGTATCCTTCATTCAGCCTCTACTCTGGCCTTCCTGATAACACTGTACGTCTTATCTTTCCAAACCCTATAAACAGATGCATATTTAGGGGTTATGTCTTGGACTATGGTACAGTGTTGCTAGAAAAGAAATATAACACAAAACCACATATACCAACCTTATGAATTAGGCTAATTTATGCAAGATGATGATATGTGAATGATTATAAATTATGAGTTATTATTACATATATTAAATGCTTATTAGAATCCATGTACAGTGTTATAAACTTTCCATAGACTTCCCAATTTATATCCTCACAATAAACCTATACTTTTATTATTTTTACTTTATATATAAGAAAAATAATATCCAAAGTGCATTTTAAATACTGGTTTAAATAGCTAATTTTATTGATGGTTATAATGAGAGAAGAGATTATGAAAATCAGAGTTGACTAATTTTAGCTTCACTTTTTTATGGTGCCTTTCTATCTTCTCAGTGGTGGAGATAATAGCAATAAGAACAAAAATAAAATAGTCACCAGGATGAAAGCAGGCAAACAAAAGTATGACTTACATTCAAACTGAGACTCTAAAATTGGCTGTTTTGAAACTAACAATTGTTCTAATCATAATCATGGTAACAGCTGGCATTAGTGAACTACTTACTAAATCATCGTCACCTTCACAGCAGCACTTTTATTTTACTGAAGAGGAGACAAAGGGTCAGAGATGCTAATCATATTCCTTAGATTCTAGACCTCAATATTTTATCAGTGATGGTCTTGATTATTTGTTGTGAGATGTGTTAAGGGTAATTAAATAGCATTCTAAGAAAACTGACAACGTCTTTTTTTTCACGTAAACAATTATCACAATATAAAATGAGTAGAATGTGCTGTTTATTTTTTTAAATGCCTCAATTTTTAGAATCGTATATATTTTCTGAATATAATTGCCCATGACAATACATTTTTTTTTAACTCTTTTGAGTTTAATACAGTGTACCTTTTCTTTCGAAAATTCTCAGTAACTTAATGACGGCATTGCTTATATGGAAAACATTATGCAAATGACTCACAGTGAAGTCTGAGTTTAGTTAAGCTTGAGAAAAAGTTTGTAATTAACAAATTAGCATTTGAAAAAGACATTTGAATATGCATAGTAGAAAATTCTACTTGTGGGGTGTGTTCATAATGATTATTTCAGAATTCATGCATATGCATCTTTTAACATGCAAATATTTAAAACCTTGGTGGACTAGTCCAGATCTGGCTCATTTCTGTTGTGGTGGTGGTTGTTATTCTAGTTAAATGTTGAAAATTATAAGTAAGGCATCATGAATACACATACTAACATGTGGAGTCCTCTTTACTTCTCTTTGATATAGTATCTTTTTAATTATTAAAGACACAATATTAAATACTTTCTATTTATTATTACTTCGCTGTGGATAAAAGTAACATTAAGAAAAAAACAATCTTGGTATTTGACTTCTCCTACCAAGGTGTATACTGTGTACTAGAATGTTATAATCAGTACTTCATTTACCTTTATGTTCAATTGTGCTATTAGAAATTGGAGTTTGATGTCTCACACACACAGACATTACATTATTAACAAAAAGTGGCAAGAATACCTTGTGATTACTTTTAAAACTGTCTTATATAATATATTGGCTTCATTGTAAAGTATATTTTCTTAACTTTTTATGTAGGTCATACCCCTCCTCTGTTTAAAAAAACTCTACTAGTTCTTGATTAATTGTCAGATATGATCTCAGACCTTTAGGTCAGCATTGAGGGCTGTTCTCCAGTACAAAGCACCTTTCTCGCCTACTGCTCTTCACATGTTCCATTCTAATCTGGCCTCGGTTCTCATTCTTATGCTTTCTATAAATGCATGATCACTAAACCACCGAAATGTTTAGACGACCACTCTTCTGTCATTATACCTCACCCACCTTACTTAGGCGACATGATATTTTCCCTTGATCACTAAACCACCGAAATGTTTAGATGACCACTCTTCTGTCATTATACCTCACCCACCTTACTTAGGCTACATGATATTTTCCCTTGATGAATTTCTACAGTATTTATAGTTGAACTATGATGTTCCCTACAAAATGGTTATGTGGAAAGTTATAGCTATTTTAAATCTAGGGTTGATAAATATGTGAATTCTTTGCCTTTCTAGAGAGAGAAATTATGTCTTCTCTTGGTTTGGTCAACCTCCTAAAATCCAGTGGGCAACCGAGGACAGAAGATTGGGCTTGAGTCGGCTACAGAGAGGATGGGCATCTCTTTCTAACGAACTCGTAATTCATGCCCCATCCTGTAGCCAAAAGGGATTGATAGACCTACAGACACAAAAAATGAGGAAACCGTTTTTTTCCACACTAGTTTGTTCATAACACGACACTGGAAAATAAGGTCATTACGTGGTCTCATGATACCCCTGCCAATCCTATGACTTGATGTATTTTAGGTTCTTTTACTTTGCTTTATATATTTGTTGTGACTCTTGGACAATATCTGATGTTTAACTTTGCCTTCAGAAAATGGCCATGGTTCAACTTCCTTTCAGTGTTCCTGCCTTTCTTTCAGTTTTTGATAGTTTCCCTTGTCCTAGGCACTCATGTGGACACTGGTGACACAAAACCAATCAAAATCTACATTGGAAAAGCAAAGTAATTAAGAATTAAAATCAGTAAGTTCCTGACACTAGCTCCAAGGACTAGACAGGGGACACCTGAAGAGAGTGGAATGTAGTTGTTGGGAAGTAATTCCAGGCACAAGGAACAGAATATACAAGGGCATTAAATACTCAGTGTCTCTGAGGACAAGTGAATACAAAGCTAGCTGGATTATCAGGTATCAGAAAGGCCTTCTGAGCCACGCTTACATTTTCCAATATACTAGAAAAAACAGCCATTCAAAGGTTACATAATCAATCCTAGCTGAAGATACTTGCAATTGTTCATTTTCCTGTAAACATATGGACAGTGGATGAATCCCACATTTTTACTCTGAAGCTTGAGTTGTCCAGATTAGATTTGCTGTTTACATTAGTTTTATTTCCTGACCAATTTTCAATCCTTCTTTCTTTTGTTACCTCCCAGACACTGACTTTTTAAAAAAATATGTTTTTACAAAAACAAAAGGACCAAAGGTTTTCTTAGACAGTTTAGTGCACATCTTTTCTCACTTCAATACAGAAAGTTTCCAGTTAGACAATAATTTTACTGTCTCTATATGAAGACTTTACTTTGTATTAAATATAAGAAAAAATATAAGAAGGAAAAATATAAGGAAAAAAACACTAGAAATAGCTTTAGAAATGCGTATATTTGTACATTCATCTCTCAGTATCTGTGGAGAATTTGTTCCAGGATCTCCCATGGATGCTCAAGTCTCTGATATAAAATAACATATTATTTGCATATCACCTATGTGCATTCTTCTATATACTTTAAATCAGACGTCCCCAACATTTTAGGCACCAGGGACTGGTTGTGTGGAAGATGATTTTTCCATGGATGGTGCAGGGGAAGGATGGTTTCAGGATGAAACTGCTTCACCTCAGTCATCAGGTGTTCAAGCAGTAGAGTCTCATAAGGACCACGCAACCTAGATCCCTCCCATACGCAGTTCACGATAGGGTAAGCACTTCTGTGAGAATCCAATGCCACTGCTGATCTGACAGGAGGCGGACCTCGGCGGTAATGCTCACTCCCTCCTGCTGTGCAGCCACAGACCAGTATGGGTCCCTGGCCCTGGGGTTGTGGACCCCTGCTTGAAATCATCTCTGGATTACTTTTAATATTTACTGCAATGTAAAGGCTATGTAAATAGTTATTAATACTGTATTGCTTAGGGAATTGTGACAAGGAAAAAACGTCTATACATGTTCAGTGCAGACATAATCAACCATTTTTTTTTCTAAATATTTTTGATCCAGTTTATGGAGGAGTGATTTAATTTTGCAAGTTCTTAAAATCAACTGTTGGGATTCATCATTATTTTCAGGGTTTTTCTCCTCCTTTTATGACTGAATTTATTTTTTTAAATAACTGAATTACTGCATAAAATATAATTATTTTTATAACTTATAAGGTTGTATAGACTGTAATTAGGCTGTTGTATGACAGCTGACTGGTATTGCCGATG
Organism: Rhinopithecus roxellana; assembly: GCF_007565055.1. Lineage (NCBI taxonomy): Eukaryota > Metazoa > Chordata > Mammalia > Primates > Cercopithecidae > Rhinopithecus > Rhinopithecus roxellana. The sequence goes on from NC_044549.1 coordinate 1,646,828, forward strand.
AAATTTTACAAAGTGACCAGAATAACAAAATTTATTACACAGGTTACTTCCTTTAGAGGTTCTAGTTTTGGTCTTCAATATCTAACATGCTTTCTTTATTATTAATATAAATATAAGATAGATCTTAATGGTAGGGACATATTTCTCTCTGTAAAGTAGAAGTACAAATTTTGTATGAAAGGTCGAAGAGAAATAAATATAATATTCCCAAACCTATCCACAACCATTCATACCTTATAACATGTAAGTTTACTGTTAAATGGATGAATTATTGATGTACTTAGCAAAACATTATTTCTGCACAAAGTCATAGATTAAACAACCTCTAATATATTTTACTATAAGCATAATTTGACCTGAGTCCTTGTTAGCCTCAAAGCATAATACAATAATCAGAAAAATTGGGGGTCTAATCAGTTAATTTGAAAATCTGCAATGAGATTATTATTTATCTAGAGTGAACGCTTTACTAGCATACAAATAAGTTTTTTATAAATGAAATAGAATAGACATGTAATTATTGGAACTTTTCCATTCAATAACTAATGTTGGTGTAAAAAGGTTTCTAATTAAAAAAAAAAAAGTTGCTGATATAAACTTGAGAATTTAAATGTCAATTATGGCAAATTAAAATATTTTCTGTACAACTTTGTTGTTTTTTTAAAACATTATTAATGTAACAGCTACTATATCTTACTATTTTCATCCATTCTGCAAGTCATTGGTGAGTCTATTTAGTCTCCATCTAGAACATCTAGAAAAATATGTATAATATATGTATCTAAAAGAGAAATGAAAATGCATGAAAATATCTAATTGTGTGTACTGTCAAGCTAGAGAATTAAAGATAACCCCTTTTCGCCATTCAGCCGAGCGTGAAGGAGGAAAAGAGATTGAAAACTTCATTACTGCGCTCACACAACGTTGCGGGCCACCTGCACTCGGAATAATTTACATTGGAGCAGATGGATTGCCGAACGCAGTATCAAAGAATTTCAGAATGTTTGTTTTAAAAATAAACTGGATTTGAAAGCAGGCACCAGCAAAGCATACACTTTACAAAGATGACAGAGCTTTTCTTATTAAAACTTATAAAACATATGAGTAAAGGCACATTTTTATCTCTGAAATAAGAGTATACATTCCAACTACTCTTTAAAATGATCAAAGTTACATATCTAAATATATAAATGAAATATAGTCATGCCTTATTTGAGACTTTTGAACCTACCTAACTGGTTTCCTTTAGTAACTCCTAGATCAATGAAATCTAGCTTTTTCCCAGTATAAGTTTGCACATCTCTCTGATTATTCAGTCTTTTGAATAAGAAGGTCCATATGGAAAAAGAGATGTTTTAAGAAGTTGAAGAGTAACTTTTTGCAGAAACTCACTTCCCTTGTCATTTGACTCTGACTTGAGTTCCGCCCTTTGATGGGTAGGTCCCACCGGCAATGCACTGAGAGAATCCACTGTGGAGTCGCTAGTTCAGATGAATCAGAGCTCATCTAAATGCATCTTGGATCAGATTATGCTTTACTTTTGGAACATATTTTAATTGTTGTATTTTACAGAAGTTTCTATATCTTTACCACAAATTAAATTTTACTTGGAATTTGCTTCACAGCATTTTCATTCTTTAACTATTGATGTATCAAGGGTCAGAAAACAACAACAGCTAGAGGGCTGAACCTGATCTCGCCCCTGATTTTGGAAATAAGATTTTATTTTAGCACAGTCATACCCATTCAATTACTTATTGTCTGATAGTCACAATAGACAGTATGGAGTATAAAGCGCTAAGTAAGATGCTTACTATCTGCCTTTATAGAAGAAGTTTATTTATTTACTATCTGCCTTTATAGAAGAAGTTTACCAACCCTGATGTGCTAGCACATTTTATAACCTTGGGTAAGTTTTCTTAAGCTCTCTGGGCATTAGGTTCCTCATCTGTAGTATAAAGACACTGATGTCCCTACATGTGGTAATAATAATGGTACCTAGCCATGATGATGAAATGGGATAATATAAGCTGTTAGGAAAAGGCCTCGTTGATAATAGGTCTGATACAAATGTCACCCAACACCAGCGTCACTGTCATTTTCTCAGGAATAATGCTAGGTCATGGAGACTGAGAAGAGGGTTTCAAACTACCTTATTGTAGTCTGTTCATCTTCACTAGTCAAACTCTAAAGTAGATAGTGTGGTTTTGTATTATGATCATAGAATTTGAAGGTGGAAGCCCTGGGCATGAACGACAATCTGCCTTCTTCCTTGCTGTTTAATAAGACCTTCAGTGAGTAATGTAAACACTCTAATCCTCTCTTTTTTATCTGTAAAATTATATTAATATTATTATTAATAATAATATCATTCCCCAATAGCCTGTATATTGTAAAGGACCAATTAAATTAGAAATATGAAGTAGGGTAACTTATAGGGTTGCAATGCAAATCGAAGGTTTTAATGCCTAATTAACCGTACCTCACTTCCATGCTTTGAACTTTGGGGTAATGAATATGTGTAATTATTTAGCTAAGAGGGCTCAAGATTAACGCTTTTGTGTCAGGTGTTGCCACACACATCAACATGGATGATCTTACAGGCTAATGAGGGAAAGAAGCCAGAAGCCGAAGGCCACATACAGCATTATCCCCTTTATATAAAGTTCTACACCCAGAAAATTAATCTTTGGTGATAGAAAAGAAAATTGGTTACCTGTCAGGGTGTGTGGAGGGGGCATAGGGTATTCATGTAGGAGGCAGGTGGTGTTACAGATCTTCATGTGGGTATAGGTTACAGGGTTGGGTTCACTTTCTACAGCTTCATTGGCCAGAACACTGATGATCTGTACACTTCACTGTAGGTGTAAAATGCTTACAAGAAGAAGGAAAGATTAAAAAGGAAAAGAGAAAATGAAAGAAAACAACAAAAGCGTTAAGTGCATCCACTGATCCTGTTTTCAAAGCCATAAAAACCGTCTGCTATGCAGTCTATCCACCTCATTCGCTCACTTACACCAATCTTCCTTTCCACAACGCCATAAAATCTACCTACATGCATGTGAGAAAATGGGACTCTCCTTTAGCCAGCTTTGTCTCCTGTACCACCTTGAATACATGTTTGACAGAAATGACTTTTTATTTTTCTCTTTATACAAATCATCTGATCTCCACTTTTACCTGAAGCCTTTTTTAAACTAAAGTATTATGACCTTAATGAGACTCGTAGATCACATTCACTCTCCATCTTACTCACATCCTTGCGCTGTTCTCCAAGGTTCTGTTTGAATTTTATTTTATATCACTCCTTTTCCTAAACTATGTACATGTTCATGAAGACAAGGCAAACAAACCAACCAACCAACAAACAAAAACAAACAGAAAACCCACAGGTCTTAATAGAGAGATAGCTTTAAGTAGCAAGAAAATATAGTTTCGAAAATGTTATTTATTTTTAAAAATAGAATACCCTATATAATACAAAACCAAAAAGTATAAAAGCCATGAAGGGAAAACCAAGTCTCTATTTTACCCTAACCTTTAGGAAACACATTCCCTTCTCAGAGGTAACAAATGTTGCTGGGTTTTTTTGTGCATACTTTCATTATATCTGTGAATAATCTGTGCATATGCATATAGCAGTGTGTTTTACAAAAACGGAAGCTTGTTATAGATGTTACCTTATACCCTGTTTCCATAAGTGAATCATGTATCTTGAACGTCTTCCATGTCAATAAATAGTGAATTTAAAATACCCTAAAAAGTAATGGAAGCCTAGAAACACAAAATTATGGAGCAATTTTTTTTTTTTTTTGTTTGTTTGTTTGAGCTTGAGTCTCATTCTATCGCCCAGGCTGTAGTGCATTGGTATGATCTCTGCTTACTGCCACCTCAGCCTCCCAGGTTCAAGCAATTCTTTTGCCTCAGCCTTCCGAGTAGCTGGGATTACTGGCACCTGCCACCAGGCCCAGCTGATTTTTTTATTTTTAGTAGAGATGGGGTTTTACCATGTTGGCCAGCCTGGTCTCGAATTCCTGACCTCAGGTGATCCGACCACCTTGGCCTCCCAAAGTGCTGGGATTACTGGTGTGAGCCACCACACCAGGCCTATGGAGCAATTTTTTAAAATAACTTTGCAATATTATAAAATTGTCTTCTTTCCATCATCCATGTAGAATATTCCTTATAACCATTTTTGTCAGTTTGAGGGGGCTTTTTGTTTTATCTGTGTTTGTTAAACCATATGCTGAAACTGTTTTCTGCTTTGTCCATGAGGCTTTCCCTTATCCTTCACAGAACTGTATTGAATAAATATTTAGTCTGTTACTCTTGAAGTCTACCCTGAAAAATACGTGAAACATTACTACTTATTCTTATTTGTTTGTGGCATTCTGGCCACGAGTTTGTATAAATTATATTTCAGAACTTTGGACTTTGCCAGATGTTGAGTAATATGCTGCTAGGATGTAAGTACAAATGGTTTCACTCTTGACTCCTTTGTACAAGTGAAAGACAACTTGGAATTCTAAACAGATTAGAAATAGAGGTTGCCATTCGTTTGAGCTCTCTTAGAAAAGAAGGCTCTTTTTGACAAATCCCTCTGCTTATTAGACAAAGTACAAAAAGCATTACATCTGGAGTACATAAGCCATTGTTGTATGGAATTGATCCATCATACAATCCCTTATGCTCTTGAAATAAACCCACGAGAATTTAAGTAAGATGCTATATGCACACTTACTAACACATTCACTCAGACACACACACCCCCCTCTATGCACACGTGCTACCATTAGAGCCTTGTGCCCTTGCAAAAAATCTTATAGAGTAGAATTGCAACATGCTTTTCAAATTGTCAATTTTTTTTTTTTAACATCGTTTATCTTTCAAAAGACTTCTGAATTCAGCTACAGGAATTATTCTTATTCCTTGAAACCTATAACCCCCTATTTTTTGCACTCAAAATGTTTTGTGATACATTTTTTTTCCATTAAAAAGAACAAAAGTAAAACTGCAATTATTATTATTATTATTATTATTATTTATTTTATTTTATTTTTTTTTGAGACAGAGTCTTGCTCTGCCACCCAGGCTGGAGTGCAGTAGCCGGATCTCAGCTCACTGCAAGCTCCGCCCCCCGGGTTTACGCCATTCTCCTGCCTCAGCCTCCCGAGTAGCTGGGACTACAGGCGCCCGCCTCGTCGCCCGGCTAGTTTTTTGTATTTTTTAAGTAGAGACGGGGTTTCACCGTATTAGCCAGGATGGTCTCGATCTCCTGACCTCGTGATCCGCCCGTCTCGGCCTCCCAAAGTGCTGGGATTACAGGCTTGAGCCACCGCGCCCGGCCAAAACTGCAATTATTTTTGAAACACATCATCCCCAGATACTTCTGAATTTATTTTCCTTCCTCAAATCTTGAAGCACATATTATTTCTTTCACATCTTTAGACCGTTAAAACCCAATTGTTCATTCTGTGAGAAGAAAACTTAAGGAAACACTCAGCAAGTAGCTCTCTATGTGGGAGATGGAGTTTTAGAGGATTTTAGGTGTTTGAGAAGAGTTTCTCATAGATTCTGTTGCTTTCAGAATTCCTCAAGATGCCATTCTAAAGGATGACTGCAATTCAGATCACTGAAGTGCTTTGATGTCTTATTTTTTCTTTTGCAGATTGTACTCCACATGTTCAGAAGGCCTTTCCCTAGAGTATAATTTAATGTAATTGACAGTCATTGTTCCTCGAAAGTTTGAATTAAATTAATGTGAGCATGAATGAAACTGGTAAAATAACCACATACAGATTTCATTTTATTTTCCTTTAGGATCAGTGACAATGTTATGTATAGAATTGGCAGTTGGCTGTTAGATCTTCATTGAATCACCCCAAGTTTGATTAAAAGTAGATATTTCAGTGTACAGTAATTTAGGTTCATGAAACACTCTTAGGTTTCTCATTTAGTTATTGGATTTATTGAGGGACAGGGTATTTTATGTGTATAATGATGAATTTCGTTCTTTCTCTTTTTACACTAAGATCAAACACAGACTGCAAAACTGACCAAGCATGAAATTGTTTTTAGAAATTGCGGGAGGTAGTTTCGATGGCAGGAATCAGAGGAACCGTAGTTAGTGAAAATGTGTGTGGAAAGGATGATGGTGGTGGGTAGGAGAGAATAACGGTAGAGAGGTGTTCGCGGAGGGCAAAAACATTAAGCTGACAAACACTTCCCTGTAGAGTAGTTTACGTGTTAAGCCAGCACGCTTAAAAGCGTACAAGGTTTTAGATAAGAAAGTCCTCATTGTTGTGACTGTTTTTCTGGACATGTAGATGGAAAGGAGACTCAAATCTTCGTATGGATTTTGTGTCTTATGGTAACTGCCACTGCGAAGCAATTAGCCTTCTTGATGGCTGTGCTTATGCAATACTAATTAACATGCCTGTTGTGCTGTTTTCCTCATTTGACCATGTGACAGCCCACAGGTCTGACACCCTCTGAACCAACAGCTGAGGACATTTCCAACATGGCAGATTTTTTTTTTTACAAAAGACACCTAAACAAAAATGCAATCACACTTTTCCTGAACCACTGCATTCACAGAATGTGTTACAGCGGATCTACAATTAGAGGATTGCATTCATTTGTACTGGGGAAAACAATAAAGGAGACTAGACCCTACTCAGGCATATGGATACAAATTGATTATCCCTGGGTCCAGAATTTCAAAGTGTGATAACACTGTATTATATTATCACGGAGGATATAACTTACCAGTACAATCACAGCTAGTAAAATTATCATTAAAAGTTAGAAGCAAAGGCCTCAATATATTTACAGCACCATTTGAGCCCTCCATATTGACTGACTAATTTAGTCAATTTGTATGTGTTATGACTTTAAGAGTCTGCGCGTTGGTGACTTTTGTTTCTGTGAGTTTCTGTTGTGAGTGGGACTGGGATACTATGATTAACAAAATCGTGTACAGGCACTTGATATATGGATTGTACAGTCTAGTGGGTGAAGTTGGGTGAAGCTTATTTATAGGCTCTACAAATAAATGTAAAATTAGTGCTGATGTGAGTGGAGGTGCTTGATACTCTGAGATTGTTAATAGAAGTTTGTAACCAGATTGTAAGTTGAGGTAAGTTTCCTTGGAAGTGACAATTGAGAACAACATAAAGTAAAACTGATGGTTAAACAGGAAAGCTGAGGCTAGAGCACCAAGTCACACTCTGCTGCACATTGGACTTGCCTTAGATGTTTGTTTTTTGTTTGTCTTTTTTTTTTTCCTAAATTGCTGATACCTAAGTCCTATGCCCATGTCTAGAAAGTCTAATTTAATTGTTCAGGGTATTGCCTGGACATTGAGACCTTTAGAATATCCCCAGGTGATTTTTGATGCACAGCAAAGTTTGAGAACAATTGATCAGAATATTCTAGGCAGATGGAAAAGGCCTTGTGGTAAGATGAAGCATGGCAAAACCTTAATAAGGCTGAAAGGTCAGTTGCTGCTCCTGCAGGACAAAGAGAGGAGGGAGCTGGGGAGAGAAACGTGTGCAACATGAGACTGAAGAGCTGGTCAAGAAGAGGCTTGTTGGCCGTTATTCCTGTCTGGTGCTTTGCTGAATAGCAGCGAGAAGCCATTCAAGTCTTCCAGTGGGCGTATTATTCCACCACCTCTGTTTTTCTTTTTTTTTTTTTTCCTGTGGAAAACATGGAAGTGTTGACTTTGCTTTTCTCACATATTTTAACTTATTCATATGTATGGACCTTTAAATGGACAAGATGTTTTGAAATTAAGTTGTTCATGGAGAAACTAAAATATTTTCTTTTCTTTTTTTTTTTTTTTAGTCTGGAGTAATCACAAAGTTGGAAAATGTTTTAAAAAATCCAAGATGGTCCATAGTCATTAGATCCGTCTTCAACTCTGGGTCTCCCAGTCACCACAGGTGGATCTGAGATGAGCTGTACTGCAGTGGGCTTTCAACTTCGGCTGCATGTGACAGTCACTTAGGGACATTTTTACAAATGCTGACGTTCAGGCTCAAGTTAGTCAATTTAGGAGTGATAGTTAAGCATAATTTTTGAGTTTCCTTAGGTGGTTCTAACATTTAGCCGGAGTTAATAACAACTCACCTTCTGGATAAATCTGTTTGGATTTAATTAGATTTGGGCATATTGATCTTAGAAATGAACTAGAGTCTCTTGATTTTTGAAATTGAGGGGGAGTTAAAATGGACACCTGGAGGTATTTGCTTAAGTGCACTCCCTTCACAGAACAGAGATGTGTCCTTTACAGGCAGATCCAGTTAAAGGAAACTTCTGGAATGCTGGGTGATAGAATGAGGGAACCTTGCCTCCTCTGGAAGTTTGCCATTGATGACATCAGATTTCCCATGTTGAGTTCTCAAAAGTCAGTCTCTAGGATCTAACTTTAAAGATATGTGCCTCTAACACTTGGTTCTGATTATTTCCCCACAGTTGTGTCAAGTCCACACAGTTGTATAAATGCTTCTGCTTTTGTAGATGCCAGTTAACACTCAGAGGTTTTACATTTAAGGGAAGAAGAAATTGACAAACAAAGGAAGTAAAGGAAGTTTATATGGAATAGAAAGGGAAGGAAACAGACCTTGAACATGGGTAGAAGGAGGAAAACAGACTTTGTCCAGGACAGAAGGCCCAGTGACATGAGGAGGCATGCTAATGGAGGTCAGAAAGAGCGAGAAGAGTCACTGGACACGGACCGAGAAGGTTCAATACCAGGTGGCAGCTGAATGAGTCCATCAGTGGATGGGCTACCTAAGCAGGCAGGGCATTGTGCTTGTGGGTTGTTCTGCAAAGTCTCCTCAGCCAACAATGAGTGTCATTGGATCCATCAAAGGATTTAGTGACAATGAAGCTTTTTGGGTGAAGAATTCCAAGGAGATTCTGAAGGTTGTGACATAGATGAAGAAAAATTCTCAGCATGAATTGAATAATATTCACATGAAGTCTGAAAGTTAAAACTTAGAATAAGTACTGAAACCACACCAACTAGCACCAGGAAACACAGAGGGCCATTTACTAATAACTCCTAGGAGTTCAAGCATGGAAAATGATTTTCTAATGGTCAAAGTCAGAAGATGATGCCTTTCACCTCCATGAAATTCCGTAGCTGGAAAGGAACCCCATTCCCAACCCCTCATTTAACAAATGAGGAAATTGAAGTGAAATGATTTGCCAAGCTAAGAGATTCTTGAGAGCAATGCCTAGAGTCCAGACTCTCTCACTCATGAGTCTTGTGTTCTTAGTCTATCATGCTGCTTTCAGACCAGAGCAAAATATGAGACTGAACTGAAGTGGGGGAAGGTTTCCTTCAGTCACGGGAAACCACCGTTAAGGGTTATTTGATGCTGGGAAAGTACACTGCTGGAATAGCTGCACTGTAACAACCAGAGCTGACTAACAGCAAGTTATCCTCAGCAGAGCTGTGAACAGAAAACTTTTTTTGGGATTCAGGAGATAAGTTTAAATTATTCTCTGTTGCAGACAAATTTGTTATTCATTCCTTCATTGGTCTGTGCCTCTTGTGTGCATGGGAGTGTGCTTGGCACTGTAGAATAGATAAGGCAATAGACCCTGCCCTGAAAGTGTTTATAGTCAATGTGGAAGATTAGATATATGTCTACAGAATTATAATAAAACACTGATTGACAAAAATGTTGTGAGATCTGGAACAAACCAGTAGCCAGGACATTTCAGAAGACAGAAGGGCTATTTTCATCTACTAGGGCAAATAGAATTGCCCGAGTCAAGAATATTTCATGAAAAAGGTAGAATTTAAATTAGATATTGAATGACAAGTAGGGTGTACATTATGAGGAACAAGAAAAAAGCATTTTAGAAAGAGGGAAAAAGAGAAGCATGCATTAACAAAATTAGTGCTTTTTAACCGGATGTGGAATGTTTTTAAAAACATAAGTTGAGACGGCAAGTTGGAATTAGATTATAAAGTCTTACTCTACGTATGTTCAAATTAACAGTTAAATGGGGGACAGGTGAATGGAATAGATAGGTGTGGTATCAGGATGTGTTTTGGGAAAAGCAACTTAAGAGAGAGTGAAGAGTAGTCTGGAGATAAGAAAGACTGAAAGCCTAGAGATATATTAGTTTGTTCTCACGCTGCTATGAAGAAATACCTGAGACTGGGTAACTTATAAAGGAAAGAGTAAGTTTAATTGACTCACAGCTGAACGGGGCTAGAGAGGCTTCAGGAATTACAATTACAATCATGATGGAAGGGGACGCAAACACATCCTTCTTCACATGGCAGCAGGAAGGAAAAGTGCTGAGCAAAGGGGGGAAAGCCCCTTATAAAATCATCAGATTCCCAGAGAACTCACTCCCTATCATGAGAACAGCATGGGGGTAACTGCCCCCATGATTCAATTACTTCCCACTGGCTCTCTTCCATGATATGTGGGGATTACGGGAACTGTCATTCAAGATGAGATTTGGGTGGAGGACACAGCCAAACCATATCAGGAGACTTCTTAGATTATGATTGCAAAATCTCAGGTCAGACTAATTGAAAATGGGAATCAGAGGAGCAACCATAATAATACAGATTATAACAGAGAGGGACGATATAGCAGAGAGTGGCAGGCAATGTCTGCCGATTAGAGAAAAATAAGAGAATAGAAATGGAGACCTCAAGTTAGTTTCAAAGATTCTAAGCCTGGGTAACAGGAGGGAAGACAAAGTCATGAAAATAAATATGGAATGCAAATATTTCCGTAACACTCATCATATTCTCATAGTTTGGAAAAAATACCTCATTCTTTCTCCCAAAAATATTTAAATCTGCCAGACATATTATATATTGTATATGTACAACGTGTCCATAAATGCAAATTTTGGAACTTTAATGACTTTTGCAGGTTAGCATAGATTTAGAGCAAAAGGTAAACTGACATAGAATTACATAAATTATGCAGTAGGGAAATCAATTTTTTTTTTACTGCTCTGAAACTTTAGACTCTGCCTAGAGTTTTATCATTTGCTATGCTGCCTCACATATTCCAAAAATTATTCTAAGAAAGAGTTATTTGGAGAGCTGATTTAGTTTATAGAGCAGCTACTAGAATTGAAAATAATCAGTAGTACCTTAAGATTCAGGCTGTAACTGGGTATTTAGGCAGGGACCCAAAGAGACAGTTACTCCTATAACTCAACTTAGTAAAATGTACAGAGCATGAATGTAGCAGCCCAACCCATCTGTTCTTTTTTTCTAATTTTGAAGAGGTTATTTTTGTATCTGTCTTTGGAATTTTTAGTTCTGTCTCTGCTATGCTACAAAAATACTGATGCTAACAGACTAAATTAAAAAAAAATAAATTGTTGATAAGAGGAAGAGGAAATTGCGGGATATAAACCTAGCCATTTTCCCATTTAGGCGGTATTTCCTTACTTTTTAAATAAACTCTATGACCTTTTACTTTCTCACTATCTCCTCTCTGCATCAGTTTTCTTATTAAAGTCTCAACATTTCTTATAATGGATGTCTCTAGAATTTCTTTACAGGAGACATTTAGGGGCAGCTACCTAAAATAGGAGAGCTGGGGAGCTTACTTTAAACCTAAACTGAAATAATAGACATCTTATTTATTTATTAGACAGAGTCTCACTCTGTCACCCAGGCTGGAGTGCAGTGGCGTGATCTCGTCCACTAACATCCACTGCTTGGGGTCAAGCAATTCTCCTGCCTCAGCCTCCCGAGTAGCTGGGATTACAGACATGCACCACCATGCCCAGCTAACTTTTGTATTTTAAGTAGAGACAGGGTTTCACCATGTTGGCCAGGCTGGTCTCGAACTCCTGACCTCAGTTGATCCACCCATCTTGGCCTCCCGAAGTGCTGGGATTGCAGGCATGAACCACTGTGTCCGGCCTAATAGACATATTTTTTAAATTGAAAATATATATTACTGATTTAAAAAAATAAAGATTTCTAAGATGATTTTATTCCTGCTTTACATAAGATTTTTAAAGAGTCCAATTTCCTAATGTTATTACTAACATTATTATCAGAATAATTATTCTGGGGGAGACTAGGGTTAAAACAATTCCCACCATAGCTGATAATATAATGAATTGCATTGGCTAAGTGTAATTAGGAAGCGATATGCAGTGGAGGCTCCTAACTACTTATATGAAGACTCCAATCACTTCTGAAATCGCATCTGCATGTATTGCGCCAAAATTATAGAATGTAAATATACAGCAATCTATATATTTATTCAATTATCAATTCATTCACTTATCAAATATTTAAAATGTTCCTATCATACATATAGGTGTGGATATCTAAATTCACACATGAGCAAAGCAAGATTAAATTGCCTGTGCCGTTCATTTGAAAACTTAGGCATAAACACTCAACTGAAAAATCTCTTTTTCTAGCCCTCTTTGTTCTCATCATAGTTAAAATGATACCTTCTTTTTACTTTAGAAGCTAACGTTCAGATGTTGTAACTCTTTTACTAAATTCAGGGTGTAGTGGTTAAATGTATCACTCTGGGGTTAAACTCCCCAATTTTATTACATACTTGCTGTGTGTCCTCAGAGAAATTACTTGACCTTGCTGAACTTCAATTTCCTTTTTTTTTCTTTTTTAAATTATTTCTTTTTTAAGAAACAGGGTCTTACTCTGTCACCCAGACTGGAGTGCAGTGGCACAGTCATGGCTCACTGCAGCCTTGACCTCCTGGGCTCAAGTAATCCTCCCACCTCAGCTTCCCAAGTAGCTGGAACTACTGGTGTGCATCACCACATCTGACTCTGTAAAGAACTTTTTTTTTTTTTCCTCATAGAAACAGCATCTAGCCATGTTGCCCAGGCTGGTTTCAAACTACTGGCCCTAAGTGATCCTCCTGTCTTGGCCTCCCAAAGTTCTGGGATTACAGGTGTGAGCCACCAAACCTGACCTGAGTCTGTTTTCTCAATAAAAGAAAAAGATATTAATAGTACCTATCTCATAGGGTGGTTGTAAAGATTGAACTAATTAATACATACAAACTACTTAGAACAGTGTCTTGTTTGTGGTGCACCCTTAATACAAGTTTAGTATTCTTCTGACTAAAGCCTTACTTCTCTTCATGAGGCCTTCCACATGCTTACCTTCCTTGTCTCCCATAATCACCCCTGAACAATTGTAGGTCATACTAGCTCAGCAAATAAAATCATTAAACTAATAATTGCACCTGTATTTCTGTATAATTGATATACATTCTTGGCTAGAAATTCATAAAGGTTATGCTGATGTGGACACCAAATCTAAGTGATAAAGCCAGATTTCCAGATCTCTTATTTAGCATGTTCCAGCTCACTCGATTATTATGAGAGGTTTTAAAGTCAACTGTAATTTCAAGTATCTATTGGAAAATACATTAAATATCCTCTAAATGATAAAAAGATAGAAGAATGCATGAATATAGTTGAAATATAGACTTGGAAGGCAGCAACAGCAGCTGACTATGACCTTTTTATTGAGAAAGTGACCCAGAAAATGGCCAAGGAAATTTCATCATTTATTTCCCACTTCTGAACCAAAGTCTCAGATGCCTTTAAATCCCCATAGGATAAAGTTGGCTTTAGGTTGTATATAAAATACAAATTGAGTAAGGGAATATTTTATCTTTACTGCTCAGATGTTTTATCAGCTTTGAATGGAAAAACACACTAATATTTCTTTCCTTGATAGGTGCACATCAGCTTTAATTATAATCAGTCCTTCCATAGATGGAATTCATGGGACTTAATGTGCTATCAAATGCAAAGATAGATCTTTTTGCTAATTCTCTAAAATTGCACGTTTGTTTCTGGGCATGTGGGTATATCAGTTCCTCCATGCCATGTTCTTTCTCTATTGCTACAAAGCACTATAGATTCAATTGTAGGCATGGGGTACCACATTAATTTGGAAGTTTGAATTTCTAGAATATTTTCTGTTTAAGTACAGATTACACAGAGTGGACATTCCCTAGTTAAGTTGTTGAATGGTTGAAAAAGGACAAGATAAATGAAGCTGTTTGATAAACTATGGAAGACAAAAATAACCTGCCTATAAATTTGATTTGGGGGCTAAGGTAGGTTTGTTTTGGTATCACATTTATTCCTGTGTGAAATAAAAGTATTCTGTGTTTATGAGAGGGAAAATGTGTACATTTATTTGAACAACTAATATTAATAGCATCTACTATGTGGACTTATAAAATAATCTCTATTTATTGCATTCACAATGCTTATATTTGAGTAGGGAATAAAGATAAGGCAATTAAAATATAAGGGTATGTTATAACTGAGTTTGTACACTTTGACCATATTTTGTACATAATGGGTGGTGATGGTTGCATTAATTAATTCAATTGTATTCATCATTACACAATGTGTGTGTATACATAAAAATAAAATCATCATGTACATCTTGAATATATTCAATCTTTATCTGACAATGAAATATTTTATATATATATATATGCAAGTGCTAGGGATAAGAAGAAATTTATCTGGGGACATTGAAGGTGGCTCTTTAGGATTATTAAACATTTTGAGAAAAATCACATTTCAACTTCACCTTTGTAAGAAGTGGTACTGGGCTTCCTTTGCAAATGAAATGTGGTGTGACAGAAAATAGACTCGTGTAGCCCTCTTTAGTGGGATAGCTTTCTTTCTCAACATCAACTAACACATCTCCTAGGTGTCCTTAAAGTTTCAACCTATAAATATTCTACCTCATTAAGCATAAGGACCAGCCATGGACATATGCCGCTAGTGTCCACTTTCCTTCAGAGATTTAGGGTGATGAGAAGATAAAGGGTCTGCTTACCAGATGGAGCTTGTCAGATTAGCAATTGGAGCAGAGTAAATATCGCTGTCATATTGTTGGTTTGAAGCACAAAGAACCCCTTTTGTATAACGCATGTGCATATTTAATAGTTTAAAACAAAAAAAGCTCAGCAGAAGGTTGGCTGGTGGTTGAACCTCTAGCAGAGTGGCCATTGCCTGAGGGCACGTTTCTGCTTTCCTCATAATAGGGAACATTAGCAACCAATGGCTTGAGAAAGGCAGAGTCAAATCAGTCTCTTGGGGCCCAGTCGGCCACATGAAGTGAGAGCCATTAGACACAGCAATGCGATTACTGCTCCAGAAAGGGTTTGCCACATATATTACTGCATAGGCTTTTCAGGGCTGCCAGCTCACTCAGCTTACAAATGTCAAACATGATTTAAAAGGTTATTATACTATCAAGAGGGAAGGAGAATGATTTTCCATCACTGAAATTTCTATTTCATTCTGTGGCACATACTGCATCTCACGAAGGGCAATATTGCTAAATAACCTGCTTTTATCTTTAATAAGTGTTTTATGGACCTTAAATTGGAAGAACCATTTCCACTTTATTTGTATTAGAAAATGTGATCCTTTCTGGTCGAATAACAGCGTGATAGATATAGTGTGTGTATCTATGTATTGTGCTTAGCAGATTGTTCTTGGAGGGGGAGTAAATTTGCTTGTGAGGTGTCAGTTCAGGAGAGCATACGTAGGTAAGCTGCGGTTTTGATAAATGCGTTTGTAAGTCTGCAGTATTTTATGCTAAAAATGATCAGGTGCAGTTCTCTGTACTGCATTACTTATTTCTCTTTGGTCTTTATTGTGACTGGTATTTAAAAGAACCTACTTTCAACCCCTTTGACCCCTTTGGGAATATTTATTTGCTCAATAAGGACTCTATTTGTTGGCCTCAATGAGTTAATTTAGGTACAATTATATTTGAAGAGTTGCTCAATAAAAGCAGAAGGCTATTTTACTTTTATTTTAGGGAGATTTTTACTCTTGTTTTGTAACATTTGAAAAATAAATAATCTTCAAGTGTGGCTGTTAAAATGTACAAGAAACACCTTATTGTCAATGTGGAATTTTTAAACATTGCCTTTGCAGTCATAAAGGAGGGCAAAACAAGGGATTTCAACTGCCCTTTTGGTAGCATTCTTCACTCTATTTCCCAGCAAATCACTCTGATTGCTTTTTCTGAGTGTGAGACTATGAAACTGAAGGTTGCCTACATCTCCAGGTCCCAGAATGTGCCATGCACAGCAATACATCAGCACTCTAAGCTGACACATTTGGGGATGGTGTTCTCAGGTGGGATGTAAAAAGGACAGAAGGATACAGTCTATAGTGTTGAGATATTGTCTGTCCCCCCTTTATCTGAGACTCTGAAGCATTAAATTAAAATCTGTGAATTTGTCCATGTTCGCATGGGCATTGTCAAAATTAAATTAAAGCTTGTGGAAGGAAGCCTTCTCAGCCTGAAGAGTAGCACCTTTCCTCCAAGTTCTACACCAATTTTGTCATTTGCCAAAGTGCAAGTCACAAAAAAAGGAAAACAAAACAAACTAAAAAAATCTTTGAATTTTGAAAAATAATTAGACTTCTTTCATGGGACAACAGCACTAAAAATGTAAATGTATTCAACGTTCTCCAGATGGAGTATGAAATGAGCTTTCTAACATTTGAACAAGAGTGAACCTGAGTATCTACATAAGGATTAATATGTCTGTCTGTCTATGCCCTTTTCTTCTTTTGTAGATTTTCTGTAATATATACTGATTTCAGGTAGTTTCTTTATTGATATATAGACAAAAATAACAAATCTAGAGATACAAAAATATTTTCAGTTTAGGAAATAATTAGAACATTCTATTTTTTCCTCTTCTTTTAAAAAGTAACAATAGAAAGAAAACTCACTTAAATATTGAATGATAATAAATGTTTTATCTTAGTTTTGAAATTTGATCAAATAGTAAATTTATTACAATGTATTCATATATTCAGTAATCAATGACATATTTATGTAAGTCTTGAATGTTTAAATAATCTTGTTTAAAATTTTTGAAACATTATTTTTTCTAATTGGATAAAAACTCCCTTTTACAAATCTCTCACATGGTTTCTTTTAATTGAAAACTCTTTTTTCAATTACATGTGAAATACAATTCTATTAATAAACTATGAATTCATATACACCTTTTTAAAGCATTCAATTATTTGGGCAAAGCAATGCAAATGTATAAACTCAAAAATATAAACTATGATGGTTAATTTGATGAAATATATCTCATTAAATTGTAAAATGCAACAAAAGTGTTTCTTCTATAGCAAAATCTTAGCTTCTGTTAAACACATATTTTTAAAAATCCTGCGTGACCCTTTCTTAAAGAGGTAAGTTCACTAATAGACCAGTGAACCATTTTCTAGAAACCAAATTGAATTTTGAAATAAAATCATTGTCTAAAAAGATGGAGACATATACCACATAACATAAAACTTATGTCAGTTCATATATGGGAGAAAGTTATCTTTCTGCTATGATTCTACAATAAAAAATATTCATTTATATCCCACAGCTTAGTAAATCAGAGGACTATGTAATCTTAGAACTTTTGTTTTTAATCACCCCAACATTTTTTTCTAGAATTCTTAAATTGAAAATTAAATGTCATGCTAATAGTGTTTTGCTTCCTTTAGAAACAAAAGCATTGTTTACAAAAGGCATTATCTTTGCATCTGACAATATACAATTTCATTTTTCATTCTAGTTATCTTCAAACAATTTAATAATGCATTCTTGCCACCTCTTTCCCAAAGCCAAATAGATACCTTGTCACCTTAAAATATTTCACAGAACAATTGCAGCCTTTAACATGTAGAACATAGCTCTCTGAGAAACAGGGTACTTTCTAGTGCTTGTGATCTATAAACGTCATTGGATAAGAAATCAGGTGACTCATGAATGCATCCTGGCCTCGTTAATTTATGTTGATGGGTGGTATGAAAAAGATAAGGAGATGCCAAACTGGTGAGTTGTCTGTGACCAAAAAGAATTATTTATTTTGTTGGAACCATGTAACCTAACACTAATATTACTTTTAGATAATATTGGAAAATTATACATTAGATAACATTTTCTAGAAATTAAGCTAGTTATTTTAAAGTAGAGTTTACTGTCTTGGCTAAGGGACTGCAAACACAAAAGCATGCAGGGGTGAAGCGGATAAAGTCGAAGTACATGGCTGCAGTGAACTGAGCAATCCAAAATATCACCAAAAACATGTTTCTTTAAACAGTCTACTGGCAACCTTACCCATGGCTCCCATTTCTGGCTTCTTCCCGAAGGCCTGCCATTCTTTATGCTACTTATCAGGCTTTTCAAAAAAGCAGGAGTGGGGGCAAGGTGCGGTAGCTCACACCTGTAATCCCAGCGCTTTGGGAGGCTGAGGCTGGTGGATCACTTGAGGTCAGGAGTTCAATACCAGCCTGGCCAACATAGCAAAACACCATCTGTACTGAAAATAGAAAAAGTAGCTGAGCGTGGTGGTGGGTGCCTGTAATGCCAGCTACTCGGGAGGCTAAGGTGGGAGAATCACTTGAACCCACGAGGTGGTGGTTGCAGTGAGCTAAGATCACACCAGCTACTCATACTCTGGAGGCTAAGGCAGGAGAATCGCTGGAACCCACAAAGCGGTGGTTGCAGTGAGCTGAGATCGCACCACTGCACTCCAGCCTGAGCAACAGAAACTCATCTCAAAAAAATAAAAAAAAAGTAGGAGTGGTGGATATTTTTGTCAAATCTAGGAAAAGTGAAATTTCTTCTAGAAACAACCTGAATTATATTAAAAATATTGACAATATATGAGTTGGGTAGATGAGTTTTTACCTTGATGAAAGGAGATATTTCCTTTTTTTTTTTTTTAACTAAATTGCCTTTATACAAAGTTTACAAATTAAATCTGCATATAAGGAGAGTTAAATTTAAATATTAATTTTAAGATTTTTGGAAAATGCAGCAATCGTTCTGTTCATGTGAGAGATAACAAGTCTAAGCCAGATATTTAGTCTTGTTCTGTGCAGGCAGGAAGAGCTCATCTGGATTCCCTGGGCTTCTTGGCATTCTGACTCACAATATCTTCATCAGTTTTCTAGTGATACATGAATAGAAGCGTAATAAAAGGTAAACCAAGGGCATAGTCAGGAGTTCAGGGGAGCCTAGGCATTAGTCCACGTGGGAGAAAGAACGTAGACTTCCTAAGTGGCCTAGGACTCTGAATGTTGTGTCAGTGACGCTGGATGTATCCAAATAGACTCATAGAAGAGGCCCTGGGAGGAAAAACTGGAGCATGGATGCGGGATACTAGACATAAATACTAAAATATATGTTGAAAAATTTAAATAATACCATTTCTGAGCATTCTTGTGGTTTCATAACTTTATAGAGCTATGACATATACTAGAGTAATCACCACTTATCAACTTCAGTGAAACGAGTGGGGCCGGGGAATTTCATAGCTTTCCAAAATCTAAAATGCATATATTTATGCACAGAATTTGTAGGTTACTTGAACATACTGTATTTCTCTCAGATTCTAACTAATTCTTAGAGAACTGTATTTCTCTCAGGTTCTGACTTGTACTTAGAGAAGTTAAATAACTGACTATATAGATGTACATATAGAAAATGGTTGGTCTGGGATTTAATCCAAGGTCAAGATTAAGACCTGACCAAGGTTCAGTCTTGATCCAAAACTTTTAGTCCAATATTTTCTCCACCATAAATCAAGAGTTTAAATGAACATTGGATTCGAATTCCGACTCTACTAATTCTGACTCTACTAATGATGGGCATAGGTACCCATATTATGGGGCTGAGATTTGGCTATTTATTTTGTTTGTCTTATTTTGTTTTGTTTAAATCCCAGGTAATTTCAATTTATAGCTAGGACTGAGAACCCCTGGTTTAAAATCTAAGAAAACATAATTTATTTTCCTTTTCCTTTACTTTCATATATATTCTAATAAATGTCAGTTGTTATTAAGCCTTACATTTATATACTCACAATACATAAATATGTAAATACACAATTCACAGAAATATGTTTATGTGCTTAATTATCCATCTCAAAAGCAGATTTAGAGGATTTAGGAGAAATGCAGCCTGTGATACCAACTCGAAGAAAAAATGGGAAGTATCCTTTTGTAGTTGGTTCTACCTAGATTCTGGTGTTTCCATCCGGAGGGACTGAAAAAGAGCTTCTATCCATTGATTATCTATAATGTGCCTTCATGCTTATGGAGAGATTTCTTCATTCAGATTCTCCTGGAAGAAGCCACTGAGTGATAATGAAAGTCTCATCATTAGGATTGCCAAGTTTAGTACATGAAAACACTTGTATTAAATGTGCTTATCTGGCAACACTACTCCTAAGAGCTTGGCTCTCAGATTCATCTCTGGTCCAGTGTTTTTAGCTCTCTTCCCAGATGAGTGATGGCAACTGCCCTGTCTGCAAAAGGCAAAATATCATCTTTCTTTTCTTCAGAGACACTGACCTAGCTGAAATGTTTCTCTGCACAATCCAAGAGGAATCAGACATTTACATCAGCGAGAACCACATTTGTGTCTGTGATACTGTTGAGCAGTCCATAGGGAGATGACTGATTTTTAAAGCAGTGGTACTTGTAAAACAGTAACAGTAAGGCTTAAAACAAATTAATGCCACAAGTGATTTCCTTCATTCCTTAATGTAAAATCGTCCTGCATGTAATTCATAGTAACTGAAAATGGAAAGCAAGCGGTAGTTAGACAGTAGCTCTTTCTTCCACTAAAAAGGTTTAAAGGCTTCAAGTTTGTTTTCTATGTACTGTCTGACATGGCCATGCAGATATTCTTCATTCAAAATTATATCCCCTCCTAGGGTTTCAGTGACTGAAAGAGGAAAATTTCCTCTTATTTTAAATTTCCTTTAATGGATCACAAATCAAATTTTATGTACACATAAACTCAAATTAAGAGCCTGTTTATTGTGAAATTGTCTTTAAAAAGCTAACTCTAACATTAATACAATTTAGTCCCTATTTGTAGTCTGATGGTATCTAAAAAAAGTCTTGGATAAAAGTAAATCTCTACACCTTCAAATTGAATGTTGCAGCCAATTGAGAACCTGTGAGAAATTAAATTGAGAAAGATGTTTTTGAAGACCCATTTCAGGAGAAATGAATTCCTGTGTCTTGAGAACCCTAAAGCAGATAAGAAAGCAAGGCAATGGATCTAATTCTGTTTGGAGTATAAAATTCCTGCAATTGAGGATATATAAGAAAAGATTTATCTTGTGTCTATTTGTCTTGAAGTTCAGTTGAAATCTGGTTCTAGAGAAAAAGAAAGATACTAATTTCCAGAGAGAGCAATTGTGTCTTTCAGAAAAATTGTGCATTTCTTCCCAGTTGAGATGTCTCAAAATTAAATGGTATTGTGCAAAGCTTCATTATCTTGTTTCTCTTAAGAATCAAGCCCTGTTTTTCAGAACAGTTATCCAATATCCTAATAGGTGAAACATAATTTAGAACAACCCTATAAGACCAAGATTTGCCAAAACAATGTCTATTTAAATACAGAATTACTATTTAATATAGAATTCAGTGTGGATAGTAATGATGAACTTTAAGTGAAAAAAAAAAAAATTAAAAGAACAGAAACTCCATAATGGATTAGGTCTAATACAGCCTTTTTGTCATGAGTGAGGAGGCTAATGTAATATAAGCCCTCATGAGTAATCAGATGTCTTCTGATGAGTGAATTGAAATGTCATAGCAGAAGTAATCCACTATACATTTTATTATGAATTTTTGTGGGCAGATTTAAATTTATTTTCTGACTCACTTAATTTATGTAATCAAAACAAAATCTAAAATGCATGGAAAAATCAATTTTGGTAATAGGAGATTTACCCCAATATATGTATTCATTTCTAACGTTTTCTTTTTCTCATTAGTTGACTGGGTTATAATTTGTGCTTGTCATTCTTCATAGCTTTGTTTCTGGTTTTTGCTAAAGGCCACAAAACTGCATACATCAGGTATTTCCAACAATACTATGCTGTTGTATGTGCACTAGAAATACCCTGGTGCTTTTGGTAGCTCCAATCAGATATGTCTTATACATGATTTGTCAGATTCCACAGATAAACTGTATTTTTGCAAAACTAGATTTTAAAAGATTTAGTCAATTAGAAATATATGTGGCTATTTGGCTTCTACTGTTTTGCTCTTAACTCATCTAAGATCTAATGCTAAGACCATCCTATCATCATGATCTTTGGTGAGAATATAATTGCTGAAAATGTTTTGAAACCACTAGGTCAGTGATTAAGAACAAAAAGGATTCAGTGTGACATTAAAGTTCCCATACAGCGTCATGATTTACAGGAAGTGGGGATTTAACCGGGTTCACTTGAAAAGTACTGAATCTTAACTTCTCAGGGTTCTTGTTGTATGTTAGTAGGATATGCTTTAATGTGGATCACTGATCTCTCATTTGTTTCTAGTACACACCTGTCTCATTCTTTCATCTTTTAATACATCACTCAAAACAAATGACTCAGGGCTGGGTGCAGTGGGTCACGCCTGTAATCCCAACACTTTGAGAGGCCGAGGTGGTCAGATCACTTGAGGTCAGGAGTTGAAGACCAGACAGACTAACATGGTGAAATCCCGTCTCTACTAAAAATATAAAGATAGCTAGGTGTGGTGGTGCGTGCCTGTAATCCCAGCTACTGGGGAGGCTGAGGGAGAATTGCTTGAACCTGGGAGGCAGAGGTTGCAGTGAGCTGAGATCACCCCACTGCACTCCAGCCTGGGCGACAGAGCAAGACTCCGTCTCGAAAAAGAAAAACACAAATGATTCAGAACATTTTAAAACTTGTTAAGTTTTTATCCTTCTTGAGCATATATATGTGACAGCCAGTTGAATTCCAGATGTTTTTCAGCTTATTTTGGTATCTAACACCTGATACTCCATAAATAAAAACAGGCAGAAGTTTTGTTGACTGAGTATTTTTGTGATCGCATATCTGGATAACTTTCAAAATGACCAGTCAGTGGCTTTAAGGTTTTCCTCTCCATCTTGTATCGTATCATTCATGTATTGTTGGCAAACGATGAGTTTTCCGTGTATTATTTGGAAGCATTTTATGAAATCAGTTTTATAAGTGCCTTTAAAAAAACAAAAAATCTCCCATGGCTGTATCTAAGCAAGGACACAAGAGAAGGTGAATGAGGGTGTTTTAATGTTTATTTTTTGTCTTACCTTTCAATTCACACATAAACCAATACGGAAGTAGTAATATCTAATGTAGAAAATAGAAACCTATATATTTTTAAAGATTTTTGAGTGAGTGTGACTAGACAAGTCAGATAATTTATCGTTTTCATTCTTAGGCCATAAAGATCCCTCTGGCAAATTGAAGAGTTTAATGACTACATATTTTCCTAAACTTTAACTGTCTTGAGTGAAGGGTACACATAGTTTGCACTATTGGTGAGTGAAAATGTCTAACTTGAGCAAAGAGAAAACAGTCCTCCTCTACCATGAGAGTGAATAGAGACATACATGTCAGAATTCAAGATGGCAGCTACTCCTGGAAATTATGCAACACACAGTTTAAAAATTCAGAAATCTTAATTATCACCAAATCTAACAATCTATCACCTTTATTTACCTTTTCTGTTGACTTTTAGACTCATGCTGAATTTCATAGCTGATAATACAAAGCTTATCTTCATTTCTTAAAATTTCTAATTGGAACCTAGCAGCTGTATCCATAAAAGAAAATGCTTCTTGTAGCCTACTCCACTTTCCATCAGATAAAGATGAAAGGGACAAGATAAAGCCATTTGTTATTTCAAGTACCAATTTTTATTTCATCACTCAGGATGGGTAAGGGATGCTGTGTTAACAAACAGTCCCCAAATTTCAGTGTTTTTTCCATTTAATTTTTTAATTGATACATAACAATTGTACATATTTGCGAGGTATATAATAATGTTTTGATACATATAATATGCAGTGGTTGTTCCATTTAATTTTTTAATTGATACATAACAATTGTACATATTTGTGAGGCATATAATAATGTTTTGATACATGTAATACGCAGTAATCAGGGTAATTAGCGTATCTATCATTTCAAACATTAATCATTTCTTTGTGTTGGGAGTATTCCGTATGGTCCTTCTAACTATCTGAAATTATATAGTGTATTATTGTTGACTATAGTCATCCCGTGGTGGTATAGAATACTAGAACTTATTCCTCATATCTAGCTGTAATTCTTTATTTTTTCACAAATCTCTTCCTATCCCTACCTTCCCCAACCATTCTCAGTCTCTAGATCAGTGTTTTTTTGTTTTATTTTGTTTTGTGTTTTTTGGTTTGTTTGTTTTTGAGCCAGAGTCTCGCTCTTGTCACCCAGGCTAGAGTGCAATGTTGCAATCTCGGCTCACCACAACCTCTGCCTCCTGGGTTCAAGCAATTCTCCTGCCTCAGCCTCCCGAGTAGCTGGGATTACAGGCGTGCACCACCACGCCCGGCTGATTTTGGATTTTTGGTAGAGATGGGGTTTCTCCACATTGGTCATGCTGATCTCAAACTCCTGACCTCAGGTAATCTGCCTGCCTCGGCCTCCCAAAGTGCTAGGATTACAGTGTGAGCCACCGTGCCCAGGAAGGATCACTGTTTTTAAAAGCAAACTTTTTTAAAAAAGGTCTAAGGTCTATCAGTCCTTGGGCTACATGCCTATTTCAGTTTGGCCGGGGCCTTGCTCTGGCATAAGTGTTGACTTTCCTTCAGTATCCAGGGTGAAGGAATGCCGACACCCTGGTGATAGTGGCTGAGGGAAAGGAGAGTTCTGGAAGTTTTTGTAACAACATAAATCCCTCAGCCCATAGTAATGCATGCCATATTCTGTTACAACTCATAGGTTACAAGTCACATACCACACACAACCACAAAGAAGTCAGAAGGCAATCTAGCCATGTTTCTGGAGGGGGGGAGCCCACCACAAACATTCGGCAAGCACTGAAAATGATTATCCATATACCACCTGCAAATTGAAAACCCCAACTTAGATTCCATTGCTACCCATCTTACTTAGTCTACATGCTGACTTGACTCCATATTTTAGTTATTGCCTTTTTAAAGAATTGCATCTAGCATTTGGCCTTCTTCTTTAAGCAGAGTTCTCTTTTACGTGTTATTGATGTGTTTTTGTTTTAAGGTGTTTTATCTTAAGTCAAAACCAACACTAGTGATTATGTCATTAGTTACTAAGACTCATAATTATAACATTGATTCAACAGGATTACAATTTATGCATGAGATTCTGCTATCAGGCTGTTCCGGGAGATGTTCTGTGACTCCAAGACTAACAGCTTCTGTGTCTTGCATGTCATTTTACAAATATACCAGAGAATAGACTGTGAATCACAGAATTCTAACATCATAGGGTTGACAGGGAAGTGTTAGAAAATATATCATCTATTTCTTGTATTTTGACAAGACTGTACACAAGGCATTATATATCAAGCCATTGAGGGTGGGAGGGCAGAGAGAGAGAAAATTATTTCCCAAAATTGTTTCATTCAGTTCATCATAGAGCAAGGTTGTCCCATATAACTGCTGTAAGGAATGTGGGTAGGGATTGTCTTGTGAAAAATAAACTTATTTTTGGTTTGTATTTATCTCATTAGCAAAATTAGTATTGTTTAAGTTCATGAATATTCTGAATAATAAAAAAAGTGAAAATAAAACAATGCGGTATAGGGAGAAGAAAGCTGGATCACATTACTGTGATCCCGGAAGTGCCTTAATGTCTTCAAAGCCTCAGTTTCCTTCTCTGTACAATGGAGGAAACAAAAATCAACCTTTTGCAAACTAATAATATGAACTTGGAACTACACAAAGGTCTTATTTGCAGAACAGTCTTAGAATAACGACATAAATAGAAGCATGGTAAGTGTAACTATATATAAACAAGCACACAATTTTAAATGGAAATTAAATTTCATTATTTAGACCACATTGATTTTTATCAGATCAATCTACTCTCACATATTTGAGTTACAAGGTCTGAGGGTGAATGGCATTGTGTGATGAATTCCAACAAGTCTGGGCTTTACTTAATCAAATTTTACAGTGTTGGACCAAACAGTAAATGCTTGTGAAGTTGATTCGTTCGTCTCTCAACTTTGAGATGCTTAATCAAATAAAATCATTAAATTTGAAAGCTAGAAGTGACTTTGAATTCATATCCTCTAATCCCTTCACTCACATTTTTTTAAAACTGTGCTGTTATCAGTTAGGAATTTTATTCAACTGCTAGTAAAAGATTTTTGAAAGTTAATGCTGTATACAAATTATGAATATATACCTCCAAAGTTTTGGCAAGTTTCTCGGCCTTCCCAATGTAACTGGCTACATGGATGGCAAGGTTTGCACAACATCTTATGTATGGAATAATAAGAATGACATTCAACTAAGAAAGCTGATTTAAAAAAGAAAGAAAAGAATGATAAAAGGCAAAAGGGTAAGAGGCTGATAAAAAGAGCCAGGGTTTTTTGCTTGTAACTTATTGCCCAGCATTTTTTTTTTTTTTTTGAGATTTCAATACTTTATTCAAGTTTCTGTAAGTGATGTGAATTACAGCATTTGAAGGGGAGGATCTAATTCCACACAAAATGGAAGACTCTAGAATGTACCCATTAAATTGGTAAAAAACAAATTGATGAGAATACAAAAGAAGTCCAATTTAGCTTCTGACTGTTGTCACCATGTGATTACAATCACACAGACTCTTCCAAGCTTATAGCTGGAGCTCCTAGAAGCTATTTCTTACTCTGGTGCAAGGGCAAAAAAAAAACACAACACAGGAAGGAATAAGTCCTGAATTACTGGCTTCATCACATCCACCTTCTCCACCCCAAAATGGCACAAAAGAAACAGTGACCACACCCTGCAGACCATTTAGTGTAAAAGAGGTGACCACGATGAACTGGGGTGGGAACAGGTCATGAAGATCTGTCTAAAAAGTCTCATTCACGTGAGTTTGTACACACTGTCAAGCAGCGAGTCTCTCTTCAATTAGGGTTAGGAAACCAAGGTTCGATTCTCAGGAAATCATAATTTAATTCATTTACTCACTATGAATTTACAAAGTGCCTACATATTATCACCTACCACTTGAAGGCATTTCTACATAAAAAAGAAACTTGGCATCTCAAAGGGGCTACCGAGTTCCCCCCAAGTCTACCACTGAAAGTACCTTTTTTGGAAATGCGTTTCTTCTGTCCCTCTGAAAGGGTAACATCTTAAAGCTGAATCATCTTTAACCTGGCGGTCTAATATATGTAGCAATACTTGCATCCCAGACATACAACATTAAAAGATACACTAAATTCTGAAGGTAGCTATGCTGCAAAATAGTTTTAAATTAAACAATTGTACAGTATCCGTTTATGCTTGAAATTTCAGTCCTAGACCAAGCTTGTGGCCACCAGCATTGACGTTCTTGCCATCCAGGAGAGCTGACAGTGTCAGTTTGATACCTGGCTTTAGGGTCTGAGTGTATCCTAAACCTATCAGGCTGGAGTTGTTCACTGTAGTCGAGAAGCAGGCTTGAGGGTCAATCAGATACTTGCCTGTTATTCTGAAGCACGTGTTACTGATTTCTGCTGTCCAGACGAGATGGACAGCGGTCTCCAACTTCTTGTTCACCTTCTGGGAAATGGAGCCACCAAACTCTGTCCCCTCATTCACATTAGTGTGCAGCTGGAATTCTTCAGTCTTGTAGCCAACTGCAGAGTTGCTCTGGGTCACTCAGGAAGGACTTTGCAGTCTCAAAATTCATCTGTAGCCGGCCAGCCAGCCCTGTAACCCGGCAACCCAGCACTGGAGCACCCCGGATGGAAGGCCCAGCAATGTGGAAATCCACGTCACAGCCCAGGTCAATGTGCTCCCGCTTGTACCCTGTCTTGATTTTAGCATTTTCCCCCCAGTGTTAGGTGAGAAGGATGAAGGAAAGGTCAGCCTCAGTCCACGGTCATCTCGGTGCCTAGTGTGTTGTCGGGGTTCCGTTTCTCCGTAGGCCTCAAGCCGCACTCGTCCGTCTGTGCTTGGATTCCAGACTGCCCGTCACTTTGGTGATCTCAGTGTTGGCTGAGCCTGAGCTTGTGAACTCCAGTCCATCCTCAGATTTCGTTTTCAAATCAAGCTTTGTTAAGCCAATCCATAGCCCTTGGTGAAGACATCCCAGCAGACTTGCCAAGATCCGCCTACGTGGGTGGCACAGCCATCTTCCGCTCCAAGGCGGTGGCGGGGGCTGCTCGGGGTTCGGCGGGGTTCGGCGGGGTTCGGCGGGGTTCGGCGGGGTTCGGCGGGGTTCGGCGGGGCCCGGGCGGGGTTCGGCGGGGTTCGGTGGGGCTGCTCGGGGGCTGGGGCACGGAGGCAGGAAGTTGTCCAACATTTTAATACGAGGCCCTACATTGTGAAGAAGGTGGGGTGATGTAGTTAATTTTACTTTATTATTTGTTTTGAGGCAGGGTCTGGCTCTGTCGCCCAGGCTGGAGTATGGCGGCATAGTCTCCGCACACTGCAAGCTCCGCCCCCTGAGTTCAAGCCATGATCGTGCCTCAGCTTCCGGAGCAGCTGGAATCACAGGCCCCCGCCATTTTGTAGCTTTAGTAGCGATGGGGTTCGCCATGTTGGCCCGGCTGGTCTGCAACCGCTGACCTCCGGTGATCCTCCACCTCAGCCTCAGTGCTGGGATGGCAGGCCTGAGCCACCACGCGCAGCCGGTGATGTAGTGTTATGACTGGTCACCTTATGTATTCTTCCAATACTCTAGTTCCATTAATAAAAAATAGAATAATACAGATATTGCATTAGGAACATCTGCTGCAGGGGCCTGTTTTACCATTATGGATGACGTTATGAATACAAATATTTATATTATTTATGTTTGCCATTATGTCTGTTCTGGAATATTAGCAAACCAGAATCATAATTAGCAAGAGACTATATAAATTAAAATTATGCATTTTAAAGTAAAACTGAGGTTGATTCAAACTAGGACTCCACCACTTGCACAAACTGCTTAGCACAAATTACTTAAACCTCAATATTCTCATCTATGAAATAAGGACTTTATAAGGTCAAGTACTAAATTAGATAATACATGTAAAGTGGAATGCCTAAATACAATGCCTAGGATATAGTTATTGCCCTGTAAGTTGTAAGTGCTACCGTGAACCAGCCAATGATCTCTACTACATACTATGATTGAGAAATTAAAGATGGTTAACATTTTATATAAATCAATGTCAAGGTAATATTATCTATGAAATGATTGTACTTCAGGTCATCAGGATTGCTTTCGTGCATTTGAGACTCTTTTCTTAGATGACAATGGTTCTAATCCATCTTCTATCAAAGTCTATATTTCTCCATTTAAATCTGGCAGATCCGTCTTCTAGAGGCATGACCAAGTCAATGATTTTGATTAGTCTGTGCTCCTTACCCAATAATATAATACCTGGAAAGTAATTATGTTTCTATTTTTCATTTTAATCTGCTCTTGCCATATTGACAATATGGGCAATGGCCAAGTCCATTATGAGCTTAATTGCTTATGTGCCAGGTGTTAGGAAGTTCATTCTTTGAATTTAACGAAAGTAAAAGATAAAGTCACAGAATTCTGGTTCATTATATGCATACATTATTCTAACTCTGGATAAATAATTAATCGTTCTTTTATATCCTGTATTGTTTAATATCTCCCTTGCCCAGGAATAAGGATTTTTATTAGAGTGACTTCAGTCACTGATGAGGCATGCATACAGAAATCTCCTGTTAAGTAAGATTAGAATTTGTCTTTGGGCCTTTTTAAAGTTTCTGCAAACTGATAACCCAATTGCTCATGCTGATTGACAGAACAACATTGAATATCTAAGTAGTCTAGGCCTTTGTTCGTTAGAATTTGTCCTTTTGAGATCCGTTGGCTGGAAAGTTTATACTACAATTGAGTGTGCTACAAGTAAGACAGCTTTAATTGAAGCCTCTAAAGAGGAAAGGAAAATAACAAAGAAGACTCTTTTGTATCTTTTTCCATTATCAATAATGCTTGGAATGGACAGTGGTGGTGAAGGACAATATAGAATATGCCTTTTTTTCATGTAAAACTTCAATATGAAATTATTCAAATGAATCTCTGACTATATCATAATGTCTGCATTGTCCAGGTATGTGTGAAACAGATTTTAATGGATGTTGAGTGGCTTGTATTCACCCACTTATGTTTGAAAACACACTTAGAGACTGTTGAGAAGGTTGCTTATGCTATTGCTCCTCCTTTTCTGTTGCTGTTCAGTCTGCCCCCAAGTGGTAGAGAGCCTAAGAACCCAAAAAGATAGCAACGTGGTCAATCCATGACTTACGACTGCAATTGTATGCCTGATTGATTTTTGTTGGTATACAACAGCTGAGCAATTTGAAATTTGTCACATGGAATATGAATTCACCTGTTCAAATCATGGCAGTATAATTCTTGAAATTGCAGCTGTATATTTTAATTCAATACACCAAGTAAATAAACTTCAAGACATAAAGCCACCATTCATGAAATAGATTTCTAAAGGCTTATGTCGGGATCATTTTCTTTCTCTTACCCTCTTGTTTTAAAACTCCTCTCCCCACCGTGGCCTTACACTGGAAGACATTTTTACTCTTGATTTCTAGCAATTGCTGGCTGGTATTGTTGAGTTTTAATGTTTCAGTGTGATTCAGAACTCTGACCATTTTCAAGTTCTTAGGAGCCCTCTCTTGTCTCATTTTTTAACATGGCCTTTGGGGAATGACAGTGATTGTGACAGATGGTAAAGGAATAAGATTGCACTTTGGCGCTGCTTCTGTCTTTGCCTCTTGATCTTTTCCCACTTTCTCAAGGCAAATTATAGATTTCCTTTTGCCTCTAGAGGGACGCAAATTGCAGTTGCCAGTTATATGGTTCTTTGTTTCTCTTTCTAGCTCTTAGGAAATAAAAGGACTCTTATTTAATTAAACATTGTCTTTACATTTATTGTTGATGAAGGGTACTGATTTGTATGTTGGCCAAATATCTGACCAGACAACGGAGAGGACTTGTTGAACTACAGGCAAAAAAAGAAAAAGAAAAAAGGAAAAAAAACTTTTATTGCGTTTGAAGGTAGCTTCCCTCTAGTGGCAAAACCTGGTACTTCACTTGTAGATTACAAGCAATTTTTTAAAAATCTTTCTTTTTATTATCTCTTTTTAAAACATTATCTGATATGTATAATTTATATATCACACATTTTAATGAATGTGGCTTGCAACTAAAATCAAGGTTCCTAAAAAGTTTAGAAATCTTTTTTTAGTTATTAAATTCATAATTTTAGGTATGCAAAGTAGGCAAGGTGCTTTACTGTTCATTTTGTTCTTCAGTAATCCCATACATACAATACACAATTCCAAATGAAAGGATTCTAGTTGACTAACAAGATAGTTAATAAAGGGGTTCTAGATTTTTTTCATCATTTATCAAAGGAATATGAAGGAATTTAAAAAATATCACATAAATTTGGGTGGTGGGCATATTGCTTGCTGTACTTCTCTGTATATTAGAAATATATTAGGCTGGGCACAATGGCTCATACCTGTAAACCCAGCACTTTGAGTGGCCAAGGCGGGAGGATCACTTGAACCCAGGAATTCAAGATCTGCCTGGGCAACATAGGGAGACCCCATCTCCAAAAAAAAAAATAAATAAGAAATTAGCCAAGCGTGGTAGCATACCTGTGGTTCCAGCTGCTTAGGCAGCTGAGATAGGAAGATCGCTTGAGCCCAAGAGTTTGAGGTTGCAGTGAGCTGTGATTATGCCACTGCACTCCAGCCTGGGTGACAGAGACAGAGACCCTGTCTCACAAAAAGAAAGAAAGAAAAAGGAAAAGTTTTGTACTGGAAAAATTTTAGAGAGAGGTGTTAGACTCACTAGATAGTTAAAATTTAAGTATTAGAATTTAAAGGGCAATAGAGATTGGTCAAGTGTTATAGTTTTAACTTGAACTTACTCGTTCACATTCATGTAACCACTAGCAAAGGATTTAAGCAATGCCAAGAATGTGCTATAATTTAGACAATGTGCGGGAAATACGAAGACAACTAAGACAGGCAAGAGGCAAGTGAACAGAGAACAGAGCAAAGAGACGAGTGCTAATAGAAATATGTATAACAAACTAAGGGAACATACCAAGAACAGATGGTCCTTTGTTTGAGACAGACGAAAGGACAGTTAAGTACAGAAGATAAGTGTAAATGATCAAATGTTTGGGCGCAGTGCACGGGTATTTTCCATGCAGATAGGACCATGGGAAGTGGTTCTGAGCAATCAGGAGATAACAGGGCTTCAAGTATGGAAGACTTAAATGGAGAGAGCTGAGAGAGACTTGTTGTTAATAACTTTGCTGGAGCAAGTCCTAAGCAGGCACTGTTTTATACCATAATACATAATCAAATGAGAGAAGACAAGGTTTGCATCCCCAGGCTCCACACATGACTATGAATAATCTTATAAATAAAAGATTCATTCACAAAACACAAGATAGTCTAGAATAACCGAATGAAATGATGTTTTTGTGTTTCTTTGACTTCTGGCCAAACACAGTGTTCCTTGGAAGGAATTATGTTTGACGCTATATTGTATGACTGGAAAGAGATCTGTAATGAAGAGGCGCTCAAATTTGAAGTATCACTGAGAAAATTTGCTTCAACAGAGATCTGGTGATGGGAGAATTAAGCATACTCAAAAGCTCTAGTTGCATTCTGAAATCAGTTGGAAGTTGTCAGTCCTAATTGGGAGTGGTGTTTGTCTAATACAATGCTTAAGACATTTTTTGGTGGCAAAATTTCACAATATAAAGGAACATGACACAAGGTCAGAAGAAATGTAGCAAATTGATGACCAAGACCTAGGCAAACTGTAAGTAAGGAAATGGGATATCAGGAAAGAAATGGAAACTTGTTTAGATAATATCCACACTTGGTTGGATGGGCTGTATTTTATAGATATTTTCATTCTTGAATATTTTAGTTTCTGAGACCTTTATTATGAAACAAGAACATAGGTATAACATATATGTTATATATAACATATATATTACAGTTATAAAGAAAAGTGTATGTAATTGCTTGTATCAAATAGTGTTTTATCCCACTCCCTCCATGCCCATAAACATATTTCCCACACTGGCTCTCACCCATGTTCACTCCCACCTTTACACATTCAAGGATTTCCAACTGCCCAGGACTATGACCTTCATGCTCCAAGCACATTAACCCTTCTTTGGCAATACTCACCTGCTGTTGACTTTTCATACTTGCTCTCCTGAGTTGAGCCTTAATTGTATCTTATGACAGTTATCTCAAGACCCTGATATCAGGTATAGGATGAGATCAAGTTTGTAATCTAATGCTAATAGAATAGCACATTTGCATTTTGACCTGTTCTTTCTTCCAAAATTAACCGAGAAAAATAGCTTTTCTGTAGAACATAAGCTATTTGAGAAAATGTGTGTCAAATGACTTCATCATCATTTAATCACACCAAGTACATGCCTTTGGACTGTATTTGTGTATAGAGCTATACCACTATTTGATAAATGTTTGCAATACTGATAACAAATTTCTTAGATAATTGGGCAATGCTATTCTTGTCTATTAAAGATAAGACTCCTGAAAATGGTTACAAAGCCCATTGCTTCATCACACACAAACACACACACACAAACACACCACACACACACACACACACACAATTTTCAAGCTTTGAAATGCTCATGCATAAGACAAAGGGTATTTTCAGTAGGCTTGGAAATCACTTGGCATTTTTGAGATTTGCCAATTTGATTTGAGATTTGCCAAACAGCTTGAGATATTTAAAAATATTTTTGTTCAATCAAATTCCAAACATGTTTTTCCAAGAACTTTTTTAAGGTCAATTTTTATAGCCATGTGTAATTTCAAGAAAATGTAACCCATATGTTTGTTTCTGTGAGTGTAAATTCAGATTGATTTATAACACAGATGTAAGTATTTCTCTTAACACTGGTGTATGAAGAAGGCGAGAGGGTCTCCCAATTTGCTGCTTGGGACACTCCACCGTGAGACTTGAGATTAATGATCACAGACTATAACCCAGTTCTAATCTTAACACAGTATCCATGATAAAAGTCACAGGGGACTCACTCTAAGTGTCAGCCTAAGATCAGATCCAGGTACTGCAGTATGTTGATGAATGTGTGTTCCTAGCATGGACTCAAAAGATGGAACTCCGATTGATGACTGTACAGCACTGTGAGATTGAAGCCCTTAAGTGCTACTAAAGGTCTTTACCAACTGTAATGAAAAACTGCATCTGTGCGTAATGATACTTACTGGCAAAATAGGACTGTGACCTGCCAACATATTCCATTATTTTTTGTAGCATCGAGTATAAAAGTAGACCTGTTGTCTTGTTGTAGGAAAAGTAGAAACACAAGTCAAAATACTACTGTACTTTACAGGGATAGCAAGAATGAATTTTTAAACTAGCATGTGTTTCCTGTAAGTCTTAAAATTAAATGGAAGTAGAAAACCTCTAACGAGAACCTCAGATTCAGCCAGTGTGCCACCTTAGAAGTAAGTGATACT
Organism: Rhinopithecus roxellana; assembly: GCF_007565055.1. Classification (NCBI taxonomy): domain Eukaryota; kingdom Metazoa; phylum Chordata; class Mammalia; order Primates; family Cercopithecidae; genus Rhinopithecus; species Rhinopithecus roxellana. Next base: position 1,681,449 of record NC_044549.1, read on the forward strand.
CTCTCCGTAGTCAGGATGTGTAAGTAGGGATGGATAATAACAGGATGTCAGAGTAACTGCCAAGTGGAAGGAAATTAAAGTATAATTATGATGTAAGGGGGCAGACATAAGTAATTTTAAAAACAAGAATATTTTAGAAATAAGAAATGATTCATAAGTATTTCTGGTGAATGCAAACCAAAAGTCAGATATCACATTCATAACATCTGACTCTATCCAAATACTCACAACATTTTCAGGGAAAAAAACATACTATCTGATCCTGAATGTTGTGCCTACAGAGGAAAGAAAATGAACCTGTTTACTAGAGGGAGAAATTCCAATGACTGAAGAAGTCAAACAACTTTCTGAACTCTGAGAGTCACCTTAGCTGTTCTGCTTCAGGGTTTTGGCAACATAACAATATCTTTATGAATGTTACCTTATAGAACGTTAGTTATACCAGAGCAGACGCAACTGGGGATTTGACAATTCTGCCACACTTTGACTGGACTGACATTTCCTTAGCAGTAACAAGCTGCTACTGTCTGGTGCCATGGGGGCCCTGGGCTTGATTTAGGAGCACTGACATTGACTGCTTGTTATTTCATATCTTAGAGCTGTCAGGAGGCAACTGATGTCAGCATAAAATTATTTGATAGCTCTGCATCTTGGGCAAAATGTGAATCTATCGATGTTATAAAATAGCCATCAAATTCTTGGAATTAGGGGGTGGAGATAATTGAGAAAGAAAACTCACCTGGTTTATTGTTATATAATCTTTTGTTTAAAACTTGGTTCACATATACATGAACTGTTACTGTTAGGCACATACTGGTTGTATGCATTAAATTACATTCTCATCTAATTCTAACAACAGTTTCAGAGGATAAATAGTATCATGCAAACAACCTGGTTCCAAGATCCATGCTTTCACCTTGAGTTACGTGGTTTTTCCCATGGAATTGAAGATCCTAGAGTAATATAATTCTTTCCTGGAGCAACCAATGATTTTTTTCTTTAGTTTTAATTTCAGAAAACAGTTGTTCATTTTATTGAGGGAAATAGCAATTAGTGCCTAGTATGATCTGATAGATACTCACTGAATGAAAATTGGAACTTTTTATCATCCTCATAGCTTTTCTGGAATAACCATGTAACCAATGGAATCATTCTAGTCATAAATGGAGTTGGTCAATGACTAATTCTCTCGTTACATTACTCACTTGTTAACACATTATTTGAGAACACTTGGAAAATTTGAGGAGTAGTGAGTAAATGTGGGGAATTTTGTGATTAATAATTTCAGTAATAAAGATTATTAGAAGCTCAGAAGCTCTCACAAAATAAGCAAGAAATACTTACCAAATTTGTGAATTGTAGCTCAGTTTACCATTCTGTTGATCAAATCACTTATTTTTAAATGTAGTGATCTTCTTCAAATGTAGCCATTTCTAAAGAATGCATTTGCTTCTTTCTGAAAATCACCTGCCAACCCCCAAATCATTTCCATTTATAGTATTTTGTATATCCATTGATCTTGTTTTGTGTTGTTTAAAAGTATAACCTTTTTATGTTTTTTGTTTAACTTGAACAATGACAGATCACAATTTAATTTCTAGAATGTGTCTTTGTATGTGAATGTGTTTCTTTTTTTTCAAACAAATCACACAGATCTAGGGGATGTGATTCTCTAATTTGAGCTCAGTATATACTAGTTGAAAGCATTTAGTTGTGATTAAAACAGATTGAAGGAGATAATCCCTCTGAGAAAGCAGCTTCAAATAGCTTAGCAGTGCTTCTTCAGGGATAAGAACAAACACAACACAAGCTAATTCCTCCAAAGTCTCCCTGGTGGTGCTGTAGACGTACCTTTCTTTCGTTGTTTTTCTTCCTTATTGCATTCTATTTGAATTCCTCTTGAATATGAATTCAGCTTTAATAATAGTTTACTCATTTTGTTTTCCAAGAACCAACATTTACCCTTTTGTGTTAACTGATACAGGGAGATACACTTCATATAATGTTAATAAATGAAGAGTGTGCAGACAGTTCTCAATTTGTAATTGAATGACATTGTAAAAGTTCATAGGTAAGTCATAGACGATTTAGAACTCAGGATATAATTTGTCATAGAAATGCTGTTCTATAAAATTTGATTTCTTTGTTAACCCTTCAAAGCCTATTTAACTCCTAATGTAGCTGAATATACTTTATGTAACTAGTACAAGTACTGTAAAGCAGCAGTTCTGTGAGAATACTTCTAACCAATGTTCTGGATTCCATATTGGGAAGAAAAACTGCCCTTTCCTTGGGAATGTCTTCAAATTTATTTCATTCACAGTGTATGTCATTTCTAGGATCAGAGAAACTGACAGGTCTGTATCTTCTCAGGGTAGTGTGCTAGAGATAGGAGAAAGAGAAAGAACTAAATAAGTAATAAGTTGTAGAGTGAGATTTCCTTCATTTTCCTATCCTCTTGGATATACCGTAACTCCATTTTACAATTTAAGACCATGCCCTTGAAAACAGGACCCGTTATTGGAGAAGGGATGAGTGAAGCGCATATATGGACCCCAACTATCAAAGGCTAAGAAAGAAAAGAAAATAGGAAGGAAATGCCCAATGACAAAAGGCAAAGAAGTTATGACTCCTTCAGCTACGCCCAACGGAAGATAGAAGTGGAACAGATCTCATGTTCCTGGATATTAGACACATATGGAGCACTGACATTTCAAAAACTCTGTTGACCCTTAACTATTTGTATTTTAAAAAGTTGAAGATTTAATGGCCGGGTGTGGTGGCTCACGCCTGTAATCCCAGCACTTTGGGAGGCCGAGGTGGGTCGATCACCTGAGGTCAGGAGTTTGAGACTAGCCTGGGCAACAATGGCAAAACCCCGTCTCTACTAAAAATACAAAAAAATAGCCAGGCATGGTGATGCACACCTGTAATTCCAGCTACTTGGGAGGCTGAGGCATGAGAATTGCTTGAACCTGGGAGATGGAGACAGAGGCAGAGGTTGCAGTGAGTAGAGATCACACTGCTGCCCTCCAGCCTGGGTGACAGATGAGACCCTATCTCAAAAAAAAAAAAAAAAAAAAGAACATTAGAAATGTTCCTGCTTTCCTCACCCCTTCCTCTCCTTCCCCACTTGCCCCATACCCCTCTGTCCCCGTCACTTCCTCTTCCCTCCCAAAATTGCTTGAAGGATTTTCCTTTCTGCTGTACCCATGATACAGTGATGGTGAGGCACACAGTGTATTACTGTAAGTCCCTGTTGAGTTGAGTAATTAACCAAATGCTACCACAGAGTTTATTAATAAAGTTTAGGCCAAATTGTGAAGGGAACTATATTTTAAGACACAGAACACAGTTTGCTATGTAAAATTTTGTAAGCTGGAGCAACAATGCACAAACCAACATTCTATGGAGAGTTCCTAGCAAGCCAGAATTGACTACCAGCATCTAACCTAACCTGAAGTTTTAATTTAGCTTTTATATACAGATCACCTGCCAGCACTTCATCATTTTTGTGTATGCTCTTTGCTGTGCTATTATGTGACGATTGATCTCTGTTTGATTTATAGTAATGATGATGGCCTGGCATTAACAATGGCATATGTTAAAAATGTAAGAGACCATCTCAGCAATAAAAGAGAGAGATTATAGTTCAGAACCTTTTAACGTTGCATTGCCCCTGTTAATGTTTCACAACACTTTATACTCTGAAAAATAAAAAATAAAAAAAGGAAGTGGCATAAAAATAGCGTGTAAAGTGTTATTCCCACATGCTGTTCTTGGTCTCTGGCATGCCTGTTATCCCCACATTCTCCAAAAATGACAAGAATGCATCCCATCTGATACATCCTGTGAGAAATTTAGGAGCATATTTGAAAACACAAAATACTGTTTTCATAAACTGCTGAAATCTGTGATAGTTTGGCAGTAATCACAGGAACAATGCTGGAACACAACTTTTAATTTTTTCTTTTCCTTGCGTTCTCTTGTCAGATGCACTGAACTTCCCTGTTCTGTATTGCTTTCTGATATCTTGATCCAAGTCTCCCTAAAACACACGTTAATGCCTAAACACAGTTGAACACTTGGCTTTTCCCCATTAATTAATAGTCCAGTGTTGATATTGATGTAGTCTTTCTTTTGTGGATGAAAAGAAACAAGCTGAAGCTAATTTAGCGTGGAGTAAATGAGTAACACAGTTTTAGGAAAAAGAGGAATGATGGAATGGGCAAAACCAGATGTAAGATCTTCTAGACGGACACGTGGCTACAATTCCATCAAGGCAAGAAATGGCAGAACTGGAAACTTCTTTTCTATTTTTATTCTCCTGTAACTCCTTCAGAAGTTAAGAGTCACTCCTTGTCTCCATGGCAAAACATAACAAATGCTGTTTGTTCCAGTGTTTAGGTTAATGGCATAACGTGCTAACCCTTGGTTACACAGAATAACCTTCACATTAAGAGTGATCCTGCACCATTTCTGAAACATAAGCGTCATGCCTGGCAGCTTTTTGTCAATAAGCATATGAAAAAGAAATTCCAAAAGAAAGAGTTCAGTGTAGTGATACTATAGTGACTTCTTCAGCCGGTTTTTTTTTTTTTTTTTTTTTTTTTTTTTTTTTTTGCTGGAGAATTAATTCTCCTTAATTCTGATTCTCTACTGCCCTGTGCCTCACATTGGGTCTAACTTCCCATAATGCTTAGGAGATGTGCATTCATCCAATTTGTACAGTCAATCTAAGGATTCAAGCAGACTACATCATTCGTTGGAATACACTGACTGTACTGACCAGATTATACCCTGTCTCTACTTTTGCGGTTATGTGAGGGAGGCACAAGGATAGAAACAATGGTAAATACCTATGTGTGCTTACTATATTTGAAACATATTATCTCATTTAGCTGTCACAGTCCCGAGCTGGGAGTTATAAATGAAGGATTCTTGGAGATGATGGAAGCTCAGTAAAGCCAAAAAACATGAACTTCAGCATTAGACAAACTCAAACTAAGTAATATTTCTACTTTTCAATATTTTTTCTTTTTTAATATAAATTAAACCGTTTGCTCCTCCACTCTACCCTAAAGTCCAAATGTAATACATATTACAGGGTGTGACTTGTCCCTGATGTGGTGTCCATACACATTCTCTTTGTCAGAGAATGACCTAGAACTTGGTATGCTTTATGTTTAACAATCATTCAATATGTTATGAAAGATTTTATTTATACTCATGGCTGGGCATGGTGGCTCATGCCTCTAATCCCAGCACTTTGGGAGGCCGAAGCGGGTGGATTACTTCAGGCCAGGAATTTGAGACCAGCCTGGCCAACATGGCAAACCCTTGTTTCTACTAAAAATACAAAAATTAGACTGGCGTGGTGGCGCATGCTAGTAATCTTAGCTCCTCAGGAGGCTGAGGCAGGAGGATTGCTTGAATCTGGGAGGTGTAGGTTGCTTTGAGCTAAGATCACACAACTGCACTCCAGCCTGGGCAACAGAGCAATTTATTTAATCTTTATTTTCTCCAGAAAGAAAATAAAGATTATATTTATACCTGAGTAGCAACCAATTATAAATGAGCTGAGAGGGTGAAGTAAAGAAGCCTGTATAGACAAATGAACAGAGACAGACTTTTGTGATGTGTGTTTAAAGGATTATTAGAAGGTCATTTCAGAGTGGACAAGAAAGAAAACTTTGGTGGGAGGTTTTACAAGGTCTTCAAAGCAGGCAAAGAAATGTAGTTTTTGATCTGACCACATTATATGCATTTTGTGTATTTATCACTGAGGTATATTACTAAACACTGTCTTATCCTATTTCAGTAGTAATCTTTGTTTATTTGGTAAAGTATTAATGTTTTAAGGGTTAGCAATTCTAGGTTCCACCAGGAGACAGTCAAGTGAAATTGTTTCTCAATATTTGATTGACTTGATTCATCCATTTTCAAAGAAAAGGTAAATCATACAGTGTTCTGTATGATGGAGACTGTGTCACTGAGAGTGAACAAGTTACCTTTGGGCCCCCTTTTGAGAATGTGCTGTTGAATTTGAGAAAAGAGTTCTGGGGCATTAATAATACACATTCTCCAATCTAGATTCAAAATGTTCAGTAGATGTTTAGGGTATAACAGAAAAATATTAAGGCCATTAATATGGTAATTACAGTGTTTCTTGCTTCCTTGTAGCCTGCACTGATTACTACATAAACAGGACTCAAAATATAAACTTTATGTTTACTGAACATGCCAATGTCTATGTCTGAATTCATAAATGCCATCTGAGGAACCAGGCAATTTCTGTTTACTGCCTAGTGCCTTAGGGAGACTGTTTAATGAGGAGATGTGAAGGCTTTTACAGTTTATTGTTGATGACATTTTGAGGACACTTGCAGTGGGGTAGACTGAAAAACAATAAAGCTGGGTATTTTCTTGGATGTGGTTTATAAGCCCCAGAGTGTTGTATCAGATTATCAGTAATCAAATTTCTACTTGATAGCAAAAACAAAAACAAAATCTTTTCAGAAACTTAATGTCATATATTGAAGGCAAAGAAAAAAATACTTGCAAATCTGATATCTGAATTTTCTTAAGATTCACAGAATTTCAATTTTTCTAGTTATTCAATTGAAATAAAGGTTACTACCACTGTTTTTATAAGCTTAAAATGCCCATTTATTTATTTATTTATTTTGAGATGGAGTCTCCCTCTGTTGCCCAGGCTGGAGTACAGTGGCGCGATCTCTGCTCACTGCAACCTCCATCTCCCAGGTTCAAGCGATTCTCCTGCCTCAGCCTCCCAAGTAGCTGGGATTACAGCATGTACCACCACACCCAGCTAATTTTTGTAGTTTTAGTAGAGACAGGGTTTCACCATGTTGGTCAGACTGGTCTCCTAACCTCAGGTAATCCACCCACCTTGGCCTCCCAAAGTATGGGCTTACGGGCGTGAGTCACCATGCCTGGACCGAAATGCCTATTTCTTAGGTTAGATATGGTAGTGTTATAACTGTTGATATCCTTTGTAGTGTGTACTTAAAAACTCTGAAATGGCTTGAGGCAGTTCTACAGCAAAAATTCGATGTGTATGTCTATTCAGATAACGATTCTTATATTGTGTGATTATATTAATATACGTAATGTAATTTATGTCTATTGCCTAATGCTTTCAAAATGAAAAAGAAATTGAACAATATATTTTTCTCTTGACTTTGTTTTCATTGGAACCTTTTGTGACCAACTTGTACTTATTAAAATTATAAGACTGTGGCACAACCCTGTGGTGAAATGTGAGCCACTGGGGGTCTGTCCAGGTGGACCAGTGTTGGTGTGTCTTCATGACTGGGTCTGGTTCTCAGCTCTTTAGGTACCTTTTACAGAGGTAATGTTATGCAGGTGGGGTTAAAAGCTCTGAAGATGCGCTTTGTAGACTTGAATCCAACCCCATCAATTTCTTAGTGTGTATAGTTACATAACTCATAGTTCGGTATGTAGTTATGTAATCTCAGTATGTTACATAACTTAGTGTGACACAGTTACATAAGTTACACACATAACATAGCACAAATAACTACATAAGCTACATACTTGACATAACATACATAACTGTTATGTATGTAAGGTATATTTAGTACATAAAAGTTACATAATTGAAATATTTGTGTAATTAGGCATTAACTCCAAAAGGTGTGGTACATATTTGTACCTGCTTGGGTTATCATCATAATAAAAACAGATAATGTTTGTAAATACTTCAGCTCTAATATATAGCACAAAATTAATAACCAGTATTAGTTGCTGTTGTTAATGTTAGTACTGCGTAATCATCTGAAAAGCACTTGCTCAATACCAAGGTTAAAAACAGAGAGAGCTAGAGCGACTTATTACAAGTTGACCCATGTAAATTTGTTCTTACCAGAAAACCCGAATGCCCTTCCTCACTTTAAGCAGGAAATGTGTCTGTGATGATTCGCCCTTCTGGAACCATTTCTGGTTGGGGTTCAGTGAAATCACTAAATTTTGTATCCTGGGTTTCTCTTCTCTGTACTTTGTGCAGATATCCTTCTCTCCCTAAAACGAATTATTTGACAAGATACAATGCATATGATTATGGTTATTCTAGCTTAAACCAGTTTATTATAATAGATTTAGTTGAAACTTGGTTATATTCTGGTATTAGTCATTTTATTAACCATGAAGAGGTTATAGCTTTAGATGTGTTGATTCAACCATGCATTCTTAAGATGCTGTCGTAGACACCTTAATTAAACCTGGATGTTCCTAGATTTCCTCAGACATTAGTTTCACCGTATTTCTAATGTTACTTTTAGAAGGGAAGCTTTCTGCTTCCATGCAGTCGAAATGGTAAAGAATCCTACATTTTAGTTTTATTAGATTGATTAGAACAGAATGCAAGTATAGAAGTTTTTAAGTGAAAAGATCTATGTGAGTAAAAATGTATGCCTATATTTTTGTTATAAACCAGTGATTTAAATTTTAATGCATGTTTATGAAGAGAAGTATGTTTGTTATTATAATAAACAATAAAAAGCCATTGCTCATGTGACTTATGAAGGCAAACCTGGGAATGACTTTTGTCTCATATGTCTGCAGCCTGCCATCACATATGCCTAAATTTTTATGAATGGGTGTCCACTATATTGTTATAACCATCTGCAATCAAATGTGTTATGCAAAACAAAGACTCAATTGGTATAACTACTTGTTTGCATCAATTATGAAAATCATCACGTTACGTTATTTAGAGTAATTATTTATAGCTTAGGTTGGGATGGACACTTTTCAGGAGCAAAATGTGTACTTTGTTTCTGTTTTTTCTGAAATAGGCATGGAAAGGTATTAGTCCAGCATTCAAAAGGGCAAAGCAACAAGCTTCCCTGATTGGAGTGTAGGTCCCAAGCATTTTACTGACAAATTCATTCAGATTGAGTAAGCTCTTTAAGCCCGCCCTTCCTTCCTTCCTTCCTTCCTTCCTTCCTTCCTTCCTTCCTTCCTTCCTTCCTTCCTTCCTCCTCCTCCTTCCCTCCTCCCTCCCTCCTCCTTCCTCCATCCCTCCCTCCCTCCCTCCTTTCCTCCCTCCCTTCCTTCCTTTTTCCTTTTTCTTTTTCTAGTTAAAGTCATACTCTAACACCTATTCTCCTGCCCACAACTATACCTTTCGGTAAATGTTCTTAAAACTAACAGATACTTCTCTCCTAATGCCTAAATGAACTCAACCACCATGGAGAAGTGATAGTTTTGGTTGGTAGATAAAAAGTGATCATTTCCGCACTGTATTAAGCTATACGTGGATTAGGTAATAGCCAAGCAAACAATAGGGTGGCCAGAGATTTTGAGGGAACAAAGGCTGAACAGAAAGTGAGAAGAGGCCAAAAACGCCATCAGTCCTGTGAATCTGCCTTGGGCACTATGACCTGTATGGAGCTGGATATCATCTTCAGTGACGTCTCCGGCCTGCCTGTGCTTGACTTCGGGCACTCATTTTCTCTCCTCATACAATCCAATCCGTTAAATGTCTGCTATAGTTTTTCTGGCCTGAAGAGAAATTTTGTTTGCTTGTTTGTTTTGGCCTGGTTCCGGGCCAGGGTAAGATAAAGCATACACTGCTTTTCTTAATTCCTACGTCACATATATGCTTCTCTTCAACCTTCTCTTTTTCACTCTTTGACATACACAGGCACTTGTAAAGCTCTGTGATATCCCTCACCATATAACAAACTTCCTGGCAGAAGCAGAGGCAATAGCTCTCTGGTAGTGCTTGGGGGAGTGACAGATACTTTCAAGACTGTCAGAAAAAAGAAAACACAAGCTCTTTTTCAGGAACTCTGTGTGTGTGTGTGTGTGTGTGTGTGTGTGTGTGTGTATTTAGAGAGAGAGAGAGAGAGAGTGTGTCTTAGTGAGACACAAACCTGCTGCTAAGGTAGCAATTATTAGGTCTTATAATTGAGATTTACTTGTGGACCTGAAAACTCTGCTCAGTCCATAAGAGAATTCCCTGTATTCCCTGTATAGTAGGAGCAAGACACTTATCTATTGTAAGGTTATCTGTACCATTCCATTTGACATTTTTAAGTCTATAGCAGTAGGCGAGAAAGGTGGACCTTTGCAAAGATACTGTTAGCCCAAACTAAAATAAGTTAAAACTTGAAGTGGTAATTTAGTGTTCTCTTCAAAGGTTAAGTACACACATTATTAATATACACTTAGTTTATGCTTCTGACATAGCAGATCAGACTTTATACCTGGAAACATTGTAAAGACAAACGTCAAGTTCGGGCATGATGACTCACCCCTGTAATCCCAGCACTTTGGGAGATCCTTTGAGGACAGGAGTCCGAGACCAGCCTGGCCAACATGGTGAAACCTTGTCTCTACTAAAAATACAGAAATGAGCCAGGCATGGTGATGCATACTTGTAATCCCAGCTACTCGGGAGTCTGAGACACGAGAATCGCTTGAACCCGGGAGGTGGAGTTTGCAATGAACCAACATCACATCACTGCACTCCAGCTGGGGTGACAGAGGAAAACTCTATCTCAAAAAACAAACAAAAAAAGCAGAGGTCAAAACTTTTTATATGTTTATCCATAGCCATAGCTGTACCTATATTCTTTAACTTACTATAAAACAAATATGATAGTATTTCGTTTGCCAAAATGTAAATATTTTCCACTTCTATTCACTCACCTAGGCTGCCTTCTTTACTATAGACCCCAAGCCCCTTCATAATTGACCTATCCCCTACTTGGGTCTGCATATCATCAAAAATAGCAGCTCTCACCACGGAGTCATTATTAAACAGGAAGCATATCACCACGGAGTCATTATTAAACAGGAAGCGTATCACCACGGAGTCATTATTAAACAGGAAGCGTATCACCACGGAGTCATTATTAAACGGGAAGCGTATCACCACGGAGTCATTATTACACGGGAAGCGTATCACCACGGAGTCATTATTAAACGGGAAGCGTATCACCACGGAGTCATTATTACACGGGAAGCGTATCACCACGGAGTCATTATTACACGGGAAGCGTATCACCACGGAGTCATTATTACACGGGAAGCGTATCACCACGGAGTCATTATTACACGGGAAGCGTATCACCACGGAGTCATTATTACACGGGAAGCGTATCACCACGGAGTCATTATTACACGGGAAGCGTATCACCACGGAGTCATTATTACACGGGAAGCGTATCACCACGGAGTCATTATTACACGGGAAGCGTATCACCACGGAGTCATTATTACACGGGAAGCGTATCACCACGGAGTCATTATTACACGGGAAGCGTATCACCACGGAGTCATTATTACACGGGAAGCGTATCACCACGGAGTCATTATTACACGGGAAGCGTATCACCACGGAGTCATTATTAAACGGGAAGCGTATCACCACGGAGTCATTATTACACGGGAAGCGTATCACCACGGAGTCATTATTACACGGGAAGCGTATCACCACGGAGTCATTATTAAACGGGAGGCGTATCACCACGGAGTCATTATTAAACGGGAGGCGTATCACCACGGAGTCATTATTAAACGGGAGGCGTATCACTACAGAGTCATTATTAAACAGGAAGCATATCACTGAGTCATCATTAAACAGGAAGCATATCACTACTGAGTCATCATTAAACAGGAAGCATATCACTACTGAGTCATCATTAAACAGGAAGCATATCACCACAGAGTCATTATTAAACAGGAAGCATATCACCACAGAGTCATTATTAAACAGGAAGCGTATCACCACAGAGTCATTATTAAACAGGAGGCGTATCACCACGGAGTCATTATTAAACAGGAGGCGTATCACCACGGAGTCATTATTAAACAGGAAGCATATCACTACAGAGTCATTTTTAAACAGGAAGCATATCACTGAGTCATCATTAAACAGGAAGCATATCACTACTGAGTCATCATTAAACAGGAAGCATATCACTACTGAGTCATCATTAAACAGGAAGCATATCACTACTGAGTCATCATTAAACAGGAAGCATATCACCACGGAGTCATTATTAAACAGGAAGCATATCACCACGGAGTCATTATTAAACAGGAAGCATATCACTACGGAGTCATTATTACACGGGAAGCATATCACTACGGAGTCATTATTACATAGGAAGCATATCACTACGGAGTCATTATTAAATAGGAACCATACGAAGTGTTAGGTTACTCTCTGATTCAGAGTAGCCATCAAGAAAAAGGAGGAAAGATAGAAAATAATTTATAGTGATTGACTGATTGGCAACTGAGCCTAACTGTATGTTAGATAAGGCAACTTTGATTTTAAAGAGCTGACACTACGATAGAAGAGAGAGATATCCACCAAAGATAAGCAATGCAACATTGTTCACTGCTAACTGAGTCAGTTAATGATGCCCTAATGGTTTGATGGGGAGAAAAACCTCAGAAATTAAATGTTGAAATTGTGATAATCGAGGTATATGCAAGGTACTGTAAGACAAAAGAGAAGCTTTATTAGCAGCTTTCTAAGAGTAGAATGGGCTATAAAGCTGAGTGATTCCAGTAACTCTGTCTCAGAAAGTCAAGAATGGCTTCATAGTGATGGCTTTGGAGATAGGATAATCAATGGGCAGAAATATGCCTGGTGAAGAAAAAAGGAGATAAACAAAGGGTTCCACTTGCACAAATGCAGTTTTCAAAGGGTCGCTTTGGACTTTGTAGGCGAACAAAGAGCCAGGCTTTCAGTTGCATGGTGTACAGATATCGCATTATGGAAGGTGAGACTGAATAGACAGAAGGCAGAGTGAAAAGGACTTCTTCAGGTTCAGCAAAAGATTGTAACATTTATCCAGCAAGCAACACGAAGTCAAGAGGGACCTGTTTGTCTCCTAGTCTTCTTTGTATCTCCCTCTCCTTCCCTTTGGAACTTCCTTATTTCTTTTTTATGTTCATCTTCGTTTTTTCTCCTCCTCCTCCTGCTCCTCGTCTTCTTCGTTTTAACCCATCTCTTTCTTGTCTTCCTCTTTTTTTTCTTTTGCTTATAAATGAAGGATGATCCTTTCAATAGTAGTGTGGTGGATGGACTAGGATTGGGAAAGATGATTAGCATGTTGAATAATTAGAAATTTTAGTAATACGTTATGAGAGAACTAATGAGGCCTTCCATAAGAAAGTAGCTGATAAAAGCAGATAGTGGGCATTTCCCCTACAACCTCGTATGGCAAAGACAGGAAAGATCTCTGGTTCCCCTCCCTAAGCCTGGTGTATCACATCAAGGCCTGACACCAAACAGGTAGACTGTGAAATTTTATTGTTTGCAAATAAACAAATAAACAAACAAAAACTTGTGAATAATGGATAGTTTCTATTTTGTGATTCTGAATGAATTGGTGATGCCTTTCCCAAGGCCAAAAACAAAGCATGTGTAAAATAGGAAAAAAGGAATAGACAAGTTCCACTTTTGTTTTGCTAAATTCGGTATGTCTCTAGGATAAAATAATGTCTGTATTCAAAAAATACTTGGAAATAAATACAAATTCTAGAATAAGGGAAAGAAGGAAAAACAATCTACAAGAGATGAAGTTTCATTGTAATTTTTATAGGACAGATAATGTAAAAGGTTGGTTTTATGTTAGGAAGAAATTAATTGTTCACTTTTTGAATGAACATCAGCCATTTCTAGCTGTTAGAAAGTCAACTCATATTTCTAAAGAGGCACTGTCACAAAGATACATTTGGAAGCCTTCAAATGTCTTTTGGTTCTTTTAAAATTAGCGTTTTGCCTTTTCCATTCATAAAGCAGCCACTTATCAGAAAGTAATCTCTTTCTTCTTTGGAAAGAAAAACTTTGCCCTAAGAAAAATGGCATCTCTTCCTCAAGATTAGCCCCCAAAACATTAAACCTGGAATAAAGCAGCCAATTCTGTTCATGGTTATGACCAGAAAAAGAAAATGGAGAGTTTATTTTCTTAAAGCTGCTGAAGTTTAAAAATTTGTGTTTGATCCCTCAAAATTCATTTCATGTTGAATGTGTTACCTGAACTTGAGTTCACAATATTTTTCAAAAAATACTATAACAGCAAAACATTTATTTTGATATGAAAGTATGTTTCTTGTATTGTTACTTTATTTTATTTGAATCTAATAGTTAACTCACAAATTGCATATCTTGCCCAAAAATAAGCTATTGCTTTTAGGCCCAATAAAACATTAAATGAGAACACTACGAAGCTAATTGATTCTGGGATTACATAAACATCCCCTGATCTTAGTATTAAATTCATTTATTTTAGGGATACATTGCAAAAATTAGGGTAAAAAGGTTTTGAATTACCTTCCAGTATGAAATGGTAAGGTCTTTTAAATGTATGGATAATCAGTAAAATGATTTTATTAGTCATGTTTCTGCTTCCTTGGCAGAAAACATTCCAGCTTGGCTCCACAAACCAGCATAACCAAATGTGTTATAGTAAATAATAAATCTGCAAGTATTGGTTGATGTTTAATTTCAGCATCCTTGAAACATTCCATGGAACTTTCGTATTTCCAATAAACAGCTACGATGAGTAATAATATCCTTGGGTAAAACAAAGAAAATGTGGTTCATTCTTTCCAATTATAAAGCAAAGTTTTAGAAAACAGACATCAGAGAAGGGGTACCACAGATCTATTTTTAATATGCAATACAAGTTAGAGCTCCTATTTTATTTTGATCCAGGATTAAGAAAAAAAAAATGTTGTTTGGAGATAGTGTTTTACTTCAGTATTTCCACATTGGGTCTTTTCTATTTCTCATTGTTTGTGATGCTTTTAAATCAAGTGCACTTTGTTTTATAGCTAACATCTGCTCCCCCCTTGTTCTGGTCAGACTTTCAACATGTGGTTGCTCTGAGATTGTTCATGAGAGCTCAGACAGGATCACCATGACATTACCTGAGAGTGGTCAAAAAAGGACCAGTTGAGTGTTGTGAAGATGAAGCTCATGTTTATCTGACAAATGACCTTAAAGATAAAATGTGGAAAGCCAAACTCACTTGTGTGGTCGATGCAGAGCAATGAGACAATGTTGTGGCAATTATTTTTAAATAACTTATTAAACTTTTAAAATGAAAAAATTTTTAAAGGCAGACATAGGTCTTTAAGGAACCAGAATGCAGTTATTGAATTAAAATATTGATGTGAATATATTTTTCAAATATGTTTCAAATTGTTTGCATCTGCCATCACAAATATTCAATGTTTTTAAAAATACTAATATATTTAGTTATAGGTCAAGAAAATTACTAGGATTCGGTATTTGCTACTAGCAAAACAATGCCATTTTTCCTAGCTATTGCTTTTTCTATTGAGTAAATTATTGAAATAGTTGTTTGAGTTTATATTTTACTCATAGTTGAGGCTAGAATAGTAAAGCCAGTGAACTGATAGAGTTGATTTGTTTTTTAATTGCAGATCTAATAGAAACAGCTCTAGAGGTGAATCCCTGATAACATCTCAAAATGGTTGCTTAATTTTCCGTATTAGAGGAGTATTCTGATAGAAAGAATAACAAACAGAGCTGCTTTCAGACAAGGAACATTTTATTTAAATTATTTTCTTTTTAGTTTATTTCTAATATATTTCTAATATATTTACCTTATTTTGGAGGAGATGACATTAAGAAAGCTTTTCTTTATTTTTCGGCAAATGATAAAAAACCTTAACACTATTTTTTAATCATATATATACACACACACATATCTATATATATTCCATATGGAATTCCATATATACACATATATATGTGTATATATATATTCCATATGGTTGAATAGCCACTTTGAGGATTAGAGTTAGAAGTTATCTGCAGTTAGCCTGGCAAATGTTGACTGTAATTAAATGAGTAAAGAGAGTTTGAATGTAGAGATAATTTTGACCAAAGAAGATGCCAAACTGGTCAGGTAATAAAGAAAAGTGTGGTGAGCTTGAAAGTTCCAAATATTTTTCACCATCTTCTTCATGTAGGAACATGTTTTAAGACTTGAATTTCAGCTTTCTCAAAAATATTTGAAATAGGGTTGATGTGCTGAATAGGAAATTTTAATGAACTTTGCATCTGTGGACAACATCAGTGTCCCTAAAAATGCAAGAAATGATCTTCGTCGGTATAGCCTTAAAATAATCCATTTAATGAAAGAAAAGTTGTTTTTTGGTTTTCTCAATTTTTGGGTAGCCTTTTAAAATCTGTATCATTTTCAGATTTGCAAAATACCATTATTATCATGGCCTTTTCATAGAACTAAAGCATATATCTATAGGGAATGATGACCTTCTCATGAATCAGTGGCTTTAGGCATCATAATATATATTTTTAAAAAAAGAGTTGGAGTGGCTAACAAAAAACACACAAACATTTTATAGGCTTTTCCCCTTTCCACTTCAGCGCATTTATTTGAAAACTGCTTATTTGCCTGAATTTGCCCTGCTGGCAAAATTTTTATACCCGATAGCTACTTTTTATTGTTGATGCACATCATGAATAACAGCTTTATTTGATGGCCAATGAGATGCCCCAAGTCGCAAGCTTTCCATAAACATATGTGAATTGTTCAATTTCCTTCTCATTGTATAATTTCCACCGTGGCCCTTTGCCTGCTGATATTCAGATAAAGATTTCATTCAAGTAATTTTCAAAACTGTCCTATGTTCTTTGCTATCATAAGTGGTAAGATTGCTCAATTCGTATTAGCTATAATACAAGTGCTGCACAGGTTTTTATCAGATTTTTCTAAAATAATTTCTTTGTCATGAATGGTAACAAGAATAATAAAATAATGCCTCCAGTTGGGTTTCCAAACACTGGTGGTTTATTAACAATGGAATTAGTAATATGAACGTGAAAAGTCACTTTTCTAAAGAACATATCTTAATGAATTATTTTGTTTCCTTTTCTTTCATGTCTCCTCACATGGACTTGAAAATTATGATTGCTGACTGATTCCAAATGACTTGGGCCTTTGTTTCTAAAACAGGTAAGTGATTCTGATTTTTTGGTATCAGTAGGCATCCATGGTTGTATTTTAAAAGAAATATTCATTGCCAATTTGCACTGTTGAATTTTCTGGCAAAATAGGGCAAAAATTGAACATAAGACAAATCATCATTTTCAGAAATATACTTCACATCTTTTGCATTAGTTGGTGTAGGAAACAGACTAACAAGAAGACCAAGTCTGAGATGTACCTATTCATAGGAGCCATATGTTCAAAATCATTTAAGTCCTTTTTTGCTGACTAGCTTTTGTTTTTTAAAGCAGCTTGGTCATATTTTGCCCATCGAGTTCTAGGTCACACTAGACAAGTTACTAATCATAATACTGTATGACTTACCCAGGTATAAGAATGCATTTCACATGGCAGCCAGTAATGGCTCGATACACAATAATTAGCTAACAATTTTCCTGATCTCAAAGATACTAGGCTGAACACAAGTTTAGCTTTAGATTCTGTGGTATCATCACTTGTAGAGCTGGGATCAACAGACTAGTCTATGGGCCAAATCTGACCAACTAGGAGTTAAGAATATTCTTTACATTTTTTAATGGTTGACAAAAAATCAAAAGAAAAATAATATTTCATAATGTGTGAAAATAATGTGAAATTCAAATTTGGGTGTTCAAAAGTATTGTTGGAACATAGCCATGCTTATCATTTTACATATTGTCTATTGCTGTTTTCATACCACAATTATACGGCCCATGAATCCTAAAACATTTACATTCTGGTCCTTAACAGAACAAGTTTGCTGACTCCATTGTTTGAGTACCAGCTTATAAGAGGTTAATTCCCCGAACCTCTTACTTTGGAGATACTATTAGAGCAGAGGTGAAATCATTCTATATGTGACCTTTTCTTTAGTCACAAGGGAGTCCACCATATCTAAAATGACCAGGTCAGAACAAATGGAGGAGCAAATCTTGACTGTAGATTTCAGTTTTCCCGAAATAGTCTTTTACATAGTTAAATTTCTCATACTTTTTAAGCCCTACAACATTCAACCCATTAAGTCTAATTTATTTTACTGCCCGCAAGTCTTTGAGCTTGCCCACAGGGATTCAAAGTCCCATAGTTGATGGGAACTGGGGAAGTGACATTTTGTGACTAGTGAAGCAGCAACATGTTGTATAATGAAAAGTAATATCCTTGAACTTTTAAATAGTTCTCAAGGCTTTGTTTCACCAAAGAGAATACTAACATTCTATAGACACTGCCTCTTCTGAATTACATTTGACAGTGTTGGAAAAGTTTAATATTCATCATTGTAATCTAGCTTAGCATCTAAAACAACACAAGTAAGTACAGTTGTGCTTTGTGGAATAGATTTTGCAGAATTTTTCAGAGGCCATGTGGAACATGAGTGGCTATATGCATATTCTAATTTAAAAAACTTTAAAAATAATTATAAATATATTGTAGTTCTTTTCATGTTGGTATTTATCAGAAACAGATGCATTTGTAGTTTGAGAAAGAAAGAAAAGAGAACAAAGAAAGCATATTCTTGGTATATTGCAACAGAGAGCAATGTAGAAATTGCTGGATATTAAGAATATGCATTATCTTCTAGGTTTAGGCCACTGGGAAATAAAGCTTCTGTACATGTGTTTGAAGTATAATGACAGGCACAAAGAAAAAGGCAAACATACTATAGATATTCTAGTATGGTACAATTATACAATATGTATTCTAACCCTTTTCATGAAAATTTGACATTACTGCACCTCAGATAGCAGCAGCAGGAATCACCAGGGAAAGAACAGCTGGATGCTTTATTAGGTTTTATGTTGTACATAAGGAGACCATGTTTTCCATTGTCAGTGTGTAAAAGCAAATGAAAGGTCTGGGCATCATTAAAGTCTCGAAAGCGTAAGATGTGTCAGCTCCATTCTCTGAACACCTGGTTGAAAGTGCAGTGTGAGGTCACTGTAAAACAAAACCAGACTGTCTTCTCTGGTTGGAATGGCAAGAGCTGATTTTTAAAAATAAAATAATCCATAACTGTTGCAGAGAGAATTCTTCCTTTATAACTAGACAGTTGCATGTATGAACATAAACTTATGTGTCTACCTGAAGACATTTTCTATAAACTGCACCTGAATATCTAAAACTGCACCTGAATATCTTTTTCCTGCACCTTAAGGGGTGTTAGGAGGCTTCTTGGAGTCAGAGAGCTGGAAGATTCCCCATGTGCTGGCACTATGGTATTGTGCTTTTGATGAACATTTCTCCCTGGCTTTTCATTTGCCTCCTTTTGTGGAACCATTGTTGATGGCACCCCCCACCCGACACACGCATTATATTCTCACTGGTGTGGCCATTGTGTCCCTTGTTGCAAGTACGCTTATGTTGGAGACCATTTTACTTTATACCTTTGTGTATTCCACAAAGCTTATCACTGTGTTCCTCTTTTATTATTATTATTATTATTTATTTTGGAGACAGAGGCTCGCTCTGTGGCCCAGGCTGGAGTGAGCGGCGCCATCTTGGCTCCCTGCAAGCTCCGCCCCCCCGGGTTCCCGCCATTCTCCTGCCTCAGCCTCCCGAGAAGCTGGGACCACAGGCGCCGCCACCACGCCCGGCTCATGTTTGTATTTTTAGTAGAGACGGGGTTTCATCATGTTGGTCAGGCTGTCTTGAACTCCCAACCTCAGGTGATCCGCCCGCCTCGGCCTCCCAAAGCGCTGGGATTACAGGCTTGAGCCACCGGCCCGGCCCACTGTGTTCCTCTTCTTGTGGTTGCCTGGAAAGTGCTGTATCAGTTGGCTCAGGCTAATGTAACAGAATACCATAGACTGGATGGGGTCAGCCATAGAAATTTATTTTCTCACCGTCCTGGAGGTCCCATGCCTGAGACTGAGATACAGGCAGGGTCAGGTTCTGAAAGGGTCTGTCTTCCTGGCTTGCAGATGGTTCCTTTTCTCTCCGTCTTCACACAGCAGAGGAGATAGATGGAGAGGGAGAGAGAGTGAGAGAGACCTTTCTTATAAGACCACAATCTTATTGTTTAGCTTTAATTATTGCCTAAATATCCTATAGTCACTTGAGGGTTAGGGCTTTAACATATAAATTTTGAGAGACTGTAGTTCAGTCCAGAGCAAGTAGCTTTGACAGAAATTGAGTTACATAAGCAGAAGAGAAGACTGAATTTTTTCTCTCACGTGAAGATATAAGAGCTCTTTGCCTATAGGCTTTGGCCACTTCTGTTTTCTCCAGGAGTTGCTCATATTAAATCTAGTTAATAATACAATACAAATGTGTTTCACATGTTAAAGGATGTTCTATGTTCTGGTGCTAATCTCTTATCATCTTAAAAAACATACAAGAAATTTACTATTGATTTTATTAATCACTCATGAATGCACTTGTTTATGTATTTAACATTGATAAATTGCCCAACCATATGCAGGAGGGATACAGACGAAGGGGTTAAGATCTAAAGAATGTCCTGACAACATTGTACCCTTTAGGAACTCCTAGTTGGCAAGAAAGACAGTCTCAGAGCAGTATGTCAAATATACTTAATATAATTTACTCTTGAAATAAAAATGAAGCAGTGCCCACAATCTTTTGTAAATTAGAGACTTTTCAGTGATGATAGCATCTGATCATGAGGCTGAGTTTGACAGTTGAAGAAATAAAGGGAGTAAATAAACACCAGGCAAAAAGAATGGCAAGTACAAAGCAAACACATGGGTGAATGAGAGAGCGTTACCGCAGTCTGCAAACCATTTATGCTGAATAAAATGAACAAAATGAAGAAAATGCAATGCTCTTAAGTTTTGTTTGTTTGTTTGTTTGTTTGTTGAGCTTCTACTATGTGTCAGGTTCCAGGTTATATGAGTCAGCATAGAGTGGTAAACAAGAATAAGCTCCCTGTTCTTGAGTCAGTTTTCAAAGGTGAGGAGATAATTAATAAATGATTAGTAAATAAGTGATCAAGAGCTATAAACGCAAAGAAGAATATAAACATGACCTTGATATAGCAGTATGGGCTACAGTCAGCCTCCTTTTGTGGTCAGAGGTCCTCCTGAGAAGATGATGAGAAGGAGATGTTTGATGTAAAATTGGAATGACAAAAAAGAGTCAGCCATGTGAAGATCCAGGTGTACAGAACAGCTTCTTTCGTATATCACTTTTTTTCTTAAAATATGTGATATATTAATGTTGCTTTAAAATATGCAAGAGGAAAAGTGGGAGGATGCAATGGACTGAACATTTGTGTCTTGCAAGATTCATGTGTTAAAATCCTAATCCCCAAGGTGATGCTGTTAGGAGCTAGAGCCTTTGGCAGGTGATTAGGTCGTAAGGGCAGAGCCCTCATGAATGGGATTAGTGTCTTTATACAAGAGGCTGAAGAAAACTCTGTAGTCCCTTCTACCAGGTGAGGGCACAGCAGAAAGATGCCATCTGTGAGCCAAATGGTGGGCTCTAGACACACTCCAAATTTTCCAGTGACTTGATTTGGATTTCCCAGCCTCCAGAAGGTATAAGAGATGAATTGCTGTTGTTTATAATCTAGCCAGTATCGAGTGTTTTTTGTTATAGCAGCCCAAATGGACTAAAACAGAAGATAAAAAATAGTAAGATCAGTAAATGAGATGGGGCAGTGGGAAAGCAGTAAGAAGTTGAATGGTTGTTAAAGATAGGTGATGAGTACTTAGGAATCTGTGAGAATTTTCTCTCATTTTGTGTACGTTTGAAAATATGAATATTAAAAGTTTTTTTTTTTTTTGGTCTCAAATGTTTTCTCCACTAACACACTGTTTCTTCTTGATACATTCCTTATTTATTAAACTAATATAAAGAACATTATGATAAACAATTCTTGAAAGGAATTGCATTCCTTATCTACTTCAGCATGACAAATTACCCCAAAGATTACAGGCTTAAAACAACAGTAAGCATTTATTAGCCCTCACAGTTTATGTGGGTCAATAATTTGTGGTTTTAGCTTGGGAAACACCCTCAAAAAAAACATAAAAACTCTTAGGAGATTTGAGTTAAGATGTCAGCCAAAACTACAGTTATGTAAACGGGCTTGACTAGGTGAAGGATTTGCATCAAAGGTGATTGGCTCAGAATTGACTAGTCGATGATGTTGGTTGGTGGCAGCAGGCTTAGCTCCTCCCTGCTGGTTCCCCCCACAGGGTTGCTTGTATGTCCTTAAAATATGGTGTCTGGATTTTTCTGAAGCAATCCAGGAGAAGGTAGACACGTGATAGACTAGGTAGACACATGACAGACTTGGAAATCACACACCCTTACCACTCATGGTTGTATTGGTCCTCGACGTCAGCCCTATTCAAGGTGAGAGGGGCCTACATGAGGACGTGAATACCAGGAGATGGAGATAATTGGCGGACGTATTGAAGGCTAGCTGCCACTGGGAGACACTGTATGCTTGGTATTTCAACAAATAATCTTGACATCACACTCACTGAATTGATGCCCCCCAAAATAAATCCCTCATTAATTTGTTGTTTTCAACTCATAACTCACACAATTGTCTTTAAACCTCTATATCCATATTTAGTTTGTAGGGTGCACACTTACATAATGATGTCTTTCTTCTGATCAGGCACTTAAATTAGCTGTATTTAATGGAATAATGATATTAAATAACTTTGTAAATCAAAAGGTGAAAATATGTGCCTAGAATAAATTATCAAGACTTTGTCCAGTATAATGGGTGGTGATTATTTTCCAGTATACTCTTCAATTTATTACTGTAATAATCTTTTAAACCCATTAACAGTCAGTTTGCTCTGTGATATTAAAATGTTAGACCCATTATTTGCCTGTTAATGTAGGTTAAATGTTAATTATGCTGTTGTATGGTGGCTAAGATGGCACATCCAGAAATTACATATAATATTATTGGTTGGTTCTTTGGCCGTCATACACTAATGTGCTTCATTATTATTGTGCTAATTTTAGTAATTTTAGTACAAACCACTCTATGTCATACTCTATGTTACTGAAACAGAACTACCTGTGATAGATTGCTTGCAACCAGACATTAGGCACTTTGGCTCCGTGGTTTAGGAGTAGTTTCCATGACTAAACAAGGAGTGGTTCTGTAACTCTCAAACTTGCATTTAGTATATTCAGAATGAATTGTTTAGTATATTTTAAACATTTGTAGATCAAAGTGTAATCCCTTTTAAAACAAATGTAAGTCATGATTTTTAAGCTAAATGTACATTTAAACTTCGTGAGTGTAGTGATTATAAATACAGCTGTGATTATTCCTCCACTTGTACTAATAATAGAAAGCCATATCAACCTTCCTCGGTCCAGTTTCATCACTCCTCATTCTACTGTTACAGTTGTTTTAAAATAATACTTAGCAGTATTTTGAGAAATAGGGTTTGTTTTAGTAACCTATCACTGTGTAACCTGCTGTCACAGACTTAGTGGCTTAAAACCACACTCATTTATTATTTTACGTTTCTGTAGGTGAGAAGTTTAGGCTCAGCTACCTTGCTGCAGTCGGTTCACATGCCTGCAATCCAGGCGTTGGCGTTTCTGGAGATTCTACGGATGAATCTGCTTTTTAGCTCATCCAGGTTGTTGGAGGAATTCAGTGTTTTGCAGTTGCAGGACAGAGATTCCTGTCTTCTTGGTAGCTGTGGGCTGGGGTTCGTTCTCACCTTCTAGCGGCTGCCTGCATTCCTCGTTGGATCGCCCCCTTCCTCCATTTTCAAAGCCAGCAAAAGGATCAAGTCCTTTTCAATCTTAGGGTCTCTCTGAATCCCTTTCTCCTTTTTCCTTTATGCCTTCTGGCGGAGACGTTTCTCTCTTCTTAAGGGGCCGTGTTATTAGACTGGGCCCACCTGTGTAATTCAAGGACATCTGCTCATTTTAAGATCATTTGGTAAGTCACCTTAATTCCAACTGCAGAGTCCCTCCACAGCAGTACCTGAGGGAGTAACTGTGGGAACGGAATCTCCCAGGGATATCTTTGGAATTCTGCTTTCCACAGTTGTTGTTTGATGACAAACTAGAGTAATGTAACTTGGGAGGGCCCATTCGGGAAAAGTTACATTTAAGTTTAGTTCTCAGTGACACAAGGAATCCTAGAAAGATAGGGAGAGAAAACCAGAAAAAGACCATGCTAATTGCAAGTACACCATAAAGCTGTAAGGTTCATATTTGATTGATTCAAAGGTCCATAAAGCAAAACAGATACCACTACAAACCAAAACAACAGGAATGTAAATATCTTGTATTCCAGACCTTAAATATTATAAGTACGTATGAATAAATAAGCAGACATCATGACTTGCCCTTCCATGTTCTGAAAACATGGTTGTAGGAGTTTTCCCTGTTTCCTTCCCTCTTACCGAATCGTGCCCGTCAGCACAGGACTGTCGTGTTTATTTCTGTCCAGTGTGTCCTAGCTCCCCTTCTCTCTCCCTACCTGTATTTACTGCTATAATTTGTATTTTCTTCTTAATCCCCCTCTGAAATTCAGCTCTTTTCCCCAAAATATTCTACGCAAACTGCCCTTATGACCGATGGTGACTTTCGCATTACTAATTATGATGGCCTTGTTAGATCACTCATCTAAACAGACTCCAAATTAGGATTTGAGGCAGATGATCACACTGTCATCATTGATATACTTTCTCCTCTAGGCTTCCAGAACAATCAGCCTTGCATTGTTTTTCTCCTGTCTGCCTGGAAGCTCCTTCTCTCATGTATGTGTTAGCTGCGCCTCCTTGCCCAAATCCTGTTCTCTAGAGGGTTCCAGCTCAGGGTTTTTAGACCTCATTTTCCATCTTAAAGTACTTTCTAGGTGATCTCATCAGTTCTCGTGGATTTCACTACCGTCTCTAACTTTACTCCTAAGATTTCTACTTTTCTTCCTAAAACCTGCTCCACTCATACTTTTCTACTCAATTAAGCCCGGGATCTTTGATTTTATACACCTTTCTTTCTCTGATCCCTTTCCTGTGGTGAGACAAGCTGTTACCAGAAGGGGTCCCGATCCAGACCCCAAGAGAGGGTTCTTGGATCTTGAGCAAGAATGAATTCAGGGAGAGTCCACAGAGTGAAGTGAAAGCAAGTTTTATTAAGAAAGTGAAGGCTTTTAAAGAATGGCTATTCCACAGACAGGGCAGCCCAAAGTCTGCTGGTTGCCCATTTTTATGGTTATTTCTTGATTATATGCTAAACAAGGGGTAGATTATTCATCCTCCCCTTTTTAGACCATACAGGGTAACTTCCTGATGTTGCCATAGCATTTGTAAATCGTCATAGCGCTGGTGGGAGTATAACAGTGAGAACCATCAGAGGTCACTCTCATCACCATCTTGGTTTTGGTAGGTTTGGACTGGCTTCTTTACTTCAAGCTGTTTTATCCACAAGGTCTTTATGACGTTGTGCTGACCTCCTATCTCATCCTGTGACTTAGAATGACTAACTGTATGGGAATACAGCCCAGTGAGTTTCAGCCTTATTTTACCCAGCTCTTGTTCAAGATGGAGTTGCTCTGGTTCACATGCCTCTGACAAAGCTGTTTGTTCTATCTTCGGAATATATCCAGATTATGTTCATTTCCTTTGCCACTGCCTAAAGTCAAGCAAGCACTGTCTTTCACTATCAATTATGGTAAACCCGTCCTAACAAGTCTCCTTGATCCTGCCCTTGCCTTCAGATATCAGTGCCTACCACATCTCTGACCTCTCTCCTATTAGTCTCCTCCCAGGGTGAGTCCTCATTATCTTCCTTGCTTTTTCTTGCAGATGCACCACCTGTTGACTCTGCTTCATTATCTTTCCAACAGATATTCATTTGTCCAGCTCTCTCACTTTCTTCACTTCTTCTCCCAAAAAGCTTCTCCTCGGAGAGGCCTTTCTTTTCACGCCACTTTACATTGCAATCCCTTGTCCACACCTGAGGTTTTGTATTTCCCTTTCCTGCTTTGCTGCTTCTCACTTACCTAACATCAGCCTAGCCTCTAAATTCTGTGTGAGAAGGTATTTTTGTCTGCATTTTTCTCACTGTCAATGCTAGATGAGAGCCTCAAATATAATAGGTGGTCAATAAATACTTAATGCTGAGAAAAAAAGAATAAAACATGAAAGTACATTGATAAATGGTGTGTTTTGGTGCTGGCTATAAAACTCTGAGGTAGATAGTACAGGTATTATTTTCTTTATTTTCCAAATGAAGGCAATTATATATCTTGCCCAAGGTCACAAAACTACTTAAGTATCAAAGATTAAACCAAAACTCAATTCTCTTGACTCCTAACCTGGTTTCCATCCCACTGCAATAGGTGCTAAAAATATAGTGTTGTCTGTCCTTGGGAGCTACAGTACAGCATCCCTCAAGAACCTGGAAATAAAGAAGTAAGATTGCCTTCGGAGAGTTACACTATGAAATCGACATGTAATGAATCACTTACCTTAAAGAGCTAGAATTGCTTTTAAACCAAAGGGACCATTACTGATTAAATGGTTTAACATTTCTAAAGAAAGAACATTTTAATAAAGAAAAGGCAGACATAGAGGCACTTCAAAAGGATTCTCTGAAGCGAAGTTGGGCAAATGAATCCTAGAGGCTAGAGTCCAAGCCAGTGAACTGTGAGAATCCCAGAACTTCTGGGGTTCATGGATACATCAGACTCTGGTAGCTAATGACAGTAAACATTTGATTCATCTGACCAACTCACTTCTTTTCAGAGAGGCCTTTCTCTGTCACCCCACTTTATATTGCAATCATGATCACAAAACAGCTTTATGATTAATAATTTTCCATGCAGCTCTGCCTTCTTATAGAAGAAAAATCCCTTGTAATATGTACTTCCAGCAGTCTGGTCACGATGTTAGTTATTTCTTATTGAAAATTAGTTGATCTTCTGATTGCATTCTGGCTTTTGTAAAGTTTACTTTTGGAAGAAGAGACATCCTGATTTCACTGACACCTGTATTCTGGTCCCTGAGATTGTACATTAAAAAAAATATATGTGTGTGTATATATTTTTATATACATATATATATGTATATATATACACACACACATATATATGTATATATGTGTGCAGTGTCTCACGCGTGTAATCTCAGTATTTTGGGAGACTGAGGCAGGAGAATCGCTTGAGCCCAGGAGTTCAAGACCAGCCTGGGCAACATAGCAATTAATCCAGGTAATTTTGGGAGGCTGAGGTAGGAGGATTGCTTGAGCCCAGGAGGTTGAGGCTGCAGTGGGCTGTGATAGTGTGTCCCTGAGCTCCAGCTTGGGTGACAAAGTGGGACCCTGTCTTTAAGTAAATATACACTGAATTGTGATTTTATGTATCAATCTCCCTTACTTGGTTATTGAATGTGAGTCTCTTCTGCACCTCCCTCACTTCCACTGAATATGGAGATGTTCTTAACATTTCAGTGTGAAACAAAATCAGCCACACCAGAACTTCCTAGCATCGTTCTGTACTCGAAGTGCCGCACAAGAGCAGCCTCTGAAGGAGGCTCCTAAATTAGGAAGGAAAGACAGACTTTTCTTTTTTTTTATAGAGTCTTAACAGAAGGTGTCAGGTGAAATTCAGCATTTTGGGAATAGTGGGTCAAGGATAATTCTGGGTTTCCATAGAAGGAAGGAATCGCTCTTGCAGATAAGACGCCATTGTTTTGGCAAGTTAGATTTGTATCAAAGGCAATGGGAAGGGCACTTGTGGTTAAGGTCACTTGCAAGAGGGAGCCCAGAGGAACAGCTACACGGAACTGGACACAAGAGAGGCCCAGAAGGGGAGTCTCAGTCTTTTTATGTCTCTCAACACAAGCAAATTAGGTTTCTAAGTCAGCCAGCTAGCGAGCCAAACACACACTTGGTAGCTTTCTGATTTATCAAGCACAGTTGGTCAGAAATTGTTTTTAATGTTTATATGTATGCATTTATATATGTTATGCTTTGGTGGTTTCTCCCTTTTAAAGTGTTGACTGATAGTTAACAAAGCACTCCGGGAAAATATTTTATTTCTAGCAAGAAAGCTTCCTTCCTTCTTTTTTGTTTGTTTTACTCCTGACTTGTCTTTTTTAAAATTATTTCACCTTGGAAAATAAATCTTAGGGAGGTTTATTGTGACAACTTCAAAATTCTGTTGTACTATAGTCAGATCTCAAATAAATAATTAATTTTAGGGAACAAAAAAGAGCAACATAAACATATCAAAACATACTGGCATTGTGATGGCATAAGAACACCTGAATTTAAGTCTGAGAGTTAAAAATTCCTCTTTAACATCAAGATATCACTCAGTTACCACAGAAATGAAAAATGAGCCATTGAAGGTGGATAGACAATGAGTGGCCTGACTTTCATGTTGGGCAGGAGAGAAATTGTGATGGCAGGTGAAGAGATTGATCATGAGAATGAGAAAGGGTAGCTCCAAGCCCAGGAACTGGGATCGGCAAAAATGAAGGAGAAAATTGAGATAAAGAGTTCCTTGGTTGAGAATCGTGAGGTGCCTCACTACAGTCACCAGCTATATTTCCCCTTGGCAAAGTGGCCGAGTCATCTGGGTTGAAATATGAGGAGGTCCCTCCTTAGACATCAAGAAGGTCTCATTTATCAACAAGTAGAATGGAGGATCACTGTCATAATTAACCACATTCTCTAATCAGCCTAAAGCTGTTGAGAGTGAATCGGGAAGGACTTGTTATATTAACATTCTAAGTGGAGAGAGCACAATATAATCCTGGGTCTCCAACAATAAGAGTCACAGGTATCAGCATTTTTCTCTAGCATTCTAGAGGAGCTTATTTTAAACTCGGTGCAAAGCACTACAGAAATGTGTAATGAATGATTTATGCTCTTTCTTTTTCTGGAAAAAAAAAAAAAAGAAAAATCAAAAAAGGCCTAGGATTTGAACATGTAGGCAGGAGTGACTATAGAAGTGTTGTCAAACCTCTTGACTCCAGGAGTAATGACAAGAGCTTCTTTACAATTCGTGCATCATTCTATTTCGTCAAAGATATTCTCATGCAGGTGGTCTGACATCGTGTGTCTATCACAGCAACATCAGCCCAGAGAGAGACATGAGTTTTTACATGAAACAGCGATATATTTTTTTTCCCATAGTCTAAAGTCAATGACATCCCGACAGGAGACATTGCAAGGCCATGAAGTGCTTTTCTTGTTCATTTGGTAAACCATGAAGAAATTAGAATGTGATTTTTTTTGTTTTTCCCAATAGAAGAAAACTATAGCACAGAATGAATAGTCTCAAAAAAGTTCAATGAGATCACTTGGACTCGGGAAGGGGAACATCACACACTGGGGTCTATCATGGGGAGGGGGGAGGGGGGAGGAGGGAGGGATTGCATTGGGGAGTTATACATGATATAAATGATGAATTGATGGGTGCTGACGAGTTGATGGGTGCAGCACACCAACATGGCATAAGTATACATATGTAACAAACCTGCACGTTATGCACATGTACCCTAGAACTTAAAGTATAATAAAAAAAAAAAAAAAAAAAAAAAAAAGTTCAAAACTTTTGCTTTTTAAAAAATGATCATATTATTGTTTTCATCTTAGTTTTTTGCCTTCACCATAATTTTTGGAGGGTTCAACCTTAGCAACATCAAAGTCATCAACTGAAAAGTCACCAGTGGGCATGAAGTCGTCCTATTGAGTTGATCTTCTGTTAATTCACCGTAGACCCTGGATGTGGGAAGTTTCTTCTCTTTGGGACAAGATGGCTAGAGAGAGAGTTCAGGAAAATGCAGATGGCGAGTTTTTCTTGATTTAAACAGGTCATTTCACATGGTCCATCACATAATCCTTTTAAATAAAGTAGTTTGTTGCAATAGACTTATTAATCTTGTTGGTCACGTGCTACCTGTGTTTGATTAAATCTCAGTGTTTACAACTTATCCACATAAGTATTTTCAGAATTGTTCTTTTAAATTCTATGATGAAGGAATAAATTCTTACTGGCTTAAACTTTTTCATAGGTTATAATCAGTGTTAATATTTATTTTTAAAAATGTTACTTTTACACCACCCCTTTATGAACCAGGTGCTCCAATGAGTATTGTAAATTTGTAGTCTCTCCTCTAAGAAATTTTCAAAGCTGTACATTGAACAGATGATATATTTCTGCGGTGTGGGCCACCCAAACATTTGGGGTGCTGTCAATAGTGTAAAAGATTTGAGCAATTACTGTTACTTGTAACAAAGTGAATTCTATCACAGTTCCTTGTTTTAGGTAAAGCATCGTTGGAAGAGGACCAAGCAGAGCTTTGGTCAAATCTGTCTTTTTTTGTTTGAATCAAGATAGGAAGTTCTGAAACAAAAATATTCAAAGGATAAATGTACTTGGTATCTAATGATTCCGCATGCCTCAAAATAGCAAAATAGTTCTTCCATACCTAGGGAACCTTTTTTTTTTTTTTTTTTTGAGATGGAATCTCGCTCTGTTGGAGTACAATGGCACGATCTTAGTTCACTGCAACCTCCGCCTCCCAGGTTCAGGCAATTCTCCTGCCTCAGCCTCCCTAGTAGGTGGGACTACAGGCATGCACCACCATGCCCGGCTAATTTTTGTACTTTTAGGAGAGATGGGGTTTCACCATGTTGGCCAGGCTGGTCTCAAACTCCTGACCTCAAGTGATCTGCCCTCCTTGGCCTCCCAAAGTGCTGGGATTATAGGTGTGAGCCACAGCACCTGACTGGGAACCTTTTTTTTTTTTTTTTTTTAAATTAGTGATTATTAATACTGCTCAGAACATACAATGGAAAATTTTGATGTAGATATTCTGAAA
Source organism: Rhinopithecus roxellana (assembly GCF_007565055.1). Classification (NCBI taxonomy): domain Eukaryota; kingdom Metazoa; phylum Chordata; class Mammalia; order Primates; family Cercopithecidae; genus Rhinopithecus; species Rhinopithecus roxellana. Next base: position 1,712,272 of record NC_044549.1, read on the forward strand.
TCTCTTCTTGGGCTAAACTTTAAGAATAGAAAATGTAGGCCGGGTGCGGTGGCTCAAGCCTGTAATCCCAGCACTTTGGGAGGCCGAGACGGGCGGATCACGAGGTCAGGAGATCGAGACCATCCTGGCTAATATGGTGAAACCCCGTCTCTACTAAAAAAAATACAAAAAACTAGCCGGGTGAGGTGGCGGGCGCCTGTAGTCCCAGCTACTCGGGAGGCTGAGGCAGGAGAATGGCGTAAACCCGGGAGGCGGAGCTTGCAGTGAGCTGAGATCCGGCCACTGCACTCCAGCCTGGGTGACAGAGCCAGACTCCATCTCAAAAAAAAAAAAAAAAAAAAAAAAGAATAGAAAATGTGTAAATGAATTACATTAATCACCACCTCTTCCCACCACTGCTCCTGCAACTCCATACGCTGAATTGTTTTTACTGAATTGTACTTTGAAATTATGCCCTTGGGCCACATTGAGGATCATTAGAAGAAAACAGCTCTGAGAAACTCATCACTTTATTTACTGTAAGATGTTGTTTGAGGATGTTGTTCTCTGCATTGCCCTTTGGGCACCTTTTGAGACCCCAGAAGAAACAGATCTCAAAGGACAATGCCAGGAATAGTCTTCTGTTTCCTGAGCAAGGAGTTGTTGGTCTCATGGACACTGAGAATCACAATTTTTTTTTTTCTTTTCCAGTTTACACTGGAGTCTAAATACAGAGCAACCTAGGGCACATCTCTACCCTTAGTACCGAATATTGCAGAATGTTTTCTCCTGGTCTCATCGCAGGTTTCATTTTATTGTTCCTTTGTTAATTTTCCTTTGCCTTGATGCGCTTGTTGACTTAATTTTATGTTGTGGAGTGAATTTGCATCTAAAGTCTGGAAAAAGAGTATAAAGAACCAAATTGCCTTTAAAATGTGAGTGAGACCTGGCACCTCTGGGAAACCAAAGGCCTAGTCTTAGATGAATAATTTGGGGAAAGATTGTCAATTGAAATGTCCATATTTTCATGAAGTCTCTCAGTGTGGACGTTTAGTAGAATTAAGGTGTTATCTGAATCAGAATCACTGAAAACAACACCCGAGCGTAGGAATTTTTTGGAATTATAACATGTATAATTAAAAGATGGCATTTCTGGCATAGAAAAGAGCAAGTCCAAATGCCCTGAGAAGGGAAGACACTTGGCATGGTTTGGGAAGAGCAAAAAGTCAACCATGGCTGGGACAGAATGAGTGAAATGGAAAGGTTTGGGAGATAAAGCTGAGAAGTAGGCAGGCCAGATGTCAGGCAGAGCCTTACAAACCATGATAAGATGTTGCATCCCACTTCAAACACACTAGAAATACCAAAGGTTTCTTTGTTAAGTCAAGTTTATTGAAGTAGAATTGACATACCGTAACATTTACTTTTTTTAGTGTATCGTTCTGTGGGTTTTGAAAAGCACATGGAGCCAGGTAAGCATCTCTGCAACCAAAACCAAAACATTTCTCTCACTCCAGAGTTCTATCACATACCTTTGTGATCAGCCCTTCCTCCCATCCCCGTACCCTAGGCGTATGGCACTGCTTTCTGTTGTGTAGTTTTGCCTTTTCCAGAATATCTGATAAATTAAATCATACAGTCTGTAGCCCTCTGAGTCTGGCTTCTTGCACTTAGCAAAATGCATTTGCTATTCATTCATGCTAGTGTGTGTACACCAAAAGTTTTGAGTGGGGGAATGATACAAACTGCCTTGTGTTGTATAGAAATAACTCCTTTGCTGTGGTAACTGTGGGATTGGGGTTTAGAGGTGATTGTAGCAGGTGAGATTAAGGGAGAGGATGGGTCACAGCAGGAAGGTGCTGAGCTGGGGATTTAGGAAATATGGTGAAGGCTCATCTATCGTGAGTGCTGGTGATGCAGATATGAGTAGCAAAGATAATTTTCTACTTGGGAAAAAATAATTTCAGAACATTAAATATTAAAAAACAATGAAAGTACTGAAAGAATTCATAGGAAAGTGTAATATAATTTTAGATTGAAGAAAAACTTCTTCAGCAAAACAAAACATAACAAAACGTGGGGAAAAATTCACAATATGAAAAAGTTAAATTTGCATAAGGTGAAGGCCACCATAATCAAAACTGTAAAGCTAGTGTCAGCCAGGGAGAAACATTAATAGCATATATAACCCAGTATTGATATACATGCTATTTAATGAGCAGCTAGCAATCTCTGAGACAGATAATCCTAAAGAGAAGTGGGCAAAGTGGAGAAGACAATTAACTGAAGAAATATAGATGTCCAATATACATATAAAAAGATGCTTATTCTCATTACATTTTGATTCAGCAATTCCACATCTGGGAATCCATTCTATGGTAATACTTGTGTATTTGGGCATAGATTGTTTTGCATCTGTAGGGAAATAAATATGTAAATGTTGGTGCACTGGCATAATAAAATATTCTGCAACCATTAAGAAGAATGAGCTAGATCTGTATTAAAAGAATGAGCTAGATCTCAGTTAAAAGAGTGCGTTAGATCATGGAAAGTTCTATGTTAAATGAAAAAGTTACAAAACAATTTGTTCAGCATGATTCTACTGATAGCTAAATAAAAAGAAAACCACTTTTGTGACTATGTGTGCATGAGAGAGAGAGGGGGGGAGAATGGAAAAGAGAGAGAGAAAGAAGGGGAAGAAGAGACAGAGAAAGAGAGAGTGAGAGAGACTAAATTCAAAGAAAAACAACTGTATGCACATCAAATGGCCAACAGGTTAATAGCAGTTCATATTCACAGAGGATCTTAGAATTGGGTTGGGTATGTAGAGGGAAAGAAATACATTTTTCTTACCCATCCCTGGGTTAATGACTGAGGCCCCTATAACAAAAGACAGATTAATAGAAAAACTTGCACATTTATTTAACATAAGTTTTACATGATATGAGACCTTTTGAAATGAAAACACAATTTATATATTGTTTTGGGGAAATACCCATTAGTTAAAATATGCAAGGAATGAAACCATACAGTCTCAGGAAAGTGGTTAATTCAGGGGGAGATGGCAAAGTTGGGCTTTGTTTCTATAATTTTTGACTATTAAAAAATATAAAGTATATATGACACGATATTTAAAGTTTGGTGAATCTGGATGATTGAAATATGTGGACATATTACTTTCTATTTCCTGATGGTTTGATGTTTTTGTTCTTAAAAATACAGAGAATATTTTGCTTAGATGATGACTAAAGAAGACATTATGGAGTCACATGAGGAAATATATTAAATATTGCCTAAAATAGGGGAAGGAAGAAGTGTTTAGTTTGGAGCAGGATGCTACCATTGTGACCTTTCTTGACTTATTATAATACGAACAGTAACTTGCATCTATTGAGAAGTTACTGTGTACCAGATACTTTGCAAAAGCCTTACCTGTACTTTATCATGTAATCCTCACAACAGCCGTTAGACGGCGCCATGGTTTGAGTCACCCAAAGTTCACGTGATGGAGACTTAATCTCCAGTGCAACAGTGTTGGCAGGGAGGACCTTTATGAGATGCTTTTCCCCAGTGCAACAGTGTTGAGAGGGGGGACCTTTATGAGATGCTTTTCATTTCCCTACCCAGAAGCTCTGCCCTCTGAATGGATTAATACTGTTATTGCAGGCATGGGTTCCTTGGCTTCCTTACCTCATGGGAGTTAAGTTCCTGATCAAAGGATGAGTTCAGTTGGCTCCTTTCCCTCTCTCCCTCTGTCCTGAGTACTCTCTCTCCCTGGCATGCCTTCCACCGTGTTACGATGCAGCAAGAAGGTCCACAACAGATGCCGCCCTTCAGTCTTGGAGTTTCCAGCCGCCAGAACTGTAAGACATAAATTTCTGATTTTTATATATTACCTAGTCTCGGGTATTCTATTATAGCAACACAAAACAGGCTAAGACAGCCTGTATCACAGATGTAGAAAATGGACATAGATTGGTTTAGAATCCTATTCATGGTCACCCAGCAGTCAAGTGACAGAACCAAGATTTTAGCCAAAGCCTTCTGACTCCCTTCAAAGCTTGTGACTCCAAACTTCCATGTTCTATAATAAATAGCATTTTCCTGTTGAGAAAGGAAATGTGGAGGAGACTGGTGCTAGCCTTAAATCACATGGGTTATTAGGAAATAAAGTAGGGAAATGGAAAGTAAAGTTTAAGGAATAGAAGAAGAGGTTTGGGCTAAAAACTACCTTTCCCTATGAAAATAAAATAACCAGAGAATTAAACCTTGAAAGATTCTGTAAGGGTTGGTGTAAAATGCTCGTCTTTTCACTTTCGAACTGGTAGTTCAAGCATAAGAAAGAAACACTATCTTCTCAGGAAGATCCTGTTTAATCTCATTGGAAATGCTAAAGGGTACACAGGTGTATTTGTTTGCAAGGGCTGCTGTAACCAAATACCACAAACTGGGTATTTGGTTACAACCAATACCGAGTTTTTGTTGTCAGCTGTCATAAATTGTCAGAATAATTTTGACAATTCTGGAGTCTAGAAATTTGAAATCAAATGTCAGCAGGGCCGTGTTCTCTCGGAGACTCTGGGTGGACTCTTTCCATGCCTTTTCCTAGCTTCTGGTGGTGGCTGTCAGTTCTTGTCCCTCCACTTGCCGGGGTTAGAATGCCAGTTCCTTCCTCTGTTCTCTCATTCTTTATTTGTTTCTTCCCATTGTCTTTGTATAACAACACTGTTTAGATTAGATTGAGTGCACCTTACTCCGATGTGACATCATCATAACTAATTTTATCTGCAACAAACTCACTTCCAACTAAGGTCAAATTCTGAGCTACTGAGAATGAGGACTGCAGCACGCCTTTCTGTGGGGCACAATTCAACCCGTAACAACAGGAAAACACAATAAAGCAATCATAAGTTTTATGTTTCATTAACTTGGTAGATATTGAGCATTTAAAATAAGTTAAAATATGTTAAATGTATAAATAACTATGTGTATATATCCACGTGCATCTACACATACAGTGTTTTATTTCTAAATAGTATATCATTTAAGTGTTTAGCAATTTTTATTATGTACTGAGATTTTATATCTAGATAACGATGTATTTAGAAAGAGATTTTTAAATATCACCCCAATAAAGAAACCAGTGGAAGAAAACAGTGTGACCTTTCCTCCAATTCCTTATTGAGAAGAGCATATAGTATTCAAGTCGAAGAAGTCGTTGAATAAATGACCTTTTGGTCAGGTGAATTATTATAGCAGGCCTGCAAGATGAGCACAATCATTGTAGGACAGTCTGTTGCTGAGTATGCTTTGTGTTCTTTTTCATTTAGTTGTTCTGTTTGGTTTTCCTTTATTTTCTTTTTTGACTGAAAACCTTAATGGAAATAAAATTGTTTCATGTGAAATGATTAGCCTCTTTCTCACCCTGACTTCCTGTCCCGACTTAAATAGAAAGCAGTACATGAGTATCTAAATAGGAATCAAATGTTCTTTGACAAAGATGCAAAAGGAACAAGAAAACAACTGGATTGTATTCGTTTCTCAGGGACACGTTCACTGAACTGCAAAAGCCGAAGCACCTGGGAAAATCTGCCTAGGCAGGCAGGGATGTGAGCAGTAATGGAACGTGCATCTCTATGTCAGCTTAGCTAGGAACCATTATAGACTGTGGCTGGAGTGTGATCAAGTAAGATTCAAAAGAGAGAGATTATTTCAGAGCCATATAGCATAAAACTAAAATGCAGAGAACAGATAAATGTGTGTGTCTGTCCTTTTAGGCAGAAAGCATCCGTTTTGAAAAAACATTTACCTGTGCTGATTTGAAGATTTCAATATGTGCCTTTCCAGAGTATTTGCAATTATCATTGTCTAGTGAGCCTTCAAAAATGAAGGCTTGCTGAAGAACAGCATTACCCGGAGTTTGAATGTGTTGTGGGTTGGGTCATCCACCAGAGCAGATAGTGTGGAGAGGGCATCTATAGACCACTAAGTACAAGAAAACATCTGAAATACCACCTTCTTTATTCAGCCCTTCGGTTGGTTTGTTTGAAACGAGATCTCGCCCTTTCACCCAGGTTGGAGTGCAGTGGCTTGATAACAGCTCAGTGCAGTCTCAAACTCCTGGGCTCAAGTGATCCTCTCACCCCAGCCTCCCAAGTAGCTGGGACTACAGCCACACGCCACCACACTCACCTCATGTCTTTATTGTTTATTTTCTGTAGAGACTGGGTCTTACTTTCTTGCCCAGGCTGATGTTTAACTCCTGGGCTCAAGTGATCTACCAAAGTGATCCAGCCTTCCAAAGTGCCAGGATTTCAGGCATGAGCCACTGTGCCCAACCTCAGCACTTTAATCAAAGAAATAGTAAGCTGCATAGATGCCAAGTGTAGAAACTGAAGTACTAAATCTCTGCTGTGTTTCAGCATTACTAGCGATGAAATCCCCTAAGTTTATTGAGCACTTAAAATAATACTCTCTAGTATCCAAGAGCCTGACCGACTCTATTAGTCACCACATGCAGGAAGCAGAGTGTCAGGGCGGGGGAGTGCTTAAATATTCTATTTGCAAATGCACTAAGTTGCAACGGTTAGAATGTAATGAAACCCCGCCAAATTTAGAAGCCCAGGAAGGATTTATTCTACCCCTAAGAAACTTATTTTGTATAAATAACAAATTCAGTGATTACAAATTTTGAATTTTTGTTTGAGAAGGAGGGTGGAGAGGAAAGGTGGGAGTAGGTAAAAATAAATCCATCTGCGTAATTAAAGTCGATGAACTTCGTCAGTATCGAGTATCATAAAATGCTATAACTGTCACCTTGGGCTTATACAGATAATGACAACTATCTGTGTTTTATCAATAAATTTCTTTGTGTTGGTTTTAGTACAAGCCTTATACGAGCACTGACAATGCTAACAGTATTTTTTTTTTTCCAGTTACGAGCAAAACTGTAACATGCGGTTTGCAATTAGCTTTAATTTCAAACTAAACATTTTAAGAAGCAAAGTAGTTTTTATGTGTACGAAGTTTCAAGATTCCTCTCCTCTCTGACTTTTTAAGCAAACTGATGTGTCTGGGCCCCACTTCCATGTTTTCGCAACTTAATTCTTAGCACTTTCATCTGATCACAGTCTGTATTTTGGGAAGCATCCAAAGGTTTTCTTAGGGACTTGAGGTAGGTGCTAAAATATTTCTGTTTACATTTTTTTTTCTGGCCACATTAGTTTCTTATTGGTAGTGAATGATTTTTCTTAACTTGGTGATTTTCTTATTATTAAGATTATGACTTTTTAAATTGCATAGACAAAAATTCTTAGTTTAAAATTCCATACCCTTCATTTCTATCAGGCATATCTATTGGTAATTTCACCAGTGTTCATGCTCATGCCCAGTTACTATTTCAATTAGCAAATTAAATGTACTTTTCATAAAGTACCTTTTTAAAGTAAGGTTGCCAGATTAAATGCAGTTTACCCAGTTAAATATGAAGTTCAGATAAACAACAAATAGTTTTGTTCCAGTTAAATTTGAATTTCAGATAATAGCAAATAGTTTTGTTTTCAGACATAATTCTTCACATAGTAAGTACCTATACAAAAAAAGTATTTGTTGTTCATCTGAAATCCAAATTTCACTATTTTTTCTTTGTTATTTATTTGTATATTTATTTTTGTCTGGAAATCCTACTATAAAGAAGCATAGGAAAATTTATTGGTTAAAAAATGTTATATATCAAGCTATCTGTCTTAGTTGGTTCAGGCTGCCATAAGAAAGATCTTAGGCTGAGTAATTTAGATACAGTCTATTTCTCACAGGTCTGGGTGCTGGGACCTCCAAGATCAAGGTGCCAGCAGATTCAGTGTCCGGTGAGGGTCTCTGCTTCAAAGTTGGCACCTTCTATATTTCCTCACATAGTGGAAAGGAGGGTCAAGCTGGCCCAGGCCTCCTTTATAAGGTCGCCAATTCCATTTATGAGGGTGGAGTGCTTCTGACATAGACATCCTTGGCCCTGACCTCTTAGTACGATAGCACTGGGGATTAATTTTCCAGTTGGAATTTTGGAGGGACATGAACATTCAGACTGTAGGATTATCTCTAAAAATGTGTGTAATTGACTCCATTACATTTCAATGATTAGAGAAGGAAGGGTAAATCCAAATTTAAGATCTTGTGACTTTGATTCATTAATTCATTTTACAAATGTTCACCAAATGCCTAAAATGTCAGGTCCTAAGGGATGAGCAAAACAAATTTAATTCCTGCCTTAATGACATTTATAACTTAATGGAGAAGAACATTAACGAAATGTTCTCACAAATACGTGGTGAACTGTAATAAATACAATAATGGGGAAGGATAACATTCATACAGGGGAATGTGTTGGAGAGGGAAAGTCAGGCAAGATTTCCCTGAATAAGTGAAATTTGAATTGTTAAAGAAAAAAAATCAGTCAATGATACTTGTTAAAGCACAGAGAGGCAGACTTTAGTCAGGTCTATTGCAGTAGACATAAGGACCATGAACATGGGATTTTGCCGTGGGTAGATAAGTTGAAGAAAACTCCAAATGTAGCATGCACTGCACAAGTGGTAATTTATAGCCAAGAAGTAGAGTGGGGGGTCAGTGCATGAAAAAAAGCTAAGAGGAAGCATCTGGAGTAAGAAAGATTCAGGCTAAACCAACCTAACAAGAATCTTGCTGAAGACAGAACAGGGTGATGAGATATCATCTGAGGGATGGTGGAGGATGAAGAACCTGCTCAGATATTGAGAGTGATCAGATATCTGTGGTGGAGGATTCTTGCTAAACTGACTTAGGAGGATTCTTGCTAAAACTGGATTTTATAAGGAAGTACACAGGAGAGCTTAGGAGAAGGAGGCTGACTGAATTTTAGTTAAGCAAAGGATAATTGTCAGAACTAAAACCGAAGCCCCAGTGGGACGAAATTAGGCAAAGAACATTGTATCAGTCTGTTCTCACACTGCTAATAAAGACATCCCCAAGACTGGGTAATTTATAAAGGAAAGAAGATTAATTGACTCCCAGTTCACATGGCTGGGGAGGCCTCGCAATCATGGTGGAAGGCGAATAAGGAGCAAAGTCACATCTTACATGGCGGCAGGCAAGGCGGTGCATTGAGAGCAACTCCCTTTTATAAAACCATCAGATCTTGTGAGACTTATTCATTATCAGGAGACCACCACAGGAAAAACCTGCCCCCTGTTATTCAATTACCTCCCACCAGGTCCCTCTCCCAATGTGTTGGAATTATGGGAGCTACAATTCAAGATGAGACTTGGGTGGGGACGCAGGGAAACCATTTCAAACAGGTAGAGGAAAGGAAGTGAATTTATATGCAGATGAGGCATCAGAAACAAAAGAATTGAAAGTATGTGTCAGGTTGAACCCAGTGAGCACAGAAAGTGTTACTAAAATTTCTGCTAAGGAAGTCTGTAACCAGATTAAGTGTGACTCAGCCAGCCCTTTCCACACAATGGAAGGATCTACCAAGATTTTAAAAGACTAATAAGATTTGCATTTGAAAGATGAATCTAGCTGCTCCAAAGCCAGAAGATTGTTGTTGAAGTCACCATTTATAAACCGTTTCCTGGTGGCCTGTATATTCTCGCAGCAAAAAGAAAATGAGAGCTCAGTGTGTATCAGATATTGGCAAACTGTTTCCATAAGGGGCTGGATAGTAAATGTTTCAGGATTTCAGGCCGTACTATCTCTGTTGCAAGTTAATAAGAAAAAGGTATAACAAATGAATCCAAGATTTATGTGACAATAGAGCCTTCAGAAATGAAGACCTAAAGATGCAGGGAAAGCTATTTGTTTTTCTGCTAGGGCTAGTGTAGAATGGACAGCCGTATAGAAATGTGACTGGACAAAAGGATATGATTTAATGATAATAGACTGAGGGTGTGGCAAACCCAGCCAGGCCTGTCCAGAGACTTCTTAATCTGTCTGTGTAATATTTCTTCCTCCCTGGTATAAGGCGCGGCCCCACTGGAATGAGGGTCTTCAAGGAAGAAGGGGGAAGGGAGAGAGTAACCTTTCTGAGTTTTATGACTTGCTGTGGGAAGAGAGGGATTCAAGTTTGTATGACCTGCCTTGGAGAAGACGAATTTTATTTCCTGTGAACTCACTATGCGGGAGAAAGGGGAGCAGGAGACAGGGCCTGGGAGAAGGGCAGACAGAGGCTTAGATCGGAGGCCTTCTAATTTCCTTTAGTTCAAAGTCCTCGGGATGCCAAAGCATTATATTTTGGGGTTTTCTCTTCTGAGCCACAACAAACTAAAAAAATGAAAATCATTTTATGTTAGCACAAGTTGTATGAGGCAATTGAAGCCAGCAGGGGCTGACATCTCCTATAATGCTTGATTGCTGATGTCTTTCCAATGCTTCTCAATTCTGGGTGGATCTTAAATTGTCTTCACTTTTCTTCCCTGCTATATCAATCTTATTTTCTGATGTATTTGTTTATCTACTGGTGGTTCTCAGCTCTGCTCCCTGTCATCACTTGTTGAACTATATTCTCCATGAGTTTTAGTATTATCTAGTCTGGTGCCTCCCGGGCAGTGTTCATGACCTCACAAATGAGTCACTTGTTAGCCTTGGGGCACCAGGTCAGAGTCTGATGAGGCTTTGGATGGCTGGCCACAGCGATCATACATAGCTAAGAGTGGCCTCTTTCATTTTGCTTGGCAGTATGAGTGTCTTACTATTTTCTCTCTATGCATTGACTTGGAAACACTTGGAAAACCCTGATCAACTGTAAGGGAGAGAGGCAGTAACAGGCATATTAGAGGTTCTCTGGTTAAGGAAGTAGATATTGAAAAGAGAACCATTTTGGGGTCAGAACACTGGTTCTCATATACCAGCTGACATAACCTTGGGCAAATAGTTTCTCTAAGCTCAATTGACTAATTCGTAATAAGAGAATAATAATAGTTGAACATAAGAAGTAACTGTTATGCTTTTTTTGAGAATATTTAATTAGATAATACTTTTAACTTCTAGTATGGTGGTGAGAGGAAAACTTTCTCAACTTAGGTGTGTGTGATGGGAGAGGAGGATGTGAATTAATTGACAGCAGATAAATTAACAGGAGAAAAGTTTTCATTCATGTGCATGTGGGAAGCAGGAGTACTCAGAAGTCAGTAAACTGCTGAATAGCCAAGGATAAGCAGTATACCTAGTTAATGTCAGGAGTTCGAGACCAGCCTGGCCAATATGGTGAAACCCCATCTCTACTAAAAATACAAAAGTTAGCCAGGTGTGGTGGTGCATGCCTGTAATCCTAGCTACTCAGGAGGCTGAAGCAGGAGAATTGCTTGAACCCAGGAGGAGGAGGTTGCAGTGAGCTGAGATTGCACCATTGCACTCCAGCCTGCTGGGTGACAGTGAGACTCCATCTCAGGAAAAAAAAAAAAAAAAAAAAGAAGAGGTTCTAAGAGTTCAGTGGGAAAGTATGGAAGGTTCTACTATTGTTTGTTTGTTTGTTTTCATCCTGATGCTAATGGAGTTTTCTTCTTGGCTGAAAGCTCCACTGAAGGAGGGTTTGTGGCAGCGGGATTTGTACATCCTTATGTTAAGGGTCTGTCTTCTCCCAAGCAGGAAACCCCCTCAGAGGGGAGTTAGCGAGAGCTATTTTTTGGGAGACTCTGCTTGAATTTAGATAAGAATTTTTTTTTCTTCTTGCTACAGTTAGTTCAGATGTTTTCAGTTTAAAGTAATACTTACATCAGTCTGGTGGGTTATTGGTCCCTTCAGTAGCAATAGTATACCTTGTCTAAGTCACTGTTCTATTCCTACAACTAGACTCAAAAGAATTGTCTTCCCTTAGAAAGATCCATCACTTTGTGTAACACTCACTTTGTGTACCACCAGTTAAGTTCAGCAGAGGACTTAGGTGTAGAAAGGTATTTCAGATTTCTTGGCAAACCATTCACATGGCCAGTAACAAAGTGCATCATGAAATGTGAATCACTTTCACATTTTTGTAGTGGTAAGAGGATGCTCTCATGGTATAGCCCAGCGTGAACTAAAATGCATGACATGACTTATTCTAACCAACCCGATGAAATGGAGATGTGAATGGAAGCTCTAGGCAAAATATTACATGATGTATTTCATTAAAGAGGAGAAAAAAGTATTGACTAGCAGAATTTTAAATATCTGAAATCTGAGGTTGTGGTAAGGACTAGAAAAATTATTTTGATTGCAGAAAATTTTTTTTCTCCATTTCTTTTTAAGGAACAGTTCAGCATAAAATAACAGATACTGCAGGAATCAGTCCAAATGATTATATTCTGCTATTGTTATAACAACTGAAATGAGAATACAACCAAAGTGATTTTTTTTCTGTTGAGTTTGTAAAAAGAAGTAGATGTTATATTAAATTCACTCATCCACCCATGGATCTTTAGAAAAAAATAGTTTGAAAAAATATCAAGTCTTCTAGAAAATGAGACCAATCTGGTCTGCATATTTCTGGTCAGGATGCATCCTCTCTACTATAGACAATGCTCGTATCTACTCAAAATCCATATGTTGAAACCTAATCCTCAATTTGATGGTATTAGGAGGTGGGACTTTTGGGAAATGATTATGTCATAAGAGTGAGGCTCTCATGAATGGAATTAGTGCCCTTAGAAAGGAGGCCCCAGAGAGATTTTCTGTACCATCAGCCATATGAGGACTCCGTGAGAAGATGGCCATCTAGGAACCAGAAAGCAGGCCCCCTCCAGACACCAAATCTGCCTGCATATTGATCTTGGATTTGATAGCCTCTCAAATTGTGAAAAATAAATGTCCAGGGTTTATAAGTGTCTTAGTCTGTTTGTGTTGCTGTAAAGGTATCCCTGAGACTGAGTAATTTATAAAGAAAAAAATTTGATTTGACTCACAGTTCTGAAGGCTGTACAAGAAGCATGATGCCAACATCTTCTTCTGATGAGGGCTGCAGTCTACTTCCATTTATGACAGAAGGCAATGGGTAGCCAGTGTAGAGGTCACATGGCCAGAGAGGAAGTGAGAGTGAGAGAGTGGAGAGAGAGAGAGAGAGAGAGAGAGAGAGAGAGAGAGAGAGAGGAGGGAGGTGCCAGACTCTTTTTAACTGCTAGTTCTTTCAGGAATTAATCATGAGAACTCTCACAGCACCCCCCACACCCACAGTCCCCTGGAATTAATCTATGCACGAAGGGTCCACCTCCATGATCCAAACCCCTCCCATGAAGCCCCACTTAAAACACTGGGGATCAGATTTCAACAGGAAATTTGCAGGGGACATTCAAATTGTAGCAATACATTGCACTGTAAGTTATATTGTGTTACGATACACAAATCTCAAACAGATTTAGACACTCTGAAATCCTTTGCCTGAACCTTCTGTATCATAATCCTGCTGCCCGCTGTTGATGCTGTACACATGCCACTCATTGGAACTGCAAGACCGCCAGGTTACTATATGATCATATTTCTGTGTGAGTATATACATTACAAACCTGCAAGCAAGAGATAGGTACATAACTCTTATTGAAATTATGATTAAGCAAAGTGAAAAGGCCATAGTCTTCAGTGTCCTTTCTCTAAGGAAATGGCTAGAGTTTTGCTTTCCGTCTGTTGATTGTGCGAGTATCCTTGGAGCACGGCATTTCTTCCCTCTCCCCTTCCAAACCCCCGACCCAGGAGTTAGTGGTGGGTTTCTAGTGCACACTCTGAGAATCATCTCCCACTTTGGAAATGATGATAACTCAGAAAGGATCATAACGGGGCTCTTGATAGTTTTCAAAGATAGGTAATAAAAAGAAGACATCCAACATGAAAAATTAAAGGTATTATGAAGATGCCAAGAGATATATTCTTTGTTTTACTGTAGAATTACCAGAAGGAAATGAAGAGTTCCAGCCTTTAAGAACAGGCAACAGTAATTTTCCATGGTTCTGTGGGACACACTATGCTTAGCAATGAAAGTGTGTAATAAACTCTCTGGATGAAATATTACCGCCAGCTTCCAGAACTTTATTCTGTTTACCCTCTCCGTGGGATTCTGCTTTAATGTTAACTCTTAGAATGCTAAGATTTGCCAATGTCTGACACTTCCAGTTCATCAGTTGTGGTTCTTTATGTGAATATTTGACTAGAGAGCTTCAGAATGTTATAACATTCTGTAATGGAAAGGGAAAATTAGTTTTTGGATGATAGTTTAGTTTTATGGAAAACGAATTTTTCTTCCATCTAAGAATATTAACCTATGAAATTATAAGAGACAAAAGGTATATTTTTTACAAATAGTGAAGTGTTTCTAGTGTCATCTGCCTTGTCTGAATTTTCACATCATGTAAACATTTTCTTAGAGCAGTTATGATTCACAAAACAGTGTTTGTCTGTTAAACAGATTGTGGTTATAAGCTTTTCAAGGGCTTAATTTATAATTCTCTCCAGCACCTTGATTCTTTATGCTTTGTCTGTATTAAATTTCCATCATCTTTTTCCTTTTTTCTTATTGACATTATTTGGGGGTCAAAACATACATTTTTTTGTCATTTTAATAAAGAAAATCGAAGCTATGCATCCAAGAGCACATATGAAATTATTCATGAATATGCATTTACATGTGCAAATGTATGTATAATACACTTAATATGTGCCTATATCATTGAAAAACTTTGTTAATAACAGGCTTTGGGAATCATGTCTGTGACATGAAGTTGAAACAAGATGAAAAAACTTGAGCACCAAATTTGCTCATTGGTGGTTAGCAACTGTGTGGAATTTCAAGGATTATTTCCTCATTAGCTGATACTGCTCTAGGTGTACTATATTTAATGTTATAATTTGCTGAATATACTAATGTTCAAAAAAGAATACAATTAAAATATTAGTTAATATGCCCACTTGAGGTGCAAGCACATTTTATATGTGTCTCCGCATAATTCCTTGTTTATGTGTGCATTTTAATGGTTTATTTATATCTTATGTTCTGTATCTTTTGTGATATTCTCAATACATTTAGCTACTTAAATTTGAAATGTGAAAATTATTATTTCCTTCCTAAATTGATCTTAATTATAATAGAAAATTTTTAGTGCTTATTATAAATGTCAAAGTTGGGTCTTTATCTTTTATTTGACAAAATTCATATATATGAGTACATGCATAGTATAACCTTTAGTCAGCGAACACCCATAAAGTCACCTTACTTGAGTTAATTAATTCAAAAATAATGCATTCACTACTTACAGGGGTGTTAAAATTTTATCTTGCAGTGGGGTTGCAAACTCTCACTGCAAATCCCTTAAGCATTGGCAAATTACAGTTTCACATATAAGTGGTAGAACTAGTATCCTGTGCATTCAAGAAAAGCCAGTTAGAGCAATGTGGTCTAAGGTGTGGCCAAAGTTATCCTGGGACTAGAGTGAAGCAGGTGAAGTGCCTGGGATGTGCTTCTCACTCTTCAGTCTCACAAGTGCCCATCCTATTCTTGAACAACCCTGAAAGTTGGTCAAGGGAGGTGCCTTGGGGGCAAAATTTAATGAAGGCCTCACTCTCAGGATCATGCATCTGTCCCCTGAATTTCATACTTGCTACACAATTGTCTAGGTCCTGGACTGTAGCAGGTTTCCCAAAATGTATACAGGGTGTCCCACCTGTGTCACTGAGCTGCAGCCAGAGGCAGTGGATGCATGCAGAAATGAATGAAAGTCTCTTGGAAACTAAGCGATAGTCTTGTATAACGTTGAGTGAAGCTAGCTGGTATGTGGATGTAGGCCATAACTGAGCACTTCTAAGGCAAGTTGCATACTTACCTGAAAGTGCGGACCGTTTTCGGTAGCTGTGTGTTTGTAACTATGGGATCCCATAGAGCCATGCTCACTGTGAGAAATAAGGGGTAATTTGTGCTGCCATGCTCACTGTGAGAAATAAGGGGTAATTTGTGCTGCCAATGAAAGTGTGTAGGACTCTTGATGTTGAGTCCCTGCAAGAGGATACTGGAACTTGCATTGGAGGCTAATTTAGGATTCTATGGGTAGACTTAAGCCAAAGACAATATGAAATTGTCCAAATGGTTTAGGGTTTTCTTTGTCCCAAGAGTTATATTCTTGAAAGGAGTTATTCACTGGCCTATGTGTGAATGAAAATATGGGCATCTATAGTTAACGTATTGGGCTTTAGTGTTAGGAGACAGTGATATTTGAAAAGTCTTCCACACATAGTGAAACCATTAGTAATCAAGATCTAGTGAATAAACTCAGCCATCTGCAGAGCCTCCTAAAACGCTGTGTTTAAATCTATTGTAGATGCAACAAGAGTGATGCAATTCAGAAGACCAGGCTATTTTCCTTTTTTTTTTTTTTTTTGAGACGGAGTCTGGCTCTGTGGCCCAGGCTGGAGTGAGCGGCGCCATCTTGGCTCCCTGCAAGCTCCGCCCCCCGGGTTCCCGCCATTCTCCTGCCTCAGCCTCCCGAGGAGCTGGGACCACAGGCGGCGCCACCTCGCCCGGCTAGTTTTTTGTATTTTTAGTAGAGACGGGGTTTCACCGTGTTAGCCAGGATGGTCTCGATCTCTTGACCTCGTGATGCGCCCGCCTCGGCCTCCCAAAGTGCTGGGATTACAGGCTTGAGCCACCGCGCCCGGCCAGGCTATTTTCCAGAAAGCTGTAATGCTCTCAAATGTCTTGTAATGTTTCTGAAATAATGGTTGAATTGTTGTAACAAAAACGTGGTGGTGTGAAAAAGTCACAAAAAGGGGAACCAAAATTTAAAATTGCTGGTGCATATCCTGGAGCTAGTATGGGCTGTGGTTCTCGATCTAGATCATTGCTTTGCTCTCCTTAGTTTTAGCCTTTGTATATAAAAGGTGATAGTCATACTACATTGCTCGAAACTGAATTCACATTTTGGCACATCTCACTTTACATTGGAGTCTCCTCAGTAGCATAAATGAGCCTGATCATCTCTCAGTATATTGATGAAGAAAATTCCTGGATGTGCTAGAATGAGGGCTCCGATTTTGACTTGGTGTTGAAGCCCCTTGTTAGTTGCCACTGTCTCTCATTCTGTTTCTGTTGCCGCAGCTTTTTGCTGCCTCCTTCCCTGGGCTCGCGGCAGCCTGATGCCTTGCAGGTTGAGTGTACTGGGTTATCCGGTGGGCTCGTTCCAGTTTAGATCCTGCGGAAGCCTGTGCTTTAGAGGAGGGATCAGCAAACCATGGCCACATTCGAGTCTGGCCACTGCCATTTTTTGGTATGGCCCGTGAGCTTAGAATGGTTTTTCCAGTTTTAAATGACTGAATAAAACTTTAAGGAAGAATAATACTGTAGGACCCATGAAACGTGATGAAAGTCAGGTGTCAATGTCCATAAATAAAGTTTTATTGGAACACAGCCACACTCACTTATTTTTTGTACTACCACAGTGGAGGTGAGCAGAGACAGAGTTGACAACAAGAGAACACAATCCCCACAAAGCCTAAAATATTTACTGTGTAGACTTTTACAGATCTCTGCCCTGGATGGTCCAGGGAAATGTGCGGAAAGTTTCCAGGAAAGCTCTGACGTCTCTGCAGTTTTCCTACAGTTCAGTCGTCAAGGGCTGGAAAGGTGTGTTGTGGAAGTGCATCCTGGAAAAAGAGCAGATATGAGGAGGAAAGCAAAGGGAATAACGGTGGTGATATTATTTTTTTTTCTGGTTTATGTTGACAATCTTGAAACTGAATCAAGATTCAAACTTCTAAAATCAGATTCCTGTAACAGTTGTTAAAAATGTTTTGTGTTCCAGGGATAAACTTGATGATTTCATGTGTGTGATTCTGATTTATGAGCAAACAGAAACACCAGCCCATTCACAAAAGTCGTCTCAAAACCTCATTATGGACTTTTCTGAATGATTGTTTGTTTTGATTAGAGTGTCTCCCCTACAAGCAGTGCTTTTGATAGGGTAAATTTAAAATCTCTACGTTCAAAGTCTTTATTCTCCTTCTGTTTCTTCTCTCTTCTCCCTTCTCCTGCCTTCCTTCTCCCTTTATATTTCCATCCACACTAGGTGTGAAACACTGGACAAGTTACTTAAGTTCTCATCTACTCTCATTATAAATAAGAACTTACATAGTAGGGCCTTACTTACATACAAGGGCTATTTTAGAAACATTAAATAAGAGATCTGTAGTCCTCAGCATATACATAACATAAGTAACACAGGCAAATTTTGATTCTTATAATGTGAATTTTCTTGTGAAATTAAGATGAAAGTGATTCAGAAGTGCTACATTAATAAGGAAAAAAATAGAAGTTCAAAATACATTTACTATTCTATAGCTACATAACACTCTATTCTTGTGAAAGTTTAAGAATGGCCAGGTAAGTATTTTGGTTATCAAACCTAATATATGCTGGGCCATTTGGGTCATGATTTTTATCCTGGACCATGCATGTGTTACCATTAAACATTTTCATTCGTCATTTACTAGCTAACAGCTAAACAAAACTAGTTGTTTAATGCAAAATCACCAAATTGCTGCAGTAGTCACTTGTAATAAATAGCAGAATATTATGCTGCCAATAATTACAGGTGATTAATATTTTCTGGTCAGTTTCCATTCCAGGATTTGAGTTATGTGGATAACTGGAACAGTCTACCTTTTAGAGTGGCAAAATCTTAATCCACATTATGAGTTCTGTATTGTCCTTCTGTGAATATCTAAAGCTAAAGAAAGAATTTAGAGAGTATAAACTACATTGAAGGAGATTTTAAAAAGGGGGAGAAAGTGAAAGAGGAGGAAGGAGGGGGAGAGTGAAGACGTGAGAGTGTAAAGGCGGGGCAAAGGAGGGAGGGGGCAAGAAAAGAAAAAGGGAAACGCATTATTAAAAAGTGCCCGGTTTAGGCATAGTCAATCCCTACATCAGGAAGAGGGTATTATACAGAAAAGTGATGCACAAATCAATATCGTCTCTATTTTGAGGGCTACTAAAAGAATCCTTAAGCTTTCTTTCCATTTCTGACTTTGATGTTAAGACTTCTCTTCAGATGTTATATTTTCACTATATTCTATGTCATTTATAGTTTTCAGGAGAGAAAGAAATAAATATGAGGTCCCATACTGAAGCTGAAAATTTTTAATCTCTTGGACAATAGATAATCATGTCACTGTGCATAAAACGTAACGATCAGTAGTAAATGTATAAAACCAAGTTGCTTAAAGTCATAGAATAATTACTTCTACCAACTTTGTAAGAAAGAGTATACTATTTTTACATAAAATGTAAATGAAATTGAAATAGTGTCTGTGTTGAATGGAAATATACGATTCTCTCTCAGAACAGGGAATCAGCAGAGCCTTGGAGGAGGATCTTCCATGGTGCTCGTGGTTTGGGTGAAAACTATTATCATTGGATTTGCATTAAATGAAGTTCCTTCCTCTTAAGATAGGATGATTGGCAGGGATTAAGGCTTTATTACTAAAAGATTTCTATGCCAGGCTTCTCTTTTTCATGAATAATACCTACCCCCTTATTTATTAATGGTATTTTTGACAGCTGACAGTTCAGGAAGTATATGTGCTTCTGTATTAACTATTAAAGTTCTCTGTTGACGTATAGGTGGAGATGGCTTATACATTTTCCACTTACTTGACCAGGTATGTTAAAATCTTGAGGAAAAATTTGTTATAATAAAATGATAATTAAAGCAAGACATGTGGAAGTGTAAGAGGGAAATATCCAGAGATTATCAAGCCATATTTAGTTGTACCTTTTCTGGTGGTATTCCATTTCTGTGATTTTAAAAAATATATCAATGATGAGTTGACTAGATACAAATGTTATTACTTCTGGAGTTCATTTTGGCCTTGTTGAAGTTAAACAGTTCTATGGAAATGTACATCTGTCTGTCTGTCTATCTAATTTGCTTAGTTTTACTTCTATAAAACAAGACTTCATCTTTATTTTTCCATTTATTAATATTGTATTTCCATGATAGGGCTTCCTAGCATGTAAATAAATCACCCTTCTGAAAAACAGTAGTGTTAATATCAAAATTGCGAGTGAGTACAAAGAACATCATGCCAAGTGAATGACTTGTCTCCAGAAAAGCTGCCTCCTGGTGGAAAGGGGAGCTGAGCAAAACCTATGTTTTGATTGTGTGTATCAGATGGATTATAGCTGCCAGCAGTCCCCTCTCTCGGGAGGAAATGCACAGGATGGGTGTATCCAGAGGAAGGAAAAAGGGTCCTCTCCCCTGCCCTGCTCTCGTCTGAGCCTGTACCTGGCATTTTCATTCCCTCCCACAGGGGTGATTATAGAGCAGCCTCAACACCAAAGCAGGCTTAAAAAATAAAAGGTTGGCCGGGCACGAAGGCTCATGCCTGTAATCCTAGCACTCTGGGAGGCAGAGGCGGGAGAATCACCTGAGGTCAGGTGTTCAAGACCAGCCTGGACGTGGTGAAACCTTGTCACTACTAAAAATAAAAAAATTGGCTGGGTGTGATGGCACATGCCTGTAATCCCAGCTACTCAGGAAGCTGAGGCAGGAGAACTGCTGGAACCTGGGAGGCAGAGGTTGCAGTGAGCTGAGATCATGCCATTGCACTCCAGCCCAGGCCGGCAACAGCAAGACTCTGTCAAAAAAAAAAAAAAAAAAAAAAAAAAAAAAAAAAAAAAAAGATTGGACTAAAGGAAAAACCAAAACACAACCTGAATACAGTCTTCAAAATTATTAGGCCAGTTATGCCTCCTTTTAGTTTTTTGGTGTTTTCAACAAAAATATCCTAAACCGTGAAACCTGGGTTTGAGTCAGGAATGAAATAATAAGTTGGAGTGACTGGGCTAAGTTCAGTGAAGGAAAGGAATTGAGAGATTTTTCTTAGGAAATAGACAACTGTTGACAATAAATAGTTATTAAAAATATATCTCACTGCAGTGTCAGCCATTTATTTATTTTTAATTAAGAATCTGTTGACCTTTTTGGCCTTAAATAATTGTGTTAAATAGAAAATATTGCCGTTTAAATGTCTGTGTAGATTACTATCAACTATAATTCAAGAATATGCTTCCTTAAAGATTTTGTTAAGTTTATTTTCTGGATCATTTCTCAATGGCCTGATTCTTAATTTGGTCTAAGTGCTATTTTCTGTTGCCTTTATAGAGTTTACCCCGTTGGTTTAAAATACGCTTTGCTGCCAATTTACTAAGATAGTAGCTGAGATGTACTGACTGAATTACTCTTAGTTGCTGGTATCCTAATTATAGAATCCTTTACTAATCTAAAAGTAATTCAGCAAAAATACTTGACTCAGTAAATTCTTATTTTAATCCTTGTATTTCACTATAAAAAGATATTTTAAAATATTTATTTGAAACAACCTTTGCTTTCAGTACAATAAGATATATGAATGGTGCTGGGCATGCTGGCTCATGCCTGTAATCCCAGTGCTTTGGAAGGCTGAGGTGAGAGGATTGCTTGAGGCCAGGAGTTTGAGGTCAGCCTGGGCAACATAGCAAGACCCTGTCTCTACAAAAAGTTTTTGAAAAATGAGCCAGGTATGGTTACATCTGCCTATAGCCCTGGCTACTCAGGAAGCTGAGGTGGGAGGATCATTTGAGGCCAGGAGCTATGATCGTGCCACTGCACCCCAGCCTGGGCAACAGAGCAAGACCTTGTCTCTAAGAAAGATATATGAATGGAATTAAAATGTTTTCTTGGAGCCTCTTGTCATTGATTTAGAAAGTCTGTTTAACCTCTGTCCAGTTCCCAATGACAATAGGATGTTTTTCTTTTCTCATTTATTTTTTCTGTCATATCATGCAGCTGTCACAGAAATAAAGGCAGAAAACTACATAGGTGAACTTTTTCAATTCTAAGATTGTAATTCTATATCGAACAGAACTTCACTTTTAGTGCTTTCCAAATGATGGTGCCTATTTGATTTCCTTTAAATTTTTCTCCTTACACATGACGATTTCACTTGTGTTGACTAGTAATCTTTGGTTTAACCCTTCCACACTTTTTAAGTCTAAAGTTTAACCCTCTAGACATTTTTTACTATGAAACTGTCTAAACTAGAAACATGCTAGGGTTCAAGTTAAGATAATGAAGAGTCATCTGGTATTAATGGGAAACAGGAGTATGTAAAACATGAGGTTCTCAACTGTTTTCTTCCTTTCATTCTGGAACAAACATTGATGTGTGAGATATTCCCATGCATTTGAGAAACTTGGCATAGACTGTACTGCAGCCCTACCCCTTTCCCACAACTGTGCACTGCTCACACTTTCTCACCCCTCAGCACACACATAGAAGAAATAGTACTGAGGTGCTTAGTAGTAGTTAAGAGTGACGTCACCGATGATTTCAGTGCTACATTTTAGCCAGAAAAGTCTAAGGTAGGCCTAGGAAGCCCATTCAGACCAAGAGATCCCTTTCTCAAGTAGGTCCTGTTTGTCCCTTGAGTTTCTATGGCTCTTTGGCATCCACTGGGAGGGCGATGGACACAGTCCAGAAAATATTCACAAGAATAGCTGCTGATAGCAGATCCCATTGTCCATACAGTTGTACTATAAAAGGCAAAGGCAAATGAACATTACAATAGGCATTATTTAACTTTCTTTTCTTTTTTTGAGACAGAGTCTCACTCTGTCACCCAGGCTGGAGAGCACCAGCACAATCTTTGCTCACTGCAACCTCCACCTCCCAGGTTCAAGTAATTCTTCTGCCTCAGCCTCCTGAGTAGCTGGTATTACAGGCCTGTGCCACTACGCCTGGCTACTTTTTTTGTATTTTTAGTAGAGACAGGGTTTCACCATGTTGGCCAAGCTGGTCTCGAACTCCTGACCTCAAGTGATCCACCTGCCTCAACCTCCCAAAGTGCTGTGATTACAGACATGAGCCATCGCACCCAGCTTAACTTTCATTTTTTTGAAGTTTATGTCCACAAGCTAAAATTCCTCTTGATTTTGCATTACAGTTAAAATATCACAAAGCATCGTTGAAGAAGTTTAGGTGCTCAGTTCCTAAAGGCCCTTATAAAGTCACTTTCCCAGAAAGCCTTTCCCTTTTCTCCCTAGCCTGGTTGCATATCCTTGGTATATGCTTTGAAAGTCCAGCATTTAACACGCCTTGATCTTGCTGAATGTTAATTACCTGCATATTTTAAGAATCTCTTACCCCTGCATCCTCCATTAGACCACAAGTCCATTGACAGTGTGTACTCAACACTAGCAGAGGGCTGGGCTCAAGTTGTAAAACATGTGTGACTTTGGATATCATAATATCCAATGACCATCCACTTGCCAATTCTACCCTTTCTATTATTCAATTGGTATAATTCTGCCTAGCAGGAGTATTTTAATTTAACTGCCATCATTTTCTGAAAATAATCATACTACATCTATGAGAAAGTGTCACCTAAAATTATTTCCTCATTCTCATTAAGTAGAAATTCCTAGGCCAGGTTTATTTATTTGTAAATCTAATAAGTTTAGGTTTAAGAGTTCTTGTTTACCAAAATCAATTATGTGGTGATTTATGAGTTTGACCAAAAGCTGATTTCCCTACTTTATTTTAGAAATTTATGTCTTCAGTCTATATTGTTTTTATATTTGGATATAAAATAAATTTATCTTATTCAAAAACATAAAATTTAAAAGTATAAAAGAATGAAATTCAAAATTCCAATATAAAAGAATAAGCAGTAAAAATTATCTTGTTCCCCTAGCCCATCCATTGCTCTTTCTAATGGCAACTGATATCTTGGTTATTCCTCCTAAAATATTTTGTGAAATATACCAACAAGTTCATATACTGTGTAAAAGGCACATTAGTTTATGCCCTTTGAAAAACAGATATCGATATACTGGACATATTTTTGTCCTAGAAATTTTTATATAACATATTACAGTGATCTTTATCCATACCAGAGAACATCCTCATTCACTTTTATAACTGGATAAGCATTCTATTACATCTTGTATCCAAGCTGAGTGGTGTTCGTTGTGTTTCATGTACGGGATACAAATCCAGCAGGAATTTACGCACAAGTCAAAAATGTCCCCAAGACCATATGAAATATATGAGACCTCTATCCTTGGCAGGACCGACTGTCCATTGTACCGTGTTGTTAAAGTGACTGAAGGTTATTGACTTACTGTAATAGGAGTTAGATATCTGATTTAGTTGAGTATATCCATTTCAAAAGGAAAACCCAGGACTTTTGGTGTTTAATCCTTTTGTGAACCTTACCTTAATCCTTTCCCATTATACTGGACATATACAATACTTAATATCAGTGACTAATGGTAGTAGTTATTCAGCCTGGCGGCAAAACAGAGCAGTCCAGAACTAATCAGCAAGATACAATCAGATAGATGCCAGAGGTGAGGGATAATTTTTATTTTCTCTGTTCTGAGTCTCTGGAGTTTCCTCTTTGCAGTAATTTAGGTCATGTCTACATTTACTGGATGAAAGATTTATCTGTTGAATTCTTTAAATGGTGGCACCAACTAAATCTAGTTATTTGCAACAGACTTTAGAAAGATTAATACGTTCTATGCTTTTTAAGAAAAGGTAGTATAGATAAGACTTGTCCCTTTTTATTTGAAGTTAGAATGAAAGTAACACTTTTGAAAATTACCATTGTCATATTGCAACTCAATGGGTAAGTATTGTTCTCCCTAACTTGAAGGTTCAGCTAATACTTTGTTGAGAACTTGCACTTTGCCAGGTACTATTTTCAGAGCCCTACCTGTATTAACTCTTGGATTTCCTATAACATAGGTGATGATTTTATCCCCATTTTATAGAATGGAGGAACTGAGAAGCAGAGAACTTAAGGGCTTGCTCAAGAAAACAGCAGAACCAGGATATTGTAAAGCCAGAATTAGAAACAAATAAACAACAACAAATAGGACATTTGGCTCCAGCGTCGTTGCTTTTTATGGCTACATTTATGCAACCTCTCAGAGGAAACTCTAGTTCCGAAAACTCAAAGTCAGGAACCTGAAAAGTGGCAAAGCCAGGATTTTGAACCCAAATCTGACGTCAAAATCTGTAGTTTTACTCACTGTATAAATAGATATGGATAAAGAAAGGTATTGATATATAAATGTCGGTAAATATATTTGAAATAGGCTGTGTGGTTTTGAAGTGGGTGAATTTTCTGTTAGCCATCTCTGAACCAGTGTTAGATTTCTTGAACTGTTTTATGATTCCATGTCATGGTTAATGATGCAATTACTTCTGCATAGCTGTCTGAAAAAAATCTTTACTTAAGATCCGTTCACTTCATGTTTCTTTGCTAAAGTCTTCCCTGGCCATGCTTTCCCCAACCCAGCATGCATAACAAGTCACGATTATTAATCTCTCCTTGATGTCACTTCTGTATCTTCTTTTTTTTTTTCTTTTTTTTTTTTGCTCTTGTTGCCCAGGCTGGAATGCAATGGCCTGATCTCAGCCCACTGCAACCTCTGTCTCCCGGGTTCAAGCGATCCTCCTGTCTCAGCCTCTCAAGTAGCTGGGATTACAGGTGCATGCCACCACGCCCAGCCAATTTTTGTATTTTTAGTAGAGACAGTGTCTTACCATGTTGGTCAGGCTTGTCTTGAACTCCGGACCTCGTGATCCACCTGCCTCAGCCTCCCAAAGTGTTGGGATTACAGGTGTGAGCCACCATGCCTGGCCACTTCTGTATCTTTTTACATAACTTAGTTAAGGTACTTACCAATACATGCATGCCTTTTGTTAATCTGTGATACCTTTAAATAAAGTATGGTGACTTAATTTTGTATCCAAAGCATGTTGCATGCTGGCTGACTCCTGGTACACACTCAATTAAAAAATGTAGCAAGTCTCTGTGAATGTGTTCTGGTTTGAGGGATGCCTGATTTAAAAAAAAAAAAAAATTAAAAGTCATGACTCTGACACCATCCTACATTTGTCTAACTTAATACGTCAGTAGCTATAATGAATTCGAGCTATATAACTTGAAGAAATGTGATATTGTTTGATAAAGTAAAATACAGAATAAAATCTTTGTACGTCCTTTGTTCAGATGAACATTTTAAAGATAATAAGCGATGTTTATCCCTCGTCCCCGTGTGTGGATCACCTGTTATATCTCTGAACTCTGGTACTCTGAAATATCTCTTCCTGACCCGTTACTTCACTTCAGTACACTGCTTCCCTCCTGCAGAGCTTGCTTTCGGCTTCATCAGGATCTCTCCCTGTTGCATCCACATGCCCTTTCCTAGCCTTGGTGCTCCCGCTCATCCTCTCGATGACAGCCAGCTCAGACTCCATCCACCTTTCTGGGTCCCCTGAGAGAATCTCAATCCTGTGTCAACTCAGTTGTTAACGCTCACCCTCCACCTCTCGGCTCACTGCATACAGGCTGAGCATCTGTCTTTTCATCCCCAGGGAGAAGCAGAGTTATGTGGATTGCCCTAAAACACTCAGGAAGGACTGAACGGTTAGTCACTTCTAAAGCACTCTTTCTGTTCCAACCCTTTAGCTGTGTGCCTCTGTGCAGTAGAGAAGTGAGTCTGCTAATATTAAATGTGTGAAGCAAGGAACGTTTATCGAAGGAGATGCCATCAGTGAGCCACCTGAAGCGGGATGTTATTTGTCTTGTACTCGGCACCCAAACCAGAATATCTTGGTTTTTTTGGAAGAAATCAAAATAATACAAATTTTACTTTGGAAGATGAAACACACTAGCATGTCTGATTTGTTCCTTCTTGATGATCTGTCCTCCTGGAAGTATGACAGTGTTGACCTAGATGTATTGAGTTCATGGAACACAAGCCTATTATCGTTCTTCTCTGTCATATGGAAAGAGGAGAACTGAGAGATTGAGAAAAAAGTGAAAAGACAGAGGACCCAAGTGTAACATCGTGTTAAGACATTTTTGAAACTATGCAACGAGAAATAAGTATCAAAAGAGAAGAATGAAAATCAGTGAGTCACAGTTAAAAAAAAAAGACAAGGGGATTTTTTAGAATTCAAAAATTAATAGAATTGGTAGTGCTTTATTTTCTTATACATTATTTATTTAATGATACATAAAAGTTCTTTGGCTAAAGTGCACCTTCTTTCTTCCCTCCCTCCCTCCCTTCCCTCCCTCCCTCCCTCCCTCCCTTCCTTCCCTCCCTCCCTTCCTTCCCTCCCTCCCTCCCTTCCTTCCCTCCCTCATCACAGGAGTGAGTGTTACAGAGGTTATCTCAATGGTTAATCTGTATAAAGATGAATATTTCCTGTATTTCTCTCCACTGCTTAGCACTGTCTCAAATGGCAGATGTTTTAAACCCTGATCTCTTGATGCAGCCCCACCCCACTCCCAAACTCAAAGAGAGTAAAGTGAGTGTTCCTTTCTCTTTCTCCCCTCGAAACTTGCAAATCCCCACCACTACCCTTGCCATCCCACCCATCACCATTTATTTCTAAAGCAGGCATTTAGAATAATCAAGACAGCATTCTGGCCAGGCGCGGTGGCTCACGCCTGTAATCCCAGAACTTTTGGAGGACGAGGTGGGCAGATCACCTGAGGTCAGGAGTTCGATACCATCCTGGCTAACATGGTGAAACCCCGTCTCTACTAAAAATACAAAAAATTAGCTGGACGTCGTGGCGGCGCCTGTAGTCCCAGCTACTCTGGAGGCTGAGGCAGGAGAATTGCTTGAACCTGGGAGGCAGAGGTTGCAGTGAACCAAGATCACACCACTGCACTCCAGCCTGGACGACAGAGCAAGACTCTGTCTCAAAAAAAAAAAAAAACAAAAAAAAAAAAAAAAAAAAACAAAAAAAAACATTCTTACACTTCCTGTTTCCATAGAATCTATAGAAGGTCTGAAGTATCTAGGATGCCCTGTTAGTCCACAAAGCCATGATCAGATTTCCAGTCTCTTGAGCCCCTAGCTTAGATCGTCAGAGGCACAATGCAAGACAGTTTTTAACAGAGAAAATGTGCATGAAGGGCCTTTTAAATTATAGCTTCTAAACTTCCAGTATCCTTTCAATGATTTCATACTCTTGACTATTTTTGCATCTTCCTGACATTTGCAGTTCCCTTGAGGCATATATTACAGTACACACACTACCCATGGTTAGAGAATCACAAGTTTAGATATTTGTGAATGTTTCAGCTGTGAAGAAGAAAAATGACTTTAGGCAAGGGTACTTGTGAACATCGTCATTGAAAATCTCAGACAAGTCCATTTGCATATATCCACATATGTGAGCACTTGGTTGATTCTTCCCCTTTACTTTTGCTACTATTTTGTTTTGCTTTAGATCTTCCTTTCTCTTCACTTATTTTTGAACCAGAGTACATTTATCCTGGACATTTTCTGATGTTTATGGGGGGTAAGGGTCTACATGAAACTTGATGCCAATTGACATGAAATCTATTTTTCTGAAGAGAAATTTGAGGTATCTAGGAGAACGCATTTCCAATCCCTTCCCACCATTAACATGTATTAAATGCCCAAGCTAAGTTTGTCCTTAATGTTTGCAGAGAACCTAAAATCTCTGGAGGAATCAGCTATTTCAGGGTCATACCATCAAAGGAACACATGAAATGAAGGTTACTGAGAAACAAGCTTTTTTAAGTGAAGGCATAAATGACAGCGCTGCTCATTGAGGAAAATGTTCTGTATCATAAGAGCGAATGTGGAAATGGACATAAAAATAAATTCAAATTTAAAATTACACTTTGTGATTAAAAATTGAGAAAATTTGATAGGCCCTTTAAAAAACACCATTAAATGAAAACATTCTAAATTATCTCTCTGAAATAGTTCAAACATGCCCTTTAAAACAAAAAAAAAATAGTCTTTTTTTAGGTGTTTTAAGTAATTCTCTTTTACTTTTTTTTTAATGTTTAAAAAAAATTTCAATAGCTTTTGGGGTACAAGTCGTTTTTGGTTACATGGTTGAATTGCGTAGCAGTGAGTCCTGAGATTTTAGAGCACCTGTCACCTGGGTAGTGTACATTGAACCTAATATGTAGTTTTTCTCCTTCACCCCCCTTCCCAGCCTCTTTCTTCTGAGTCTCCAAAGTCCATTTTACCACTCCACTCTGTCTGCCTTTGCATCCCCATAGCTTATCTCCCACTTACAAGTGAGAACATACAGAATTTGGTTTTTTATTCCTGAGTTACTTCACTTCGAAGAATGGCTTCCGTCTCCATCCATTTGCTATAAAGACATCGTTTTGTTCTTTCTTATGGCTGAATAGTATTCCATGGTGCATACATACCACCTTTATTCCATGGTGCATACATACCACCTTTATTCCATGGTGCATACATACCACCTTTATTCCATGGTGCATACATACCACCTTTATTCCATGGTGCATACATACCACCTTTATTCCATGGTGCATACATACCACCTTTATTCCATGGTGCATACATACCACCTTTATTCCATGGTGCAT
Organism: Rhinopithecus roxellana; assembly: GCF_007565055.1. Lineage (NCBI taxonomy): Eukaryota > Metazoa > Chordata > Mammalia > Primates > Cercopithecidae > Rhinopithecus > Rhinopithecus roxellana. The sequence goes on from NC_044549.1 coordinate 1,741,681, forward strand.
ACATACCACCTTTATTCCATGGTGCATACATACCACCTTTATTCCGTGGTGCATACATACCACCTTTATTCCGTGGTGCATACATACCACCTTTATTCCGTGGTGCATACATACCACCTTTATTCCGTGGTGCATACATACCACCTTTATTCCGTGGTGCATACATACCACCTTTATTCCGTGGTGCATACATACCACCTTTATTCCGTGGTGCATACATACCACCTTTATTCCGTGGTGCATACATACCACCTTTATTCCGTGGTGCATACATACCACCTTTATTCCGTGGTGCATACATACCACCTTTATTCCGTGGTGCATACATACCACCTTTACTCCGTGGTGCATACATGCCACCTTTATTCCGTGGTGCATACATACCACCTTTTTTCCGTGATGCACACATACCACCTTTATTCCATGGTGCACACATACCACCTTTTCTATTCCATGGTGCACACATACCACCTTTATTCCATGATGCATACATACCACCTTTATTCCATGGTGCATACATACCACCTTTATTCCATGGTGCATACATACCACCTTTATTCCATGGTGCATACATACCACCTTTATTCCGTGGTGCATACATACCACCTTTATTCCGTGGTGCATACATACCATCTTTATTCCGTGGTGCATACATACCACCTTTATTCCGTGGTGCATACATACCACCTTTTCTATTCCGTGGTGCATACATACCACCTTTATTCCATGATGCATACATACCACCTTTATTCCGTGGTGCATACATACCACCTTTATTCCGTGGTGCATACATACCACCTTTATTCCGTGGTGCATACATACCACCTTTATTCCGTGGTGCATACATACCACCTTTATTCCGTGGTGCATACATACCACCTTTACTCCGTGGTGCATACATGCCACCTTTATTCCGTGGTGCATACATACCACCTTTTTTCCGTGATGCACACATACCACCTTTATTCCATGGTGCACACATACCACCTTTTCTATTCCATGGTGCACACATACCACCTTTATTCCATGATGCATACATACCACCTTTATTCCATGGTGCATACATACCACCTTTATTCCATGGTGCATACATACCACCTTTATTCCATGGTGCATACATACCACCTTTATTCCGTGGTGCATACATACCACCTTTATTCCGTGGTGCATACATACCATCTTTATTCCGTGGTGCATACATACCACCTTTATTCCGTGGTGCATACATACCACCTTTTCTATTCCGTGGTGCATACATACCACCTTTATTCCATGATGCATACATACCACCTTTATTCCGTGGTGCATACATACCACCTTTATTCCATGGTGCATACATACCACCTTTATTCCATGATGCATACATACCACCTTTTCTATTCCATGGTGCATACATACCACCTTTTCTATTCCATGGTGCATACATACCACCTTTATTCCATGATGCATACATACCACCTTTATTCCATGATGCATACATACCACCTTTATTCCATGGTGCATACAACCACCTTTATTCCATGGTGCATACATACCACCTTTATTCCATGGTGCACACATACCACCTTTTCTATTCCATGGTGCATACATACCACCTTTATTCCATGGTGCATACATACCACCTTTATTCCATGGTGCATACATACCACCTTTATTCCATGGTGCATACATACCACCTTTATTCCATGGTGCATACATACCACCTTTCTATTCCATGGTGCATACATACCACCTTTATTCCATGGTGCATACATACCACCTTTATTCCATGGTGCATACATACCACCTTTATTCCATGATGCATACATACCACCTTTTCTATTCCATGGTGCATACATACCACCTTTTCTATTCCATGGTGAATACATACCACCTTTATTCCATGATGCATACATACCACCTTTATTCCATGATGCATACATACCACCTTTATTCCATGGTGCATACATACCACCTTAATTCCGTGGTGCATACATACCACCTTTATTCCGTGGTGCATACATACCACCTTTATTCCATGGTGCATACAACCACCTTTATTCCATGGTGCATACATACCACCCTTTATTCCATGGTGCACCCATACCACCTTTTCTATTCCATGGTGCATACATACCACCTTTATTCCATGATGCATACATACCACCTTTATTCCATGGTGCATACATACCACCTTTATTCCATGGTGCATACATACCACCTTTATTCCATGGTGCATACATACCACCTTTATTCCATGGTGCATACATACCACCTTTTCTATTCCATGGTGCATACATACCACCTTTATTCCATGGTGCATACATACCACCTTTATTCCATGGTGCATACATACCACCTTTTCTATTCCATGGTGCATACATACCACCTTTATTCCATGGTGCATACATACCACCTTTATTCCATGATGCATACATACCACCTTTTCTATTCCATGGTGCATACATACCACCTTTTCTATTCCATGGTGAATACATACCACCTTTATTCCATGATGCATACATACCACCTTTATTCCATGATGCATACATACCACCTTTATTCCATGGTGCATACATACCACCTTAATTCCGTGGTGCATACATACCACCTTTATTCCGTGGTGCATACATACCACCTTTATTCCATGGTGCATACAACCACCTTTATTCCATGGTGCATACATACCACCTTTATTCCATGGTGCACCCATACCACCTTTTCTATTCCATGGTGCATACATACCACCTTTATTCCATGATGCATACATACCACCTTTATTCCATGGTGCATACATACCACCTTTATTCCATGGTGCATACATACCACCTTTATTCCATGGTGCATACATACCACCTTTATTCCATGGTGCATACATACCACCTTTTCTATTCCATGGTGCATACATACCACCTTTATTCCATGGTGCATACATACCACCTTTATTCCATGGTGCATACATACCACCTTTTCTATTCCATGGTGCATACATACCACCTTTTCTATTCCATGGTGCATACATACCACCTTTATTCCATGATGCATACATACCACCTTTATTCCATGATGCATACATACCACCTTTATTCCATGGTGCATACATACCACCTTAATTCCGTGGTGCATACATACCACCTTTATTCCGTGGTGCATACATACCACCTTTATTCCGTGGTGCATACATACCACCTTTATTCCATGGTGCATACAACCACCTTTATTCCGTGGTGCATACATACCACCTTTATTCCATGGTGCATACATACCACCTTTATTCCATGGTGCATACAACCACCTTTATTCCATGGTGCATACATACCACCTTTATTCCATGGTGCACACATACCACCTTTTCTATTCCATGGTGCATACATACCACCTTTATTCCATGGTGCATACATACCACCTTTATTCCATGGTGCATACATACCACCTTTATTCCATGGTGCATACATACCACCTTTATTCCATGGTGCATACATACCACCTTTTCTATTCCATGGTGCATACATACCACCTTTATTCCATGGTGCATACATACCACCTTTATTCCATGGTGCATACATACCACCTTTATTCCATGATGCATACATACCACCTTTTCTATTCCATGGTGCATACATACCACCTTTTCTATTCCATGGTGAATACATACCACCTTTATTCCATGATGCATACATACCACCTTTATTCCATGATGCATACATACCACCTTTATTCCATGGTGCATACATACCACCTTAATTCCGTGGTGCATACATACCACCTTTATTCCGTGGTGCATACATACCACCTTTATTCCATGGTGCATACAACCACCTTTATTCCATGGTGCATACATACCACCTTTATTCCATGGTGCACCCATACCACCTTTTCTATTCCATGGTGCATACATACCACCTTTATTCCATGATGCATACATACCACCTTTATTCCATGGTGCATACATACCACCTTTATTCCATGGTGCATACATACCACCTTTATTCCATGGTGCATACATACCACCTTTATTCCATGGTGCATACATACCACCTTTTCTATTCCATGGTGCATACATACCACCTTTATTCCATGGTGCAACCACCTTATCCATGGTGCATACAAACCACCTTTATTCCATGGTGCATACATACCACCTTTATTCCATGGTGCATCAACCACTTTATTCCATGGTGCACACATACCACCTTTATCCATGGTGAAAACATACACCACCTTTTTCCATGGTGCATACATACACCTTTATTCCATGGTGCATACACACCTTTATTCCATGGTGCATACATACCACCTTTACCGATGGTGCAACATACCATTTTCTTTCATGGTGTAATACCACTTACTCCATGGTGCACACATACCACCTTATATCATATCACCTTTGCTAATATCACTTTTCTACTACTCTAGTCAAGGCATTTAACTAGCTTCCATATCTTTGGATTTGCGAATTGTGCTGCAATAAACATACGCGTGCAGGTGTCAAAAAAGATCTATTTGTAATATTTCATTCCTAGTTGCCAACATGCCAACGAAATACCTTTTCTTTAAGACAGAGGACTTAAAATTGATGCTGAATTTTTGTTTTTCTTGTGTTACTTTTTACAAGTATCTGCAAGTTTCTTTCTGCTAGGAAGCATAAAATAGACAACTATTTGCATATGCATTCAAAATGACTTTTGAATTATGTCTTATTTTCATTAATAAACTTCAGCTACTTCATTGGAAATAATTTTATTACCACCTTGTATATAGTTGGTAAGAGACTCTGGAACCTCTTCTTAGCATGTTTCCTTAGACACATAATTTAACCTCAATTTTCTCAGCTGTAAAATGAAAATAATAATTGTGCTTTCACTCAAAAGCCAAAGTTTAGACATACACTGTACTCTAATATGCATGATGCTCCATAATAAAATAGCTATTATTATTATTTTGCTGTAGAGAAAGATATATAAGGAGTTAGGTAACATTAAAATTTGGAAACAAGTTTTCCATATGTTTTTATTAATTAAAATATTTATTTTCCTCTTTTGTTGTTTTATATATTTTATGCTTTTACGGTCATTGCTTGAATGGAAGTTTGAGGCTCAAACTTGCAATAAGTAGAGCCAGTTTTAATTGTTTATGCTGCTGATACTGCACTAGTCTTTTTTTTATTAAGTTAAATTACTTCTCAGTGTGTGTCCCTGTCTAAATGCTTCAGAGTCACTCGGTTCCCTCTCTCCCATCGCACTAACCAATTGTTAATTCATGTTAATCTTTCATCACTGTTTTCAAGACTCGCCACTTTTCTTCGCCATTCATCCACTATTTTAATTCAGGCCTTTCTTAGCACTTCCCTGTATTACAAACTTCAGTTGTGTCTTTGTGACCTGTCTGTCTCTAGCTTCAAGCCATTTTTACTATTATAGTTATAAGAAACAAACGAATGATTTCCTTCATTGGGGTCGGGTGTGGCAGTTCATGCTGGTCATCCCACACTTTAGGAGGCTGCAGTAGAAGGGTTGCTGTCACTCAGGAGGTCATGACCAGCCTCGGCAACACAGCAAGACCTCTCTACCAAAATTTTAAAAATTAGCTGGGCATGGTGGCACACATCTGTAGTTCCAGCTACTCCAGAGGCTAAGACAAGAGGATCACTTAATCCCAGGAGTTTCAGGCATCACTGCATTCCAGCCTGGGCAACAAAGTGAGACCCTGTCTCTTAAAAAATAAAAAATTCTTCAATGATGGCCAAAGTTTCTGTCTATGCTATTCAATGTTACTTATGTTCATGATCTACTTACTGACTGCGTACCACACCAGTTTGCCTTCTGAAACTTCACTGCCCAGCCATACTGACCTGGCCATACTGAACCTTTTATTTCTACCATTTTTAGCCTCTGCTGCTTCTTCATATTGATGCTGGTATCCAGGCAGATTCCTCTTTGTTCTCCCTCTGTGTGTTTGTTTGTTTCTGCCTGCCTAGTTCCTTCTGTTTCTGTCTTGGAACCTCATGCCTTTATAATTTCTTCCATAAAATTCTTACCCCATCAGAAACACTGCAGTTTATACCCAGGCTTGGTTAATCTGAAACCTGTGCTCAGGCAGCTTCCACTCTTCCCCTAGTACAGTAGTTCTTACTGTGGTCCCTGGACCAGAAGCATCAACACCACCTGGGATTTTATTAGAAATGCAAATTATTAATTACCATCCCACCTACTAAATCAGACAGTCTCAAGGGAGGCCTGTGTTGTTACATAACTTCAGGTGGTTCTAGTGAACACTCAAATTTGAGAACCATTGCCCTGGTAAAATCAGTCACTCATGAATCATTGTTTTGAATTATTTTAAAAATCACTGGAATGATAATATAAAAGTTAAACATAGGCCCATTCTTATATTAAGATATATATTTTATCAACAATTTTGAGATTTCCATTTTACATTGTTATAATAAATCTTCAGATTGTTTAATTGATACCTGTTAAGTCCTCATTTTTTCTTTTCATTTATTAACAAATGAAAATTATATATATTTATGATGCACTAAAGTCTTCCTCACTGTATTTTTAATGTTCGACCACATTGAACTTCCAGGCCTATTACTGGGACAACTCAAAGTTTAGTTGAAATTAACTATTTTTTTGATTTGTTTAAGTCTCTAAAGGTAGATATATTGATTTTGACCTGACAGCTATTACCTTAGGATTCTACGCTTTGCCATGGAGGAAAAGAGGTTGACTAAGTGCCTCCTTTGAGATACTTAAGATTTAACATTTTTCCTTTTCCTCTACTTCATTCATACTTCCTTTCAACAGAAGAAATTTTTCATCCTTTATGTAATTTTTAATATTTCATAGATGTTTATCACTTTAGTTTTCATAAACTTGCAAACATGAGCTCAAATTAATGGCTTCAAAAATAGGATGTTAACTGTATGTGTTTAGGGGGGAAGAGATAATAGTTAGAATACTCAACTAAATGAGTTCTATCAAATATTGGAGAAGTATTTTATAAAGAATTTACTAATTGAGAAATGTAAAATATGCCACCTTGAAAATTTTCAGATGTAGTATGGTGTAAAATATGTTTGCAATAAACCAAAAAAGGGTGGTTAGTTTTTCATATACCCTCTTTAAATATTTGGTCATGACAAATCTATGTGATGTTTGGATGGAGATTAGTACTCAATTATTTCCCAGAGTGCTAAAATCTAAATGTAGGCCAACCGAAAGTCTTTAAATCAGATGTTTATTACCTAAAACTGAAATGTATTAACTAACCTGTCCCAGATGCTCTGATTAAGCTTGGTCCTCAATGGCTGGTGTGCATCGACTTACACTAAAGTTATTAACCTAAGAATCTTCCCAGCAAGTCCATCTCTTTCCTGATATTGCAATCTGTGAAGCTTGAACAAATGTTGTTTTTCTTCAATGTTATTTATCTAAAAAGGAAGTCCAGGAGTAGAAAGGATTCCTGATACTCATTTCTCATTTGGATAAACCAGTCCTCTCTGAACAAGGAAATAAATACCTCTCTTCAACTTTTAGAAGCAATTGAATGACAGCCTTTTAGTCGCCTATAACTGAGAAGATTGTATGTGACTTAAAGACACAAATTGTACCTTACTAGTCTATATGGCCCTCGACCCAGGACTTCGCCTGAAATATAAGTGATACTCAATGAATGTCATTTTAACACATAAGATAATAAATTAATGAGCAGATATAGACCTTTTTAAAACTTATATGACATTTTGCATGCTCCTTATAAAGTCACAAAATATATGTAAATAAGATGTAATTAGAATTTGTGTTAATGAGAATTTAAAATATTGTGATGTACAAAATGACTGTAGACTTTATTTACAGATGAGATACTATCAATTTCCCTTCCCCCATTGTCACCTCTAAACATTTCCATGATTTCAAAGCTGTTGAGTTCATCGAATTGTTAATTCTTCCTTGGAGGCAGTGCATTCTCTGCAAAACAGAAACACTCTGGCTCTGTGGTGTACAATACACTTCAGATATGAAGGGTTTTTTGTTTCCTTGTTTTGGTTTGGTTTTCTTTTAGACGGAGTCTCTCTGTTGCCCAGGCTGAAGTACAGTGGCATCATCTTGGCTCATTGCAACCTCCGCCTCCTGAGTTCAAACAATTCTCCTGCCTCAGCCTCCCGAGTAGCTGGGATTACTGGTGCGCACCACCACACCCAGCTAATTGTTTATATTTTTGGTAGAGATGAGGTTTCATTATATTGGCTAGGATGGTCTCGAACTCCTGACCTTGTGATCTGCCCACCTCTTCCTCCCAAAGTGCTGGGATTACAGGCATGAGCCACTGCGCCTGGCCCAAATATGGAGTTTATTTGCTTGTTTTTAAACATTTATTACAGAATAATGTGAGTAATTTTAGTCAGTAATGTGCTGTTATTTTAATATTCAAAATTATTATCATTTAAAATCTTTTCAATATCCCATTGTAATGTTACCCAGGTGACGTTTTAGTGTGGCAGTGTGCAGATCTAGAACATTTATCTGAAGGTAAATAACTTTGAAACGGAGTTTAACCATGATTCAAAGCTAGGAAAAAGCCCATTCATCCTGATGTATCTGAGGAAGTCTGTCCTCTAGAAACCTGTTACACCTATTCGTATGGAAAACTTAGCTTGAATTCGACAAGTTTTTCATTCGGTGAGGTCTTTGGGATGAATTCCTCAAGTGCAATGGACACCTCCATTGAGAACCCTCTCAGTCATGTGAAGTTCTGGCTGCACAGTAAGATGTTGTATGTTTTCCTGCCTTAAGTGAAGACACTTTGTTGCAGAGTTTAGGTAACTTACTCAAAACCCTCAGAAAAGTGAGTGACAGAGTCCACAACACACTTATCCTAATACTCAATCCAGGAATGTTCCTATCACATCACTTCTAATCCTAACTCTAAAAGTGAAATCTAACAATAGCAACCACAACAACAAAGAGAAACAAACACATGAAATATTGTCATGGAAGATGAATTTGTAATGACATTTATATTTTATTATTCTAATAATAACTAATGCATATTGAGTACTTCCTAGTAAAGGTAAAATCCAGGTAATATACTTAACACAGTACACACTCCACTGTGTACTGTGCTAAGTATTTTATCTGCATTTTATTACTTTATCTTTACAGGAACCCTCGGAAGTGCATAATAATATTATCTTCATTTTACAAGTGATAAAAATAGGACTTTAAAAAGTTCAATAACTTTCCTAGCTATTAGATGTCCTAACTAGATCTGACTTCAGAGCTTGTTCTTATAACCCATCTGTGATTCCAATTTATGATATCTTCAGGACTAAAGTAAACAATAGCTACTGTTTAACACTTTAAAAAAAGATACCAGTGGAACACTTAATTTTCTAAAGCACACAGAGAATTTTCTGTTATAGCATGTTAGGTGTAGAATGTAATACATTTAACTATAGTTCAGACTATGAAAAGTAAACTATAGAAACCTTGTAGCAGCATTTCTTTGAGTGTTACATCAGGTACATTTCAGGACTTGAGGATTACAAGATACTTTATTAAAATATGTTTTTCTAACTGTTAAAACTCAGAGTTAATTTTTTCAGCCAGATAATTTTTTTGTTGTTGTTTTAAATGGAGCCTTGCTCTGTCACCCAGGCTGAAGTGCAATGGTGTGATCTTGGCTCACTGCAATCTCCGCCTCCCAGGTTTGAGTGATTCTCCTGCCTCAGCCTCCAGAATAACTGGGATTACAGGCGGCCACCACCACACTAGGCTAATTTTTGTATTTTTAGTAGAGACAGGGTTTCATCAGGTTGGCCAGGCTGGTCTCTAACTTCTGACCTCAGATGACCCACCTGCCTTGGTCTCCCAAAGTGCGGGGATTATAGGCGTGAGCCACTGCGCCCAGCCGATAATATTTTTGTATAAATTAGTTCTGCTGGATCAAACAGGAAAAGCTTGAAGGTCAGATTTTGAAGTATTTCTAACTTATTTATGAAAATGAGAGAAAAGAATGCTCCTGTCTTGATGACAGCCTTATGAAGCAGCTCACGTTCTCAACCTTGGGATGTTAGAGTGCAGTCTTCAGCCGGGGTCCCATTCATGAAAAATCTTGGAAGCAAGTAGAGATTTCTCATAGCTGTGGTGCCGCCCGTTTTTACAGCAAATATCAGTGTTTCTGGAACTGTTATGGCCCTGGTGGGTGTGTGATTTAGAACGCTAATGAGCGTTGGCAGGCCACCATAGCTCCTGCTGTAATCCTCGCACTTTGGGAGGCTGAGGCAGGAGGAGTGCTTGAGGCCAGGAGTTTAAGAACAACCTGGCCAATGTAGCGAAACCCTGTCTCTTAAAAAAAAAAAAAAAAAAAAGAAAGAAAGAAAGAAAGAAAAGAAAAAAAGAACATCTAATGAAGTCCTAGGAGAAACCTAGGTCAAATCAAGCACCATATTGGGTCCAGCTGGTCTTAGCTTGTTTGACCCGTACCCTGGCTTTTCAGGGTCTTATCAGTCCCTAGCTTCTACAGCTATTTTACGTATCCTTTTGCTTGTCATGTGAAACTGCTGCCTGAAATTTTCTGATCTCCTGCGATCACCCTGTATTATTTCTGTCTCAAAAGGAAAATAAAACTTGAGACCCTAATTCACTCTACCGAAAGAAAAAAAACAGGCTGAAAGCCGAGTCATGCAAGAAGCTGCCTTTCCTTTTGTTCCTAAGCAGATAGCTACAGGCAGAAGGTTAAATATCCCCACAGGTAGTTATTCTATGTTCATCTTATCTTATGTAAAGTGCCAATTTACTGAGCTCCAGAAAAATACGTAATTGACTATTGCCCTAGCTGCTCCTTTTCTCCTGCACCTTGTAGATTCAGTCATGTGGCCATACCTTTCTTTGTTCACCTCCAGCCTGCTTTTCCCCTTCAGATATCGAAGCCATCTAAGTCATCCTTAGAGAAAGGCTCAGACTTGTCTTTTGGGCATTGTCCTTAATCTTGGCAAAATAAACTTCCAAATTGATTAAGAAAAAAGAAACAACAACAACAAAAAATGAGTTTTGCTTGTCCCACCATTTGCCCTTGCCAAGTGGGCAGATGTTTACAGCAGATTTAGTTACAATCCAAACTCCATTCTCACACGTTCACACACACGCACACACGCACGCACTTTGTTTGTAATGGTACTATTTTGCTAAAATGTAAAAGGATGCAGGGTTATCTTTTCAATTTGTATTCAACAAATGACATTTTTTTTTGGCACCAGGCATGGTGGCTCACACCTAGAGTCCCAATTACTCAGGAGGCTGGGGCTGGAGAATTGCTTGAGCCCAAGGAGGTGGAGGCTGCAGTGAGCCATCATCATATCATTGCATTCTAGCCTAGGCAACAGAGTGAAACCTTGTCTATAAAAACAAACAAACAAACAAATGAAAAACTGTTTTGGGATCTTCCCTTTTGTTCTCCCTCCTTCTCTCCTTCCCCTCCTCTTTATTTCTCTACTTTCTTCTTTTTTAAAATTTGTTTCTGGCGTTTCTCAAATTATCTTAAAAATTAAAGGCATCCTTATTGTAATTTTCTTATATTTTTAATTTTTATTTCTGTGTTGTATATATTTAAGGTGATACAACATGATATTTTTATGGCTTCTCTCACAATTAAGATCAAGCTCCAGTTGGTGCCAGGAAGGAACGGTGTGTTTTAAGTATTTTATCATGAATCTTCAATTTGTGGTCTTTAACTACTATAGTAAATTGACTGTAAATTAGAAAGGAACCTTAATACACCAATAAAATCTACAGAAAATGGTCTGAAAGAGCCGTGTTCTCTAAAGACAATTTTAAAATAGAGACAAGATGTAGCATTTTAATATATAGACTGTAAAGCAAATTCAGAGTTTACCTCAGAGGGGTTTTTCTGATGTATTTATTTATTTATCTATTTTGTTGTTGTTGTTGACACAGAATTTCACTCTTATTGCCCAGGCCAGAGTGCAATAGCACAATCTCGGCTTACCGCAACCTCCACTTCCCGGGTTCAAGCCATTCTCCTGCCTCAGCCTCCCGAGTAGCTGGGACTACAGGCGCCCGCCACCATGCCCAGCTAATTTTGTATTTTTAGCAGGTACGGGATTTCACCATGTTGGTCATGCTGGTCTCGAACTCTGGACCTCAGGTGATCCAACCACTGTAGCCTCCTAAAGTGCTGGGATTACAGGCGTGAGCCACTGCGCCCGGCCTTATTTATTGTTTTAACCCTCTCTCTTCCTCCATAGATGTATGGTGACGATAGAGTGCCCACTTGCTGCATGGGCCTATGTGCATTTAAACAATTTAACATTTTTTAGAAATCCAGTTCCTCATTTTTGCTAGCCGCATTTTAACTGTTCAGTAGCCTTACGTGGGCTCGTGGCTACTTGATTAGGCAACACAGACGTAAAAGATTTCCACGATCACGCGGTGTTCTACTGGACAGAGCCACACAACGTAGTTTGACATTTAACCAGGAACGTCAGCAGTATGCAGAACTGTGCGGGTTCAAGCCAGTGTTGTTGAAGTGTCAACTGTATTTATATTTTATATTTATACATTTCACACATCTATATTTACTTTATCTTCTTTCCCTTTTTTCTTCTTCCCTTTTTCCTTCCTCCCTTCTTTCCTTCATGTCTTTTCTTCATGTTTTTCTCCCTTTTTTCTTTTTAATTTCTCTTTTTGACCTAATTCATTCACATTAAAAAAAAAAAAAAAGAACTATTTCAGCAAGATCACGACATTGGCTCACGCACTTTGTATCCATTTGGGAGTGTGTCTGTTTTCTCAGCCCCGCCTGGTAAGGATGCTGACTCCAGGTGAGGATAAAGAACACAGATGAGCTCCTCCACTGTATGGAAGCCTGGGCTACACTTGAGCATGTCAAACACATTCACTAGGAAGGAATACGAAGGAGATTCTAAGATTGTGATTTTACCTGTAAGTGTATTTAAGCAACAGTAACCTATGTCCAGAAGAGGGGAAACCGATTTTCCAAATATCAATGTGGGGCCTGGGCCATTATGGGGAAGGGGACCAGTGAGATGAGGGTGGTGGCATCCACGTCCTTAAGGCCAGTCCTTCCGCCCCTCCTTCCACATTAACCATGCAGCTTACATTGCAACCCAGATTCCCATTTTACCCGACCACGGGTAACCTGTCAATTGGTTACTCTCCTCCTGGAAAATCTAGAGTTGTTATATAAGAAAAAGTTCCAGTCAAGTCCTCTGGTGTTTTTCTTGATGTGTGGCATCTTACATGGTGTGGCTGTGCCCCTCCAATCTCATCTTGAACTGTAGCTCCCACAGTCCCCACGTGTCATGGGAGGGACCCGGTGTAGGTAATGGAATCACCGCGATGGGTCTTTCCCGTGTTGTTCTCATGAGAGTGAGTAAGTGTGATGAGATCTGATGGGTTTATAAAGGGAAGTTTCCCTGCACAGTCTCTCTCGCCTGCCCCCAGATAAGTGTCCCTTGCTCTTCCGCCATGATTGTGAGGTCTCCCCAGCCCTATGGAGCTGAGTCCATTAAACCTCTTTCCTTTCTAAATTACTCAGTCTCTGGTATGTCTTTATTAGCAGTGTGATAACAGACTAATAAAGCAACTATAATCAAAATGCAACATGAAAAAAATGAACACTGTATTTTTAAATAGCATGTGTGCCACTTCCATTTTAAAAACATTCAGTAACAGACATTATCCATTATTCCTGTAAGCACCGCACTCATTCTACACAGTGTCTGAAGTGTTAATAGTTCTTATTGGAATCATTGCCCTGCTCAGTTCCCAACATCCCAACAATTCGGGGCATCTCTCCAGTCTCCATCTCTCTTTCAGCTTGCGGGTAAGCTAATGAAAGTTTTCCTCCCTTCCCTATGCTTTCTGGATGTGTTTCAGTCCCTTTGGATTTCAGACCTGCCTTCATTTTAGACATTCTCCTGAGTGCTGAATGCCACAGTTTGAAGTTCACCGCATCCCCCTCAAAAGGCATTAATTCCATTTCCAGATTCTTTGTCTCTATCGGACACCAAGGGTCTATGAGTTTGGAGGAGAATATTTTATTATATTAATGTATTTACAGTGCCAAGTACTGTACAAATTTAGAAAGGAAGAAGACAAAACACTTTCCTAGCAAATTGCTTATAACCTGCAGTATTCAAAGTCAAGTTTTCATCAGAAACCTCTGAAATTTGCATCACATTATAATTTTTAAGTATCAAAACAAAAAGCTTTTTAAAAAAATTTTTTTGAGACAGGGTCTCACTCTGTAGCCCAGGCTGGAGTACAGTGGCACAACCAAGGCTCACTGCAGCCTCAACCTCCCCACCTCAAGCTGTCCTCCCAGCTCAGCCCCCAAGTAGCTTGGACTACAGGTGCACGCCTGTAGTCTACCTGTAGTCCAGGAAAGGACGTCTTACATGGCGGCAGGCAAGAGAGAGCTTGTGTAGGGGAACTCCCCTTTATAAAAACCATCAAACATGGCTTTACATCATGGCAAAGACCTGCCCCCATGATTCAATTAACTCCCACTGGGTCTCTCTCATGACACCTGGAAATTAAGGGAGCTACAATTCAAAATGAGATTTGGGTGGGGATACAGCCAAACCATGTAAGATGCCATACCTCACAAAAAACACCAGCTAATTTTTTGTTGGAATTTTAGTAGAGACGAGGCCTCGTTATGTTTCCCAGGCTGGTCTTGAACTCCTGATCTCACATGATCCTCCCAGCTTGGCCTTTCCAAAGTGCTGGGATTATAGGCATGAGCCACCATTCCTGGTCCAAAGCATTCTTTTTTTGTAAGGTGATGTATCTTAGATGGTTCGGATCATCTGTTTTACTTTCTAACATCTATTTTCCATATGCTTTCTAATTCCTTGAGACTTAATATTTTAAAATCTTAATTTTATTTATTTATTTATTTATTTTGAGACGGAGTCTCGCTCTGTGGCCCGGGCTGGAGTGCAGTGGCCCGATCTCAGGTCCCTGCAAGCTCCGCCTCCCGGGTTCCCGTCATTCTCCTGCCTCAGCCTCCCGAGGAGCTGGGACCACAGGCCCCGCCACCTCACCCGGCTAGTTTTTTGTATTTTTTTTTAGTAGAGACGGGGTTTCACCGTGTTAGCCAGGATGGTCTCGATCTCCTGACCTCGTGATCCGCCCTTCTCGGCCTCCCAAAGTGCTGGGATTACAGGCGTGAGCCACCGCGCCTGGCCGCTAAAATCTTAATTTTAGCAAGGCCATGCATAACAGATTTTTACCTGCGGAAGAAACTGCACTGTGAAATAAGACCTGTCAAAGCAACAATATTTAAGGGCAACTTTGATGTCAAATTGAAGGCTGGCATTTTAGTTTAGAAGTATATTCATCTATTCTTTGACTGTGTAAATTATATTTAGACTATTAGTGGCTACGATAATGAAATTACTGTGGATTGTAAAAATAAGGTATTGCTACTGTGGTCTACCAGGTATCCTTAAATGACTCAGGTTTTAAATTGCTAAAATTCAACCTATTTGACTCTGTCAGAAGAGCTTTAATGTTCTTCATTTGTGCAAACTTTGTTTCTGTCACCCTTGACAAATCCTAATAGGGATTAATTTAGTTATGGGTGACAAGATAAGCTGCAACCGCAACCCTGCATTCTGTCATGGATCCAAACTAGCTGTGCTTTTCTTGCTGCAGGCAGAAAGTTTTCTAAATCTACAATGGACACAACAATGCCTGCCTCTCGTTTCCATCTCTTACTTGTTCTTGTTTAACATAACCTCGTTCTTGTGTTGCCCAATTTAAAATTATATATTGTGGAGGTATTTGCAATTGCAGTAATAAATATGTGTTCTACACATTTTTAATCACTTGCCAGTCTGCATTAGCCTTTTAATTATTAATAAAGTGAAATCCATTGATTTCCTCCAGTTGTTCGAACATGAGTCTGACCTAATCCTGCCTCAGGCTTGAGGGGTTCTGAGATGAACAGCAAATCCTTGAGCTAAACATTAATTTTGTGGGATTTAAGCCTAGTACTATTTTTTTATTCCTAACGGAGGCTACTTCTTTGTCTTTTTTCATCTGAATTTGCAGAAGTATTATGAACTTTGGTCTCTTCCTACATACAAAGCAAATCTTGAACAAAACAAGTTTGTGATGCCACTAAAATTTGACCTTTCTTATTATTTTGTGCTGAAATTAGAAGTTTTACCATTGCTGCTCATAAAATGGTAGGTTCAGAAGACTGTGATCATATTTTAAGTTTCAGTTGAGTACCAGTTATTAGTATATCATTTTTGTCTTTCTGTGTTAGGAAGAGCTCTGTTTTCATAGTTACATTTTAAACCATATTTAAGAATAAATTTGGATTTATTGACAATTTTCTTAATGAAATCTAATTTTCTATTTGTTTATTGACATAATATCAATTAACATATTTTTATTCAGTCTGCCTATAGAAATTGAATAATATATTAATTTCTCTTCTCAATGTCCTTTTACTTGTAAAGTTATGGTAAGCAGGATGAAAGATTGCTTTTGAATGGAAATTTATATTTGGTCTGATTTACCTATTTTCTTTGGAAAAACACAGTTTAGAGCTTTAGCAACTGGTGAACAGCATTAACTAAAACTTCTGGAAGTGTAAATGCTGTATCTCGTATATGCTAAAATTTTGTTTTTCAAGGACAGAAGAAAAATTACCTATGATAACAGTACCACAAAATGACTAGCACACAGTAAGTTACTTATATATGTGTGAATGAATTAACTATTATATTTTATATATAGTTAATTATATAGTATAATTATAATATATAGCAATATATAATATATTTATATTGAGTATCAAACAATGTTTAATTATAACAACTACTGTGCAAAGACAACTTCACATAGTTCAGGATATTCCTATTTATATAAAGTTTATTAAAGTTATTACATTCTGTACAGACTGATCCCCGTCATATATTATTATTCAACAGTCATTATTTACTATTCATATACTAGCTGTTGAATATTTAACTCAATCAGTGTGGTTGTTTCTTACAACTAAATTTGGAGTTCTTTTCTTAAAAAAGATTACAGAATATTATATATATGTTAATTTATTAAAATATAAACTAGACTTTATTAAACTGAGAGTTAATTGTACTGTTTACAATTGGAAGCTCGGAAATGGAAGAGTACAAGTGCTTATTTGACCAAACTGGCCACAGATTTTGTTTTTATGTGTGCAGCCTCTCCTTCCAGAGTGAACCCTCATAACCGCTTCTAATCCCAAATCTCAGGGAATTTGTTTCCAACACATAATAGTCTTTCAAAAGCAACGGTGATGATAGGAACTTCAAAGCAGCATCTGTACTTTCAGAAGGGCCGATGGACGCTAACATCCATCTTCCATAAAAAGCAATTGTGCTTTTCCCTGCTGCCACTTAGAAGAGCGTCCTTGGGGACCTTGTTAGATGCTTTCATGGGAAGACCGTTTGACCCACTTCTGATTAGTGTGCAGGTTTTCATGGCAGTGGCTTCTGGGAGGGAGATGCTGTTGGCTGGTCGTCTCCCTATTCTTGAAGTGAAAAGAAAACTCTCAGTGGAATATATTAAGGATAATAAAGGGAAGAAAAAATTCCAGTTAAAAGACTGGTGAAGTATTGAACTACTATTAAAAAAACACTAATGAAAACATATTTCTATACTGACTGTTAAGAAGAAGGCAGAGTCAGTGGCCCAGTTCCTTGTTTTGTGCTCAGATGAGTTTTGCTTCTTCATTTCTTTTTCCTGCAAGCTTTCAGAAATATATAGTTTGAGAATGCAAAGAATAAATGACTTCAGCTCCTTTCACCTTGAGTTTGTCAGTTTTCCTTTACCTGAATAATGATGTCTATGTTTAGAATAACACTGAACAAAAGTCTTTATAAGTAACAGTAAAGATAACCAAGAATGCCTGCGCTGTTAATGCTGTAGTAATTGGCATCATAGCTTTTTTAGCCTTACATATCTTACCTATCTTCATTCCACCAAATTCGCTGTTTCATACGATATTCATATCAGCAATAGTGTTGGTATCAAGATATCAACAAGCTTCTAACCATACTACATTTTTTTAACTTTAATGCCAATTCTTCACTAATAACTATTATTCAATATAGAATTCTTTTAAGATCCTGCTCGCCTAAATAGGCCCAGTATTTCTCCATTTCTCCTATTAACAGAGTATTTACATTCATAGACTCAAACTATGAAGGAAATAATTTCCTCAGTAGTTTCTCTTGCTATTTTAATTTTATTTGTATAGACGCGTACGGGTAGAGTTCAGAGCATAATTCAGTATTTGCTATTTTCTACCCTCCCTTCTCCATGTAGGATTGCCACAGTCTAATTTCCTATTATGATAGATTGGTTCTAATGTAGTAGATTTTGCAAACACTGTGTTCAAGCACTCTCATTTTTAATTTCTCTGGCTTTATCCCTTTAAAAACCACAGCTGTTACTAAGATAACAAAAATGATGTTGAATAACTGCTTACTTTTCCACTTTCCCGGAGGGGTGGGGGAACAGCAGGTAGCATAGCCTCATCCCCAAAACAGATGTTACTTTATTAAAAATTGAGTGTTTTGGAGGGAGTAGAAGGAGATTTATGCTTTAGGAGAGCAGTGAAATTAGAAGGAGTAAGAATATGATATGGACCAATTCAGCTTTTAAATTCAAGATTTGCGCGTATTTTATTGATAGCATTTTAATTGAATTGTATTTTAGATATGTTTGGACTACTCGAATGCCCAAAGTCCAGCCTGATACTAAGTAATTGCTATTATAATTAGTCAACTCGACAAGTTTTTCTAGACTCTTCATATAAAATTGCACTGGATAAGTTCTGTGGTAGATGTAAATGTAATCATGTATGATACAGTTCTTTTATGAGAGTTTAACTGATAATAACACTTTACTAAATTATTTAGCTTTGAAAGTCCTTTTGTTTTGTTAGAATTCAGAGCCCCCCCCCCCCTTTTTTTTAACTTAATTCTGGAAGCATGCTGAAAATTTCAACTGCTAGGAAATCATTCTGCAATAACTTAATCTTTTTGATATCCAAATAACCAATAAAATTATATACCTTCAAATCTAGGAAAGATTTTTAAAATTATATCCAAGAAACTTAAAAAAAGAAAAGCACTAGCCATTCTCAGTTGCATCCATCCATCCCTGAGTTAAAATTCTGAAGGTTATTGTCTCACCTCCTATTTGTACCTGCTTTCTAGGTTACTGTTTGTTTCTTTTTTATTTATTTATTTATTTATTTATTTATTTTTATTTTTTTATTATACTTTAAGTTCTAGGGTACATGTGCATAACGTGCAGGTTTGTTACATATGTATACTTGTGCCGTGTTGGTGTGCTACACCCATCAACTCGTCAGCACCCATCAATTCGTCATTTACATCAGGTATAACTCCCAATGCAATCCCTCCCCCTCCCCCCTCCCCATGATAGGCCCCGATGTGTGATGTTCCCCTTCCCAAGTCCAAGTGATCTCATTGTTCAGTTCCCACCTATGAGTGAGAACATGCGGTGTTTGGTTTTCTGTTCTTGTGATAGTTTGCTAAGAATGATGGTTTCCAGCTGCATCCATGTCCCTACAAAGGATGCAAACTCATCCTTTTTTATGGCTGCATAGTATTCCATGGTGTATATGTGCCACATTTTCTTAATCCAGTCTGTCACAGATGGACATTTGGGTTGATTCCAAGTCTTTGCTATTGTGAATAGTGCCGCAATAAACATACGTGTGCATGTGTCTTTATAGCAGCATGATTTATAATCCTTTGGGTATATACCCAGTAGTGGGATGGCTGGGTCATATGGTACATCTAGTTCTAGATCCTTGAGGAATTGCCATACTGTTTTCCATAATGGTGGAACTAGTTTACAATCCCACCAACAGTGTAAAAGTGTTCCTATTTCTCCACATCCTCTCCAGCACCTGTTGTTTCCTGACTTTTTAATGATTGCCATTCTAACTGGTGTGAGATGGTATCTCATTGTGGTTTTGATTTGCATCTCTGTGATGGTCAGTGATGATAAGCATTTTTTCATGTGTCTGTTGGCTGTATGAATGTCTTCTTTTGAGAAATGTCTGTTCATATCCTTTGCCCACTTTTTGATGGGATTGTTTGCTTTTTTCTTGTAAATTTGTTTGAGTTCTTTGTAGATTCTGGATATTAGCCCTTTGTCAGATGAGTAGATTGCAAAAATTTTCTCCCGTTCTGTAGGTTGCCTGTTCACTCTGATGGTAGTTTCTTTTGCTGTGCAGAAGCTCTTTAGTTTAATTAGATCCCATTTGTCAATTTTGACTTTTGCTGCCGTTGCTTTTGGTGTTTTAGACATGAAGTCCTTGCCCATGCCTATGTCCTGAATGGTACTACCTAGGTTTTCTTCTAGGGCTTTTATGGTATTAGGTCTAACATTTAAGTCTCTAATCCATCTTGAATTAATTTTCATATAAGGAGTAAGGAAAGGATCCAGTTTCAGCTTTCTACTTATGGCTAGCCAATTTTCCCAGCACCATTTATTAAATAGGGAATCCTTTCCGCATTTCTTGTTTTTCTCAGGTTTGTCAAAGATCAGATGGCTGTAGATGTGTGGTATTATTTCTGAGGACTCTGTTCTGTTCCATTGGTCTATATCTCTGTTTTGGTACCAGTACCATGCTGTTTTGGTTACTGTAGCCTTGCAGTATAGTTTGAAGTCAGGTAGCATGATGCCTCCAGCTTTGTTCTTATGACTTAGGATTGTCTTGGCAATGCGGGCTCTTTTTTGGTTGCATATGAACTTTAAAGCCGTTTTTTCCAATTCTGTGAAGAAACTCATTGGTAGCTTGATGGGGATGGCATTGAATCTATAAATAACCTTGGGCAGTATGGCCATTTTCACGATATTGATTCTTCCTATCCATGAGCATGGTATGTTCTTCCATTTGTTAGTGTCCTCTTTTATTTCACTGAGCAGTGGTTTGTAGTTCTCCTTGAAGAGGTCCTTTACATCCCTTGTAAGTTGGATTCCTAGGTATTTTATTCTCTTTGAAGCAATTGTGAATGGAAATTCATTCATGATTTGGCTCTCTGTTTGTCTGTTACTGGTGTATAAGAATGCTTGTGATTTTTGCACATTAATTTTGTATCCTGAGACTTTGCTGAAGTTGCTTATCAGCTTAAGGAGATTTTGGGCTGAGATGATGGGGTTTTCTAAATATACAATCATGTCATCTGCAAACAGGGACAATTTGACTTCTTCTTTTCTTAACTGGATACCCTTTATTTCTTTCTCTTGCCTGATTGCCCTAGCCAGAACTTCCAACACTATGTTGAATAGGAGCGGTGAGAGAGGGCATCCCTGTGTTGTGCCAGTTTTCAAAGGGAATTTTTCCAGTTTTTGCCCATTCAGTATGATATTGGCTGTGGGTTTGTCATAAATAGCTCTTATTATTTTGAGGTACGTTCCATCAATACCGAATTTATTGAGCGTTTTTAGCATGAAGTGCTGTTGAATTTTGTCAAAAGCCTTTTTTGCATCTATTGAGATAATCATGTGGTTCTTGTCTTTGGTTCTGTTTATATGCTGGATTACGTTTATTGATTTGTGAATATTGAACCAGCCTTGCATCCCAGGGATGAAGCCCACTTGATCATGGTGGATAAGCTTTTTGATGTGCTGCTGAATCTGGTTTGCCAGTATTTTATTGAGGATTTTTGCATCAATGTTCATCAGGGATATTGGTCTAAAATTTTCTTTTTTTGTTGTGTCTCTGCCAGGCTTTGGTATCAGGATGATGTTGGCCTCATAAAATGAGTTAGGGAGGATTCCCTCTTTTTCAATTGATTGGAATAGTTTCAGAGGGAATGGTACCAGCTCCTCCTTGTACCTCTGGTAGAATTCAGCTGTGAATCCATCTGGTCCTGGACTTTTCTTGGTTGGTAGGCTATTAATTATTGCCTCAATTTCAGAGCCTGCTATTCGTCTACTCAGGGATTCAACTTCTTCCTGGTTTAGTCTTGGAAGAGTGTAAGTGTCCAGGAAATTATCCATTTCTTCTAGATTTTCTAGTTGATTTGCATAGAGGTGTTTATAGTATTCTCTGATGGTAGTTTGTATTTCTGTGGGGTCTGTGGTGATATCCCCTTTATCATTTTTTATTGCATCTATTTGATTCTTCTCTCTTTTCTTCTTTATTAGTCTTGCTAGCGGTCTGTCAATTTTGTTGATTTTTTCAAAAAACCAACTCCTGGATTCATTGATTTTTTGGAGGGTTTTTTGTGTCTCTATCTCCTTCAGTTCTGCTCTGATCTTAGTTATTTCTTGCCTTCTGCTAACTTTTGAATGTGTTTGCTCTTGCTTCTCCAGTTCTTTTAATTGTGATGTTAGAGTGCCAATTTTAGATCTTTCCAGCTTTCTCTTGTGGGCATTTAGTGCTATAAGTTTCCCTCTACACACTGCTTTAAATGTGTCCCAGAGATTCTGGTATGTTGTATCTTTGTTCTCATTGGTTTCAAAGAACATCTTTATTTCTGCCTTCATTTCGTTATGTACCCAGTAGTCATTCAGGAGCAGGTTGTTCAGTTTCCATGTAGTTGAGCGGTTTTGATTGAGTTTCTTAGTCCTGAGTTCTAGTTTGATTGCACTGTGGTCTGAGAGACAGTTTGTTATAATTTCTGTTCTTTTACATTTGCTAAGGAGTGCTTTACTTCCAATTATGTGGTCAATTTTGGAATAAGTGCGATGTGGTGCTGAGAAGAATGTATATTCTATTGATTTGGGGTGGAGAGTTCTGTAGATGTCTATTAGGTCTGCTTGGTGCAGAGATGAGTTCAATTCCTGGATATCCTTGTTAACTTTCTGTCTTGGTGATCTGTCTAATGTTGACAGTGGAGTGTTGAAGTCTCCCATTATTATTGTATGGGAGTCTAAGTCTCTTTGTAAGTCTCTAAGGACTTGCTTTATGAATTTGGGTGCTCCTGTATTGGGTGCATATATATTTAGGATAGTTAGCTCTTCCTGTTGAATTGATCCCTTTACCATTATGTAATGGCCTTCTTTGTCTCTTTTGATCTTTGATGGTTTAAAGTCTATTTTATCAGAGACTAGGATTGCAACCCCTGCTTTTTTTTTGTTCTCCATTTGCTTGGTAGATCTTCCTCCATCCCTTTATTTTGAGCCTATGTATGTCTCTGCATGTGAGATGGGTCTCCTGAATACAGCAGACTGATGGGTCTTGACTCTTTATCCAGTTTGCCAGTCTGTGTCTTTTAATTGGAGCATTTAGTCCATTAACATTTAAGGTTAATATTGTTATGTGTGACCTTGATCCTGCCATTATGATATTAACTGGTTATTTTGCTCATTAGTTGAGGCAGTTTCTTCCTAGCCTCGATGGTCTTTACATTTTGGCATGTTTTTGTAATGGCTCGTAACGGTTGTTCCTTTCCATGTTTAGGGCTTCCTTTAGGGTCTCTTGTAAGGCAGGCCTGGTTGTGACAAAATCTCTAAGCATTTGCTTATCTGTAAGGGATTTTATTTCTCCTTCATTTATGAAACAGTTTGGCTGGATATGAAATTCTGGGTTTAAAATTCTTTTCTTTAAGAACGTTGAATATTGGCCCCCACTCTCTTCTGGCTTGTAGAGTTTCTGCCGAGAGGTCTGCTGTTAGTCTGATGGGCTTCTCTTTGTGGGTAACCCGACCTTTCTCTCTGGCTGCCCTTAAGATTTTTTCCTTCATTTCAACTTTGGTGAATCTGGCAATTATGTGTCTTGGAGTTGCTCTTCTCGAGGAGTATCTTTGTGGTGTTCTCTGTATTTCCTGAATTTGAATGTTGGCCTGCCCTACTAGGCTGGGGAAGTTCTCCTGGATGATATCCTGAAGAGTGTTTTCCAACTTGGTTCCATTTTCCCCCTCACTTTCAGGCACCCCAATCAGACATAGATTTGGTCTTTTTACATAATCCCATACTTCTTGCAGGCTTTGTTCATTTCTTTTTCTTCTTTTTTTCTTTTGGCTTCTCTTCTCGCTTCATTTCATTCATTTGATCCTCAATCGCTGATACTCTTTCTTCCAGTTGATCGAGTCGGTTACTGAAGCTTGTGCATTTGTCACGTATTTCTCGTGTCATGGTTTTCATCTCTGTCATTTCGTTTATGACCTTCTCTGCATTAATTAGTCTAGCTGTCAATTCTTCCACTCTTTTTTCAAGATTTTTAGTTTCTTTGCACTGGGTACGTAATTCCTCCTTTAGCTCTGAGAAGTTTGATGGACTGAAGCCTTCTTCTCTCATTTCGTCAAAGTCATTCTCTGACCAGCTTTGATCCGTTGCTGGCGATGAGCTGCTCTCCTTTGCAGGGGGAGATGCACTCTCATTTTTTGAATTTCCAGCTTTTCTGCCCTGCTTCTTCCCCATCTTAGTGGTTTTATCTGCCTCTGGTCTTTGATGATGGTGACGTACTGATGGGGTTTTGGTATAGGTGTCCTTCCTGTTTGATAGTTTTCCTTCTAATAGTCAGGACCCTCAGCTATAGGTCTGTTGGAGATTGCTTGAGGTCCACTCCAGACCCTGTTTGCCTGGGTATCAGCAGCAGAGGTTGCCGAAGATAGAATATTGCTGAACAGCGAGTGTACCTGTCTGATTCTTACTTTGGAAGCTTCCTCTCAGGGGTGTACTCCACCCTGTGAGGTGTGGGGTGTCAGACTGCCACTAGTGGGGGATGTCTCCCAGTTAGGCTACTCAGGGGTCAGGGACCCACTTGAGCAGGCAGTCTGTCTGTTCTCAGATCTCAACCTCCATGTTGGGAGATCCACTGCCCTCGTCAAAGCTGTCAGACAGAGTTGTTCACGTCTCCACAGGCCTCTGCTGCTTCCCCTTTTGTTGTTTAGCTGTGCCCTGTCCCCAGAGGTGGAGTCTACAGAGACAGGCAGGTTTCCTTGAGCTGCTGTGAGCTCCACCCAGTTTGAGCTTCCCAGCGGGTTTGTTTACCTACTTAAGTCTCAGCAATGGCGGGCGCCCCTCCCCCAGCCTCTCTGCTGCCGTTTCGGTTAGATCACAGACTGCTGTGCTAGCAATGAGGGATGCTCCGTGGCCGTGGGACCCTCCCGGCCAGGTATGGGTATAATCTCCTGGTGTGCCCGTTTGCTTAAAGTGCAGTATTGGGGTGGGAATTACCCGATTTTCCAGGTGTTGTGTGTCTCAGTTCCCCTGGCTAGGAAAAGGGATTCCCTTCCCCCTTGCGCTTCCCAGGTGAGGCAGTGCCTTGCCCTGCTTCAGCTCTCACTGGTCGGGCTGCAGCAGCTGACCAGCACCAATTGTCTGGCACTCCCCAGTGAGATGACCCCAGTACCTCAGTTGAAAATGCAGAAATCACCGGTCTTCTGTGTCGCTCGCGCTGGGAGTTGGAGACTGGAGCTGTTCCTATTCAGCCATCTTGCTCCGCCCCCTACTGTTTGTTTCTATATCCTAGATTAAGATAAATTATGATGATACACATTATTTCCAATGCCATTGAAACAAAGAATTTATAATTTGTAGAAAAACTAGAAAAGTGAGTAAAAATTTCAAAACTGGGCAGTGTATAATACACTTCAAATAAATTTATTTCTTTCTGTGTTTTTCAGTTGTTTTTTCTTTGAAATAATCAAATTATTAAAAGCCTTCTAATCACCTTACAATCATGATGTAGAGATAAAAGAGTGAATACGTGAAACACTCTGATCTTCACAATTATTGTGAACTTAAGCTGTAATACTCTTGTAGTTACTGTGACCATCAGCAACTGAGGACAGTTATGCAGAATCATTGAATTTTAGTTATAGTACTTAAACACTTGCGATTTTTTGCAGGTGTTGGTATCTGTTAAGTTTTTTGTTGCTACAGTGCTAAATATCTTCTAGACATAATCATGATATTAGACCCTGTCAGGGTTAGATTGCTGTTATTAAATGTCTCAGTCATGAAAGCCTGTCATCTGCCAATGAGGATGGAGAGTTCAAATCTTGCAATTAGTCCGCAAAAGTACATTCAGTTGTTTTTCTTAATCTTGTCAATTTCATGTCATATCATTAGGTAAACCAAGAAAAGGAAGACACTGATGTGGTCAACTTATTCCATGATACTACGAACCTATAAGTAGAAAAATTATTGTTTTTTATTTGTGAGGGGAATAGAAACTTCATCCTTTGAGGTCCGTATTAAAAGTGAATGCATTCAGAAAACTATGACACATTTAGATTAAATATAAATATATGTTAAAATTTTCAGATGACAGATACTTAAAGGATGTTTAAAGGTGTCACATCTGAATTTCAGGAAACTGTGTCAGTATTACACATATCTTTAAATTATCCAGTTTTTCCAAGCAAATATTCAGTGTTATTGTAGAAATAAGTCAGGTTTCTGGGAAAAAAATTGATCTCTTACCCAAAAGAAAGTCCATCTGTTCATGTTTGGGAACTGTAGGTAACTAAAAGTCTTAGTCGGCGAGACTGATCATGGCTTGTTCATTTGTTGCACCCTACCAAAAAAAGAGGTTCTGTGAAATCTGTGAAATCAAACTACGTCAAAACTTTCACAGTGGAAACTTCCTTCACAAATGCACTTAAACCAACCATATCTGACAGCCATAATCAGAGGTGTTTGTTTCTATAGTGAAGTAGAAACGCATCCTCTAGAACAATCCCATCTTCGTGAGTCCCATCATAACATCTGCTCTTACCTAGAAGGCTCTATCTTCTGGTTGGCAGCCCAAGTTGGAGATGAAGCCTTGTAAGGGTGAATGCAATTAGTTTACTTTCATTAAAGGATCCTGAGTAAGGAAACTCTTTGTGCACCCCTGTGTATTTACTAGCAACATCATTTGGCAAAAATGTATGCTTTTGGCAAATGTGTATGTGTATATTATCTACCTGTAAATAAGTGCCTATAAGTGTTCAATATTATTCATAAAATGTTCGTTGTAACAAATTGGTGTTTATAAATTATATTTATATTTTAATAGTTTTCTGAAGAATTTCAATTTACTTAATGCAAACTATATAATTTTTGTTTTGTAAAATTTCTGAAATGTTCTTCCCGGCTTTGTATTGAATTCTGAATATGTCTGCAAAACCCTTTATTTATTAAATATTAGTAATTCATGCTACTTTAAAAAAATTAGGAACAACAAAGAGAAGGAAGAGACATAAAAATAAAGATAAATTTTAAACCACTATTAATCCTAGTACTTAAATGAAATGTCTTTACCATTTAGATGTATTGTTTCTAAACATGAGGAATAGTAACACAGAGAACATTAGAATGTATGTATTGTACTTCATATACAAATGAAATACACTAATATTCACTTCAATAATGAGATAGCAAGGATCATTTTAAAGCCAATTATATGAACTTCTGGATTTAACTGAGCTTTAGACATCTAAGTCCTTTGTACACTCTTTTGATGCAGGAAAATCAAAAGAGAGGATTTCAGGGAACATGCGGGAGGGAAGGAGGGAGTTAGTTTGGAATGCTTGGTGGAGAGAAGGGAGTGTTCGAACGGATGAGGTAGGTTGTGGGAAGCCATGGTGCCAAGCTGAGGAGTTTCTTCTTTATTTTCACTTTGCCAGTGATGTTGTTTTGTTCTTGAAATTTTGAACGAGAGATACAATCAGAGAGAAAAAGAGAGACTGAATCTAGTGGAATTCTCATTGTACATTTTGTGCCACGTAAAGTTATCTACATGGAAAAAAAATCATTTCCTTTTGTAAAAGGCTTTCTCCTGCTCAGGTTTCCTGAAAACATGGATTTTTACTAGGCTTATTTTTTCTTTGTATTTTAATTTATTTTTTTAGAGACAGAGTCTCACTCTCCTTCCCCAGCTGGAGTGTAATGGCGTGATCATGGCTCACTGCAACCTAGGTTTCCTGGGCTCAAGTAATCCTTCCACCTTATCCTCCCTAGTTGCTGGGACTACAGGCATACATCACCTCCCCCAACTAATTTTTGTTTTTTGTTTTTTGTTTTTCTGTAGCGAATGGGGTTTGACCATGTTGACCAGGCTGATCTCGAACTCTTGGGCCAGAATATCCACCTGCCTTGACCTCCCAAAGTGCTGGGACTACAGGCGTGAGCCACCATGCCTGCCCATTACTTGTTATCTTTTTAACTTAATTAAAGCCAAGTCTTGTAAAATAGCCTGGAGTTAACGAAGTTATTTTTTTTTCTTCTAAAAGTGATACAATTCAAATTCCTGTTTTGGAAATTAGCAAAATTGGTTATTGTCTTTTAGCAGTTGGTTCTTTACACAAGCCTTTGAGAATTTATTTGAAAAGATAAATCAAATAACCAAGTTTGATTTTTTTAAAATATATTTTCCTTCTTTCAGTTCTCATTATATATAGATTTCAAGAAAATAGTTGGGGCAGTGAATGATTCTAGAAAGGCACTTAAAACAGTTAACTACTAAAATAGCCTACTTAAATGCTTTGAGTGAATGATACAGAGAGCTAAGTTTATTTTTGGCACATTAATTCCCTTCATATCTAGAGCTCTCCAGAAACACTCTGCAGGTAGGATGCCCCATGCACGCATTCCTTTGTGACAAGTAGTCAGGATACATTTTATGGAAGTTTCCTAGTAATCTTTTCTTCTTTTAACAATACTTGGCTTAGTAAATCAATATTTTTGTTTGAGTTTCTTTTTAAATCACAATTCAGAACAGCTTCAGACACTGAATCAAGATGGGAAATCCATGTTCTGTGACACAAATTTCAAATTGTGTTTTAAAGCTTCAATCTAAGCAAATCCTAAATCCCTATTTTATTTTTTTGAGGATGGAACTGTACCTTAATGACCATAACGTGTGGTTAGACCATATATCTAGAAGTAAATTGATTTAATTGGCCATGATAAGCACTTCTATAGTACTCAAAGGTAATAAATAAATATGGAGTTCATACACTCTCCTTAGGGTTAAAATACACATGGTGCCTGTGTATGGATCCAGATCTATGCATAACTGTTCCTAGTTAGCAAGGAAGCTATCTCTATCTTTTAAAAACGTTTACGCCTGGCCAGGCGCCGTGGCTCACGCCTGTAATCCCAGCACTTTGGGAGGCCAAGGCGGGTGGATCACGAGGTCAGGAGATCGAGACCATCCTGGCTAACACGGTGAAACCCCGTCTCTACTAAAAATACAAAAAACTAGCCGGGCGTGGTGGCGGCGCCTGTGGTCCCAGCTCCTCGGGAGGCGGAGGCAGGAGAATGGCGGGAACCCGGGAGGCGGAGCTTGCAGAGAACCAAGATGGCGCAAACTTACGTTACTCCTGGAAAACTGAGGCCCCAGAAACCCTGAGTCACCGGCCTGACTCACATAGCTCTAGGAGTCACGGTGATTACACTGAAACCCATCAGCTTGACACTAGGATGCAGGATGAAATCTATTGCTTTGGGCTAGGTTAATCTGCCCAGAGAGATATTTTGCTGTGAGTGGTGAGTGGTTTGTATAGGAAAAGACAGATGGAAGAGGGTTTGTGTGGCCAGACAGGAGAGAGGAAATGGATGAGGAGGCAGAGAACATGATGAAACATTGACATTGATTAAATTCCACTTCTTAGAATTGTCACTGATTAACCATGTAGCTTAGCATTTTATTTAAAAATTTTCCTTATTTCTGGCCCAGGATGCCAGGCATCCAAGAATTTAGACTTTAAAAATGATAGGGTTAACTCAACAGGAAATGGATAGGTTGTGAATTATCTGACTTGGTGAATTCTAATCAGATAAACAGAACTATTAAAATGTTTTAGTAACTTTTAGGGCGTCTTCAATAATTAGTGGTTAATATTTCTGAATGGCACTGGTTTCTTTTCTGTAGGCTTTATCAACTACTGAGAATGTGCAATCAACCGTGGATTCTTCTGTAGTCTTTTGGGGGCCTTTTAAAGTAAATCAGACATTGGAGCACGCAGTTCTAAGAAGCAGGCAGTAAATGCACTTTAGACATTAGACATTATCCAACACATTCGGTTCCTTTAAGTGTCCAAATATACAAGTAATTGTTTTAACGTATTTAATTTACATATTTGTTTTAATTGAGAAATTGTGTTCAACTTTTTCTTCTGAGTAACATTTCTTTGATTGTTTTTATGATTGCCTTGCAATGGTTCAAGAACCACTTTTATATTGGTTAGTATGAGGCTAATTATTGCATTCGCAAGTGACCTCAATGCAGATGTAGTTAATTCTCACAACTACCCCATGACTTCACTTCAGAGATGAGGAAAAATGAGATAGAGCTTGGTTAAGTGAGTTGTCAAAATGCTATACCTAGTGAGTGGCAAAGTTTAATTACAATTCAAATTTTTTCTACTACAAAATTGATCGTGTTAATCCCTATGCCTTACTGTGTTTGAAGTAAGTTTTAACATATGTACACAATTTTTGTGTTCTTTTCTACCTTTCCTGGGAGGGTTCTTGCAAGAATAAAAACATAGGGTTGTGTGGGATTTTTCAGATTGTTTCCACAATTCTTGGTTATTTCCTCCATAGAAGCCAAGAACATAGAAGATACGAAAGCATTGTAGAAAGAAGTAAATCTGTCGAGAAATTTCATGCCTTTTTTTAGATTACTCCTTAATCAGTCCCTGCAGTTTACTGAAAAATCCTGCTCTAGGTGGATTGATTACGAGCTTCTATTTTATTTTATTTCTGCTGGTCATGTACTACTGCAGAGTTGTTTGTAAAACAACAACAACAACAACAACAACAACAAACTCAAAGAGGGGATTTCAATCCTTAAAAGGATTTTGTTTATCTTTCTAGAATTCATACAGTGTTACAAGTCTTTTCATGAATCCAAGTCTCTTCTTTACAGCTAGATGTTAAACTTTTTCAAGGCAGGGACAGTGTATTTTTATATTGATTTTCATATATGCTAGATGCAACTCAGAATTTTATGAAATACTTCTTGGATTAGACTTTGCACTGTACTTCTTTTTGAAGACTATCCTACCTCTTTAAGCAGGGAGACAGAAGTAAACCTATTGGGCTTGTAAAAAGGGTATGCACTTGAAAACTTGGTGGCCTTTAGAAAGCATTGAGATGTTGGACTTAGAACATCAAGGGACATATTCTGTGAAATTGTTACAGTAGCTAGCTAGTCAGACATGAGCAGAGCAGGAGAGCACCCTCCCGGCAACACACACAAGAAGAATGTCAGTCAACCATCCAGTGATGGTCAGGTGTTTGTTTAAATCACCATCAGGTGATGGTCAGGTGCTTCTTTAAAATAATAATTGGTCATGTACCCAGTAATGGGATGGCTGTGTCAAATGGTATTTCTGGTTCTAGATCCTTGAGGAATCCCCCCACTGTCATCCACAATGTTGAACTAATTTACACTCCTACCAACAGTGTAAAAGCATTCCTCTTTCTCCACATCCTCTCCAGCATCTGTATATACCCAAAGGATTATAAACTATTCTACTATAAAGACACATGCACACATATGTTTCTTATACTATTCACAATAGTAAAGACTTGCAACCAACCCAAATGCCCATCAATGATAGACTGGATAAAGAAAATGTTGCACATATATGCCATGGAATACTATGCAGCCATAAAAAAGGATGAGTTCATGTCCTTTGCAGGGACATGGATGAACCTGGAAACCATCATTCTCAGCAAACTAACACAGGAACAGAAAATCAGAAATCAAACATCTCATGTTCTCACTCATAAGTGGGAGTTGAACAATGAGAATACATGGACACAGGGAGGGGATCATCACACATTGGGGCCTGTCAGGGATGGGGGGCTAGGGGAAGGAGAGCATTAGGAGAAATACCTAATGTAGGTAATGTGATGGGTTGATAGGTGCAACAAACCACCATGGCACATATATACCTATGTAACAAACCTGCACGTTCTGCACATGTATCCCAGAACTTAAAAGTATAATAAAAAAATTAAAAATAAAATAAATAATAATTGGTCACAGCCCGCGTCAGGCAAAAGCAATCTCCCAGTAAACAGAAGCACCTGAAACCGGTGATCAGAAGCTTCTGAATATCTCAGGAGTTGGGTGAATAGGTTCAACCATGCGCATTAGAAGGCACAATGGTCGAGTTTAACTGGTATATGACCTTCTAGGGACATTTGACTGTTAACGGAAGAACGCCTCAAGTGAGCATGTGTACAACTCCAGTCAACACACTGCACACGCTCCCCTCCCAGGTGCTGGTAGGCCACTGTGCATGAGGGCAGCCCACCATAGGGAAGAATCAGGGGAGAAGGGATGCAAGGCCCCAGAAGTATGCTGACCTACAAAATCCCAAGTTAAAAGGTCAAACCACGCAGTTGATCTCTCAAGTCGCCCACTTGGCCCTTTTCCAAGTGTCCTTTACTTTCTTTCATTCCTGCTCTAAAGGTTTCTAGTAAACTTTTACCCCTACTCTAAAGTTTCCCTCAGACTCTCCTTCTGCCTATGCCCCTCAGTTGAATTCCTATTTCTGAGGAGACGAGAATTGAGGTTGCTACAGACCCCTACAGGTACATTCCACCAACCAGGAACAGAATTAGTAAGCAATGATAGACCAAACATTTTTCAATTAATTAGTTAATTATAACTGACAAAATTATATATTTGTGGTGTACAACATGCTTTAAAAAAATATATATATATAAACATGTGGAATGGCTAAACCAAGCTAGTTAACGTGTGCATTGTCTCACATATGTTTCATTTCTTTGTGGTGAGATCACTTAAAATCTACTTTCAGGCCGGGCGCGGTGGCTCAAGCCTGTAATCCCAGCACTTTGGGAGGCCGAGACGGGCGGATCACGAGGTCAGGAGATCGAGACCATCCTGGCTAACACGGTGAAACCCCGTCTCTACTAAAAATACAAAAAATGAGCCAGGCGAAGGTGGCGGCGCCTGTGGTCCCAGCTCCTCGGGAGGCGGAGGCAGGAGAATGGCGGGAACCCGGGGGGCGGAGCTTGCAGGGAGCCAAGATGGCGCCGCTCACTCCAGCCTGGGCCACAGAGCCAGACTCCGTCTCAAAAAAAAAAAAAAGAAAAAAAAATCTACTTTCAGCAATTTTTAAGTGTGCAATATATTAACTGTGGTCACTACATTGTACAGCCCATCTATTGAATTTATTCTTCTGTCTAGGTAAAATTTTGAATCCTCTGACCAACATTTCCCTAATTCCTCTCACACCTCAACTTCTGTTAACCACCATTCTACTCTGCGTCTATGACTTCCACTGTTCAGATTCCACGTATAAGTGAGATCACACAGCATTTGTCTGTCTGAGTCTGGTTCATTTCCCTTAACCTAACGGTCTCCAGATTCATCCATGCTGCCGTGAATGACAGGATTTCCTTCTTGTTCTGAAGTCTGAATAGTATTTCAATGTGTGTGTGTGTTTTATTTTATCCCTTCATTTATTAACACTTAGGTTGATTCTTTATTTTGGTTATTGTGAATACTGCTGCAATGAACATTACAGTGCAGATATCTCTTTGGTATAGTGATTTTTATTTCCTTTTAAATATATACCCAGTAGTGGGGTTGTTGGATCATACGGTACATTTCTATGTATCAGACATTTCAGTGAAGTAATAAATAAAGATGAAAAACGTGGAGTTTGAATCGGACAATGGAGAGAGTTTTTCTTAAGCCGGCACTTTGTTCTCAGGCCTGGGTTGCTTGGGGTAGGTCAGTGTTCCAAATTGGCGCTAGGCTCAGAAATGGTTGGTTTTCAGGTTGGCATTTGCTGAAATAAAACACTAGACTAGCATCCAATTAAAGGTACACAAATGCCATAGTTCTTTTTTGTTATGAGGAAGGAATTGGGGAATAAGAATTCCTTATAACACTGAAGCTGCAAAAATGTTATATGACAGGCTCTCTATATAATATCGTGACTCACGGATTCTTGGTTTTAAAATAAGCATAGGGCATGGAGACATTATTAAAATAGAGCAAAGTCTTATGTAATATAATATCTCATGTGTAAGTTTATGTACATAGCCCCTGTATATAAACATTAAGTGTGTGTGTATTTGTAAGATGTAAGGAGGCAAAATCCACTCTTAGTTGTGTTTATATGAGACAGATAATTTCATGATTACATTTCTTCTTCTGTGTCACTTGCAGTATCTTCTAACAGTTGTTGGACAACAAACTCAGACATTTTAAGAGCCTACAGATGTCATAATTAAACTTAGTAATCAGTCTAGAAATAAACACACAAATAAAAAAGGATCATAAAGGTCAGCAATATGGCAAGGCATAAACATGGAATTCTAGAACTTGCTTTTATTATGAAAAGATGTATTTTGCAGTTCAAAACGTGTCATTCTTTGCATATGTTCAACTGAAATACGAAAGAAGGAAAATTCTCTCCAAATGATTAAGGTAACATTTTATAGGGGACATATGGATATTCTTAGAATTTAATGGGGATAGGGGACCTCTCCTGGAATCAATTATAGGAAATTTGGCAAAATTGAAGTAAAATATTCATTTGCTTTGCTTGTTATAATTACGTTTGTTATAAGCTTTTTAAAAATCCAAAATAATAAAATGAGAGTAATTTAAATCAGTGGGAATTAATTGTGTTCAAATAATAGCATGACAAAAAAGACATTGGAACTGATTTTGAATAGTATATTTCAATATGTGCTGAGTAAAGCTCTAGGTCTGGTGTCTTCTCTTGTTTGAAATTTTCTAATACCCTCCCCATCTGATGTTGTTTCTCCCATGTCTTATGTTCCTTGCAGGTTGTACACATACATGCACTTCCCTGAAAGCAAAAATCACAGAATTGTTTGTTTACCTACCTATCCCACGAGACTATGAGTTTCTTGGAAGCAGTGGTGTCTTATAAAACACCTTTGGGTCTGCAGTTATTTTAACGCATCATGAACTTCCTATTTCATGTATAGTATTGCTAGCTCAGGGCTGAGAGAGGACAATGAAAGATGAATAAGAACTTATAACTAAATGAACTAATAAATAAGTGAGTGAATATGATAGTGATGAATGTTGCACTGATATTTACTTATTTTGACTTGATACATTTCATTGTAAACGGTAAAAATGTAGAGAATATTCTTCTTCGTAAAAATAAAATAGGTGTTCTAGAGCTTTCTTTGTAAAAGACATGTAATTTATTTAAATATTACAAATGTATTTGATTCACCAAAAAATTAAAAATATAGTACCATTCACATCTTCATATTCTATTTCTGATTAAGTTTTAAATAGCAGTTATGTCTTTGAAGTGAATGTGTTATATGTTCTGCCCTAAATATAACTTAACATTGCAGGTAGAATTCTAGTGTTTGGAAATGCTTAGAAGTCAGAATTGCAATTACTCAGTGTAGGATAAATATTAGCTATAAATATAATTATGTATAAATATAATGAATATAAATATTAGTTATAAAAAGTATAAGCCTCTTCCAACTCATAAAGTTTCCAAGTCTACTAAAAAATTAAGGAGTTTTAATAGCTTAGGAGTTGGTAGAGAAAAAGGAAAAACCACAAACAATGATGTTGGAATGTAAGAAATATAATTCGATAGTGCAGAGGTGAGCAAAAAGGTCTGTTGGGCCAAATTCAGCAAAATTCAATGCAGAAAATACTTCTTATCTGGCCCACTAAAGAAAATGTTTGCTGATCCCTCTATGTCATGAAAAGATAAACTTGAATTTGATTTGTATGGCAAAAAGTAGAGGTATGAAGTAAAATGTATAGTCCATTTTCATACTGCCGGAAAGATACTACCTGAGACTGTACAGTTTATAAGAAAGGAGGCTTAATTGACTCACAGTTCCACATGGCTGTGGAGGCCCCAGGAAACTTACAGTCATGGCAGAAGGTGAAGGCAAAGCAAGGCACAGCCTTTACATGGCGGCAGGCAAGAGAGGAAGCAAACGGGAAGTGCTTCCCTGAGAACTCACTCACTATCATGAGATGAGCATGGGGAAACCGCCCCCATAATTCAGTCACCTCCCAGCAGGTTCCTTCCTCGATATATGGGATTACAATTCGAGATGAGATTTGAGTGAGAACAGAGTCAAACCATATCATAGGGATTTCTTCAGAATATTAGTGTTGTGATGTACTTATTTTTACCTTTTAAATAAAAAGTAGAGTGAAAATGTCAGAGTCAGAAATTAATGGATCAATGTTTTTTTTTTTTGTCCCTATCCAAGTTTGAGATAATAAATATAAATACTTTATCAACATGGCCTTATTAATACTTTATATTCAATGCAAAAGGAATGCTGACTGGAAAATAATTTCGATTAGTAATACTTACTACTTGGATGCTAAGCCTAGTTCTGTCCTTGTTTTATTTTTTTCCCAAGATATTAAAATATATTTACCTGTAAGTTGAAAAGTAAAATATGACTGCAGGCGGCTCGTTTGGTTTTCACATATTTTGCAAGTTCTAGGCTATGGTGCCCCTTTTTGTTCCCACTTCATGCTTTCTCATTTTTTGGAGACAAGTCACAATTTCTAACTATTTGTGCTCTTTGAATTATTTTATGCTTCTTTGCAGCAATGTGAGGCTTTGGAAGAAAATGTACAGTACATAACTTTCTCAAAGTTTACATTTTAAATATAATACATTTGATCTTGCATTTCAAGTTCAGGTTGCACTAATGAGATTTCTTTATGAGCAAAGACAGGAGAAAGGCTTTAATGTTTTGAATAGCTATAACTCTTTTTATATATAGATGTGGGGTCTCGCTATGTTGCCCAGGCTGGTCTTGAACTCCTGGGCTCAAGCAAACCTCCTTCCTTGGCCTCCCAAAGTGCTGGAATTACAAGAGTGAACCACCCAGCCAAGAATTCTTTTGTCTGTGGATATAGTTCTATCCTAAGTGACAAAGGAATGGGCAGTATTCACGTTGCCTCATGCTTTCAAAGAATAATGTATGGTGCAGGGACATCTAGAAAATGGGCTTTTGGTGGATTAAAAGAAAGTTATGAGTGAGTTGGCCAAATAATTTCTAAAAAACATCAACTCTAGAGTAGAATCATTTCTTTAGATATTTATATGACCTTATAAACAAATATAAAATTATGGTTCCCATTTACTGACACATTGCCTTGCTGGAAATGTGGTTTCATGCCAAGAACAAATATGAAAAATGTAGCAAAGCTAATTACAGTACAACGTGTGTCCATCATTTGATCTTTTGGAGGAGTTAAGAGAAATTCAAAAGAAAAATTATCATGTGCAAATAAAAGAGAGCTTAGCTGGCTTGCCTACTGGCCTAAGGTCTCCATCATTCCTGCAGTGTTTGCTTTGTGTATCAGGAGTTAATTAAGGTGAAACGTGAGGAAATTAGGGCTAATCCTCGAGCCTCCGCTGGCCTGTTGTCTCCGAGGCTATTGCCCAAACTAAACTATGTTTGCAGTTTTAAAAAATAATGCTTGTGTTTATTTTAGACATTATTCTTAATTTTTAAAGTTGTTCTTATTCGTTTTAAATAGGACTTTCCATGGAAAAAGTATAAAGAACGATCAAACTTTAGTTTTGATTTAAAAAGCAAAACAAGACTCATTAATACATAGGTGGTCACTGACAGAATTGTGTTTCCATTTGTTTACTTTACATGTTACCAACAGATTTAATAAAGTTTGTATTAATATAAATCTTTAGCTTTGATTATGCTGGAACGGTACATGCCCTTCCCAAGAAAATTATATTTCTTATACAGATTTCTCAATATATTATGCATTTGTATGTGTATCATAGTAATTGGAGGGAGGATTGGATAAAACAAAACAAAACAAAAACAAAAAGCAAACAAAAACCTTCCATGAACTGCATTTAGGTATTTTATCTTTGAGGAACATTCTGACCTTTAGAATTCACTAAATAGATCTGCTAAGTAGTGACTGATTTATTCTCCTTAAAATAAATACATCTCTGGTATCAAATACGTTTAATCCCACACTAAATTGTGCATGTGTGTGTGTGTGTGTGTGTGTGTCGTTTATATTTTCACTTTTTCAATGAAAGTAAAGAATAAGAAGGTTTTCTATCCTTGTTGTTTATCTAAGTTGAAATAAAAGCGTGTGCTCCTTTATTACTCTAGTCTTATAATGTATCAATCATAATAGAATCTGTACTCTTGCCAAAAGACATTTCATTAAGATGTTAAGACTTTAGAATTGACACTCCCTCCCATATTAATTAAATAGCAAATTGCAGGTAAGCAGTCATGATATTTATAAAAGGGAGAACTTATAGGGGTAAAATCTCTTTTGTTGTATTTTATAATATACTATCAGGACTGGGGCTAATAATTCTATTATTACAAATTTGATTTGGGGGCTGTTTGTTTTCCCAATTGCTATCAAAATTTAACTTTTATTTAGCCTATATTGATTTCTTCTGTTCCATCTTGTTATTTATTTATCTATTTTATTTTTTTTTTTAGAGACAGGGTTTCAATCTGTGGCACAGACTGGAGTACAGTGCCATGATGATAGCTGTCTGCAGCCTCCCTTAATCTCCTGGGATCAAGGGATCTTCCTGCCTCAGCCTCTTACATAGCTGGGGCTGCAGGCACACACCACTGCGGCTGGCTAATTTTTTTAAATTTTTAAATTTTTTTTGTAGAAGCAGGTTCTTGCTTTGTTGCCCAGGCTAGTCTCGAACTCATGGCTTCTAGCGATCCTCTGGCCTCATCCTCCCAAAGTGCTGGAATTACAGGTGTAAGCCATCGTACCTGTAATCCATCTTTTATGTGTACTTTTAAAAGAATTGTTTATGCTAGCATCTCAAAATATATATAATATATATATTATATATGTGTGTATGTAATCTTTTACAGAGGTTAAAATTATCTTTTTGCAGAGTAAACCAGGTAAACCAGTGAAGATTACAGAACAATTATATTGCAACAAGTTGCTAATTCATAGTTTCTGTTTGACACTCTAGAGCAAGTTAATATTTACATTGTTAGATGTGTGGCCAAATCATAAACTTTTATTTAGTAGGCAATTTCATAACCTCGAAATGTCTGAATCTTACTCTTTTTGTATTGAGGGAAAAAAGTGGTAATTTTAATTCTATAGGCTTTAAAACTAAAGCAAACTCTAGGTAGCATTGTTTGGCTCATTTAGTGAATTTAGTGTTGATTCTTTAAAAATTGGAAATGGGGCTTTTCTCCTGTGAAATTGCCAAGAGAGCATTTGCACCATGGCATTTAAGAATATATCAGATGAGATTTTCTATTGATCCCAGTTGCTGGGATGAGTGCCCCAAGAGAATAAATGAGCCGTCTTTATGAGGCTCCCTGTCATCAAGGATTTAGCTGTTTCATTTACAGATTCCTGTAAATGTTCACCAGATTCATGACCAGTAATTTTCACTGGAGAAGGACTGGACCGTGGATAAGCAAATGACTCTTTGTCATTAATGGTTTCAAGTAGCATTAAAAATGTTCTGGCAGCTCAATTGATTTGGATGAAGCCATGGAGCCCAACTGCAACGTGTATCTAGCTCATATTTCCAATTATAAGGCCAAGGAAAGAATCAAAGTGACTAATATGTAACGTACACACATATGCACACACCCTAATTTTGATTACATAGCTTTTCCTGTATAGAGGTTTAACTTGAAGTCTACAGATGTTCATATTTAGCACAGCACAATAAAAACACAAGTAAAACAGAACTACTTTTTATGTAATTAAATTTGTGTCTGCTAATGTTCACTTCCTTAATTGGGTTATCTCCTAAGCGATCAGTAAATTGCTTGCAATGACTAATTTACATGCCTCCTTAGACACTGTAGCTGGCTGATGATTTTAAAAGTATAAGGACCTACTAGTGTACCAAAATTCATTTTGAATTAACAGTAAATAAAGAAATCTTCACAAATTCTTGAGACATGACAGATAAATGAGTGGCTACATCTCTCTGTGGAATCTTCTATGTATCAAAACGATTTTAGTTCATGTGTTACTGTTTAAATGACCTCCCATTAATGTAAGCCTTTCATTTATAAACATATTATTAGCAATAGTTTCTAAATTTCACTTAGAGATGTGTTAGAAAAATCTATAGCTAATTTTCTTGATCTATATAGCTTCTAGTACAGGCTGACTCCCAGAGATGCTGCGTCACGCACAACAAAGTGTTCCATAATTTGCAATTTCCTCTCCTCCTCCTCCTCCTCCTCCTCCTCCTTCTCCTCCTTCTCCTCCTTCTCCTCCTCCTCCTTCTTCTCCTTCTCCTTCTCCTTCTTCTTCTTCTTCTTTCTTCTTCTTCTTCTTCTCACTGTGTCACCCCAGTCTGGAGTGCAGTGGTGTGACCAGAGCTCGCTGCAATCTTAAACGCCTGGGCTCAAAGGATCCTCCTGCCTGAACCTCCCGAGTAGCTGGGACCATAGGGTATGCACCGCCACTCCCAGCTCTTTTTTTTTTTTTTTTTTTTTTTTGAGACGGAGTCTCGCTCTGTCGCCCAGGCTGGAGTGCAGTGGCCGGATCTCAGCTCACTGCAAGCTCCGCCTCCCGGGTTTACGCCATTCTCCTGCCTCAGCCTCCCGAGGAGCTGGGACTACAGGCGCCCGCCACCTCGCCCGGCTAGTTTTATATATATATATTTTTTAGTAGAGACGGGGTTTCACCATGTTAGCCAGGATGGTCTCGATCTCCTGACCTTGTGATCCGCCCGCCTCGGCCTCCCAAAGTGCTGGGATTACAGGCTTGAGCCACCGCGCCCGGCCCACTCCCAGCTCTTTTTAAAAATGTTTTGCAGTGGTGAGGTCTTGCTATTTTGCCCAGCTGGTCTAAAACTCCTGGACTCAGACCATCCTCCTCCCACCTCAGCTTCCCCAAAATACTGGGATTACAGGCATGAGCCACCAAAACCAGCTTGTAATTTGTAATCTCTTATAAGCACAGAGCATAAATAAAAATGGCATCATTTTTAGGTTCTCCTAACTCTTCTGGCCGATTCGTCACTGTCTGCCCAGGAACAAAGTCCTGCTCTTGATTCCATGATTATCCAAGTAGTTCTAAAGGTCTTCTCATACATGCCTGGTGAGGGCATAAATTAATAAAACCTTTATTGAGGACAACTTAGCAATATTTATAAAAATTAAAAATGCCTGAAGCCTGAAGCCTTCAACCCAGCAATTCCACTGCTGTAAATCTATATTTCAGATAAATC
The DNA here is from genome assembly GCF_007565055.1 of Rhinopithecus roxellana. Classification (NCBI taxonomy): domain Eukaryota; kingdom Metazoa; phylum Chordata; class Mammalia; order Primates; family Cercopithecidae; genus Rhinopithecus; species Rhinopithecus roxellana. The sequence goes on from NC_044549.1 coordinate 1,782,911, forward strand.
TGTGTATGTGAAAAATGGCATTATATGTGTCAACTTTTGCTTTAAGGCATTGTTTTAAATCATGAAAAATTTCAACCTAAGAAGGATGAAGTCAGCAGGAGACTTGCTAAATAAGTTATGGTACAGCTTGCTTTGAGCCATAATTAAAGAATGAAGAAGTCCTTCATGCCTTGCTACAGTAAAGTTACCAAGACACTTTATTAAGCAAGAAGAGAAAAGGTGGTAAATTGAACTTCCCCATCTTAAACAATTTGTGTAAAAACGGAGAAATGAATATATACGCATATATATGTATATGTATGCATATTAGCTTATATGTGTGTAAACTACCTGGAAGGATGGACATAAAAGAAATTAATCATACTGGCAGTTTATGGGGAGGAGAACTGGACAAAGCTAAAGGAGACAGGTACGAGCATGGCATTTTTCTGAAACGACTTTACAAAATGTTTTTCTATCATTAAGACATTAAAAATATTCTCATCTTTTATTGTTTCCTTCCCAACCTGATATCCCATGTTCAAATGTTCAAATTGCATTTTTCCTCTTCCCCTCTTTTAAATCTCCATTTTAGCGCTGTCACTTTTAGTTGGCTATTAGAAAAACAACCTAAATTCATATTAATGTGTAGGTGACTCATAGCCTCAGACCTTCCAGGCATGTTTTCTATTTAGAAGAGCAGAGTTATTAACTTGCATGGAATTCTAACTCATCAAATACCAGGCGGTTCTGAAAGTACTTTCCAGGCAGTGCTCCCATAATCATTTGATTAAAGTGAGGACAGCAAGCCAAAGACATCTGTAGGTTCGTTAATCCTCATTCCTGGCAAAAGGACAAAGCAGTCACTGCCACTCACACCAAGATTCTACCCAGACATGGATCCCCAGAGGGCTTCCAAGGAAGCTGCATGCTGGAAAACTCCAAGTACAGACTTGCAGCTGCTGAGCTCTAAGCCAGTATATCTTAAGTGTGGTTATCACACATGTGGCAAAAGACATATAACACATGGTATATGCTTCAGGACGGAATGTTTGTTAAAAAGAAAGACTCTAGAGCCCTTCTGTCCTCAAGATCTGCTGAAGGCACTGTATAAAGGAGCCCTGGTTTGAGCACTGCTGTCTGTTACTAATTCGCTTGGTCTGCTACTTTGCTGATTTCAGTAACTGGTGAGAGTGGGATCTCAATCAGAAAGTACTTGTTCCTGGAACACCCAAGCCCTGGGCAATCTCTGAGCCGCCAAGCCCAGTGTTCTCTGAGTTAAAAGATCTGAAAGTCTTTGCAAAGACCTTAGAGACCCATCCTGCCAAGACTGATCCCAAAAATGCTTTCTTAATCCATTTCCTGAGGCTCTCTGCTCACTAGGGCCCAACCCCACATTTCCTGTTTTGTGTGGATAGTTAGCCTCTGCCCTGGGGCTCTGGGCTAGTCAGTGAGTTCCTTTCCTACCCTAGCTAATGTCTGTTGACATTTGGGGATGAGTCAGTGCTGCAGATTCTTTAAACTCTATTCATTTATTTAAAAAAATATACTGAATGAGAGCTGGGCACAGTAGCTCATGCCTGTAATCCCAGCGCTTTGGGAGCCTGAGGCAGGAGGATGGCTTGAGTCCAGCCAGCCTGGGCAATATAGCATAACCCCTATCTCTACAATAGAAAGAAAAATAGTAAAACTATCTAGTGAGAACAGACTTGGAGACCAGTACTCTTCTGGGCCCTGGGAATTCTGAAAGGAACAAAGACACCCAAATCGGTCCTTTTGGGAAGTAAATATATAATAGACAATAAACAAGGCAAATAAAGAAAACATAATTATTTTAGGATAAAACTCTGAGGTTTGGGGGTAAAAATTAAGAAATAAATAAATAAAACCAGATATGTAGGAATGGGGAGTGGGGACAGAAAATGTTCTAGAAAGAGGAAAGAGCAAGTGCAAAGGCTTAAAATTAGGAAAAGTGAGGAGTTCAATGTGAACAGCCTGGGTGGGATAAACCCTGCAAATTTGAATGAGGTGAACTGTGAGCGGTGAGCAGGGGCCAGGTCATGGAGTCTCTTTGGGAACTCTGGCTTTGATGCTAAGTGAGACAGGAATCCATGGAAAGGTTTGTTGTTTTGTTTTGAAGAAGAAGAATAAACATGATCTGACTTACTGAAATGACCTTGATGTTTAGTTGAGAGTTTCCCACATAGTGACAAGACCTGAACTAGAGAGCTCAGTTACAGTAATGTAGGTGAGAGTTAACCAGGTGGAATCAGTGAAGAGGTTAAGAAGTAATTAGAACATGGTGTATTTTCAAATCAAAACCATGAGGATTCCAAGGAAGAACAAGAGTCAAGGATGACTCCACTTTTTTGGCCTAACTGGAAGAACAGAATTGCCACTTACTAAGACGGAAAGACTGGCGAGAGATGCAAATGTTACGGGCAAGTAAAATGTAACAGGTCAATCTGACAACTAAAAATGGAGCTGTAATGTAGGCAGTTGGATGCATGAGTCCAAGGAAGAGATAGGGCTTTGACATATAAATAGAATCTTTGTATACATGTAGTAATTTAAGTCCTGAGATTTGATAAGTCTACAGATGGAGTCTGTGGAGGCAGAAGAGATCCCAAGATTCCAAGACTGAGCTTTGAATCAGTTCATTTTTAAAGATTAAGAAGATGAAGAAGACCTAGTAAAGGAGACTGAGAAAAAAGTAAATAAATACGTAAATAAATAAATAAATAAATAAACCTTAGCTAGTAGGCAGAAAACCACATGAATATCTTATCCCGTAGGCCAAATGAACCTAATATTTGAAGATAGAATGCCCAACTGGTCAGATGCTACTTAAGGTCACAGAAGACAAGTGACAAGAACTGACCGTTGGAAACAGCAACGTGGAGATTATGGGTCACCTTTATAAAAGCAATTTTCCTGGAGTGGTACAAGAAAAGTCTTTATTACAGGAGGTTAAACAAAGAATGAGAGGAGAGACTGTAGAGATAGCAGGTAATGACACTATGCTAGTGTCCTGCAGTATGGGGAAGAAGGAAAATGAGGAATATATGGAGGGAAATGTGGAGATAGCAGGTTTTGTTTTTAAAACAGGATAAGGAAAAGTATGTCTCTATGCTTGTGGGAATCAGCTAGTTAGTTAGAAAAATTAATGATACAACAGAGGGGAGAAATTGCTGAAGCAAAGCACTTGAGCAGACCAAGACGGGAGCTAAGCACAAGTGTAGAAGTGACTGTAACGTAGGCACGTAGACAGATTATCATTATTATGAGAGAAGGGAGATAATGGGTGAAGGAGGTAGATAATCCCAGGTATTGGATCTTTGTAGTGTGCAGTTCATGATGCATTCATTATTTCACATTAATGTTTGGAAAATAAGTGGGAACACTGGCATACATTGTTTGGTGGAGAAACAATGAATTATGCTGAAAGAGAACAGATTTCCAAACAGTGTTGTTGGAGTCTTAATCCATTGCATGTGACTCCTGTTAGAGTCAATTTATATAAATAGAGAATTCCTTTTCCAGTTTTGTTTAATTAAACAATGAAGTATTGCGTGCTCATCAAGATTTTTAAGAGTCCACCCCTGCCTTCAAGGAGCTGCCCATCTGGTGGAACGAGCCCTAAGGTATTTTGAGGATTGCTCACTCCACCCCTGATCTGACATCAGCAAAGAATAGTTAACATTAGGGACATCCAGGAATATTCAGGACATATGTTTGCCATTATTATAATTAGTGTCAGATGTTTGTAAGTGCTGACATCGGGAAATAAACAGTGCCATAGGAGAATAGAAGAGCAAATACTCAACTTTGTCTGGGAGTTATAGAAAAGCAATGTTAAGGCATTGAAAATTACTGAAATAAAAGAAGAGACGTGAGTTAAGCCTGGACAAGTAGATAAGGGTCATATTGAATGAATAATTGTTCTAAGTGGTGTGAATATTTTTCTATAAACATCAGTGGTGATATTAAGTATGTCTGTGTTTTCGAGAGAAATGTAGTAGCTGTATGGAGCAGAGGCTGGCCAAAATTGGAGGTTGAAAACCATTGTGTGTCCTCTGCAAAATGTAATAAGGAAGTGACAATGACATAGGATGCTTTCAGTGCCACTTCACCAGCCAGAAATCTTTGTGGCCAGTGGTGCCCCTGCCCAGGTTTCACTCGGCTCTGGGCTTGCCGCTGGGTTCATTCCACCCACTCATCCCCGCAGGCTGCACTCAGCTTACACTACCAGCCCAGGGTAGTGCACAGGTCTCTGCACTCAGCCCATGGCTGAGCCGGGTGTGCCATGGGTGGTTTTTGCTTTGGACACCAGCATCTAGATGAGGGGAACTTGGTGGCACCCGAAAACTCAGAGATGCCAGTAACCACAGAGACCTAGGGATTTTATGGCTCTTGCCCAGGGAGTCCCCAGGTTTGAGCCCCCAAGAAATGTTACATCATTTCTGAAGCCCACAGTGCAGCAAACAGGTGGGCATATTACAGCTCATTTGTGTTACAGCTTGTTCGTTCCTGCTGCCCATCACTCAGCAAATGGGAGTATGTGTTCCCCAGAAGCTTTTTCTCCCACATTGCTGGGTGAGCAATAACTGGAATGTATTATAGCTCTTTCTGTGTTCTTGTCCCACAACAAAGAAGAATGAGATTACACGGACACTGGAGAGTGAACAAGGCAGGGAAGAATTTTATTGAGCGAGAGTAAAGTTCTTGACAATGAGAGGGGAACCCAAGTTGGTGGCCCTCTGTGTGAGGGAGAGGGCCTGAAAGTGGGTGCCCAATGTGTGCCTGAGTCTGGGGTTTTTATGGGCTCAGAATGAGGGAGTGCCTGCTGATTGGTCCATGGGTGGACCTGGAAAAAACACCATTCAATTGGCTACAGGCATTGAGGAAATTCTCACTCTAGTGGTGGACTCTCCTCAGAACTGGAAGTTCAGTTTTCAGACTTTAAGCTATCTTTGGCTTGAGGTTGGATTTCACCCGGGACCTGTCCCTTTCTGCCTAGAAATTTATCTGCCTTGGCCTGGAGCGATGGCTCATGCCTGTAATCTCAGCACTTTGGGAGGCTGAGGTGGGTGGATGACGAGGTCAGGAGTTTGAGACCAGCCTGGCCAAGATGGTGAAACACCGTCACTACTAAAAATACAAAAATCAGCTGGGTGCAGTGGCAGGTGCCTGTAATCCCAGCTACTGAGGAGGCTGAGGCAGGAGAATCACTTGAAACTAGGAGGTGGATGTTGCAATGAGCCAAGATCATGCCACTGCACTCTAGCCGGGGTGACAGAGCAATACTCTGTCTCAAAAAATAATAATAATAATTTATCTGACTCCTGCTGCTATCAACAAGGGCAATAGATGTTGAAAGGAGGGAGTACATCCCATTAAGTTTTTAAGCAGGACTTTGACACATATTTGGAAAATAAGAGAAAAAAATCACTGACTACGAGGTTGCTGTTTGGGGTAAAAGTTACGTTTTGATTTCATTTGTCAAGATGTAGGTTGCTAAGGATGAGACAATTTTGGTCAGAAAGCGAGCAAACATAATGAGTTCGTGAGGTACCTGTTGAATATAGGTAATTTGAGCTACTCTAAAGTCTAGGATTTGTTTCTTTGACATGTTTCCGGTCTTTTAATGAACAATGACTTTATCATATGAACTCAAAAGAAAAATCAGGAAAACTAGCAATATTTAGGTGCAATTTCATGTGAAGGATATTGACTGCTAAAGGACAAATTCATTACATACCTAGCAAAATCAAGGGTTTCCATTATTTTAATGCAGGGTAGCAGGGTAACCACATTTTTTTTTTTTCACCTCAAAGTAATTTTTGTAAGTTACAAGATGGGCCAGACATACTTTATTTCCTTTTCTTGTTAGATAGTCACAGGCAATGAATCCTTTGATAAAGAAAAAACAAAAGCTTAGAAGGATGGTTGGGAGGACGTGATTAAGTAATATAGCATAAAGGAAAGGATTAATTTACTTGAAGATATCCTTTTCTTTCATATGTGCCCAGTGGAAAATGATATAGTTCTAAGATTTCCAAGAACTTCAATAAAATATACATAATAAATGCATCAAGCTTCTTACTGCATTGTCTAAGTCATTAATTATACACCAAGACCATTTAATGTCAGAATAGAATGCTTATTTGACCAATTCTCAAAGACTCCGTTGATTTGTACCACTTTAGTCTATGGATTCAATATACTGTAAAAACCTTAAAAATTAGTAAACTTATTTTTTAACAAACTAAAGAATACTATGAAATGCTGTGATGTTTTCTTCTGTTTTCTCATTACAATGTCATAGTGTTTTGTACTCAGAAATGTGATCAATGACACATAGATTATCATATGAATGCATTATCATTTTTTATTGTGAGATTATGCATACTTAATACAATGCTTTTTTTTCTGGAAATTTAAACCTAAATTTAATATATAAGTATGGCAAATATATTAATTCCTTTATTATTAATGCATTTAAAATTTTCTCATTTTATGTATTTTTTTAAAGTTTTATTTTTCAAGTTCTTATATTTTTATTAGGTGAATGACTTTATTATTGACTCAAGTCTCTTTGACAGCAGATACAAAGAGGAATGAATGAATGAATATACAAACTGAACTAATAAATAAGCCTTGTTGCCACCTCAAGTGATTTCTTTAAAAAAATCTTGCTTTGGACAACATGAGTAGCCACTGAAAGTAACATCCTTCTATTTTTTTCACCGACAGAAAAGTATGTGAAAAAGTCACAGCAGCCTTTTTGGTGCTGCCCCTTTTTCTTCAAATTGGCATCAGCTGTGTTTAGCATGGACGGGTCTGCGCTTGAGCCAAGTTTTCTTGGTATTTCTAAATCAGCTTCTCCTTGTTTTTTAGAGGATATTCTTGTCATCATATTAGAGTCTGCAACATATTAGATGCATCCATTTTCCAAATCAAGTGTACATTTTTTTGTTGTTGTTGAGACGGAGTCTGGCTCTGTCGCCCAGGCTGGAGTGCAGTGGCCGGATCTCAGCTCACTGCAAGCTCTGCCTCCCAGGTTTAGGCCATTCTCCTGCCTCAGCCTCCTGAGTAGCTGGGACCATAGGCGCCGCCACCACGCCTGGCTAGTTTTTTGTATTTTTTAGTAGAGACGGGGTTTCATTGTGTTAGCCAGGATGGTCTCGATCTCCTGACCTCGTGATCCACCCGTCTCGGCCTGCCAAAGTGCTGGGATTACAGGCTTGAGCCACCGTGCCCTGGCGAAGTGTACATTTTTATTGTGGTTATAAATGGTAATTTTTTAAATTATAAGTTTTTTAAATCATTTCTTGATTTACCAAAAATATAAAATGGACTAAATTTGCTGGATTTTATAATTTATGATTTGTTCTTTTACTGTCATATATATTTTCTCATTTTCTTTCTTTTTCCCTTGGAGATTCACTATCTCAAATATTGTTTAACACCAAATCTCTTTAGGAGCCACAAAGAAAAGTATTGTGATTCATGCATTCGTATGACAGGCAGCTTACGCAAATCTCCATTTTACTAGGAGTTCTGAGATGTAGAAAGTAAAGGCCCCACCTGCCTTTTCCAAGAACTAGTAATATGATGGAGAGAGACATTTAAAGCACAGAACAAGAGAGAATACAATATTTGCTGTTGTAGAATTTTTAAAAACTATGAACTAGAAGCACCTAGAAAAATTTGTTAAGGAATTTAGAAAGCCTCATTAAAGGTGGCACTTCTCATACACCACAGATGATGAAGAAAGACCTACTCATATGTGCAAAAGGGACGGCTGCAATCGAGGAAGGAATAATGGTTTGTTTCCTAGAGCTACCATTAACAATTAGCATAAATTGGGTGGCTTAAACAAATGTATTCCTTCTTCATTCAAGAGGCCAGAAGTCAGAAATCAAGGTTTGGTTCTTTCTGGAGACTCTGAGGGAGTAACTGTCCCAGGCCTGCTCTTGAAAAATAATAATTTCTCACTATTTATTGTTACAATTTATTTTAGAAGCAGAGAGACAGATACTATAAAGGCCCAAGGCAACATAAACTCATATGTCTGGTTTTAGTAATGTCCTGTCATAGAAAATGTTAAATCATACTTTGTCAGCTTACAGAGATACACTGACCTATCTAATAGAATAATAATAAATGTTATTAGCAATAACTATCATGTATTGAACATAGTTAAGCGTTTCACATGTATATCTCATTTAATCATCCCCTTAATGGTAATACTAGCATGCTCTTGGTAGAGATAAGAAAACTGAAGTCTAAACAGAGTTATCTATAAACATTTGCTTGTGATAAGCAGAGTAATAATAAAACAAATTGAACATGAGGACATACATTACTTGAAAACTGAAAAAGGAAGGAGAGGTGGTGCATGAGCATAAATATTAAATGGCAGTGTAGTGACAGAGGAAATGGAACTCTGTGTGGTGTGATCAACTTAATGTTTAGCACTTTCTGCTTCTGCCTTCTGCAGCAAAACTCATTACACAATATAAACATATTATGTGCTACTTACTGTGACAGCAAATGTGAAGGCTATAGTACACATGGCTTTTAAGCCTTACATTTGAAGAGTGAAAGCTTTATCTCACAAAGTAGAGTTTAATATAAACTGCCATTATAAATAAATGGATATTTGTTAAAAAGGAACAAAACTGAAGAACTTCTCAAAAATGAATTTATTTCTAAGCTAGAAAAGCCTCATGTTTTGAGGTGCTTCACCAGGGTGATATTCCTCAAGTATGATCACCATATTGTATTCCTGAAAATGGGTGTCATAGGAGTAGGTAAAAGTTAAGATTACTCTGCTCAATACCATGCCTTCTGAATCGAAGTTTCAGGCAACACGGGTGAGGCAATTTGCATTATACGTGAGCATCCAGGATAATTGTTTAATACCAAATACCTGAGAACCATTGGTACAGGTTTAATGTGAGTATTCATAACATTCCCCCCAACACTAAAAACAATTCTTTAATTTTTAACTTCAAAAAATGACTTCAGTAAGATAGAAGAGATGGTGATAAAATGAAAGAGTGGTCTCAGTCTACAGTGGTTCCATGAATTTTCATTTCAAAGGAGTTATATTAAGTAAATAATATAACTATTTTATTTAAGGTAACTATTTTACAGATTACTTTTTTTGTTAAATAAATATGTTTGGAAAAGCCATGATCTATTTGCAAATTCTTTTCTAAAAAGCCTAAATGTGTGTATGCGTATGGTATATATGGTCGTGTATTATAAAATAAAATGAAATAAAATAAGGTAGATATTGGTCTTTCTCTTGCTGGTCAGAGGAAAGCCTTCCCATTTCAAGGGACTGGCTCTACCAACCAGCCAAATTTCCTGGGCACACATCCTTCTGGGAGTTCCTGGGCACACATCCTTCTGGGAGTGGTTGCTCTCTTTACTTTCCATTTAGCAGCTGTACAGTTGGGAAATGTCCAACAGAATGAAAGCCACCTGCTCCTCTAATGATTTCAGCCAGACAGACAGGATTGAAGGTTTACCAAGTGTGTTGTCTGTCACTCTGACTCTGCTCGAAAAGTAAATCAAACTGGTCAGAGATTCATATAGAAAATATGTGTGATTCGTGAACTCCTGGAGTGCTCGAAGCTCCTTTCAGGCCACTAGACTCTGCTAATTTGGAGATGCCTTTTTAAAATGAAGAATGGAAGTGATTTGGAGAGATAAATTTGGAAAATGAGGCATTCTAGAATATTTCCCTTATCAAATGCTGTATCATTGCACGCTATAAAATGAGTAGATTTATGCACATGTTCTCCCCACATTGACAGTTTGCTTTTAGTATGCGCTTATATGTTCCCAATCTGACTAATTAAATGTCAAATTCCCATAACAATTTCCGACTCACCCCTTCTCCCAACTCAGTCTCTCTGTATTCCCTGAAAATTGTCTACAAGAAAGTATACTGTGGAAGGGAAAACCATCACATTAGAAGTGGAAGTTGGCCTCCACCCTCTCTGGTGGTTTGCGCATGCTCTTTAATCCTTCTGAGCCTTCTGAGTTCGGAATACAAACTCCTTCTGAGTAGAATTGTTTTATACGTTAGATTTGTCGGGAAATGTCACAGGACATTTGTTTTCCTGTATAAATGTTTAGTGTTATCTGTTTTTTTAAAATGTCATTTTGATATATTTTTGTTTTATATGTTATCCCATTAATATTTACATCATGATAAATATCCAGAGAAGTTTCATTTTATGTATTTTGTTTTACTACTGTCTGATCGTGGATAGAATTTTTTTTCTATTGCCATCTTCAACCTTATGTTGTCAATATTAGTTAACAGAGGGTGATGCAGCTTCAGTATAAATTTGTATGTGTGAGAATATTTCTGTAATCACAGGGGATTAATGCTTCCTAAGAATTAGTTCATATAACACCATAGAAATAAGTAGAGAAAACAACCCCACAAACTTTTGTTGAATAATTTCAGGAAAATTCTTTTTGGGCACACTTTTTTATTGGATCACAGAGCTTTAGTCATCTAAAGCATTGAACTAGTGAGCACCCTCAATGAGCATGATAGTGTTAAAAACTCCAGAAACATGTCCATTGCAGTAGATTTTTTAAAAGGGAAGATGATAAGTAGATAGAATAGAAAAGTAAAAATGGGTAAATAACATTTAACAGTAATCCATTGGTTGTCTTGTTTTCAGGAGGCATGGTAGAAATTTTACTATAATGAACAAATAAATTATATCCGCCTGAAATAATTTTAAGTTTAAAAAACAAGATCTGCTGTCTAAAAATGTTATTTCCTTTTATACATTAAGATGTTACTAATTTAGACTCCTCTAATTTAGAGTTCCTCAACATTTATTCAAATGAATTAGAAATAATATTGTTAAAAATTGGATTCCTGTGCTGATTTGTATTCCTGCATTTAATGGGCACTTTGCTTTATACTCTTCTGGCAATTTTGAATGCTGAGGCAGCACCTAGAAAACGCCAACATCGGCAGATTAGCCCAAAAGTCAAGAAGCCATTTACCTAATTGCAGTGTCAGTCTAACTGCACAAGCATCCCACTCGGTTTTATGGAACTGCACCTGAAGGCGAAATCAAGTTGGTGTAGAATAAGATAGGGCATTAGTGGTTCCTTTAGACATTTTATATCTTTCATTTCCCTCCTGTGCTCACTGTATCTTCTGGTGTCCAGAGAATCTTGCCTAGAAGTAGACATGAAGGCTAAGAAGGCATTTGTAGCTAGTATGTACTTTTCTACGCCTCCATAGCATTATGTCGTGGTTATCTTTGCGTCCCAGACTGCTCCGAGTACAAATTGTTGCAGATGGTGGGCATTCGAGACACCATTTTTTAAAAATGTCTTTGTTGCGTCCTCCTGAGATATGACTGCAATCAATCTGTTCCTAAACTACTGTTTCATAAATTACAATCAGCTCAATGATATTGAACCACAGATTTATTCAAATAGAACTGCATTTCAGGCATGGATTTAGAAATGATTATCCTAATATTTTCCTGCAAAACATAGCTAATGTGTTCTTTACATTTATTTGACCTCCCCTGGTTGGATTGTTCTATCTTTATTGCTTCAGCATGCAACATTGCCTGGACACTTGCAGTGATTTGCACGTAGTTTTTATGGATGTGTCAGCCTATGATTATATAATTATATGACTTTTTATAAAAGCGTAGAAGGCATAGAAAATAATGTGCCCTCATTTTATGAATACTCAAGTACCCTTTAAATAAAACACTTTGCTCACTTTTAGAGACGATATGCCACTGGAAAGCAATCATTTGGTCTTTTATGTAAATTACTATTTTTCATTATTTACCAATTCCCTTATGGCCCATATGTAGTGTAACTGTATTTTATATGGCAGTCACAGTTGTACAATCTAGAAGTTAACTGATTAAGAAAGGAAATTTCCTGGAATCAGATGCAGTATAAAGCTGTGCTGATATAAATAACTTTTTTTTCCCCACATTATTCATTAGACCAAAAGCATCAAAAAATATTTTATGTAAATGAGGACCCTACATTTTCCACCAGCTTATGAAGCAACATCTTACTGTTTAGTTTCTAATACGCTTTTCAGGTAAATTTCTTTAAAAGACTAAATGAATTACTATGTCATATTAATTGCATATTTGTTGTATAGCTGGTATGTTCAATTCAATGACATTCTTTTATAAGAAGTAGACCTTTCCTGCCATGAGCTTTCAAAGTATTTGCAGAACGTCCCATGAATGTGAACTACAGAAGGACAAATACTGTAAGGAAACATTTAAAATAAGCAATTGTTAAGGTTATACTAGGTTGAAATGTATGAAATTGCCAGTTTTTAACCGTTTTGACCAAATATAACCTCATACAATTGTATTATAATTTTACATAATATCTTATTCTTTCTCAATTCTGTGCCTTTGTCCTCACTGGTTTTTCTGCCTAGAATGTCCCTCCCCACTTTCTTCTGACAGGAATACTTACTTTCCATCTGTACCATCTCACCTGGAACACTATATGTGCGCAGCATTTTTGCTGATATTCACAAGAAGACTTAAGCACTGCACTACTGATTATACAGATTTTACATTTAAAATAATTCAATGTGTGGACATTTTCTCATATGTGATTCCATAAACCCCTAACTCCACCCTGGTGCTTCCTAAAACAGAATTCTCCCAGGGTAGCGTTATGACTTACTGTGTCCTTCCGGGTAGATGTGATAGCGTGTTTGTGTCTATAGAGCTTATTAACATGATTGGCATATAGTAGGAGCTAAATTCAGTGCTGACTGAATGAATATGTTATTACATGAATGATTCAGTAACATTTTTTTCTTTGAACTGGGAAAAATCTTGGAGAGTTTCTACTTCTTTCCTCTTATTTTATAAATGACAGTATTAATGCTCAGAAGAATAGCTTGATATTGCTGTTTAATAGTGGAGTTAAAGCTGATATAACACAAGCAAAATACTAAAAGTCATCTAAAATAATATATGTGACAATTTGCACAGATATTAAACCAGAGAAATAGTAACTGTGGGATAACTCTAGACAATGACAACCAGAGAAGGTTTTGTAGAAGAACTGGGATTTAAAATGAATTTTAGAGGATGGGTAGAATTTGGACAGGCAGAGGAAATGGGAGAATGTGAGTAGGATGGTATGAGCAAAACATTGAGAGGGCAGAGCCTAAAATGTGCTCAGAAGCGTGAGCAAACAGAATGGTAAATGAATGTGATTGTTCTGATGTCTTTACAAAGAATATGCTTTTACCCAGGGGATATATATTGTTGGCTTTCTTATTTTGATATAAGATAACAATATAAGTGAATTTCTAGAGACTATGTCTTTGAGATTGAAAAATGAGCAATAATTTGTGTAAGTGTTCTATATTACAAGTTAGAATAGGATTGAAAATTAAATATAATTCAAACCTTGAAACTTGGCTTATACAGAATTATATTTCTAATTTACTAAACCAACTAGGCTTCCACAATTGGTAATGTAAAGGTTCCTTTCTTCCTTGTTTTTTTTATCCCCATGAAATTGTTTCCATCAACTTGAGAATATACTGAGGAGGTTTCTTAGATACAGAGTTTGGTTCTTTTTTGTATATGAACACTACATGCCTGTGGATGTGTGTGAGTCATAAGGAGAAGGGTTAGAGGGGAGAGTTGGAGGGGACAAACATCGCCTTGTCAATGTAGTTTAGGGTTTTCAGTTCCCTCCATTGGGAACTTGCCTTTGCACAGTATGACAGCTACAGGTAATAGATGGTTTTCTTTCTGTATTTGGTGTTGGCTCTGAAATCTTCCTCAGAAAACGCAACACAGGTATCCCCTCCTGATTAATGTGAATTGGAATAAAAGATACAAATACCATAGATAGAGAGAGACGCATACATATGACGTAGTATTTGAGTGAGAGAAACTCTTACCCATGGCTAATATTTGAGTTTTGGGTGAAAGGCAAATTGGTAAATATTTTATCTATTGAATTATTTTTAAATCACTTAAGAATCATCTATTGAGTTCTCATTATGTGCCCAGCAGTATGCTAGTTGTCATGGACGCAATGACCAAAAAAAAAAAAAGAAGGAGACGACTTGAGTGGTCTTTGCGCTTATGTAGGTTTGAATTAGAAAGGAGATATATAACAATTACAGAACAAATATACACATTGCAAATTGCTGGAAGTATGTTAAGAAAAGCAAACAGATGATGTGGTAAAACGTAGTTAATTCAAATTTGAGTAAAATTAAAATACATAGCTTGAGATGGCGTCCTGTTTTGGAGGTGGCCAGAGATGTTCTTTCTAAGGGGGTGACACATAAACTGAGAGCCAAGGTGAAAGATGATGAAGTCACACATACTCCGTAAAAGGCAGGGACAAAGTGCTACGCAGGGAGGTGGAACTGTCTACGCAGTGGTCCTGCAGTGAGAGGAACTGGGAAGGAGCAGGGGTGAAGACTGGGTGTGAGGAGGATGGGGTGATCAGGAGCAGTCGGGTCATGCAAACATGTGGAAACCATGCTAACGACTTCAATATGATTTTTTTTTTTTTTTTTTTTTTTTTTTTTTTTTTTTTTTGACGGAGTCTCTCTCTGTCGCCCAGACTGGAGTGCAGTGGCGCCATCTCGACTCACTGCATCCTCCACCTCCTGGGTTCACGCAGTTGTCCTGCCTTGGCCTCTGGTAGCTGGATTTACAGGCATTCGACACCACGCCCAGCTGATTTTTGTATTTTAGTAGAGATGCGGTTTCACCATATTGGCAAGGCTGGTCTCAAACTCCTGGTCTCAAATGATCTGCCTGCCTCCGCCTCCCAAAGTGCTGGGATTACAGGGGTGAGCCACAGCGTCCAGCCCCTGAATATGATTCGTAGTACAATTAGAAACCATGAAATAATTTACAGCTAGGGAGTGCCTGACCGAGTTCGTATTTTCCAGAGATTCCTGGGATTACTGTATTGAGGTTGGACTGGGAGAGAAAACAAAGCAGGAATGTCATGGTAAAGGTCATTCAGCATCCAGACAAGAAATAATGGTGGATTTGGCTATGGTGACAGCAGTGGAATTGGAGCAAAGTGAGCACATTCTAGAAATACTTGGGACATTGAGCTGTGAGGGCTGCAAGTGCTGGCTTTGTGAGGTGTGGGAAAGACTAATCAAGGAGAATATATGGGTTTCTAACTTGAACAACAGGATGGATAAAGGATCCCTGAACAGAGATGGGGCCCATTGTGACAGACAGGTTTTGGGAGTGAAGAAGGTGAGTTCTACTTTGTATTCTCAGTTGGAGCTACCTGATTGTCATGAAGGTTAAGATGCTTCGGAGTGTTCAGAAATCAGGGGTGAGATTAAGGTAACAGATAAAGATTTGAATAATGAGAATATATAGATAATTGAAGGTATAGAAATTCTTTTTCTTGATCATAAGGGGGGAAGCCCTATTTGAATGTGGTATGTATAATGTAAATACATACATATGTGTGTGTGTGTGTGTGTGTGTGTGTGTGTGTGTGCGCGCGCGCGCGCGCGCATCAAACCCAAGGAGTAAAAAGAGTAACTGATATCATTTGGGAAGGAAGGTAGGAAGGAAGGAAGGGAGGGAGGGAGGGAGGGAGGGAGGAGAAACCGATGTTCAATTCAACCTTACACATTGAAATCATTTACTAATTTGTTTTAATTGCCCTCCACAAAGCTGTATATGAATGTAAAAAGAAAATGATTAAAAATACGAATAAGATTAACTCAGCTTCCAAAGTTCATATAGGGTAAGAATTTGCATTGAAAATCTGATGAAAGTGTTTGAACTCTATGTTCTCTCCCAAGAGTCATACTCCTTTTAAGATTTGCTAACAGTGAACTTCATATTTTAATTTAACATTGAGCTAAAACCTCTACAAGTGACATTTCTACATGGAAGATGTGCCAGATTCCTGGAGAAGGCATGTGGAATGTGTGGAATATGGGCAACCTGTTTGTAGGCGTCTGGAGGCATTGGAACAGGGAAGAGGTTAACATGAAAACCTCTGGATTCGGGATTAGATAGAGTGACTACCCTTGCCACTGATCCTGAGGTTGGATCTGATAGAAGCATTGTCAGACCACAGAACGCTTACTACTGAAAACACAGGGCCGAATTAATAATTGCTAATCTCTATTTTATTTATGATGTGCTAGTCAGTGTTGTAAGCACTTGATGTATTATTTCATTGAATCATGACAATACTCTTAAAATGGGTGCAATTGTTATCTCTATTTTATAACTGAAGACATTGAAGTGAGCTTAAATAATTTGCACAAGTTCATGTATCTCATAAGTGGTAAACCTAGGATTTGACTCTTGTGCACACAAAGCACGTATTGCAATTGTTATTTGTTGTTTGGAATGAGTGAGTTGAGGGGACAAGAGATTTCAATCCAAAGGAAAGAAAGGTTGTCTTTCCTGGACGTTAGTTGATTTCCTGGAGTGAATGGCCTTCTGCCTCCCACTAGCCAGGGAAAAAGAAAGAAAATAACAGCAAGTCGTTAATTCATAAAACATAATTTTCCCAAGTGCAAGGCTTGCAGTTTCTGCACCTGGTACGTTGCTGACTCATCTCACCTGAATCATTTAGTCAGCTTCATTGTGTTTGCAAAGACTGCTAATTATCTTACTAGAATAATTTAAACTATCAATAAAGAATGCAATAAATCATTAAAGATGTGGTTAATAGGGAGAAATAACTTTGACTCTTCAGCTTGCATTGATCCTTGATATAAAAAGATAAATTTTATATTCCATTTTTAACCTTACAGGCAACCATTAGCCATTTCTTTTCACAGAGTTGAGCTGAGCTGGTTTTTCATTAAAAATGTGGCATTTATCTTACTGAATTCTTACTGTGATATCTCATTCCAGGAACAAAAATATATTCTGACTTACCAAGAAAGCACAACAAGACAGATGTTACATTTTTAATAAAAGTCATTGTTAACAAAGCCTTGAAATACGTTCAGTTTTGGTGCTATTTTTGAAATTTTTATGCTTTTTAATCTACCCAAGTATACATACTCCTTATTCCTATTAATTTAGAAAATTGATCTCTTTTCCCCTTAAAATTATAGGAAGTATGTGATTTTACTTGTTACTGAAATTAATGAGGTTACACTGTCAACATTATTTGTCCTGTAATACATAAAATGGCCATATTTTATGTTTGAGGCATCCACAGCAAAACTTAGGTAATATTTTATGTTATTGTTCCTTTGGATGCTTGTAGAACTGTGCTCATTTTTAATAGCTTTTACTTAATTTTTATGTTTTTGCTATGGCTGGGAAAAGTTGTATAATAAGAAATACTTGTATTAGTAGTCATTTTGATCTACCGCATGCCAATATTATACTGCATAATGTACGTATCCATGACATCAAAAAGTTTTAGTGTGAACATCTTCAAAATAACTGTATGAGAAAAATGCATTTTCTGTCAAAACTCATAGAGTTTGAGTTTTGAAAAGTTTATTGAAGAGAAAGTCAGAACTATACTACAGAAGTTTGATTTATTTTTGATTAAAACCAAATGAATACTTAGTGCTAATGTAAAGTTATATCAGCTAAACAATTGTTGTATATACAATTTTTTATTTCCATAATCTGATAACTTTAGAAACATGACAAAAAAGAGTAAATTTCAGAGTCATATCCTATCATGAAGCAAATCAGCTATTTATATCCAAAGTATGCATTTAAAAGTATTCCTGGTTACTCTTGAATGTGGACGTGTGGAAGCTCACAAATTCAATCTCTGTATTACATTTTATTTCTCCATTTACTGATCCTGGTAATAGGCCAGGAGCTACATTTTATTACCATCCCATAAGTGCACCTGACTTGCTTTACCAGACTATGACACATATTTTTAAGCCATTATTATAGCCCCCACTGGTACCCAATGGTCAGAAAGCACAGGTTCAAAATGAAGACAAGTACAATGATATTTCTCCCTTTCCTCAGACCTGATTGGAAATTCTCCCTTTATGCAATCAACTAATCATCAAAATCCTATTTTGCTGGTCTCTAAGGGGAATCTCAGGCAGTATAGAGAGCAAAGGACTTTGCAGTTTTGTTCTGTCAATGGATCTTCGGGTTGGAAGTAATAGAAAACAGTTCAAAATTGCTCATGTAAAAGGCAGGTTTTTTTTTTTTTTTTCAAAAATGCACTTATTATTTCATTATGTTCAAATACTGAAAAGGAAGTTCTTGAGAATGAGACCTAGAAAGTTGAAAAACACAGTTGTGATCTTCCCTAAAGAACGCAGAGATCAGTCTGCACACCTTCCTCTCTGCATGTTGATACTCTTTGTCTTACTTGTGGTTTGAAATGGACCCACACAAATCACACCTCATGGTCTCTTGCTGCGGTGCCCACTAATGGCTGTATCTCAAGGGAGAGAATCTGGATCAACACGGTAGAGCCCAAGAGTGGGAGCCCCTGGCCCACTCTGCTGTGACCACGAGGTTGGATCAGGTGAGGCTTTAGTTCACTGGACAGTGATCGGTATGTTTCATATAGTCCTATCCCTGGAAACACGGCATAGACACTGAATGATAGCTAGAAACCCAAGCCAGGAGTGATTACCAGGTTGCAATCGACTCTGTGGAGAAGGAAGGACTTCAACTGATTCTTGGAGGATGAGGGAAATTCTGACAGGGAGTGGTATGAGTAAAGGCTAAAATAAAGACTGGATCCTTTCTGAATGGTGACTAGAAGGGTGAGGGGAACTAAAGGTCTACATG
The DNA here is from genome assembly GCF_007565055.1 of Rhinopithecus roxellana. Taxonomy (NCBI): domain Eukaryota; kingdom Metazoa; phylum Chordata; class Mammalia; order Primates; family Cercopithecidae; genus Rhinopithecus; species Rhinopithecus roxellana. The sequence goes on from NC_044549.1 coordinate 1,801,711, forward strand.
AAGAAGTTGTGGAAGCTTGGAAAGGAAGGCTTTGTGGAAAGCCTTAGATAATCAAATTTTTGCTTTGACATCCTTTGAAGTTTCGTTGTTGATATTGCTTATGTGTGTATTTGTGTGTTTTAGCAGGGAGTGGCTATTGGTCAGAGGTGTGCTGGTAAATGTTTAACAACCAGCTCTCCCAACTAAAAATGTGTATGTACATATTAATGTATTAAAAATTTTATTGATAGGATATTGGACACACAATTTACAAATAATAATAAAATATGTGGCTAAGTCTGAATGTTTGTTTTCCCTCAAAATTCTTATACTGCAATCCTCAACCACAAGATGATGATGTTAGATTAGGAATTGGGCTTTTTAGGTGATTAGGGACCCTATAAAGGAGGCCCAGAGAGCTACCTTGCTCCTCCCCCCACAGGAGGGCACCGTCTCAGGGGAACCATGCCCTCACCAGACACTGCTGCCAACTCAATCTCAGACTTCCTAACTCCAGAACTGTAAGAAGTAAATTTCTGTTATTAATAAATTGCCCAGTGTAAGGTATTTTGTTATGGCACCCCGAGCAAACAGATATGTGTAACACCCTTTATTGTACATTTCATATGGCTAATTGATTATCTCAGAATTCTGTCACTGATTTTTGCTAAACTTTTGTGCCCGTATCTCATCTGCATTTGCAGTCTAGCCATGGTTTACCAAATCAAATTCCTTCCCAATCTGCTTATTCTTTTCCCAGTAAGTTTATTGTCATTAAATTTTATATGGGATCTGCTGTAACTATTTCTCATCCTGATATTAATTACATTCTTTAAACTGGAAACTTTGGCTTTAGAATCAATTAGAAATGTATATAATCCAACAACAGACTCACAAAATAACTGAGCATTTAGCAATTGGCTCTTGAGATTCAGCATGAGCTGGTTTCAGTGAACAACTACTTAATGTCTGAGAGGTGATGGTACCCTCAATTACAGTCCTCAAAACAATCAATGGGATTTGATTAGATATGGGAGTATGGTGAAGACAAAGATGATTCAAGAATGTATCCTTTGATAGAGGGGTTATGATCCTCCACAATGGAGAAAGAATATAGGAATCCATTCATTCAACAAATATTTATGAAGGAGTAAATACTAATGAGGAAAAGTTCAACATTTCATATGCTGTACAGGATAGTTTTCTAATTAATTGTTCAAGTCACCCACAGTTCAAAAGTAGAGATAAGTAATTATTGATTTCTATTAAATTAAGCCTCTCTTTTCAGCTTTTAGTGATGACCCTACTTGCACATTATGCCTGAAATGACTTGGTCGCTGGACTCTGAGCCCTCCCACAGCAGAATCTGCCTTATTTTTGTCCTGTGTTCCCAGCATCTAGCTTGATGTTTGGCTCATACTGCTCAGTAGATGTGGGTTGAATTAAGGAACAAAGAATCTATAATTGGCTCCCTAAAAGAGAAAGGCTTGTCAGTGATGAGAAGGGGCAGACTGGTTGACTTCAACCACTTTCTAGAGAAAGTGTTGACAGCATTAAATCTCGGGAGGCTATTTTTTATTCTTTTCAAATCCCAGGAAAGTCTATCAGTCTATAAGGAAGTCTACAAGAAAGATTCAGTAACATACGTATGTTGCTTGACACTGATGTTTCTCTGTCTCCAGGGTGAAAATTCCAGGAATCATTGTTTATAGGGATATCCTTGAATTCCAAATCCTGGAATTAAGCTAAAGATTTGTGACTTATGTTGGATATTAATGTAACTCTAAATATTTAGCAAAACCAGACTGAGCAATTTTCTCTGCAGCATGCAATGTGCATACTATATGCCTCTAACTTTTTAGCAATTTGAAATAAAATCTTTAGGATTTGTTCTGACACTTTCACCTTGTTAATAAACATAGTAAGAATAAGGACAAAGAGAGGATTATAAAAGTCATTTGTATAGTCAAGCTAAAACAGTGGGATTTACAGAAATTTATAGGAAATGTAAGGAATGACCTTTTATATACAGGCTTATTTTTCCTTTAATCCTATATTAATTCTATATTAAAATTTATTAATAATAAAGTGAATTCTGTATGGGTAATACAGGATGCCCTCTGTGAGTTGACTGTGTTTACAAAATTCATTTCTAAACTATTGTTTGCAATGGGGTATATAGCGGTTCATGGAAGCAATATTAAATACAGTTTTTAGTTACCTCCACACCAGTCTACAAAATCTGATTTAGCAAAGCATCTGAAGTCTATGAAGGGACTAACGATATTACAGACCAGAGTGTGGGGAAGCTATTGTCCCTGGGCCTACTCTGGTTTACCCCCTGATTTAATAAATAATGTTTTATTGGTGCACAGCTGTGCTTATTTATTGGCATATTGTCTATGGCTGCTTTGGGGCCACAAAGACAAGACTGAGTAGTTGCCACACAGACGTATTGGTCCACAAACCCAACTTTTCAGAGGGAGTATTTGCCTATCCCTGAATGGTCTTTAATGACCACAAGGAAGGGTGACCTGTGAAGTGTATTCAAACTTTTGACTGTAGAGATCAATCAGGAATTCATGTTACCCTGGTCAACCCGTATGCTGGTTTATTGTATCTCATAGCATCCTCTTGTATCTTCCCGTCCCTCAAGACAGTGGTACAACTTCATGTGGCAGGAATTAATTCTCAAGGTCTGAAGAGAGGACTCTCACAGGACATAGTCTAAGAGACATAAAAGGATGGGATTGGATTGTTTGGGTGTTTCACGTTCACTGCAGAGGTGAGGACATGGCTTTATTTGGCGACACTGCCTTATATTGAGGATTGGTGATGAAATCGATTGCTTGCTTCCTTCCTTCTTGCTACTCTGTCCCCATAACTAGTCTGTCTGCATCTTAGCCCCTGATCAGGATGGGTCTTGGGATGAGACACCTTTGCAGACGTGAGTTGATATTTAAAAGGTTTAGTCTGGGTCAGGAGCCAATAGAGCAAGCAAAAGAGAAATAGAGTGAGGCAAGGTGAGCAGGGGTTCCCAGTCACCTCCTGCATTTCAGATAATTTATTAGCTAGGAGAATTAACCATAAAGTAGGTGCAGCTCATCCTTCCTAAGCTGTTCTATGTTGTGTTCTGTTATTTCAATGTTATGCTGTCAGTATCACTCCTAGATGACACCTACATAATGTTTATAAGGGACCACGCAGGGCGCTGGATCTCTAAGGATTTTCCTTCTTCTCTGGCAACTTGTTTTTTATTTTATTTTATTTTTTGATGTAATTCTCCCTCATCTAATCTTTAAACAACTGAGTTTCTCTAGACTTAGTTGTGAGTTCTCTTAATCTCTTATTCTATATTTTCTCCCTAGACAATCACATGGACATCACAGCTTCAAGTGCCTTTCCTAAACAGATAACTATCAAATTTATAACTCTCTCCTGGACCTGATTTCTGAGCTTCAGATCAGGATTCCCAGCGACCTACTTGGAAACATTTCCTCTTGGCTCGCTCATGGTCTTTTGATCTGACTCTTCAGTCAGAGGCTGTCTTAGTAAATACACCCACCGTCCGTGAAGCTCCTAAACCCAGTCATTTCTTGTGGCAGCTTCGTCCCTTCCTTTTCCCTTATTCCCTGGGTCAAATCACCCGGCCCAGCAGTGCGTTTTCTTCTAAATATAATCGGAAATCTGTCTACTTTTTTTTATTCATTCTGCCATCATTCTACTCAAAGCAGCCGCATCTCTCCCTCAGAGCAGGACACGGATTGTTGGCCAGTGCGCCTAAAGCTACTCTTCATGCTAATCATGTGGCTCTTCTATCTGAAACTTTTTCCTGACCTCCTTTTACTTTCTGGAAAAAGTCCAATAGCATTAATGTTACCTACAAGACACTGCATTGTCTCTTCACAGCTCTCTTCTTGGCTTTTTTCTGCTTCCTCCTGCGTGTTCTTCTTCTTGCCTTTGAATACATTGCTTCCTTATCCTTAACCTATATAACCCCTGAATATCTTTCTCAGCAGAACTTACATCATATCCTTAATATTAATTTTTTAAGAATGATCAGACTAGGTGAGGACCCCCCAAATTTCCCATCTGCAACTGTATTCACAATTGTAATTAAGTAAACAACTATGTAATTGTGTAAAATCTGTCAGCCTCACCAGAATGAAATCTCTGGGAAGACAAGAGCTATATAATTCTGTTTAAGACTGTGTTTCCATCTCCTAACACAACTTTATCATTACTGAAAGAATTAATGTGCTGACTGAATGAATGAGCTCATTTCACATTTGCATACTTATTAGATATTTATTATTGTCACCATTTATGAGAACGAGGTAAAACTAAGTTTCCAATTTAGGCTATCAGACCCTCAGACCATGCACTAGGATACACTGCAAAGAAGGTTTAGGGCTTGTTTGCTCTCCTGATTCCTCATTACCATGCATAATGAAAAGTTGATGAGGTCTAGCTACTGGATCCTAGGTAAGGAAGAACAAATCAATATGTAACAGTATTTTTGGTGTTAAAGGTCAAATTGAATAAATCGTGTACCTTATTACCCTTACATTTAGAAAATGGCTTCACTGGATGCCCCTTTAAGATCATTTATTGTATTATTATTTTAATGCACTCACATATAAAATGAAGAAACAGCCAAATAATGAATACTTGATCCCTAAATCATGAAATCAATTTTAATATGCTTAGAAGATTTAATATTTTCTTAGGACAATGAGATTGATGAAGTCCTGTTAATGAATATATTGATGAAATTGAAGGAAAATGGGCTCAAAAGTCTTTTGTCATCAGTGAGGTGAACCCTATCATGCAAACTAAGAAGTAGGTAAAAAAGAAAGCATTAAAGCCATTGCATATGCATAAAAGTTCATTCTAAACATATTTTATTAATAAAAATAATTTTTGATATAGATAATAAGGCTAATTTTCTCTTGAAATTTGCATAACACTAATACAATTATTTTAAGTATCTTATACTGACTCTATGAATCTGTTTATTTTCTTTCCAAATCAGAGATTGTAGACTCAAAAAGAAAAAACACCTCCTTTTTGCAGTACATTGATGGAAAGTATTTTATTTCATATCATATTTTATTAAGAAACTTATTTATTATGAAAAACCCTTTTTAAGCCAAATAAGTACTAAGAAATGTGAAAAGTAGCTGTCGTTTTAAGAAATGTTAAATTTCTTTTAAAAACATTCATTTTCTGGAAGAAGTTTTGAATACAGGTTTAACAATTTCAAAGTTTTTTTTCTGTCTAAATTCTACCTTTCAAACTGTATTCCCATGTTAACTAGCCTGAAGACAGATACTAATTGTACCCCAATTTGTAATGCATCAGTTTAGCACTATTGATCTGCTAAAAAATGAAAGCAAACTAAGCAAGAGCCAGTCTCAATACCAAAGGAATGATATATTGATTCCATCTGACAATGCTTTGTCTACAGATCAATGTGTATGTGCAGCATAGACCAGTTAAAAATGAAACAGGGTGCACAAAGGTCATGAAAGAAACAGGGTATCGAAGATTATTGGAGACCATGAAATGAACATATCTTAAAGTACATCTGATAGTCGTTCATTTATAAAGAAATTCTGTAGGTTGACTATGCAAAAAAAAAAAAAAAATCATAACGTAAATATTTGATGACTACAATGTCATATCTTGGTCCTAGGAGTCTCTTTGAAGAAATTAAGACACACTTCTTGATCAAGAATGACAAAGTCATTCTAAATCAAGACAAAATCATTCTTGATTAAGAAGTGAGTCTTAGAGAAAAAAAGAAAGACATGATATGGATTCAGTCCTGCTATCCTTGGTCATAAAGAGATGACTATGTATGATATGTAATACATTTGATTCTTAGGTTCTCTAATTCATGTTTTATATTCCTGCAGATTTTTTTTTTACATTTCAGATTTTGAAAATCAGATATATTGGGCTAATGAGAGATTGAGAGATGGAAGAAATATTTTCTGGCAAAATTACAAAGTAGTAATTAATCAGATTGTGAGATTTCCTCCCTGTCGAATAAAATTTAATATACTGTAGTGAAATATATACATATGCAATACATTATCTGTTTGTATTCTTCATCACTGTATTATAGAATCACAGATATGTTCTAGAACCAGAGCTGGCTAATGTCATAGTATAGTTATGGAAAAATAGCCTACCACACATTTCTTTTTTTCTTTTTTATTCCTCTACACATTTTATTTTCTTGGGCTTGTTACATTTTAAGAGCAAAAGTAAGTGTCAGACTGTACCAACATTGCTACTTTAAGAATAAAAATACTCTGCTTTCTGAATTATCCAAGTTAGCATGTCTGTGTGGATTTTTGAAGATTCTAGTATGGTCAGATGTGGCCTTGTGAGTTGATGGAAAAATAACATAGAAACTAATTTATGTGTAGAGATACTGGATTTCAGAATCGTAATAATATCTGGAAATCACATATTAGTAAGTCAGAACTAGTTCCAAGAATATATATTTTGGGATTTCCTTATTTAGATGCTATTTATGTTTTTAAAACCAATTTGAAGTCTATTCAAATGGGAATAAGGAAAGAAACTAGTATAGCCTGTATGCAGAGGAAATATCTGTCAACCCAAAAGTTTAGTGGCTATGCAATAAACCATAATGTGTAATCAGGCTTTGCTTATGCAACTTATTTTATTATTAAGAAGTGTGAATATTCTATAATAGCAATCTTTGGACAATCGTATATACATGATTTTCTACTTTTGCATTTCTTCTGATTCAGGCCTGCATTAAAACATGACTAATGTAATTAATGCAAGAAAATGTGTTTCTGAATACCTTGTATAATCCATATCTTCTACTATTCATAATCCCTGACAAAGGATGACAGATTTTTGCTTTTAACCACTAAAGTGGAACCACCCGGTGGCAACAGCGTAAACCCAGTTCACCATTCACTTGGCCCGCCAGCATGTAGATTCTTTGACTATTTGAGAAGTTATTAATTTTCAAATTCGTGATTTCTAAAAGTTTGTTTATAATATGAGGATATAGTTGTTACACTATTTTAAATAAGCTCAAAATGTTACTGTATCATATTGTCTTTCATCTTATAAAACTTATGCTCAAGTACTGAAATTTAATGTGTCTAGGGTTATATATTTAAGATTTTAAATTATGTTCTAAGATTTAAGTTGTGGATTTAAATAGAAATAGTGATTATTATTACATTATAGATAATACATAATATTAATTAACAATTTATTTTTATGATAGCAAACTTTACTGCCTATTAAAACATCTAATTTTAGTTTGTTTATTTGTTTCTTATACTTATATTAAACATATTTGCATAGAACTGTAACATGTTTAACCTTTCTTAGTAAAATGGGACTAGAAAAGCTCCTTTATTTATTATATTATTCATCATAACCTTACAGATAAGTGAGATAATTTGACATTGTTTTCACAATCTAGCATACAAAATGGCTTAGTTTTTTTTAAATCAAAAGAAACTTTCTGTCAAAAATGTTCCCAATAAAATATGACAGCCTTCTGTGAATACACCCTGTCCTCTGCCCAATCAATTCCTTAATATCCAGATGCAAGAACTTATATCAGTCAGTATCCCAGACACTACAGTGTGCAAAGCTAGGATAATTAATAAAGTGTAGCAGTATGTTTAATAAAAATCTATGCCTTAAAGCAATTTAAAACATTTTTAATAACTAGTTTACCATACATGTGATTAATAGGAGATTTGTACTGCCTTATAATAATACTTCTCCCTTCTCTTTGGTATATGCTCAGTTTCAGATACAAACTTTTCAACCTACACAGCCATGGTTGGATTGGAAAATGTGCTCTCTTTCTCTCTCTCTGCCTCTAGATAGATGATAGGTAGATAGATGATAGGTAGATAGATAGGTAGATAGATGATAGATGATAGATAGATGGATAGATAGATGATAGATAGATGGATAGATAGATAGATAGAGTTGACATCTGAGAGAGATGAGCAAATGGCAACAGCAACAAGACATCCAAAGAGGACTAGCAATTGTCCAAATGACTTCCCACTTAGACTGATTTCTGAGCATTTCAAGCCTGAAACTGAGTTTTACCAGATAATAAATCTGTATATATTTTATATATATGGAAAGAGAGTGAGTATATCTAACCTACAAGAGAGAGCAGATTTGCCAGAATACTTCAGACTGTTTAGACTGAAAAGTGTGTATCTGAAAAGGAGTGTGTATTGAAGAGAAGGGGATACACACACACACACACAGGCATCTATGTGTATATATATTATATATTACATATTAGATTATATTAATATCAATAGTTATGTTTATAATATATATAAATCAAGCATATTATATATGTGCTTGCTAGTCATTTAAATTGTAACCATTTAAAAATGTTGGTTCACCAGCTCTACAAAAACAGATAACAGGCAGATTTGACCCACAGGATGTTGTTTTCAGATCCCTGCGTTAAACTGTACTTTTAAAAGTATATGCAAAAGAAGAGAGCTTTCTTTTGTGGATGATATGTTACTACATAACTGTCATATAACAACTCATATTGGCTTTGTAAGAAAAAGTGAAGTAGTTTTTTGAGGTAGTTTTACATAGAGAGCTACTAAATCTGTAGTGTTCTATGTGGTCAAAGTCATTTAAACTAAAAGAAATCTCACTAGTTCAAGGGAAAGTCAAAATAATAACCATTATGATGGGGGAGAACAAAAATTGCAGAATACAAAAGGACAATATATGATATTGTCCTTTTACATTCAAACCATTTTAAATTCTTATAATTACCATCAGCTTTAACAGCTAATTTTCTAAATATTAAATAGACTAGAACCTTCTATTTACCATTATCCATTGTCCCTTAAATTAATAGCAAAAAGTGAGTGATATCTTGTAAGTCATTAAGAAGCAATTAATATCTTAATATTTCCAGAACCTGGACTCATCACTTCATTGAAACAGTCGTCTGCTTTATCAACTTTGCTCAGGATTTGAACATGATGATCAAGGAAATATATTTAAAAAGGAGGACTATGTCACTTGTAAAATGAAGATATCTGATGATTTTTCCATTGCAGTGTATCTGTATTTTATCAAGCTACATGGCTTTGTGGCCTTTTATTATATGAGTTAGAAATTATGATACCCAAATTAGTTCTGAAAAAGATGGATTGCATTTGTCTCTTCCCTTATTCTCTAGCATTTGCTGAAATAAATACTTATGTTGTTCAGGGCAGAATAGACTAAGATCCACCAAAAGAATACCTTATTAAGTATGAAGGGTTCCTTGCATTAATGCCTTTCAAGAGAAGACGCATGCTGACCATTATTATTCAGGAGTACAAGGCAACCTACCAAGGCAAGGATGTCAGTCAACTTTGTCCTTCAACATTTCCTGTTTTTTCCTACGATCCCCAATGTTCCTCTCATTTTCCTGGCTTTCTTTCTGCTGTGTTCTTCTTTTCTAGATAAACATTTTATCTGAACATTTTACATTCTAACATGTTGTAGCTCTTCCAGACACGTCACACATATCATACATGCCTCATCTCTTAAGTAGTTCTTAATTAAGTGAAACACATTTTGGCCTGGTACTGGTCCAGGAGGCAGCTGGAAAATATTTATTGAATAAATGATGTAGCAAAATAATAGGCAAATAAAAAATAGAGTTTTTACTTAATATGTAGGTTTAAATACAGAAGATAGTTATTACATAGATGTTCAATGTGAGAAGCAGAATATAAATGTAGTTGAAACAGAAGTTGTTTTCATTTTTGTCAGCCTACTATGTGCTTAGTCACAATAAAAGATGGTTCAATAAAATGACCATTATTAATCCCATTTTTACTTTGTCTTTACATATGATACATTTTTACACCGTTTTGGTCAATCAAAAGCCTAGCTTTCCATATTGATTGCTATCACGTACTTATTGAATCCAGACTTTGTCCCTGTAATTACTTTCTTATGCTATTTTACATCCTTTTTTTTTTATTGTTTGTATTGAGTGGCAAAACTCATTAATAACTTGGGAGTCTTTTGATCTAAAAAGTTAAATTACCAGTGTCACATATTGGCTTTTTTTCCAAATACATGTAAAGATTTTGCATTTATAGTAGTTAAAAAGTCCTTTTATAACGAGCTGTGCATATGGTTTTAGTAGTTAAAATATGCACTGAGTAAGTATCTTAGTCCATATGTATGGGTCATGACATGATAGATGGAATTATTCTATTAGAAGCAAAATGAAGAATAACAATGTAAATTCACTGGGTTTATAGTAAACATTTGATAGGTTTTCATGTTCTTTTTGAACAAAATGTTCTGAAATTCTTCTAAATCTCAAGACCTATGTGAAAGCTCAATTTATTCCTCTTTATTATTCTTACTGAAAAAGAAGGAAAGTCTCAGCCCAGTGTACAATCTTTGAAATTGTTCAATTTTTGCTACATTCCTCTTCCATTTTCACCATTGCGAATTGACCTGGTTGTGGAAGCTCCATCTCCAGGAATATTTGAGGGTTGGGGGTGGTGAGGATGGGAGGAGAGGATATGTCCCTCTGCACCCAGATTTAGAAAAACTCCCAGTTCTCTGCCTTCTTTTCTCCTATGCCTCCCCATTTTCTCTTTTCTTGCCCTAAGTCTGTTTTCAGTTATTCATAAAGAATCCATATTCTGTTCTTTCTGTCAAAGATTTCATGCCGATTGTGGGAAGACAATGTCCAAGGGAAGACTGAGATACAAGTGAGGAGAGTCTTGTTCTCCGTGTCATTCTCTCCCTGTGGACCTTTCCTCCTTCACTGGGCTTGTCCCCCTGCACCATTCATTGCCCGACTGGCTTTACAACAGAGCAGCCCCTTTTCATTTCTGCTTAGCTTTAGGATGGTGTGCCTTATTTTAATCCAAGAAACGTGCTTGATGATTGCCACGGAAAGCATTGAATGTTTCCAAAGTAGAGATGGGAATGTGTATGTGCTGACACTAGATCAGAGTGGGTTGAGATATTATTGTTTCATTTAAAATGTAAGTGTGCAACTGTATATATGTATATCTATACACACATATACATATGCTGTATATTAAAATATTCATAAAATAATACACAAGAAAAATAAGATAACAATTGTCATGTAAAAAACCCCAACACTTTAACTTTGTTATAAAACGTTACTTAAAAATCATTTTGCAAGGATTAAAAATACGAGATATGAAGAAAATATGTCTTCATGTCTAAATTTAAACATAAAAAAGTATAAAATGAGCATAAGAAATCATTATTCTGAAGGACAGCTGTGACAGAGGCCTTTGGGATCAGACTGAAGAAGAGTGATCACCCAGAGTTAACAGTTACAAGATCAATGTCTTTAGTCAGGGTTTTCAAAGTGACATTACCTCTTGTAGAAGAAAACGTGCTATTTTCTAAACTTTGTGAATTAGCTTAAAATATTAGAAGAATGTGACTGTAAGCGATTCTCTTCAGAAAATCAAAGAAAACACAAATTTAGAATGGTCATTTTTTGCTGATGCTTATCAACATTTTGTTTATGGAGGAATGAAAGTTTTAAAACATTTTACATTTAAGATAATTTTTTTTTTAGGTTTACACACAACACATTTTAGACTTGCTTCCTAAGTATTAGTTAAAATGGAACAATAATATAAAATTTACAGCCGGGCGTGGTGGTTCAGGCCTGTAATCCCAGCACTTTGGGAGGCCGAGACGGGCGGATCACGAGGTCAGGAGATTGAGACCATCCTGGCTAACACGGTGAAACCCCGTCTCTACCAAAAATACAAAATATGAGCCCGGTGTGGTGGCGGCGCCTGTGGTCCCAGCTCCTCGGGAGGCGGAGGCGGGAGAATGGCGGGAACCCGGGGGGCGGAGCTTGCAGGGAGCCAAGATGGCGCCGCTCACTCCAGCTTGGGCCACAGAGCAAGACTCCGTCTCAAATAAATAAATAAATAAATAAATATTTTTAAAATTGCAGTCATGTGTTTGTTGCATGATGCTATTTCCATTCAAAAAGAGAGTATGGCCATTCTATAAAACTATCCTGTTGTGTAGGAGATAGGGCTATAAATTTCAAACTTTTTTCAACCAATGAAAACCTTTTCTTCATGGCAGAACTGTATCACAGAAAACATAATTAAATAGTATTTAAAGAGATGCTATGAATATAAATGTCTAAGGATAAGCATTTAAAACGTATACATATCAAACAGTCTACAATACACGGCACAACATCGTGGTGCTATGACGTGTTGTATCAGTCGATAGCAGTGAAATGACTATAGCATTAGGATGTGCACTTAACCCACATACCAGATGACCCTAAGTATCGAGTGACCCTCCCAGAGTTCACATGTGTAGCATTCTCATTTGCACCATGTTCCAAGTCAGCCAGGGCAAATTTGAAACGCTAAATCAGAATCTTCTCTTCCAAGATCTATTGTGATGTAGTGTGTGACTTTCCCGTATAAAGTTTCTGAAATGGTTTTGCAAGCCTTACAGTGCTATATGGATATTAGTAATAATAAACACTTGAATTTTACATCAGTGCTCAGGAAGACTGGAGTCTAACCTCTGCATGAAATCAGTTAAATTGCTTGCACATATGGTGGTTCTCATATGATGGGATTGGAATATAATGTGTCTGAGTGCACTGTTAGTTTTTGTTATAAAAATAGTTGAAAACCAAATTTAAAATGAAATTCAAATCAAATATTGTTGCCATTCATAGAGACTTTGGCGAAATACTAGGATTTGATTGGATACAGTGGAAAGAACAATGAATGTAAAATCAAAGTCTTATTATAATTTTGCTTATAAATAATTGCTTTTAATAATACTTGTACAGCCCTGAACTATTTATAGACTCATTTTACACATTGTGCTCAATAATCTTCAAATAATTCTCATACAATGAGGATAGGATGGTTATATTATCTTTTTCTTTTCAGAAGAGGAAATAGACTGAGAAGAAAAATAAATTCAGCTTGATATGGATTTTTTGTCTCACTTAAAATCTTAAATTTCCAATGTGGCAATATCATTTACATATAGTGCCCAATAAAATAGTCTAAGTGCCACTCATTGCCAAATCTAAGTAGTGCAGTTCTAGTATATTTTATAACTACTAAGCTATTTTTAGTAGTACCATGAAACATTATGTCAGAATAATATTGAAGAATAAATGTGTGTGCTTTTGGAGTTCTTATTTTAGAGGTAGACAATTCTACTAAAATTGCATTTTATAAAATAATAGAAGAAATTGAGAAAAATACTATAAGTTTTTCTTTTTCCCATTAACATTTTTACCTATATATTAACATAAATAATTTCTAATTTAGCATCTTAATCTTTTCTCATATTAGTAAAAAGACATTAGATCCTCTAACTTCATTTAGAGAGTTCTTGTGTCTTCCCCACGCAAGTTGTAGCTATGTAGCCAGCAGGCAGACATAGCATTAAGACAGCCAACTTGGACTAAAGGAGAGATAAAGGGAATGTCAGAGTTACCTGGCCCAGAGCCCGCCCCCTGCTCCTACCAAACCTGAATTTTTTTCTTGATTCTCATGTCATTCTTTCCAACTTCACAATCTCCTAAAACAATCTGCATAAAGCATCTTAGGCTTCATGCTTTACAAATAAAGCAGATAATGTCCCTAATTAGTTGCACTTCTTCTCTTCCTGATTATCTCCCATTTGTTTCTTACTATCTTTGTCCATGTCTTCGTTTTTGATTTCAGATCTTCTTTTCTATTTATTCAAAATTTCCCTCTAAGATTCCATATGAAGTACATTCAAGGATACTATGGAGTAGAATTTTAAGATTAAGATTTTCTCTTACTACACATGTATTTGCATAAATAAGTGTAGGTTCATGTCTTTATGTATTTTATTAGAAAGATTAACCTCCTATTTAATATAGAGAATGAATCTTTAAGGGAATATAAACTTTTTATGGTGCCTGATATATTTGAGTATATAATTATATGCTTACTCTGATTAGGTGGATATGTGTATCCTTCAAATTTTAATGGAAACATTAACTTTTGTATACATTAACTTGTGTCTCTGAATATATTAACCTATGTCGCCATGTAAACATCCTCAATAACTCTGTTCAATGACGTACCAGTTTCTGTCTGTTGGTGTTTTTTAGTTTGCCCTTTGACAGGTAATTTTTTCTAAGTTCAGTTAATTGAAACTAACGTTTTGCCACCATGAGAAGTTTTAAAGAGGAAAAAGAGGTTAAAATACCCATTGGAATTATTGATTTAACAGCATTGACATCTCTACATAAAGCAAATTACTGCTTGATACTGAAGGTGCTCAGTGAATAAAGTATAAAATCCTATGTGGGAAAAAAGGCAGAAATCACTGAAAAGAACACGTCTGTTTATCCCAGACTTTGGGAATTTGGAAAGACCTTTATTTAAGCCATACGATGTATAGAGAAGGACACTGATTTCATATTTGAATAGTTAGAATCTCCAGTTAGGAGTTGTCAGCAGACCTGCAGAATTGTCACCTATGTTTGCAATGTCAGGAGGCATCCTTACCAATTGCTGTGACGAAGTCGGGATGGGACACGTGTCTACAGTGCATTCCAGTTCCAGTACCCATGCTGATGCGGTGCTCTCATTCTTGAAATGGCATATTGCCCTTTTTCGGCAAAGAAAATCAGCAAGTGATTGATGTACCACATCAGTTTGGTGACATCGCCTGCCATATTGCTGGCACATTTTTTTGCCTTCTACAGCTACAGCCTTTTTAGGGACTTAGATAATTCAGTGTCTTAGGAAGACGATGGCATGAGAGCAAAAAGATGGGCGTCTGGCTCACAGCACCATCAGCACTCTGTGCTACTCGTGAAAGGTACATTGACAAATGAATGCCTTTTTAATTTAAGGAAAAATAGGAAATTAAAATTAAGACTATTTGAGGACTTCTTACAACCAGTTGAATGAGTGTAACATTGAATAATTGTCACTTACCTCAAAATCAATAGGATATAAATTATAACAAACAGAAAACTTATTTGGTGTAATATGGGTATGTAAATCCTCATGCAATGCTTCCCTACTTCCCTCTCCCAATGATTATATATACGTATTTATACTCTCGCCCTGAAATAGCCATACAAAAATAATTATATATGGCACCTAATAGTGACTTTCGACCAAAACTTCTAATACGAAAAATTAAAAAGTTGACTCTTGAAATTATAAATAATATTATTTAAAAAAGGTTAGAGATTTCAAGGTTTTCCACAAAGTAAAGAAAATAAGTGAACAATTTAAATATAGATATAGCCTTAACTTGATAACTGTGGAAACTAGAATTTTCATGATAGTTTCTCAATAAAAATATGTATGTATTTTTGTCTAATTAATTGTGCTAGCATATAAAGGTAACCGTTGCTTTTAAACAGTTAAAAGGGTTTTTTTTTTTTTTTTTTGCTAATTTTAATATAGCAAGGATAGCTTTCTGTAATATAAACCACAGGAATTCCATTTTGAAACTGTCTAGTATACTGTACATGTGAAATAATTACTACGGATGACACGTAGTCGCTGGGCCTGTAACTCCACTTACCCTGAGGCATTGACTCATTTAGACTTACGCCTTTATTCACCAGGTTTGTGAGATAAGCTTTTCTGTAGAAATGAATTCAGAGTAGCTTTCCTAGAATTCAAGGAGTCTACAGCTCTCCTCTCTAGAGGACCAGCAAGAAATCATTGAATTATTTGCTAATTGTGAGCAAAATTTGTATTGATTTTTCTCTGTCTCGCTAGCCGATGTTAATAGCATCATACTTCAGGTCACTAAATACTTTTCAGCACCATCTAATTGTCAAAGATCCACTTACTAAGACAAAATTGTAGACATCAAAGCTATATACACACCCATAAACAGAAAGAAAATGATGACACAGGGAGTTTATATGCTCTTTCTCATATGATAATGTTTGCAATGTGTATTTCATAATTTGAAACCAATGACAATTTGAAAGGATATGAAGACTACTATACCACTCAGCTCCAGTCATGCTTGATTTAACTGCTGGGCAAGTATTCATTTCTCATTGCACCCAAGTGCAGCTAACACAAAAGAAGTACATCAAAATAGATATATATCCATATTTTTTTCATCATGTTGTCATCTCTCTTAAGGATATAAGGAGCATATCTTTTGTTTTCCTATTAAAATAACTTTATATATGTAAAAATAGACACTGCATATTTTTCTTACAGTGCTTCAACACTATATATGGTTTCTACTACAATAAAACTATTCCCACATATTATAATTTCTACAATATATTAGCAGAGTGTTTCAAATTAAATATGCACGTCAGTTCCCCACACCGATACGCAAAACTATTGCTCAATAAATGTGACTAAATTTAGTGAAATATAGTGGTGGAAAGTACAGGAAAAAAAATCTTTTGGATGCTCACAATAGGATTTTACATGGGAAAAGCTATTTCTCTCATGGCCTCTAAATAGTTGTTAAAATCAATGTACCTCATCTTTGACATCTGTTTGAGCAGAATGAATCCATTTTACATCCCCCAAATCACTTTCACTGTGAAAGAATGCAGTAAATGAAGCAAAATAGTTTGGGGAAATGAGAAAATGTAAACAAGCCAATCAGATGCTATTTAATTTCCTGGATAGCCAGAAGTTTTCTCAAGGAAAAGTGAGATCAGAGTTTGATAAAAAGAAAATCTACGTATAACTCATTGCTATCTGAGGGAAGTTCTTTCAAGTATATTGAGATTTTAATTGATACTACACCTTGTTTTATAGCAACAGCCAATACTAATAAGTTACTTAGCACGTTTGCTTGATAGTCCATAAATATCTGTTCTGTATACACAGGAGCAGTCCTCTTTAATATTTTGGATGCAACTTACTATAGTAAGAAACAGTATTCTGAATGTCAAGTGTTGGAATATTCAATACTTTGGCTTTCTTTTTGCTGTTTATTAATAGTGATAAGGTTCTTCTTCACTAATGCTTTTGGATTATTAATTCCTGTTAAATTCTGAGAACACTAAATTAAAATAAATTAAAATAGACTGTTAAAAATTAAACTTTTTCTATACTAAGCCTTAGTATAAAAGGCTTTTGATTAGTACTACTCTGCCATAAGATGCTAATGTGCTTGAGGAATATCTCTGGAAATAGGTTCACAAGATGGACCCTTAAAATTATAGAATAAATTTGACATCACACACTGCTTGAGATGGAATTCACTTTTTATATTTATACAAGTTCTGCAGGAGCATCAGCGATAGTATCCCTTTGAACTAATTAGTGTCTTCTTTTAAATTCAGAGTAGGAAATCTCTTCTGCTGGTTCCAAAGTCAACGTTGACTAATTAAGAAGTTCTAGTGCACAACACAATCAAGGTAGAAAGAATCCATATATTGTAAACCTTCATGTTTGATTGTCTTGTTTTAATTATATTTTGTTTCTATCCTTGAGAGATTGTAAGAGATGATGAAAAGTAGGTGCAATATTGAGCTAGTAAAGGTCATATGTGTGAGAAAAACTCAGTTGAATATAAACTCTTGCTCATTGTACATAAAGATTATAAAGTGTCACAGTAAAATTTCCAAGCTATGGTAGGCAGAGCATTTGTAAAGATGAGTAACAATAATTTCTTCTGTCCCTATACCTACACTTCTTGCGATGTGATATTGCTCATTTTCCTACTGAGAGAAGGAGCCCATTTCTTTCCTGCTTGAATCTGGGCTAGTCTTGTGAATTGCTTTGACAAAAATAATGCAGTGGCATTGATGGGCTGAGCCTACACCTCATGGGGCCTTGCTGATTCCACATCTGACTTCCTGGAACACTGATGTCCCCGTGTGAAATAGTCTGGCCTATGACTTTTGAAGTTGACATTACTGTGAGGAGAGAGTAGCCCAGCTGCACAGCTATATAGCTCCCCCAGTGACCACAAATAGCACCAACTGCCTACAAATGTAACTGAGGCCACCTTTGGCCATTCAGCTTCAGTAAAGACCCCTTGATGACTGTAGATGAATGAGTGTCACCAAACAAGATCAAGAGAAGAACCAATCAGCAAAGTCAGCCCTAATCTCTGACCCACACAAGTGTGAGCCAATGACATAATTGTTGTAAGCCATTAAGTTGGCTTTGTTAAGCCACTGAGTTTTGAGGTTAGCAAGGCAGCCAGAGTTAACTAATGCATACACCTTTTATGATGCGAAAGGACAGGTATTAGTCTGTGTACATTTCACTGCCTGGCACAGAGTATATATTAAGGAAAAATTATTGAATCAAAATGAAATGAAGTAAGTAGAAAACTTTATTTCAAGAGACTGGCAGCTTCACGGGGGAACTGGGCAAAGGAACCACATCACTTATTGAACTTTTGCCTGCAAGAGTCACCTCCAGCCTCTTGCTGAGCTCTGGGCTTGAGACCAACATTAAGCTTTTCCTCATAAAATCACATATAAGAACCAAGTTAAAAACATTTCTGCACAACTCTATGTGGAAAAAAAAATATGAGAAAGTGTGAATAAATTTAACTTACCTATTTAATTTGGTGTGATTGTATTGGTTTATTTAAAGTAGAAAATTACAGATATTTAGAGATACGTAAAAATTGTTTATAAAATCTTAGCTCTTTAAGTTTTGTAGAACTACTTTGAAAAGAAAGGTAAACATTTCTAAGAATACTGGGTATTCAATTGAATATACTAATTGCTTACATGAAAACGTGTAATAATCATAAAACATGGAATTAGTTCTTTAAAATTAACATTATTAAATATTCTATAACTGAATATTAATTAAGATTTACCAAAGAAAACTTGAGCTTGAGGTTCATGGTATGAAACAAGCACTTTACTGACTAAAGCAAGTGGTTATTCAGATCATAAAAACAAGATAGTAATGAGAAGAATGAAAAGGTCTATATTTTTAATTTCCGTTTTTGAATGTTTAAATATGCATATGGGGTGAGTGAATTTTAGGTTGTTAGATATGCAGTCAGATTGGCAAATACGTTTTTAGGGATGAGAAGGGATAATAAATGGCTGTAAGTCCATACATCTTCAACAAAATATGCGTTAATTTTAATCACAGAGAGGACACTTGTGGTTGAGTTTCATTCAAAAAAGGGAAGAAAGAAATCTGCATCTTTCATCAAAATCTCCATCTAGCCATGTTTCCATTAGAGTTCACTGAAAAATGACTCATAAAACCAACAATTTTATGCATCAGGTGACAGGTTTTGACAGAAGCAGCACTGCAGTTTTGGCGATATGCTACATTTTGAATGCTTAAACTGTGTGATTAGGTGTGCTTTATATGACTTCCACGTGCTTAGCTAGCAAAATCTGAGTTTATTTATACAAAATTATTCAAGTGAAAAAACTGGTGTCTCTCGCAGTGAGCAAAGTCAGATCTCGAAAGGGGCCATAAGGGATTGGCTAGCATTTTATTACCAAGTGAGCCCAGCTCTGTTAAAAACAAGCCACAGACCTTCTTGCGAAGCACAATGGGCCTTTTATTTTTAACTGACCACAAAGTAAAAATAATAAATCTGTCATCTGCCTGCCAATAGAAAATAAAATAATTTTCTATTTCAGCTCCAGGAAATAAAAATCTATGTGTCTCCTATAAACACAGAAAAAAAAAATGTTGTAAAGTAACAACATGCATGCCAGAAGCTTTTGTTTGTCCATATGAGAAATAGCTGGTTGCTAATTTTTAGATACTCTCTAGACAGTTTTCTCTGGGCATATTTTAGAATAATTGCATTTTTGAGTCAGCTGGCTTTATTTAAAATTGAGAATGCAGTTGTTAGAATACTCAAACCTGCTTTTTTTACGTTGACGTTAAATGAGACACTTTATTCCTTGTTGTTAACATGAAATGTTGATCATGCAGCTTCAACTAATGGAAGCCATTTTCTAGTAAGGGAAGTGAAAAGAATGTATATTTTAGAGAAAAAGGGCCCTGGATTTCCATCTCTAAACTTAATGACCTTCGGAAAATCACTTTCTGAAACTCAGAAATGTACATCTACAGATAATTCTTGAAATAATTACATCTAGAGTACATCTAGAGATGGTACTTGAAAAGTGAACTAGAGATAATAACCCCTTGAAAGTGATGTGAGTTTTACAGATTATTGGCCAATGTGGTGCCTGCTGAATAATAGATACCCAAGAATGGTAATTATTACTATTAGTGCTGGTATATTTAAGAGATTTCTATTTGTATTACTTGGATCTCATCAGTTAATACGAAAAAGTTTTAAATATTATTTATGGCTACTTATACATGAGATTTCTACTTTGTCAATATCAAAATGGCAGAGTAAGTACAGCAAACTTAAAGGCTTTAGTTTTTAGAAAGACTAACAATTTCCTTGTGATATTCATAAGTTGAGGCAAGGTAAAGGTAAAGATAGTGGAAGGAAAATGTCTTTGTTAGATATTATATATGCAGAATCATACTTTGAGATAATTGATGGCATTCAAGCTGGATACTTAGAGAACTAAATTTTGGCCTTTATTAATTAAAATTCAGAGTATAGTGAAATTTATGAAAGAATTACACATTTTATTGAATGCACATTTGAAATTCTACAAAGTTTGGAACAAAGTGAAATGTGAAATTCTACAAAGTTTGGAACAAAGCATGTTCCAAACACCCTAGTTTTCTTGTACGTTTTGTTACATTCATCTGTCAGTTTCAGTAGCTATATTCATTAAGCTTTCATGATACCACTTTTCAAAAATCTAAATGCATTTGAGATTCATTCTCAAAGGGAATCAGAACAGATGCTATGTAAGTGGATTCCTACAAATTTTTATTTCCCAATTATATCAAAATTTTCTTCAATAGCTTAAAATCCAGTGTAAGCAAGTTTCACTAAACAGCATTTATAATTTCCAATTCTTTCCATTTAATTTGTTTGAATTTTAGTGTTTAAAAAATCATCCCTATCCATATAAAAACCACATTTTTTATTGATTTATGCTGAAAGGATCCTCTAAACCTAAAAGAAATAAAATTCCTCCTCCCACTATAAAATTATTATGATTTTAGAGTATTTTTCTTTGAATTCCTATGTCTTTCACTATTTAGATCGCTACCTTCTGGCTTAATGTCCTCATGACAAGAAGGTAATGCTGTTTCAGTGAAGGTTCGTAGGGTCCAGGAATGCTTTGGCTCCACGTTGCATCCCAGTGCTGGCTAGCTCAGTGCTTGCCCAAAGTGCGGTAAGTGAATAAATGAGAAGATAATTACAAGATCTCACTCTTTGAAACTGGACTATTCTATCATTGCCAGCCAATATGTGCAAAGTCTAGTTCCTCTTCATCTCTCCCCTCTCCTGCCCTTTGTTCCTCCCTTCTACTCTTTCTCTCTTTCTTCCCTTCGTTCTTCTTCCTACCTTCCATCTTTCCCCCCAGAGAAAAATGAATACCTCATTGAATTGTATTTTAAACGAGAAATAATTTTGAAAGTTGGTTCATAGGCAAAAATAATGTAAAAATGATCCTTGAAAGTCCTTCCCATCATTTGCAAAGTATCATACTCATTCCTCATAAGCGGAAGAGTGAGAAGTTCACACTTCATGTGGAAAAGAGGACTACAAAGATTTCCAAACTTTATGTCTTAGGAATACTGTTTGGAATTGACTGAATTGTGGAAATACTATCTTTTTCTCCCTCTCTCTCCTTCTGAGTATATATCGTTAAAATCAGATAAGCTAATCATGTTTATGTCAACCTTTATAGTGAATACAAAAAGCATGCTTGTAAGTTTAACAGACACTCATTCCAATCCCCCAGATACCCTTTTGCTATCATTGGAAGTAGACACCAATTATACATTCAGGTGGCTCAATATTGTCATTTGCAAAATGGCAATATAATAATATGTAATTTTGCGGTTCTTTTAAGGTTAAAAAAGAAAATGCCTACAAAGTCTTTAAACAGTACTCAGTTTACAGCAAGTGCTCAATAAATAATAGCTGCTATTATTACCAGATCCTGCTTACAGGAGACAAGATTAGTATTAAATGGATTCATTTCTTGAGTGTGATCTTTTGTGTCCTAAAACCAAAACATGTTTTTTTTAATATAAAAACCAAAAATTAATTATAAAAATCAATGGGAAAATCAATCCCAGTTGCAGAAACAGGTTTGAATGTCAAAAGCACACATACAAGCCAATGTGAATTAAATTGTAATGTTTTTTGCAATTTTCATTTTTCCTGTTGACCCTTAAAATGGGTATTTCTCAGGGTTCTCATCAGGAATTCATCCATCTCCTCGAGTAATGTATTATAATCTCATGTCTTCAGTTACTACATGGCTGACGTTTCCCCAAATTATGTCTATGGCCTAGGTATCACACTGCGGTATAGCCAAGTCTACTCAACATTGCCACTTAAAAATCTTACCAACACTTTATTCTATTTTTTTTTAGTTATCTAAACCTGTTTACTGTCTTCTCTATTAAACTACTATGAAATTTTGGAAGAAATACTCATAAAACAAAATAAAAATATGATATCTTCTCCATCAATGGCCTTCTGTGCCATTTTTCATTCAGCATTTATTGAGCAACTTTCTCATCACTACATTTGGCTTTGAGGCAAAGAGTTAAAGAGAACATGGTATCTCCCCAAATGCCCATCAACTTGGATTGATTCCTATTAGCTACAATTTTAAAGGCTTTTTTTTCTTTACTTCAATCTCAATTTCTAGTCATACCCACTAACTGGAACTTAATTTCACAATCACTTACTATTTCTGCTTGTTTCCATTATTGTTTTATTTATGTTATAGGATATAAGGATTAAAAAGGAATTGTAGATAATCTATTCGGATTTCCTCAATTTACAGATGCTAATGGAACTTCACATAACTTGAGACTTTTTCCTTTGTCAAGCAGCTATAACAAAGAATCTGTTAGAATCTGTTTGATAGGAAAAAAGCATGTAAAATTTAGTTAATATTCCTGATTATTTCTGAGAAGTATTAAATTTTTTCTCTTGTTTAGTCTTAGTTTTTGTTAGATTCTTAGATTCTTTTTCTGTTTTGTTTTGTGTTAGCATTTTAAAAATGTATTCACTAAGAAGTGGAACTGATTCATACTGAGCAGGACAGGCATCCAAAAAGATTATGTTACTGGAAATTATTATGATACATACCCATTGCCACTTATGAGTGAAAAAAAACCCGATGTGAAACTTATTTGGTGATTAATAACACAGTGATTATGAGTTTCAGCTTACAATTTGTGTGAGCCAAAAATGTAACTTTATTTTCTTACATCTTAAATTCATTTTTTTCTTGTTATTATACTTTAAGTTCTACGTTCTAGAGTACATGTGCACAATGTACAGGTTTGTTACATATGTATACATGGGCCATGTTGGTGTGCTGCACCCATTAACTCATCATTTACATTAGGTATATCTCCTAATGCTATCCCTCCCCACTTCCTCTCTCCCCACAATAGGACCCAGTGTGTGATGTTCCCCTTCCTGTGTCCAAGTGATCTCATTGTTCAGTTCCCACCTATGAGTGAGAACATGCGGTGTTTGGTTTTCTGTTCTTGCGGTAGTTGGCTGAGAATGATGGTTTCCAGCTGCATCCATGTCCCTACAAAGGACACAAACTCATCCTTTTTTATGGCTGCATAATATTCCATGGTGTATATGTGCCATATTTTCTTAATCCAGTCTGTCACTGATGGACATTTGGGTTGATTCCAAGTCTTTGCTATTGTAAATAGTGCTGCAATAAACATACGTGTGCATGTGTTTTTATAGCAGCATGATTTATTTAAAAAAATTAATTCAAGATAGATTAGAGACTTAAATGTTAGACCTAATACCATAAAAACCCTAGAAGAAAACCTAGGTAATACCATTCAGGACATAGGCATGGGCAAGGCCTTCATGTCTAAAACACCAAAAGCAACGACAACAAAAGCCAAAATTGACAAATGGGATCTAATTAAACTAAAGAGCTTCTGCACAGCAAAAGAAACTACCATCAGAGTGAACAGGCAACCTACAGGATGGGAGAAAATTGTTGCAATCTACTCATCTGACATAGGGCTAAAGTCCAGAACCTACAAAGAACTCAAACAAATTTACAAGAAAAAAACAAACAACCCCATCAAAAAGTGGGCAAAGGATATGAACAGACACTTTTCAAAAGAAGACATTCATACAGCCAACAG
Organism: Rhinopithecus roxellana; assembly: GCF_007565055.1. NCBI lineage: Eukaryota > Metazoa > Chordata > Mammalia > Primates > Cercopithecidae > Rhinopithecus > Rhinopithecus roxellana. Next base: position 1,825,995 of record NC_044549.1, read on the forward strand.
ACACATGAAAAAATGCTCATCATCACTGACCATCAGAGAAATGCAAATCAAAACCACAATGAGATACCATCTCACACCAGTTACAATGTCAATCATTCAAAAATCAGGAAACGACAGGTGCTGGAGAGGATGTGGAGAAGTAGGAACACTTTTACACTGTTGGTGGGACTGTAAACTAGTTCAACCATTGTGGAAAACAGTGTGGCGATTCCTCAAGGATCTAGAACTAGAAATACCATTTGACCCAGCCATCCCATTACTGGGTAGATTCTTAGATTCTTGAAGACAGAAACTATACCTTATTGCTGTTATTTTCCAGGTTATGTTAGAGTGCATGGCTTGGAGTAGTAATTTAGCAATTATGTGATTAATTTTTATCAATTGACTGCCAAAATCAAAAGCAAATAACATATTGACCTTTTTATAATATGAGCTTCCAGGAAGAAACGTGAAGATAGATCATTAGGAGACTGAAAGATTTCTGAAGTGTTTTCAGTGTCTTGCAAATGCATGTTCTTTTGCTCCCCTTGTTCAATCAGCACATCTATTTTCAATCCTCATTTCCCATTAACGATTGGACCAGGCACCCTCATTAGACATTTTAAAAACTAGACCTTGCATATAGCCTTCTTCAAGATTAGCATCTTCCTCAAAGTCTTCTTACTCTGGGCCCTTTTTTTGTTTTGTTTTTAATACTTGCCCCTTTCTGGTACAAATATTTGCTAGCTTATTTCTCTTCTTTTTAAATATGGTCTGGGACACTGATATTTTAATTGTTACTGTTGTTTACCAATATAAACATGATTCTGTGTTTGAGAAAAAGATAAGCATTCAATTTGGTTATTGGGTTTTGCATTTTCTGGTATACTGCCTTGGTAAATTTGCAGAGTCTTTAGTTGGCCTCATCAATTTCTACATGTTTCCACTGTCGTAGTCACATAGATCATGCACTTATGCTAAATGCCCGTCTCCTTTGCAATCGAAACTCTCTTGATTGCACACTAGGCTTTATTTTAAGCAACCCTTTCATTTAGTCATTCTTATACACTTGAGGCAGAAAGTTGGAAATATTTGTATTCATCTCCTGCAGAATGATATTTGTGCTGTGACGTCACTCTAACTCTGTACTGGCATCATTTGTACAGAAAATTATTATTAATCCATAGTGCATCTGAACTATAATGCTTCACGGTTTGGCATTTTGAAAGGTGTTTCCTTTGAATATTTTTTTCATGTCTACTTCCTAAGAAGCCATTATGCACTCTTAAAAATTTCTAGGATGATGATTATTTTTCATTCTAACCAATTTTACTTAATTGTGTCTATTCTATTTTTCAATTTATGTATGTTATTTGTTTATACACATTCATTTGTGGTAGAGGTTGGCATAATGCTAAGATCATTTGTTAGGATACTACGTGAATTATCATAGTTTGATGATCATGGTTGAGTTAGCTTTTTCTTTTTCTTTTTTTGAATTGACTTTTTTTTTATTATACTTTAAGTTCTAGGGTACGTGTGCACAGCGTGCAGGTTTGTTACATATGTATACATGTGCCATGTTGGTGTGCTGCACCCATTAACTCATCATTTACATTAGGTATATCTCCTAATGCTATCCCTCCCCCCTCCCCCTTCCCAACAATAGCACCTGTTGTGTGATGTTCCCCTTCCTGTGTCCAAGTGTTCTCATTGTTCAGTTCCCACCTATGAGTGAGAACATGCGGTGTTTGGTTTTCTGTTCTTGCGATAGATTGCTGAGAATGATGGTTTCCAGCTGCATCCATGTCCCTACAAAGGACATGAACTCATCTTTTTTTATGGCTGCATAGTATTCCATGGTGTATATGTGCCACATTTTCTTAATCCAGTCTGTCACTGATGGACATTTGGGTTGGTTCTGAGTCTTTGCTATTGTGAATAGTGCCGCAAGAAACATACGTGTGCATGTGTCTTTATAGCAGCATGATTTATAATCCTTTGGGTATATACCCAGTAATGGGATGGCTGGGTCAAATGGTATTTCTAGTTCTAGATCCTTGAGGAATCACCACACTGTTTTCCACAATGGTTGAACTAGTTTATAGTCCCACCAACAGTGTAAAAGTGTTCCTATTTCTCCACATCCTCTCCAGCACCTGTTGTTTCCTGAATTTTTAATGATCGCCATTCTAACTGGTGTGAGATGGTATCTTATGAGTTAGCTTTTTCTTATAGTGAACACAATCCCACAACCAGGCTGTGCCTGTAATTTAGTCGACCTTTACCTGGGTATATAAAAGTGGCTTAAACTAGGAGATGGCAAGAAAAAATGGATTAGTACTTTGTTGTTGCTGACATAAAGTAGATGTTAATAACCACTAGCTTATAATTTCAAAAGGTAAAATTATTACGGGAGAACAAATAGAACAATGAAACTCTAATGTTGACCCCAAAACAATAAATTTAACTGCTTTTACAATAAATAGAATTAGTAGTATAAATAGCAAGTCTTGCATGTTGTTTGATTAATGAGAGAACATGTTTTCATACCTTTGAGAAGAAAATACTGAATCGTTGATGGAAACTTGAAAAAAGTGTTTCAGCTGCTACAATCATTTATGAAAAGCTTTTAAGTTACACTAATGAAAAGAATGTATAGCAACAAATATTGAAAAATTATGACACTAAAAATACAATCGCTGACATTTGAATATAGTTAATTAGGGGAAAGCAGAAGTCTGAAATTAAGGAAAAGCAAAAATTGTTATACTCTTTTTTTTTTTTTTTGAGATGGAGTCTCACTCTGTCACCAGACTGGATGCAGTGGCACGATCTCAACTCACCGCAACCTCCAACTCCCTGGTTTAAGCTATTCTCCCACCTCAGCCGCCCAAGTAGCTGGGATTACAGGCACACACTACCATGCCCAGCTAATTTTTATATTTTTTGTAGAGATGGGGTTTCACCATATTGGCCAGGATGGTCTCAATCTCTTGACCTCGTGATCCGTCTGCCTCGGCCTCCGAAATTGCTGGGATTACAGGCATGAGCCACCGCTCCCCGTCTTACACTCTATTTTTTAGATGTTTGAGGCAATGACTAATACGCATTTTTATTCATTCATTAATAAATATCAAGTGCCATCATCCTATATATCATCTCATTTGCAAAGCAGTTTTCACATATGCTTCTCTTTATAGTAATGTCCTTTGAGGGTTGATGGCAACTAAGGAGCTTTGTCAATTAAATATTCCTAAATGTGGTAGGAATCTGCAAAGTAAATGCAAACGTTTATTTCCCTTTCTCTTGTTAAAAATGAATTATAAAGGCCCAGCATGTCTTCTTGTAGTAGAGCGATGGAGGAATTACTCAGAAAGTATTATCAGTGCTCATATGTCACCTTGAATTCTGAGCATCCTATTTAGCACTCTAGGATGAAAATATGCCATACTATCATAGCACATTCTATAGAAAACCATGCATAAATAGAAGACAACATAAATAGAATAGTGAAAAGCAATAATTTTGAAAGCTATATCATTTTTTTACTTACAAAGTGAACTTTTTTATAAGTTGAAACAGCAAGCAAATAAAATTAGCCATTGAAGATTCAAAACTAAGAGTCAACAGGAGTTGCTGTCTGTAATTATTTATGTTTTGTTGGAGATATAAGAAATCTCAAAGCTTGGCCCTGCTTCAAAGGAAAGAACATTGGCTAGGTAGGATAGAGGTAGGGGGTAGTCGTGGAACTGTTAAGGAAACATTTATGTGAAAATACACTTACGATGTTTTAATAAAAGCTAAAGGATATACAGTGTGCTGGATTTTGTGTGCAAAACTTTCATTTTGTTCCAGTTAAATACTGAGTTCTAATGTTCAGAAGTGAGAAATTTAGTGGCAAATCCAAAAAGAGAAGAAAAGAAAACAAACAGACTTCTCTTCATTCTGAAGTACCAAGGGCAACCACCCAAGTGGTAGAAGATCTTCGGCACCATATGTGCTGCTCTTCCTATGGGGATGACATTTTAAACTTAACTGAAATGACTGGGAGCATCTGAATTCTGCCAGATTCTTTTCACTTCATCTCAACATGGGATGGCTCTTCTCAGTAGAATGTGTTCTTGGAAGAATCCACACTTCCTGCAAAAAGGAGGCTTATCATGGCCAGTGTCCTTTCATGTCATGTAGTTCACATCACTGAACACAACTCAGGGTCACAGATCAAGGTCAAAACGTAGAGATGGCAACGTGAGGCATATTTGAGGGTCTGCATCTGGGCACCAATTTCCCTATCTCCCCGTCACACATCTTCTTTCTGTCTCAAGGGTACCAAAGGATTATTTGTTGCTTTTAAACCTTCCTATTTGCTCCCACACTGAATAGAGATTACAGTCCCCCTCCAGCCCTTTAAAAGTCCAACACACCAAGCTTTGCCATGTGTGAGCAATCTACAGGCACTATTAGCCCCGCTTGAGTAGCTCTTGATAACACTCTCTAGGAAGTCAATTAAAGATGTCAGGAGGTGGGCTGGACTGCTTTTCTTTTACTAACAGGCATTCAGAGAGTGGAAGATGGAACTGTCAGAAACAGGTGATTTTGGGTTGTCAAGAGACGAAGGCTTCTGATTTGTTTTGTCTTTCCCCCTCATTATTTCAACTTCTTTCTTTTTGTGATCTCTTTTAGTTTTTAGCCAGCAATAGCTATATAATACGGAGGACAAAGCACCTAGTGTAATAAATGACAATAGCATTTGCTTAGTGTAAGTTTAAAATATAAAGAGAGATAAAGTCTTAGAAATTTGAGTGTAGTGAAAATTTGTGTTAAGGAGTTATTTTTTGTGTTAAAATGCCTGTTTATTTTTTATTTTTTATTTTTTTTGAGAAGGAGTCTCGCTCTGTCACCCAGGCTGGAGTGCAGTGGCCAGATCTCAGCTCACTGCAAACTCCGCCTCCTGGGTTTACGCCATTCTCCTGCCTCAGCCTCCCGAGTAGCTGGGACTACAGGCGCCCGCCACCTCGCCCGGCTAGTTTTTTGTATTTTTTTAGTAGAGACGGGGTTTCACCGTGTTAGCCAGGATGGTCTCGATCTCCTGACCTCGTGATCCGCCCGCCTCGGCCTCCCAAAGTGCTGGGATTACAGGCTTGAGCCACCGCGCCCGGCCTAAAATGCCTGTTTATAAATACAAGTTAAATGGCTGTTCACTAAGAACTGGTCATAAAATTTGATAAGTATTATATTAGAGTAATTCTCTGCACTTGCTTCCCATACAACAGGGATCACTTTCTTTTGCTACAAATCTTGACCCTTTTATTTTATGTGCTTTCACTGAGAAAGACTATCCAAAGAAGTAAATGACTAGACTTTATTCTAAATTACCATGAAGCAAAGTGTCACAACTATTTATCTAAGCTAATGAATGTAAGTGTTTAAACCAGATTATTCTGTCATCCTAAGTATTATTTTGTTCAGTCAAAATAGTATTTGTTAAATATTATATTAATTTACTATTTGTTAAATTAATGTAATAATACAGAAATAAGCATTTTACTGTATTTGAGCTACAACCTAGTTATACATTTATATACTAATCAGGAGAATTATCACTGTGGGCAAATATATACTTTATAAGAGACTATATATAACTTTAAATATCTCTATTTGATTATTCAAAACCATTATAATGCCAGGTGTGTGCTAAATGCCAAAAAATTCTTTCACTTAATCCTTATTGCCACCTTAGATAAGAGGCACCGTTATCCCCATTTCACAGATGAAGAAGCGAAACGTTAGAGAGGGTAAATAACTTGCTCCAAATGGCATAGCTGTTAAGCAACAATACCAGGACTCAAACCAAAGGCTTTCAATCACCAGAACATGTGATTATAACCTCCAGAGAGCAAAGAATAGCTGAAGACGCAGGATTCTGTTGGTACCTGCAATTGTCGAAAATATAACCTGTAAGAATTATGTGACTCTGAGAAGTAAGCTGTCTCCAAGATGGTAACATACAGTTTTGAATGTTTCAATAACAGTGAGTGAGGAGAGAGAAAAGATTGAGGCTGACTAGAAAGTTTGTGTTTGCTGGAAGAAGAGGCTGGCTTAAATTTTTCTTAAAAAGTGAAAACCAATCCTGAGGGTTTCCGCATAGCCATTAGGAAAAGCTGCTGTAGTTCATTACACAGAAGAGGAATGTAACACTGATCAGCAATTCACTCACCATCACCTTTTGTTCTCCAGTTTTTTAATGAAAAAAAGGAAACTGTACAGAATCAAGCTCGTGTTAGGGATTTATTCAAAGAAGCCAGTGTCATCATGAATTTTGAAGTAAAAATAGATTTAGCCTAATGTTCAAAATCACCATCTCACAGCATGGCATAATAACTGATTATAATGAAGACCTTAGTTACTAAGCTAAATTATTTTTAGTATACTTCGATTATTAGGTTAAGAAATTGTAAAATATGCCTATTACATCTGATTTCATCACAATATTTTTAAAGTATAAGATCTAGAATTAAAAAATGATCTATTTTCAAATCCTGGCCACATTTGTTATCTAGATGAACTTGACATCTTGGAACCTCTGTCTTTTCATTTATAAAGCTGCCAACCTTAAAGGGTCATTGTGAGTATTCAATTGACCTTATAGACAAGAGATCTTAACCATTTAATAGACACTGTTTTATTCCACCCCACTAGACAACTGCAGTATTTTAAAATAAACATTCAGAACATGATTTTTAAAAGGTTATGGATGTGATAAGAAGTGATACAAGCTTCTGACATTTTTTCTGACCATTTGAATACATGAAATTTAGGAGTTAGTGTTTACCTTTGAAAATAAGAAACTACTAGCGTTTCACAGATCATTCAATGAGGATTACATTCCTTACTAAAACAAGAGAGAAGCAGCTACCCACATATTGAGTAAACTCAACAATTAGACGAATATAAGGAACGTTCTACTAAAGATGCACGTGTAATCATTAACTATATCCAGTTTAATAATGACAAGAATTGAAATTCGTTATTCATCTGCTTATTCAATAAACACTTATTGTGCCCCTACTGTGTGCTAAGGATACCATTCTAGACTCTGGAAATACAACAGCAAGCAAAATGAGCTTGGTTCCTGCCTTCATGGAGCTCGCTTGCATTTTATTAAAAGCAGATGGATACTGAATACAAACAAGAATAATTTTACACAGCACTATGTGATATTCAGGGGAGAAAGCAGAGGAATATGATATGTGTGATCTTGCTGCTTCTTTAGTTTGGATAGTCCTAACAGGGAGAGTGAAGAAGTGATATGTAAACTGAGATTGGACTAAAAGAAGAGGAGAGGCGTAGGAAGTCATGGGGAGAATAACAGTTCACAGGCCAACTAAGTAATGTAGAAACAAGACCCAAGGAAATAACTGGCCCTGCTAGAAGAAGAAAAAGGCCAGCATGGCTGGGAAAGAAGGGAGCAGAAGAGGTAGATACTATGAGATGAGAGGTCATATCTCTTGAACCTCGTAGGCCAGGATAAGAATTTGCATGTTTTTCTACATGTCAGGGGGGCGGTGTGTGTGTGTGTGTGGGGGGAGTCCTTTGGAGAATTTTATGTAAAAAGATGCCAAGGTTTATTTTTATAATTTTAAAGAGGTTCCTCTGTCTGCTGCAGGAAGAATTGACTGTAGGATGGACAGGAGTAAGAGTAAGATTGTTGAGTTGGCTGCTCTATACTCTGAGAGATGTTGGTGGCTCAGACAAAATGACAGGAGTGGACGTGAAGAAAATCAGGTGGATTCTGAATAAGTTTCAGTCATTGGACATTCCTAATGGTCGGGATGGTGTGAGTGTGTTCATGGTGACAGAAATGGAGGAGCAATAATAATTCCTTGAGCAATTCATAGCAGATGATACCATGTACAAAGACAGGGAAGACTGAGGAAATCAAGACTTGTATGGCAGAAATCATGAATTCCGTTTTGGTAATGCTGAGTTACTCTTAGACGTTCGAGGCACTGTCTAGCAGGCAGGTGGATACGAGACTGAGGGTAGCTCAGGCTGGAGGCATATATTTTGGGATCATCAGCATGGAGGCAGAACCAGCAGGGGTTCACTCAGAAGGATGTGTGGCTGGGACACTCCATTTTGAGTACATTTTTTAAGGGCAAGAAGTCTTTGGCAAAGTAGATGGATGAGTAATGGCTAGTTGGAAGGAAATTAGGAAAAATATTCCAGAAGACACGGTAAAAAGCACACATTTAAATTAGATACATTTTAATGCAATGCTTTCAAGGTAATGATTTCATTATGCAGGAATTGAGGGGGGAATAAAAAAAAGTAGGAATTTTCCACATATTAACCCTTAGCAAATATATATCTAGCACTTGTTGTAGATAAGGTACAATGGGAGAGAAACATGGAGTTTTTATATCTGCATTGGAGATAACAGCTAATTGCTAATTTCCCATTTTTTTCCATGGCCGTCTGACTCTTCAGTCTTATAAGGTATTGATATATTATGTAGTAAAGGAAATTAATCACAATATTTTATTAAGCCATCCACTGTTGTATGGAAGTCTTATTTGACCAAATATTTTAAATATTGAAAAGAAAATGATGGCTATATTAGTATACTTTTGTATTGTTTTAAATGATTTTCAATTGCTAATAACCACCATCTCTCATATGACTTTTTTTATAATTGAAAAAACAACAACAACTGGGACTCTGTGGTAAAAAAAATATATATATATATGTTTTTAGAATATGCAATTTAATTATTGGTCTGCTTAATATTTGAGATTTATTGAAAATATAGAGTGAACCTTTTTATTATGCAAATTTATTCAGTTCTAAAAATAACTACATGATAATAAAACATTCTTTTTTTCATTACATCATCTACAGTAATGAAGCTGTTACCTCTCAGTATGCATTTTAATGAATTTTAACTAACATTTTAATGAGCCAACATTATTATAGACCCAAGGATTAGACAAAATTGAATTTACTGGTATTGAGGAAAGTTCACCAAAAGTTAATTATACTCTTTAAAGATGGAATATAATAATTTTATGATAAACCATCAAGTATCATCCTATATGAAAAACTGTGCTAATGGTTAAATAACATTACATTTATGCTGTACATAGATATATTCTGCATCACACTTTAAAAAAATAACGTTATTTTGGTTTTTGTATATTCAATCTGTATGAAATATAAAAGGCATAGCATAGCAAAGAAAAATAATATTTTTATAATATTAGATTTTTCAAAAAATATTTTTTAAGGAAATCTCTGTGAAGAATTGTTATATTATAAGTTTTTATTTTTTTTTTTATTTATTTATTTATTTTTTTTTTTTTTTTTTTTTTGAGACGGAGTCTCGCTCTGTCGCCCAGGCTGGAGTGCAGTGGCCAGATCTCAGCTCACTGCAAGCTCCGCCTCCCGGGTTCACGCCATTCTCCTGCCTCAGCCTCCCGAGTAGCTGGGACTACAGGCGCCCGCCAGGTCGCCCGGCTAGTTTTTTTTTTTTGTATTTTTAGTAGAGACGGGGTTTCACCGTGTGAGCCAGGATGGTCTTGATCTCCTGACCTCGTGATCCGCCCGTCTCGGCCTCCCAAAGTGCTGGGATTACAGGCTTGAGCCACCGCGCCCGGCCAAGTTTTTATTTTTTTAAAGGAGGAATCATGTATAATTTTCTTGATTTACTTTTTTTTTTTTTTTTTCTGAGACGGAGTCTTACTCTGTTGCCAGGCTGGAGTGCAGTGGCACTATCTTGGCTCACTGCAATCCCCTCCTCCTGAGTTCAAGCCATTCTCCTGCACCAGCCTCCCGAGTATCTAGGATTACAGGCCCGTGCCACCACACCCAGCTAATTTTCATATTTTTAGTAGAGATGGGGTTTCACTATGTTGGCCGGGATGGTCTCCATCTACTGACCTCAGATGATCCGCCCGCCTCGGCCTCCCAAAGTGCTGGGATTACAGGTGTGAGCCACCATACCTGGCCTGATTTATTTACGTGAAATAGATTTATGAACTCACAACTTATAATTTGAGAGAGAAAAATAACTTTTCATAAAATTGATAATTTTTGGTAATAGTTGATATTTTGGCTTCTATAGAAGATGTATTAACAACTATAAGCCACTCTCAAGTAAACCACAGTTAGTAATACTTGTTCCTTCCTTTAGAGCCTCCTCACTCTTTATTCAGTATTCTACTGAGGCACTGAAGGGACTTAAGTCTCAAATCAAAAGGTTGTCATCGAATTTGTCTTTATGTCTCTTGTGCCTAGTTCATAGTAGTTAATGTTAAATGAAAAGAAAGTTCTTTTTCAATAGTAAAGTTTGTGAATTCTTAGTCTATCTTTGAAAAAAAAACTCTTTAGTTGAATTGTGTATTTTGATCGGGCTTAAGTTAAGGGCATGCTTACCAGCATCCTACAGATATTTTATTGACATTTACATTTCAAAGCACCTAATTGTAGAAAATTGCCATTTGTGTCACTGAATGACTCTTCTAAGAAACTACGTTTCTGTACTCTCTTCGCAACTCTTTGTGTTAAATCCAGCTGGGAAAGATAGTATAATTTGAAAACACTCTCCGTCAATATACTTTTTCTTTATGCATTGAATTTATACATTGGTAAACATACGTATTAATAAGTAATTAAGACATTTACAGGGTTTTAAAGAAGTATAAAGTAGATGCAGGGAAGTCTTCCTCCCTTATTCTTTATTTTCCAGTATTTTTTTTCCTGCAAATGCATTTGTTATTATTAGTTTCTTGTGTGTTCTTTCAGAGACTGTTTTATGTGCAAGCACATTCCAGCATGTTTCTTTTCCTTTTCTAATTAATTAAAGCATACAATGCATATTTCAAACCCAGCTCTGAAACTCGCTGCTCCAGAAAGACTTATTAGGGAAAGAGTTTCCTCCATTTTACCTTATGGAATTTTAAGTGTGCTTGTCCCCAATAACTCATACTTTTAGTTTTCAGTTGGTGGGTTTTGAGTTAGGCATGGTCACTTTCCTAAATCTCTGTGGTACCATGAGTGGAACATCTTTCACTGAACTATCTTGTGCTCCTAAAGTGTGCTGCGTGGAGATGGCAACAAAAATGCAGCACATACTTGAGTTTAAAAAGTGGATGATTGAAAAAATGGACACAAAAATACTTCTGTGACCTCACAGAGGTAGTCTGAGTTTAAAAAGTGGACGATTGAAAAATAAAACTCTTCCGTGACCTCACAGAGGTAGTCTCAACAACTAGAGCTGGTTGAAAAGTGAAAAATAAATATCTGAGTTTGTTATCAATTTAACAGAGCAAAATTAAAGGTCACATTAAAATCAACTTTTAAAAATGAACTAGGTAAAACTTACTGGGCAAAATGTATACTTTTTGATTGGGAAGAACCATGGATATTAGTACTGTGTAACATAAAATAGTACCTCTAAATATGTTTGCTTTTAGAATTATATATAAATTCCTACTCCTTTAATACTTATTCATAGCGATGATCACTGTTAGCAATTGCGAAGTAATTGATTGACCCCTAAGACATTAAGGTCTGAAAAATGTTACATATGGGACAGGGTTATTGAAGATTATTATTATTGTTGTTGTTGTTATTATTACTTTTCTCGAGACAGAGTCTCACTCTGTTGCCCAGGCTGGAGTGCAGTGGTATAATCATGGTCCACTGCAGCCTTGACCACCTGGGCTCAAGCGATCCTCCCACCTCAGCCTTCAAAGTAACTGTGACTATAGGCGTACACGACTACGTCTGGCTAATTTTTGTATTTTTGGTGGAGATGGGATTTCACCATGTTGCCCAAAATGGTCTCGAACTCCTGAGCTCGAACCGCCATCTCATGGCCTGTCAAAGTGCTGGGATTATAGGCGTGAGCCACCATGCCTGACCTCTTGAAGATCATTAACTATTGGACAGTCAAAGGAATTAAAAATTGACAGCCGTGAAACTCATTTAAGATCAGATTCAAAAGTAAGATTCGAAGTCTTTCTTGTTTACTACACTACGTCTAATTCCTAATGACAGTAACTCTTTAGGAACGACTTCCTTTACTTTTCATTGAACTTTACAAAGATCACTTGTGTAGGCTTCATAACAAACCAAAGATAAAGGCTTTTTTTAAACCTTCATTTTACAGATGAAAAAGCGGAAGCTAAAATGGCTGAAGGACCTGTAATAATTTAATAATAAAAGTAGATAATCATCTGGATAATAAAAGTAGCAGAACGGAGACAATCCAGGCCATGTGACTGAGCCCATTATCTTTCCCACAGTGCTGTGCTGCCTTCCTGCCAAACAGTAGCAGCTCCAGAAACACTTGTTAAATGGGAGTTCCAAGTCCCTAAGAGAAGCTGGCATATGGTGGAGGAGATTTAGAGTGCATTCCAGAAATAGAGAACAAACTGTGTTTAGGCCCTAAAAAAGAAAAGAGCATATTACCTTTCAGGACCTGAAGAAAGGCCTGAGGAAGTGCGGGTTGAGTATTATGGTTGAGGGGACAAAGAAGAGGCTGTAGACATTATTTTAGAGAATAGACCACATGGAGTTACGGGGGAGGAAGGGAACTATTCAGCCTGAATTTCCTGGAACTGTCCCGGAACAGTTATTAATAGTACTTCCTTTGGATTTCAAAGGTGTTCGTCTGGAAGGTGAAAAAGAAAGTTATCCAATTCTTAGGTAATGTTGAAGATTTTTTTTAAATTTCAGAATGAATGAATGAATGCATTTCCTCCTTTACTGCTTGGGATATTAGAAGGAAAATGAAAAGTCTTTTAGTCCATATTTCATACCTGTCACTTTTATCAACTGAGAGCAGCTTCAGTGATTGGTTCTTCAGTGATATATTGAAGCCATTTGTCATAAGGCCCTCACCCTCTAAAGCAAAGGTCTTTCCTTTAAGTAAATATGGGGAAAATATGTCAAGGGCAGTATTAAACATGTGCATTAGAAATTACTCAATCTGTATATAACATTTGATTATTTACTATCCAGTAATTTACTTCAAAAATTATCCCATTTGCCAACTTCAGACTTTGTTGTTGTTGTTGCTGACATTTTAGACAACGTGACCTACATTCACAACAGCCATAATTTGTTCATCAAGAGTACCAAGAAAACAAGGTTCTAATTTTACTGTTTGTAGACAGTTTTTAGAGGAAGTAAGGTTAATGTGGTGCGTGAAAAAGGCCAAAAAGAGATTAAGGCAGTTTGTGAGTTTTAGTAATATGGCATAATAAATTGCCTTGATTAAGTCAAAATAATGGAGGTTTAGTAGACTTTCTGGTAAATCTTATTTATCAAGTTTGGTATCATCCCAGGGAGAGAATCTAAAACCATCTCATGCAGCTAAGTAAGTAGTAACTACAATGTAGAGAGTTGCTTCCTCTCCACACAGAAGGGAATGGCTATGATTGTTTTTTATCTCCAAGCATTCTGAGAGTGAAAGTGTAGTAAGTCCTCAGGCTAGGAGAAACAGGGTAGCCCAGGGAATAGATACAGAGCTAGAGACTCAGAAGGCAGTACTATTTATTTTCTTATTGTTGAGCACATACTCTATGGATGGCCAAGGTGGCTCCAGTGTGTATCAGAGGAAAGGAAGGATTTCATTGAAAACTCTACTTTTTTTTTTTTTTTTTTTTTTTTTTTTTTTTTTTTTTTTTTTGAGGCGGAGTCTCGCTCTGTCCTCCAGGCTGGAGTGCACTGGCCGGATCTGGACTCACTGCAAGCTCCCCTTCCCGGGTTTACGCCATTCTCCCGCCTCAGCCTCCCGAGTAGCTGGGACTACAGGCGCCCGCCACCTCGCCCGGCTAGTTTTTTGTACTTTTTAGTAGCGACGGGGTTTCACCGTGTTAGCCAGGATGGTCTCGATCTCCTGACCTCGTGATCCGCCCGTCTCGGCCTCCCAAAGTGCTGGGATTACAGGCTTGAGCCACCGCACCCGGCCTGAAAACTCTACTTAAGACGGCTTCTTTCCAGTTTCACCTAAGATGTGAAAGTTTCATTAAAGCATCCATGAATTTTAAAATGTTTAAATACTTTTGAGTAAAACACATATTATTAATTCTCTTCGTGAGAACTCAGTATTACTTATATCTTAAAAAGATACTCAGTATTTGTTGTTTGATATCAGTTTGTCTTTAGGAATATAAGAAATCGTGCTTTTCATAAGTAAAGAAAAATCTTCAAGCACATTGTTCTCCAATCACTGTCAGTGGTGTAATATGAGTTTTCTGAGGTAATTTAAATTTGGTATTTGGGACATTTGCATTTATAAAAAGTACTTGGATATGCTCCTTGCTTCCTCTTCTGCTGAACTGTCAGAAGATGGCGATGCTTTTGAAGATTTATGGTAGATGGGTAATGAGATTGCTGAATGTTAACTACTGTATTCGGAATTCATTTAGTAGCAAAAGAAAAGAAGGTTGCTGGGTTTGGGATAGAGTAGAGAAGTGATAGAGCTATTTTTAATCAGCAAATTTAAAAATCAATATGATACTTTCTGAATTAGGATACATTTCAAGCCTCTTGTCATATAGCAATCAAGTAGAACATTTCCTAAAGAATATAGGATGCCAAATTGGATCTAATTCAGCAGAATTCGTGATGGTGTAATGCCCATATTTTGTGATGTGGACATATCAAATTTTAATATTGGAAGACTAAGACCAAAAAATCCACAAGCATGTGGAATATGTTTTTTAAATTTAAAATTCTAATATAATCTATGCAGTTAGGCTTTGGTTATGTACCAGTGCAAAAGAGGAACATACACCATGTACTCTCAAACTGCTCATTTTTAAGTTTATGGATTATGATGTGATCCATGTGAACCCCCCATCTAGGACCTCCAACGGTTATGGTTACAAAATGTGTTGTTAAAATAGCTAAAACGATGGAAAGGGTGAAATTAGCAGAATGAAGTTGTGAGCCCATAGATATAATTATATTTCTACTCTATTCAGAGATGTGTTGAGTTTCAGGTAGAGGGGAAAAAAAGATAAAGCACAGTAGTGTTGAAGTAACTGGCAAAGAAGGTTGACCTTGACCTTCTTTTCCTTTCAACCCTCATTTCATCAGCAGGGGTGAGATTACTTTGAGACCCTGCCAATAGGTAATAAATAACACATAAATTCCAGGACACCCTTGCACTGTAGGGTGCCCTAATGTGTAATAATCCTTAGACTATTGAGTTTATAACTCATGACATCTGGCAGTTACTTGGCGTTGTAATTCATGTTGATCATGCACATCAGAATACACGACGGTAGAGAACTATCGGAGCAATAACACGTTGATTCCAGGAGAGGCTAGAATGACAAAAGATGCTGCTGAAGCTGGGTAC
This sequence comes from Rhinopithecus roxellana, assembly GCF_007565055.1. Taxonomy (NCBI): domain Eukaryota; kingdom Metazoa; phylum Chordata; class Mammalia; order Primates; family Cercopithecidae; genus Rhinopithecus; species Rhinopithecus roxellana. The sequence goes on from NC_044549.1 coordinate 1,841,353, forward strand.
CTCTGTGAACTGTGCAGTGGAATGCTGTGAAAGCTAGCATCTTCAGATAAGGGCTGACAAGGTGGGAGGAGAGCAGCGATCTGTTGGGATCCAGCATAATGCAGCACATTAATAGGTACTGGATAACACTCTTTATTTCCTTTATGCAAATGGACAACTATAGCAGTAAGTCAGGAATGAAGTTTGGATTTAAATACACACTTAGATATATTTTAATTTAAATGTACGTGTAAACAAATGTATCGAATTCAAGTTTTGTATAAGTATACACGACTGAGATTTAATACTTTAATTTTTGTTTTCTTTGGTCTAATGGTAAGGTAAGGGCTAAATGGGGAGGGAATGCAGAGAGCTGGAGAAAAATGAGAAGCAGCAGGAAAATAAGGCAGGCATTCTACAGAGCACCTGTAACACGCCTACTGGGTGCCTAGCAGCCTAAGTACTTTGTCTGAAGACATGAGCTAGGCCCATGGGACACGAACCAGACTGAAAAGCTAGAAGCAGACAGATGGTTATTTGTAATCATCCTGTAAATGTAAATTCTTTAAAGCTGGTGGGCTTGCTGGCTCTATCATCTATCTGTCTCTCTGTCTCTCTATCTCTCTATCTATCCCCAAACCCAGATCTAAGAAAAGTAGGGGGCCGTATTATAAGCTTGAAACAATCTGGTGTTTCCCCTTGTTATCATCTTAAAAAACACTAATGAAAAACACTAAGCTAGCCTGTGTAGTTCTTCATTTTGAATTGACTGTATTGTATCTTCTTATGCCCAAAGTTATAAGCATTGCTTCGAACAAGCCAAGACAGTTTTGTCCGACTGGGCAGGTACTGAAAGGCCGTTGCTCATGGAGCAGAACAGAGCATTTTGGGGGCATGGTGAGATGGCTTTTGTTCTGCAGCTGAGGAAGGCATTGCCTTGCACATGTTTAGGTTAGTACTAGCATTTCTAGAAACCATCCTCCTCGCATGCTGTGTTTGGACACAATCTCTAACTTGATCTGGTTTCTTTGAGCTTTCTGTGATTTTGGAGACAGCAGTGCCATGTGAACAATTCTGTGGGCGATGGCTCTTTAAGGGAGAAAGAAGAGGAACTGATTAAACATTAATTAGCTTCAATCCACAGCTTCCTCATAAGCTAATGGGTGGGCTCTGCACATCCCTGTCAAATATCACATGCCAGGCTTTGCCAAAAATAGGACTTCCAAGTGTTGAAGCCGTGCCAACTGCTGGCTTTTTAACTGCAAACCAAAGGAAGTGATTGCCAGAGACAGGCCTAGAGTCTGCCGTGGTCAGATGTCACCAGTTTGCAGTGCCACATGTGATCCAAGAGTTTGTGAATGATCTCAGCATTTGGTCCCCGAGGAGAACATATGCATTACAGAGGTTATGGATACCAATTACAGACAGCACAATGTTTCCATGCAGTTTCTAAGAATCCTTCAGCAAGTCCTAAACATTAATGGAAAACATTAAGGAAGACTTGGCACTCTTAGCAGGACTTCAGACTATCTTGTGGGTGAGGACAGAACACGGCTAAAAAAAGGATTCAAGAATAAAGACTTGGCTAAGAAACTCGAAGCTGGCCATTCCTCCTGTGTGAATTATGCTTGTGTTTGTGTGTTTTATTCCCTGCAGAATACTAGACTTCACAAAATGCTGTGACTTGAAAATGAACAAGTCACAGGGCATTCTTGTTTATTCAACATGCTCAGTTCATACCGCTGGTTTATCTGGATCATTTGCTCAGTGAATGTGCCCGTACACAGAATCTCGTTGGAGGTGGGGGTGAGAGCGTCTCGTTTCGGTGGTGTCAGCATGCTACAGGATGCCAGAGTGTCAGCTTGCACAGCGGCCCCCGGATGTCTCCCCACTGAGCTCTTTCTTTCCCATTCCCCTTCTGTGCAGAAGAAACCACTTATGACTTATGCCCGCATGTTCAGATGTTATTGTCTATCTGACTGGTGGCTAGCCCATCCTGACCATATTTTGTCCAGTTGTACCAAATGTAATAAAGTAGTCTCTTGTGAATAACAATCGTTATTCAGTTGTTTCATCATTAAAGCTTCAGAAAAATACAAGATTATTATGCTGTGTCAGTGGGGAGCTTCTGGTTGAAAAGGGAAACTTACACTGGCTTAAATATAAAAGGAAACATATCTAGAAAGTCCAGAGCTAGCACAGTTTTCAGAATTAATTTGTCCAGCCATGTCCTTAAAAACCCAGATTTTTTTTACACTCTGTTCATAGTTCCAGTTTCATCCTGAGGCTCGAGCTCCCCATGGGTTCAAAGCATGGCTGCCACCTACAGCCATATAGTCCAGGAAGAGATAGGGTGCTTTCTTCATGTGCAGAGTGGAAGTTCTGAGCTGCTTGCTGGCTGGGGTGACATCCAGTCATTCCCTGTGGTAACTGGTGGCGGTGGTGGTGGTGTCTGTGGTGTTGGTAGGGCTGGGGGAATAATCTGTGCTGGTTTTATGAATGGCCATCACTTTTTTTTCCTCTTAATCCATTGTAATAATTTACTGTAATTTGTGCTACCAGTTTTTCTGGCTGACATAAATCTGTTTTATTCTTTGAGTCGTTGATTTCTGACCTTCTTGAACTATCTGGCTTTTATGTTACAGATACATGAGCATGTAGGTAGGCAAGCCAAGGATTCTATTTCTCAATTCAAACAACTCAAACTGTTCTTCATAAATGACATTTTAAAATCAAATTAAAACATTGTGGTCTATTTTATGTAATAAAAAAGGGCTGCAATACACATCTCAAAGAGGAGCACATCAATTCAATCAACCAATCAACAATATTTGGTTAACTTTTCTGATACCCTTCAACTTGAGAGCTCTTTGGAGGGTTACCCAGTCCAGTTAAGTAGATAAGGAAAGACTTCAGATGAGTGAGTCCAAAGCTGACACGGAATGAAGAGTATGTATTCCAGAAAGGCATAGGCAAAAGTAAGAGAACAAAGGGACAGCTAGGAGTGACTTTCAGGCAGAAAGCCCATCATATGCCAACGTCCAATGATAATTAAGTGTTCCTTCACATCCCTAGGGCATGGAGGTTACAGAAATGTCCCTGATGAGCCTGGAGACATATGCAGGGACCTGATTCCAAACAACATTTGAAATCATATTAAGGGGAGAATTGTATCTTGAGAGCCATTAAAAAGTGTTAAAAAGGGAATTGACATGATCACATTCGCATTTTAGCTAACTCATAATAGCTACAATGGAAAGTTTAAAGGAGAAATCAGAGAAAAAGGTCAAATCGGATATTCTTACAGTAATTCATGGAACAGATAAGGGCATTCTGAACTAGGGCAGTGGAGAGAGGATAAATAGACCCAGATGATACTGCAAATCAGTGCAGCATGATGACTGTAAATTCTAGTGTCAGACACACTGGGTTCAAACCCTGTACTTAACTAACACAATAGATGAGGCTCCAATGACCTATTCTATATCCATAACACAGTCTTTGGCATATAGTATGTACTCACTAAATTTTGGCTATTATCGTAGAACAAGTTATTTTAAAAATAGATTAAAAGCATCATTATAGGTGCCTGTTAATTTTTAAAAGCAAGTTTAAAAAATTCTTACTGAAAATCGGCACATAATTATATATATTATATGTATGGATAGGTAAAGGCTCCTGAGTATACTTCTATTTATCATAATTTACTGAAAGTGTATCACAAACTAAAATGTATGTCCCATAAGGAACTGCTTGAGACTAGAGGTCAGTCTTCTGAGAAGTCTGGATGTCATTGTGCCACGTAGCTCCAGCAGTTCTGACACATACACAGAGACAAAATCTTCCTGCAAGAAAACCTTGTGTTCAGTGTTGTTTGGGTTGCCTGTGGTTTTCAACTGCTGTTGGCCATACCTTTCATTACAATTTTTTCTTAGATTATCTTTCGTGCAATATTTAGTTGGTTGTAGATAGTATTCTTTATTCAATGATGTGTGCCAGTTCTTTTATCAGTAACATTTTAGGCTTTACCCTTCTAATAACTTATTTGGGGTCATGTGCACATTGTGGTTTAGAAATATATCTTTCAGAAGTCCATTAATTATACAATCTCACCTCATTGTCATTACTAATTTGTTTTAATAAATTAAGATGGAAATGACTATGTAGTGATTTGCCTAGACCGAGGTTTAAAAAAAAATTCTAAGAACTATTGATTTAAGACAAAACAGACAGGGTTTGGGATGGGAAAGAATATGGGATTATAAGGAAGCAGGAGTCAAAGATATAAGCTCTAAGATCACAGCTGGACATAAAACTTTTTAAAGGCACTCTGTTAGTTACCTATTGCTTCGTAACAAATTGCTGCAAAATTCAGTGGTGACTTGAGTCCTCAAGGGTGTTTGGACTGAGTGCCTTGGTTTCTTGCCAACCGTTGGCTGGAAGGTGACTTCAGATCCTTGCCAAACAGGCCTCTCCATTCTGCAACATGGCACCCTGCATGATCAGAGGAAGTATATGGAGGAGAGTAAGAGAGGAATTCAGACTTTCCCTCTAAAGATTCAATAACTTAGTCTGCTGAAATACACGGACAATAGACATATTAACAGGAGAAAAAGGCTACATGTTTACTATGCACACATGTGCATAGAAGCCACACAAAATATGAGACTGAAAGAAAGGTCAAATACTTGAAGCTTAATTATTCTCTTCACAGAGGAGAAAGAAGTGGGAGATACAGGCAATTTTAGAAGAATAAGTGATTTTTTGAGGAGATGAATGGGTCTGAAGAACAAAAGGTGGCCTGGGACAAAGGTTCCCTGGGCTCTGGATGCAGTGTCAACTCTGGTCTTTCTTCCTGCAGTATGCACCAGTCTTCCCTGGTTAATGAGATATCTGAAAAAGGAATTCCAATAATTGAATATTTTCTGGAGGACAGGATCTTTAGGTAGACAGGGGACCGTTAGAGAAAGCTCTTTCTTCTATTTGCTATTCACTGGGTGCTCTTAGTTTAAAGTCTAAAGTGGCATATTTTGGGGTGTCATTTTCTAAGCCCCAATGAGAGACAGGAGAGCTAAAACATGCAAGTCACAATCTTTTATAACTTGATCTTGGAAGTGGCATCCTATCACTTTGTAACATTCTGTTCAGCAAAGGTAAATCACTAGGTCGGGTTCATGCTGAAGGGGAGGGGATACACAAAGGGAATAAATAACAGAAGGGAGTGACCATTGGAGGAAGAGCAAGGGCCTGCCACAGGCACTTGTCATTCATGACATTCTTGTTAATGGATTTGTTAACCAAGTCATAGGAGAGTGTTGAGCACATTATGACATTCAATATATACTTGCAGAATTTTAATTTGTCAAAAATCTCTATGTCATAGATGTGAACTATATTGTATCAAGTACTCTAGTAATTTAGAATGTTCCAGTTTTCCAAAATAATTTCCTAAGTCATGGTGCCTCCCTTTTTATGTGAAAAACAGGCAAACATAATTCAGGTTATATTATGATTAGCTAAGTGAACTATTTATATGTGTTTTCCAGCTCACGTATGGAAATGAATATTTGGGTTCTAGCCATTTACATATCCCCCCCACTCCACTCCATAGAGATTTGAAACCCTGTATTCTATCTTAGATCTGCAAGCAAGTTCTATATTAAAATGTACCTACTGTATCCTTTTTCTTTTTAAATGAAATTTTAAAAATTGTATTTTTATTTGACAAGCAATCGTATGTCTTATATATTTACTGGGTACAATGTACACCTGTTAGAAAAGCTACTATCTGAAAGATGAAAGATAAATATTGGTAAGGGTGTTGAGAAAAGCAGACCCTTGTATAGTTCGTTGGAGCTCAGAAACTGATACCCTGAAATATGTCCCTAAAGCAGTGTCTGGGGTAATATCCGAGGTTCGTTGCCTCGTGCCAAGGAAATCAAGGACACGGACACACAAGGAGCGAGTTAAGAACAGAAGTTTAATAGGCAAAGGAGAAACGCTGCCTTGTGCAGAGGGAGGGGTTCGGAGCCTACCTCCCAGTGTGCGACCAGAGGCGGCTGGTTTTACAGATGAGCTTGAGGATGCCATGTCTGATTCCACGGGGTTTAAAGGATAGGGTGGGACAGGTGTGTCATTTACATAGCGTGTGAAGAAGTTGGCCACCCCACCTTAACCTTTTATTATGCGGGTGAGTTCTCTACCTGGCTGGCACCATGTTGCCTGCTTTTTTACTGCACCTGTGGTGACAAAAAAAAAAAAAAAAAAAAAAAAAAAGCAGAAGGCGGAGCCTCTGTGTTGAACAGACTTGGCTTCCAGGTATCCCTTTGTGTTGGCACAGCTGCCAGCATTCACCGTGCAAGCTTCTAGCTTGCTTCTCTATGTCTGCAGCTCGATTTTACAGGCTGCTCTTTGTTAGAAATTATTTGGGGCTGTTTTTTGTTGAAAGGGAAGCCTCGCTGAGGACTTGTTTGCCCTCACTATCTGCCTACATAATTTCTAGCTCCTGTAGCAGCACTTGGACATGCTGAACTGAACAGGAAGCCTCAAGATCTCTCTGACCTTCCTTCCTCCAAACCCCCATCTCTCAGTCCTCTGTGTCTCTCAAAGCACAGGATGAAGCCATTCTCCCAAGTTTCTTACCTGCCTAAAGTCCGCACCTACCAAAGAAGACAACCATTACCTCTGGCCCCTTCCCTGAATGTTCATGAACTCCAGAGATATTGCAGGAAGGAAGACTGAAGTTGGACAGCAAGCCTGGGCAAACTTTCGTCAAAAACCATCGTCCCTTTGTGAGCTGAAAAGACTTTGTCCCAGGCTATTGTATGTTCTTTAAGCTTACTGAATCCGCCTAAAAAGTATATATACGTCCTCATCTCCGTTTCCCCTAAGAAACAGAGTATATAAGCATTGGTATACCGTAGCGATATTAGGCAATTACTCTGTGATTCTCCTCAGGGCACGCTAATACATTTATAAACCTTTGCTCCAAGTAATCTGCTTTTTGTGAGTTGATTTTTCAGTGAAACATCAGAGGGCAAAGGGGAGGCTTTCCCTTGGCCCCTACAACTTGCTATAAATGTAAATTAACACAGCCATTATGGAAACAGTATATCGTTTTTCTTTAAAATGTAAGGTACTGCTACCCTCTCATCGGATTTCTTTCTCTTCATCATATTTAAAGCCGTTATGGAGAATTAGGGTAACACGCACAGTGGTATGTGCTCTTCTTTTGACATACTTATCAAGCCACACTTGAAAATAGAGTTTTCAGTTCTTTCCAGGGTAGAGGATTTAGGGGGAATACACACACACACACACACACACACACACACACACACACACACACACACACATTTACAATTTGAAATTGCTTTGCTATTTTCTACATTTACAAGACCATTTCAGTTCTCTTCATCCAACACGTGGGAATACTTCACCATGGCTAACACTTTCTTGTCTTTATCGGCTCTGATAAAGAGCACAGGGCAAAACCCAAGGCAGAAATTAATAATTAGCACAAAAATGGGAAGTGAGAGATGTTATTTTACTTTTCTTACATTTATGAATGTACCTACAGACCCCAGAAACATATAAACAAATATCAGAATATACATATCTTCCTTCAAAATTTGAGAAGAGCAAAAATGATTTTACTCCTTTTTCTAAAAATAAGTTCTAGGCTTGCTGTGCTGGAACCTGCTGAAAGGCATGTTGTTCACCTGAAAGAGAAGAAACAATATCCTGAAGACTTAGGGTGAAATAAATGATATCACCCAACACAAACGGATATACTGAGTGCTATACAAACCCCAAAGAGCATATTACAAGTTGAGGAGGGTACAGTATCAATTATATCATTATCTCACCCTACCCTCTGGCTGAATAGTCTGAAAGCCTAAAATTACAGCTGATGTTAGATTTCTTGGCTTCATTTGCAAATTGGAGTCATTTTCCCCCTTTTTGTTGAATGTCATAAACACATGTTTTACTGTTAAAGAGTAGCAGTCCTTTTAGTTTGTTATGATGTTTTTCTTCTTTTTGTCCCTCATGTCAAAGGGCCTTTAAAAAAAAAATGGATTGTAGCAAATTGGTGTAACATTGTATTTCTGAATGATTTGCAATGGTCTTGTGCTTAGGCTTTTTGGCATACCATTTTTTAGGAGACCAGATCTGGAGAAGGCCCTTCAACTGGCCAGATGTGCCATTTTGGAACAGATTGAGGGCCTGCCAAAACACCATTTGTTGCCAGTACCGGATATTGTAGGGGTGCTCATCACCCTGTTACCATATTTTTGCACTTCTTAACATTGCATAAATAGGCAGCTGTTCTGTATTTAGAATATAAATGAGTCACCAGCTTGCTCTCCCTGGAGGATTTACCTGCAAGAGGGAACCACAGTGTTAACCCCTTCTCATCAGTTGCATGAATGTCACATTTAAATACACGCTTTCCTCAGCCCATTTGGAAGCAAATCCTTATGCATATAAATCACACCTTTCTTGCCAGTTCGACAAGGGGGCCAAAAATACGCAGTTCACAGTGCTAAAATGGAACACATTTCTTTAGCAGTGAAAGCAATAAATTAATCAGCTTATAAACTGAGAGTGAACAATTTGTGCTGAATTATTTCTTACTGCTCCTTCAGTAAGAGGCAAGGTTCTCTAATCTCATAAAGGGCCATGACTTCATTAAGTTGGAAAACCATGTTAAAGGATGTGTTGCAAGAGACGAGAAAAGAAAAACCCTAGAAGTCACTGAGTTGTCTCTCTGGAGCTCTTTTAAGGACAGGGAGTTTTATTTATTTGGAGAATGACAATTAACCTACAGACTTGGCACAACAAAGAAGCAGAGTGCTGAAGTGGGTCTCATTATAGGACACGGAAGGCAGTTGGTTTGACCTAATCCCCACTCGCAGCACGTGATTTACATACCAGGCTACCACAAGCTGCCTAATGTTGATTTCAAACAGCTCGATGTGTGCGGGTGTCTGTGTGTGTGTGCGTGTGCGCGTGTGTGTGTAGGTTCATTTTACCTTGAGGTACTTTGGAACCAAACATGTCAGTGTTGGAATGTCCAAGCACAGAAACAGTGAAGCTGGTCAGGAAAAGCCGAGGCAGTTGTAGTATATGGTACATTTGCTGATCTCAACTACTTTTTGGAATGTTTACCCTAAAATTGACGTAGCTCAGATTTACCACATAAACACGGTCCTCTAGGGCTGAGCCATCTCTCCAGGCTTTTCATCTTGTCAGGAGCAGAGAAGCACAAGTAGATAGATAGGTGACATTTGGAGAGGCAGGCATGCCAGATTTCCGTTGGTTACAGCGGAGGCCCAACCTGCTGTTCTCCTTAATGAAAGGAAGGAAATTTCAGACAGGCAAAACTGCTATAAGGGATATCTCTGCCCTGAATGTCACGCTGCCCAGATGTCACTCGGCAGGTGGAGTTGCAGAGAGAATGAAAATGTAGCCCTGCGTATGTGGGTGCTAGTGCGCTGCAAGGGTGAACTATGAGTCTGTCTTCTGAAGTGTAATGAAAACAATGTGGATCTTGTTCATGTCATGAGAAAGGACTTTCTCAAAGAATTCTCACCCCACTTTCCCTCACAGACCATTAGGCTTGCGGGCTCACAAACCACATGCATATATATATATATATATACACACACACACACACACACACACACACACACATGAGTTTCTATGTAGAAAATAGAATCATACTAATGAAGCGTTCTGCACCTTGCTTTTTAAATCAATCACACAACTGTACATGAATATTTCTCATTTTTTTGACTTATTTCATTTTTAAAATTGAATTTTTGACCAAGGTGCATGATCATTTAGTCAGCCATTCTCCTGTTGATGATCATTTATGTTGGCTCTAGAATATTTTAAGGCAGATGTAGCCATGTTCTCAGTAAAAATCCAGGCAATTTTTACTAGAACAAGGTAAACCAAGACTTGAAGTGACCTTGTACAACAGAAAGCTTTAGTTACCGTCGCTGAGTTTTCTTTTCCTGTAATTATGTTTCCTCAGTGTTACGAGACGACTTCCGACAAAACCCCACAGATGTTGTAGTGGCAGCTGGAGAGCCTGCGATCTTGGAGTGCCAGCCTCCCCGGGGACACCCAGAACCCACCATCTACTGGAAAAAAGACAAAGTTCGAATTGATGACAAGGAAGAAAGAATAAGCGTGAGTGAAATTAAAATCATGGCCCAGAGAGGCTGAGTTTTCAGTCTCAAAATACAAAAGAGATGTATTTTATCCTTTAACTGATTATTAATACAATTGGTTTTGAATGTTAATTACAATTTATACTGCCTTGAAAAGATTTAAAAACATTTGGATGAGACTATAAGAGACAAAAATTATGTAAATCCATGTACATGAAATATTAATAATTGCACCAATCTGAATTGTATCTTTACCCTGCAATATTTGGCTCTTTTATTTTAAACGGAGTCTCGCTCTGTCGCCCAGGCCAGAGTGCAGTGGTGCGATCTCCCTCACCCCAACCTCTGCCTCCTGGTTTCAAGTGATTCTCTTGCCTCAGCTTCCCAAGTAGCTGGGACTACAGGTGGGCACCTCCACGCCCTGCTAATTTTTGTGTTTTTTGTACAGACGGGGTTTCATCATGTTGGCCTGGATGTTCTCCATCTCTTGACCTCATGATCCACCCACCTCAGCCTCCCAAAGTGCAGGGATTACAGGTGTGGGCCACCGTGCCCGGCAGATGTTTTAGCTCTTTTACAAAAACTCCAGAAGCTTCTGTTAGCCATGCAGTACATGAGTGTTAAACTATAAATGATAGCCATAAACCACATTAACTACATCTAATTTTGCACCATTTTCAAAAATTATAAGTGAAAATAATTTAAGGTGATGAATATCTCCAATGCTGTTTCCAGTTTGTCCAATTAGATAATATTTATAACAGTAAAATTTTATACATGAATTGATTTAAAAGCAGATTGAGTAGATATGAAATAAAATTGAAATCAAAATAGCTGACTGATTCAGCATGTTAGCTCATGCGGAAAAATAACTGTTTTCAAAGGAAACTTATAATCAGATTCATCAGTTGATTAATATTCAAAACGAAACACACAGAAACAGGGGAATGGCATGGAATCATTTTATTTCTTCAGAGGATCCACGCAACATTTGTACGTGAAGTTTTTAAGTGAGAACCAGCCCGCAGAAATAGTATATAATTGCTTAAATTTCTGATATTATTCAGTAGTAAAATTTTTATATTCAATACAACTGAGAGTGAATATATTTAAGATAATTTCTCATTTGAATAAATGTGCCGTTTTAATAAAAAATCTAGAAAATATTAATATCTATTATATTAATATATATATAGTCTTTATATATATATATATATATATAATTTTTATGTATGTGTGAGATGGAGTCTCGCTCTGTCGCCCAGGCTGGAGTGCAGTGGTGCGATCTCGGCTCACTGCAAGCTCTGCCTCCCGGATTCACGCCATTCTCCTGCCTCAGCCTCCCGAGTAGCTGGGACTACAGGTGCTGCCACCACGCCTGGCTAATTTCTTGTATTTTTTAGTAGAGTCAGGGTTTCACCATATTAGCCAGGATGGTCTCGATCTCCTGACCTCATGATCTGCCCACCTCGGCCTCCCAGAGTGCTGGGATTACAGGCGTGAGCCACCGCACCCGGCCAATGTGCACAGTGTGATTACAGCATAAAACAGAACCAGATAGGTTGTGGAAGAGATAACAATGTATATTCATGTGTTTCTGGTATAGAGGAAAAGAGAATTTTTCCCTTCACCCTTCAAAGATTTAAGTCTTTTAGTCCGCTGAAATAAACTGGCAATAGACAGTTTAATGGAAAGAGAAGCATCGAAAAATATTTATATGTAAGTGCAAGGGAATCATACAAAGTATAAAACTCAAAGAAGGGATAGATGGTTGAAGCTTAATTACCCTCTTCATAGGATGAGGGAAGTGGGGATAGTAGGCAATTTTAGAGGAAGATTAAACGATCTTCATAGAAGATGAATGGGCCCAACAAATAGACAATAGCCTGAGACAAAGTTCCTCTGACCTCTGGGAGAGGTGGTGACAAGTTCTGGGAAGGTGAGGGGCAGAACTGCACTGCAAACAAAGGTTTTCTTATTATGTAGATAAAGTCTCTCAGATAACAACCCCAAGAAGAATAGTTGAACAGTCTGTCCAGTAGGCATGGTAATGACCTTTAGTTTCTTCTTTGGTAATTAATCTTTACAGGTTAATGAGATTTCAGACAGGGGATTTAGGGCAATTGTGTTTCTTTGGGAAGACCTTTTCTCAGTCAGGTAAGGGAACTTCAGAGAGCTCCCCTCTCTATTCTTGGGGCAAAGGAGGGGACAGAAACAAAAGAATGTCAGAGAGACATTGATGTTAAGGAAGTTTCTGAGGACTTACAATTTCCTTTAATGCAAAGTGCTCAGAAAGCCAAAGCACCACATTTTAGGGTATCATTTTCTGACAACCAACACTAGTCTGACTGTTAACACTGTGAGATTGACATTACCAAAGAGAGTTTTGTTCTCAGTGGGCTTGCTTGGGTACCAAGTTTATGAAAATGTACTCCTGATGATGGAGTAAAATCAGCCAATGTTTAAGGATTGGTAGTTTATGTTTATAGCATTTAGCTCTTGCCTATTTAAAGGAGTGCTGGCAGCTGAATAATCCAGGATGACCTTCCTCACAAGTCGGGCAGTTGGTTGACTCTCAGCTGGATAGCTTGGTTCCCCTCCTTATGATCTCTCATTTTCCAGCAGGCTGGTTCAGTAGGTTCCCATGTTGGTGTCAGGGTTCCAACTCAGCAAGAGAAGGCAAGACGCAATGTACAAGAACTTTTCTTCCAGGGAAATATGTGCTTTAGTTCCATTGGTCAAATCAAGTCGTATTACCTAGCTCTCAGCTTCAAGGGGGAGGAGAAATGACCTTCGTAGCCATTGTTATAAGCTCTCATTTTATTCTATTCTATTCTCAATTCTCAGACAGAATTGAGAACAGGTTAATGGTCTTTTCCGCCTATGTAAAAAAAAAAGTTGAAAATTCCTTTCTATAGCATGACAAGTTGTAAATCTTGAAACATGTCTGATAAAAGCCAACCTACATGAGTTGTGTTTCCCTGTGAAATTAAAAAATAATGGAGAAAACCAACATGTTCTTATCTTGTATTTCTTCAAGAACACTCAATCCTTGTAAAGCTAATATTGAATTAAATGAATACCAAAAAAAAAAAAAAAACTGGAAAAGAAACTGAGTTATACATTTACTGAAAGCCTAACTCTGCTTTAATGTTCTCTTTAGCAAATACATATTTTAATATTATTGCATTTGTTTTTATCAGCCAATAAATGCTTCTCATTTAAGAAATCTTGAAGGGGAACCTATTAGATGCTAATGATTTATACCAATACATATTACCATTTTATAAATTGTGTCTGTTTTTATCCAGCCTGCCATTTTCATCAAGAATTATCTCTTCAATACAAGTAATATGAGACAAAGATGATTAATACTAACAGTTGAAATGTGAATTTTAGGGAGACAAAGATTTTTACCATTTGATTTACTACTGTCTCTTAAGTGTCCAGAATACTGCCTCTCTCTCTCTCTCTCTCTCTCTCTCTCTCTCTCTCTCTATATATATATATATATATATATATATTCAGAAAGTGTATACACACACACACACACATATATATATACTTTCCAAATCCCTCTGATTCAGATGGGCTTTATTAGATTATTTAAAATGAATATCAGTGTCTCTGATGACAAATGACAATAGTAATTTATTCAGATGAATTTCAGTGTGAAGACTAACTACTGGGATTTAGTGGGGTCAGTCACAAGACTCAAAATAGGATCAGGAAAGAGAGGACAGCTGCCTTAAAAAATATTTTCTATGAAGAAAGTATAGAAACTTATATTGAGGGTGAATTTAAGAAAAGAAAGCATACCTACAAATGCCAAAATAATGGGAGAGATTTTTCCTTTGAGAAACAAATATGCTTAAATACTCAAAATTATTTATTAATGACCTTTTATTTTCTATTCTGTTCCTTTTTCTTTCCCTTCTCTTTTCTTTTTCTTTGATTTTAACAGATCCGTGGTGGAAAACTGATGATCTCCAATACCAGGAAAAGTGATGCAGGGATGTATACTTGTGTTGGTACCAATATGGTGGGAGAAAGGGACAGTGACCCAGCAGAGCTGACTGTCTTTGGTAAAACTTTCTTCTAAATTATAATTTTTTTATTTTTATCAATTTTTCTTTGCTTTTAAGTATTACTAACATTAAAACCTGGGCCATATAAGGACAGTTACTCATGACTTGTGGTGAGCAGTGACAAATCAGAATTATCTCGTTTTCTGTCTTTCCAATAAAAGCTTTGATGTAAAGAAAAAATTATTTGAAGCTTCAGTTAACTTACATTGTTCATATATTTGTTAGATTTTGGAGCTCGTCAAAAGGTAAAAATATGTTCTTTCTCAAAGCCTATTTGAGATATTACATCTATCTAAAGTTTATCACTCATTCCACTCTCATGCACTTATCAGGTAGCTATTACGTGCAAGACACGGGGTGAGGATTTTTAAAAATCAGAGAGTATAGTACAAAACAATCTGTTTTTAGAAATTCCAACTGAAGTATTTATAATTTCAGCTGTTGATAACAAATACTATGTATGCACACATATAAATTCAAAATTAGAAAAAGGACCCCTAAAATGAGATATTTTGTTATGATATTCATGTTCCTTCAACTTTAAGAACCAAGGCTCTCCTTAGCTGGATAAATGCAATTAATAGGTTAAAAACTGATTAGAACCATATCCCATCAATGGTGGATAAAGTATCAGAAAGGAGAAAACGGGGGACAAAGACGGTCAAGGAAACAAATGGAAGGAAAACACTACAAGGCAAGTGTGGAAGCTTGAAAGAGAGAGAAAATGACAGAAAAATGGAGAAAATAGATACGCTAAATATACTAAAAAATTAAACACTCTTTTAGAATACACTGAAGTTCTATTCAAACCTCTGTCTAGACACACATTTATAGATGCACACATGCACACACATACGTGTACATATGTGTATGTATGTGTATGTACATGTGTATATATACAATCTTCATTACACATTTTACAATTGCAGATGTTAGGTGATATTTTAAGAGCAAAAATATCATTGTGATGTTTAAATTATTTTTCGGTACCAGTAAAATAATCCTCTACTTCTGTGCATGATATAAAATCCCTATTTGTGGTCATTTCTCAGGATACACCCAAGTGTGGCACCAAAGCCCTGCATAGGTCCCTAAAGAAACTTATTTTTGCTAGTTTGGGAGATGCCATCCCATGGTGTAATGGGAGTGCCACTATAGAAAGAGCTGTATTAAGATTTCTGCTATTTTTCAAGTGTTAAGATTGTGCTTTATGCATGTGTACCAGAATGCAGACCTCTCCTTTCAATGATTCTGAGCACTAGGTAATCTCTGGTAACACTTCCTGCGGCTACTAAGCAGCTTGAAGTCCCAAATGACAAAGCTAGGAGAAATCCCATAATTCGTTAAAGGAATTGAATAGAAAAACTAAAATTATTCAAAGTATGCATGTAGATTTCTATCCTGCAGAGCTCAGACAAGTGTGAGTTTGCCCCTGCATTTCCTGCAGTCCTCTATAAGAGTCTCAAGATGTGCTGCACTCTGTAATGAATAAAATACAGTGTTGCCTGGGAAGATATGATATTAGTGGTCACTGAACGTTAGCATTGAAAGCCCACAAGTACAGCTCTTCTATTTAAAGAAACACTCGTTGCTGTTTTTCTGTAACTACCACAAACTCTGGAATAGAAAAAAAAAAAAAAGCTGTATTACTGCAGCATAGACTGCCTTCAGAAGGAAATTGAAAGGGTTTAATGTCATTACCTAAGCAATTAGACTTACCACTAATGAGACATCCTCATGAAATATTTACTGTACCTTCCCTAAAGAAATGATGAGAACTTCTGGGGATTCCTAAACATGTCAAGAGTTATGTGGGAACTTCTAAATTATGTCGAAAATAGCTATCATCCAAAGAGATTGAATTTGTCTAGAGGCAGTTCCCCTGGCAGAATTGATTTAGGAAACTGAGAAATGTTTATTAGATGGTGTAAGCTAGTCAAAACTGACCTGAGGGGTGATAAGTACAAGATTAAGTTGAGGGAAAAACTAACTTTCCATTACTGGTAAGAAAACAACATCCAAATCCAAAAGAAAAACAAAACAACAACAAAGAAAGTGATGGTCCAAATCAAGGATGTGACAAGAACTGCCCGAGAAACCCCTTCTGTATCTTGGCTCCTTATTCTTAGAGAACGTAAAAGAAACAGTGTACTATTAATAGAGAGGTCTTCTCTCTTTTATGCTGGTACTCCTACATCTAATACACATTTTCCAATAAAACTCTTTATATTTTAGCATTGTTACATATTATCAGTTTTGACCTAATGTTTACATAGGTAAAATTGATTATACTTCATACAATTTTATTTTCATGGAGCAGCAATTTCACTTGTAAAGGTCTGGCTACTATAACCATTCTGTAGCTACAGAAGGTTTTTAAATGTCCTTTGCAATTCAATCTTTACCTTAAGATATGTTATACAGAACAAGTAACATTTTGTTATTCAAAAAACTAAGTATATGTATAAGTAAAGTAACATTTAATTGTTCAAGAAATGTAATTCACTTGTAAATGCCAAGAAAAACAATGAAAGGATTAAAGGGTTTTTTTCCAATATAATAGCTATCTACTTTCCGAGACATATTGCTAGGAAAAGGAATTTCTCAAGTCTTCAAGTATTTTGATTCTAATGGGCTTGGACTTTGAAGTTTTATAGTTTAATATTTCAACATTATATATTTTAAATGTGTCATTTGGTCATGTCAAAGATATGATCAATGTGACCTAATTTTAAAAAGTTACTGTGCCATTCTCCACGAATCACGTATTGTGGTTGATCTTCTAATATTTTTTGGCCATGAGATAACATCCTAATTAACTGGGCATTATCAAATCTAAAAATTAGAAGTAGGAATCATAGTCTACAATAGCACTCACATCTATGGCCTAATCTATACACCTTCCTGAAGAATGGCCCCTGGAAGTTTACATGTTAAGCTCTAAAGATCCTGGATGGCAAAGAAAGTAGAGTTGAAGTAAATAATTCAGTTTCTAATTATGAGTAGATTTCAGAGAACTGCTATCCAAAATTCGACTGGTTTTTAAAAATGACATGTGGATTTTAAAATGATTTTCAGGTGTTTATCAATGCAATACATGAAAACTTACTTTATGTGTAACATTTGTAAAACATAATAAATATTACAAAACTTAGAATGAAATACAGGAATCTCTTGCCACACACACACACACACACACACACACACACACACACTGTCTCGCCCCCACACACACATTTCTCATCATTTAACATTCTGTTTTATCTAGTTCTTCTGGGAATTGTTTCCATATTTCTGAATATGTGCTTAAGCTGCTATTTATCATTGTATCAATGTCATGCCTTGTTTATCTTCCTATTATGGAAGATGACGATTTGGCCCACTTATATCTCCTTCTCCACCTTCTCACCTCCACTTTTCCTTCTTTTTCTCTTTTTAGTATATGAACTTCAGAAACATTGGTTATTTTAATATTCAGAATTTGAGTTACTATAGTCATGTAAATATTATTGACTGTGAGTTGAATGTTATAGTATTATGACCATATTTCTTTTCTGGTACTATTTTGGTTCCTCTTTGAATTAATAATAAACCCATTTTCCCATTTACTTATGCTTGTCTATACCTGTCATGAATTCTTGAAATCTCTAACAGGATCTATAAAATCTTCTATAATCTATTTTTTTAGACTTTAGCTATTAAGTCCCCTTCACTACACCTTCACTACAGCCTTCCCTGAGGCTGCCTAATCTGACTTGGTTAGCTATTCCTTAGGTCTACCCCATAAACCTGATTCTGATTTTGTCTTCCTCATCTGTAGTGTTGGATCTTCTGTTTTCTGCCATGTTTGTTTCTTGGTGAACCCTTTTCAGAAGGGGGGTTCTCAGCTTCTTTCTGCTTGGCTGAAGCTTGGAGCACATTCCAACCAGAACTCCTTTACTCTATCCAAACCTTAGAGTTCTAGTTTAGAATTATACTTTAGTTAGGGAATTTGACTTAAATAATATTTTTGCTTAGAATATTAAAGTTGTGACTCTAATATCATTTAGCTCCTCATGATGTTCTTGAGAAATCTACTGTGATCTGATTCCTTTATCTTTGTATGTGATCAGTTTTCTTTCTTTCTTTTTTTTTTTTCTTTCCAAATGTTTGGTACTCTCTTTACCCCAGTGTTCTGAAATGGTTCAATAAATTACCTTAGTTTGACACTCTTTTATCTTCCTGTCTGTACAGGTGATGAGCAATCTCAATCTGAAAACTCTCAACTAAAACAATTCAATGAAATTTTTATTTTTTTTTATTTTTCTTTGTCAAACGTGTTTTCATTAATTAGATTTTAAACCTCCTTGGTTTTTCTTTTCTCTAATTCCCCCTTACTTATAGCATCCTGTTCCTTTGTAGCAGAGAGTATTGTTTTTGTAATTTGTATTTTATTTTATTTTTTCCCCAACTTTTACTAAGTTTCCGGGTACATGTGCAGGATGCGTAGGTTTGTTACCTGGGTAAACTTGTGCCATAGTGGTTTTTGATGCACAGATTAACCTATCACCTAGGTATTAGGTCCTGTATCCATTAGCTGTTCTTCCTGACACTCTCCCTCACCATGCCCCTTGGTGAAGCTCCAGTGTGTTGTTACCCCAGTGTGTTCATATATCACCATTGTTCAACTCCCACTTATAAGTAAGAACATGTGTTGTTTGGTTTTCTGTTTCTGCAGTAGTTTGCTAAGGATAATGGCATCCAGCTCCTTTTGTGTCCCTGCAAAGGACATGATCTGATTCCTTTTTCTGACTGCATAGTATTCCATGGTGTATTTGTACCACATTTTCTTTATTCAGTCTATGATGCGCATTTGGGTTGATTCCATGTCTTTGCTATTGTGAATAGTGCTGCAATGAACATACATGCGCATGTATCTTTATAATAGAATGATTTATATTCCTTTGGGTATATACCCAGTAATAGATTGCTGGGTCAAATGGTATTTCTGTTTCTAGATCCTTAAGGAATCGCCACACTGTCTTCCACAACAGTTGAGCTAATTTACATTTCCACCAACTGTGTAAAAGCGTTCCTATTTCTCTGCAGCCTCACCAGCATCTGTTGTTACTTGACTTTTTAATAACTGCCATTCTGACTGGCATGAGATGGTATCTCATTGTGGTTTTGATTTGCATTTCTCTAATAATCAGTGATGTTGAACTTTTTTTCATCTTTGTTGGCCACATGAATGTCTTCTTTTGAGAAGTTTCTGTTCATGTCCTTTGCCCACTTTTTAATGGGGGTTGTTTGTTTTTTCTTGTAAAGTTGTTTGAGTTGCTTGTACATCTGGATATTAGGCCTTTGTCAGATGCATAGATTGTAAACATTTTCTCCTATTCTGTAGAATATCTGTTCACTCTGATGATAGTTTCTTTTGCTGTAGCTCAGAATTTTAATAACCCTTTTTTTAAAGTAAAATTATCTTGTGATGCTTCTCTGCCTTTATTTCCTCTTAGCTTCTCTTCCCCACCATCCCCCACCACTAAGGCTAAATACCACATTGTTCTTTGTCTTTTCACTGAAAGCTTTTTTCAAATGGCACATGA
Source organism: Rhinopithecus roxellana (assembly GCF_007565055.1). Lineage (NCBI taxonomy): Eukaryota > Metazoa > Chordata > Mammalia > Primates > Cercopithecidae > Rhinopithecus > Rhinopithecus roxellana. The sequence continues at coordinate 1,861,189 of NC_044549.1, forward strand.
TCTATTTTTGTTAATTCATATTTAATTGTTATTCTTCAAAAAGATTACTGGAAACTCTGTGCCAACTGATTATTTTCACCATATGATGTTCAGATTGAGAACTAACCATTATGGGGAGGATGAGGACAGAGACTGGGGCTGTGATGCTGGTTTTCAGTCTTTGAGAGACAATAGTTGATAACCTGAGAGTAGTTGAGGTATTCATAGATAATGCTATGAGAGAAGATCCTTAGGACCCACACTTTAAGAAATATCTGTATTTTATTAATAGCATATGGTATTAATTTAAGTATTAAGAACATGAGGTGTTAAGATGGTTCTTGGCAATATAATCCTTTCTTGAGTATATTTATTGAGCATCTACTATGTCCCATGCCCTGTTTAAGTGCTTAAATACTAATGGTGGAATGAACAGACAGAGCCCGTGCTCTCACCTAGACTCTTATGTCATGTTATCAGCAATAACATGAAACTTTGCCTCTAATAGGTGGTGAGAGAGGCATTTTTTTTTTCCTCTGAGAAGATCTATCTATATTTGTCTTTGCTTCATAGGATGATTTTTCTCTGGCAAGGAAAGTTCTAACCAAAAGGAAACTAACACAGTCAGGATTTATTTAATCACATTCAGATAGCCTGATCATTATCATTCAGTCTTTTTCTGGAAGGGCATGATAATTCACATTCCATGACTGTCAAACCCACCCTCACCTCATACATGCCCAGTTAAAGAAAAGGAGACCTACCAGGGCCATCTGACTTCCAATTTAATTGACACTACACGGTGGCAGGTCTTTCTGGGTGAGCTGAAGTCAAGATAAGGTTTACAAGCAGTGGTTAACTCCAGTGTCCTTTTATTACATAGCTTTGGTCTTACAGGACTTAAAGAACTCTACCTATGTAATTATTGCCATAACACTAGTTTTATAATGTTAAGCAAAGTTTATTTGTAAAATTTTATGGTCATTTGAGAAATAGCTGTTATAACACAGTCATTGACAATTTTAAAGCCATTTTCGATGACTGAATACAGCTAAAAAGAGAAATTTGTTTGCTGGGCACTTAATTTTTTTCATGTAACTGAGGACCTTAAGAGATACTATGCAACCATGTTTCAGATTTATGGTATTTTGTGTTAAATTGTATGTTTGCTTTCTGATTATTTTTGACATAATTATAACGAGACTTGGCATTGGATTTTATTATAGCTGCATATAAAGTTGGATTTTTCCAAAATGCCAGTTTGAAACTACATTGACAAGACTGACTACTTGAGGGCTGTACTTTACAGAAACAACTGGCAAACAACACCACTGTCCCAAGAGAGATTAATCTTGTAAGCAAGTTATGCAGGTGATTCAAATCCTGTTAATCTCACATAAAAAATGTTAATTGCATTGGCAAAGACATTGCCTCTGATCACTCCGCAGTTATGTAATTAGAGATCAGCCCATTCAGAGAGGCTCTAATCTAATTGATAAGCAGTCAGCAAATGACCCTTGAGATTTCTTCTCCGTTTTTCAATATGTGGTCAGACATAAGGTAGTGACACGAAGAAATCAGTGACCTTGTTTTGACACGTTTTAAAATTAAGTTTGCTTGTTATTCAATAGTTTAAGATTTTCATGCACATTTATTTTAAGTGGACAGGAGCTCTAATTGTCCAAACTCTATGAAGCATTAATAGGTATTGAGTGTGATCACTTATCAATGCATTGGATGGTTCTGTTATCAACTTACTTTCTAATCCTTCGAGCTTTTCATTTTTTTGGAGATGATTTTGAGTCAAAAGGGGAGACTCAAGTCACTTCCTTGTAATTTTTAAAATTTCTGTCTGAAAGGGGCTTGGTTTTGTGTTTGGTTATTGTAACAGTTGCCACTGCAAATGCAAATCATTTGAAATACATTTTTGGCCTGTACCACTTCTTCAGTCTTCATATTTATGTTTCTGATTCTCGGATTTTCTGGAAATAAAGTTGGTTAAGAAAAGTGGAAAATAGTTCTTACAAAAAATTTCTTCCACTTAAATAAATGTTAGGCAAACCTACAGTTTTCAACATAATGTTTTCTGTGGGTAATTACGAAAATTGCAAAGCAGAAGGTGAGTTTAGTATAATTAACAGAAAACAATTGGAATAATGAATAATACAGTTTAGAGATAATTGTTAGAAAGGATGCTATGGACATTCTCAGAATAATACTTTAAAATATGTGACCAAGCTCCAGTATCTCAGGAACTTCCCATGTCACATTGTTGGACAGCACATCCTCATACCCAGGTATAAAACCCATGTTGATGTGTCACGTACATGCAGGTGACTTTCATCTCACTTCTTCTTTGCCTTTGTTTTGTTTTGTTTTGTTTTTCTATCCATCGAATTGCATTTTTTCACCATGAGCCAATGTCAGACTTGCAAAACCTGTATACCACATATGCTCCTGTGGTTATCCAGTTGCTAAGCAACTGGACTCTGCTTGAGGGTAGCAGGGAAGAGAGAAGGTTCATTGTGAAGTTCTGCACCCCTGCTGAGTTCATTTGAACAGCAGCAGGGATCCTGTATCTTGATTCTTCTTGAAATTATAAATCAAGTGCTTCCACGTGTCTCTATATAAAACAATGAGGCTTAGAACAAGTACGATGACCAAAAAATCCCTTAAGGATCCTGATGGTCTCCCCTTGAGGAAGGGACAGCTTAGTTTGTGACATTTCTGATGTAACTTTGGCCATTTGGATTAATTATATGTTGTGATTTTGTGACTGTTAGCCAGTTAAGGAAAGCATACACCAAGTTTTCCTGAAAATATAAGTAAGTATTTTAATGGGACTGGTCTCACATAGTGTTTTTCAATTTATTTTATACCCAGCATAATGTCATGAAAACTTTTCATATTAGATAGGTAGTTTTAATATTGCAATGACTTAACAGTTTTTCAGTGTATAAGTTTGCGGCAATGTATCCTAAAATCTCACGTTTTCCAATATTGTCAGTTGCTGCAGTGATCCTGTGGACTTCTTATTTTTGTTGCAATTACCAGTAATCGAAGTCACTGTTCTGCATTGTTGTATTTTGCAGAGTGTCTGCAAGTAATGGTTGTTTTGGTTCTTCTTCAGTGTTCACACTTCCTTTGTCTTACTGATTTTTCACGTTGGCATTGCCCGTCTTGTTCTGGACTTCAGTGGGCATAACTTTTGTATCTTACTTTTAAGAGTATTTTTGCATTTAATTTATGACAAAATATCTTCATCACGTTTAAAAAGTCTTTTTGATTCCTTCATTATTTAGATGTTTTTTAATCCAGTAGCTATATCTATAGATTTGATCATATGTATTGCTATTTCCCTTCCTATTATATAAGTAACCTCCTTTATCTCATTGAAAATTTGACTTCAAGTAATAGAAATCTGCTTAACAATGGCTTAGGCATAAGAGGTTCATTTTTCTCATCCTCACCATTTCTATGATGAAAGGAGCTTAAACACACACACTCACACACACACGCACACACTCAACACACACACGCACACACTCACACACACGCGCACACACACACACGCACACACTCAACACACACGCACACACTCACACACACACGCACACACTCACACACACACGCACACACTCACACACACGCCACCACACTCACACGCACACGCACACACTCACACGCACACACTCAACACACACGCACACACTCACACGCACACGCACACACTCACACGCACACACTCACACTCACACGCACACGCACACACTCACACGCACACACTCAACACACACGCACACTCACACACACACACGCACACGCTCACACACACACGCACACGCTCACACACGCACGCGCTCACACACACGCACGCGCTCACAAACGCACGGCTCACACAACACGCACGCGCTCACACACGCACGCGCACGCACACACGCGCACGCGCGCACTCACGCGCACGCGCACGCACACGCACGCATCACACACGCACGCACCACACTCAACACACACGCGCACACTCACACACACGCACACACTCACACACGCACGCACACTCACACACGCACGCACACACTCACACACACGCACACACACACGCACACACTCACACACACGCACGCGCTCACACACACGCACGCGCTCACACACACGCACACGCTCACACACGCACACACTCACACACACGCACACGCTCACACGCACACACACACACACGCACGCGCTCACACACATGCACGTGCTCACACACACGCACACGCTCACACACACATGCACGCGCTCACACACACATGCACGCGCTCACACACACGCACGCGCTCGCACACACATGCACGCGCTCACACACACATGCACACGCTCGCACACACATGCACACGCTCGCACACACATGCACACGCTCGCACACACATGCACACACTCACACACACTCCATGTTTTCCCTGCCATTATGTTTCAGTTTGCTAAATGAAAAGTTGAGACACTTCTAGAGTTTCCTTTTCACTCTATGCGTCTGACTGATCCCCCAGTTTTGATCTCTCTTTTCTGTCCCCTTTTCCACATCCTATGAACCATTGTGTCAGTTTAAGCGGAAATAATTTCTTACAACAACCCTTTGACCTAATTCATGACTTTGTTTCTCTTCTACTTTATCTTTCACAGACGTGCCAACCAGCCCTTTTTCATATGCTTATTCAAAATGTTGCTTACTTGCTTAAAGTCCTTCAGTAGCTCTCTGTCAGCCTCAGGGCAGAGCTCCCAGTCCTTGAGTGGTGAACAAGGCCTTCAAGGTCTTATCACTCACTCTCTGGCTAGCTTTGTCTCCCACCACTTTCCCCAATGAAACTAAGCTGCTCACTATTCACCAGCTTGACCACTTAGTCAAAGTCTGTAGGAGTGCTTGTATTAACATGTGCTGCATGAGTGAGTGGATGAGAGAAAGACTTCTCCAGCTCGTTCATTCCAGTGTCAGAATGTAGTATGATACTCCCACTAAAATCAAAGGGAACAGGAAGGGTCTCCTCTTGATGAATCATTTTTCACTCTTGAGTAATATCAATAGTGTCTCAAATCTCTTTAACATCGGGTTAATGTAGTTTTTGGATGAACTGGATGAATAGCTGCACCTGATAGCACAGAAAAAGTCAATCCTGCTTCCTATGCTAATTATTTATTTTTTTACTGTTAACATTTGGGATCCTCATAAGGATATATTAATCCTATTGCCTATTTAACTACCAGAAATGATAGCTCAATACCAACTATTCCAGCCCCGAAATAGCTGTTTTGGGTACATAGTGTCCAGAGTTGAAAAAAATCACACTAAATTATTTTATCTGACACGCAAATTTGTTCTGTTGTCTGTGGGGCACAATTTGCTGCTAATTTATTCAGGGTGTCTAAAATCTTTAGATGCAACCATGTTTTTCTTTCGTTTTTATGGATTGCTTGTCAATTCTGCATTTACAAAATTTTTCATGATAAAATTCTATTTGCCTTGTTTTATGGCTTGGGATTTTTGAGTCTCAGACTACAGATACTCAAGCATATGCAGAAAATTTTGATCCCTACTGTCAAATTCTCTGGAGAGATACAATTGTCTTCCTTCTAAATGCCAATGATGGTTGGTTTTATTGCAATAAAATATTTATCTTGCAACTCACACATTTGTTTTATAAATATGGATCTTGATTTAGTCAATAAAATCAAATACTCTTATTTTATACTCTTAAAATCTATTATTTGAAGTAATTTATTTTCTTTGAAGCTTTCCTGCCAAATACATTTTAGTTTTTGTGACACTGTGTACAAAATTTTAAATTAGAAGGTTTGAAACTCAAGTCCTAGGTGGCTAAATACGTCCAGATGGCCAGATAAATTGTGTCAACTTCCTATGAATCTCTTATTTCTTTTCCTTGGCTTAGTTCTCTGTCTACCTCAGTAAGTAGCAATATTGCATTTGTTTGTGATTTTTAGATATGGGCTAATAAAATTTAAATGAAAAGTTTTCCAGTCTCAGACCATCATCCAAAAGGAAAGAAGCTGGACAAGGAATGCCAATGTTTAGCAAGACATAAAACCGCTTTCTGTTTTACATCCTCCGAAGCTAAGAATCTGATGGACAGGAAAAGATTTTTATGGATAAGGACTTATTTTTCTCTAGCTTTATGTCGAAGAGTGCTAGAATACAATTTAACAGTGCCAAATACAGATTAATAAAAGAAGAGAGGATGAAAACAGCAAAACAGAGTACTGAAGAAATAAAAAACACAAAATTAAGTAAAATAAAAATGGATAAATATCTCAAACACTTAAGAGAAGTCCATTGGAGAAAACCTCAAAAAATTGATAAATAAATAGTTTGCAACATTTAATAATGGCAGTCTCTGTATTTAAGAAAAAAAAATCAGGTAGACAGCTTTCCATACATGAAGTTAAAATAATCATGGGAATATTAAGTCCTTATCAAATCATAGCCTAAGTGGGAAAATTTAGGTTATATATATGTGCGAAAGTACACATTTTTAAATTTTCTTTAGTGTTCTTGAGGAATATTAATATTTGTTTTTTAAAATATTTTTATTCCTTTCAACTTTTAGTTTTCCCACATTGAGCCCTGATAATAGATTATTGTGATCATTTTTAATCTCTTTTTCCTGTAGAATTCAGTGTTCTGATTTTTTATGATAGGATCCACCTGATTTAGCTCAGGGATTCAGTGAAAAATCAATTTAATATTTTTTCCAAAGGTGGTATCATCTTAAGGGCAAACTGTAGCTATTCCTTTGTTCCAAAATATTTTATTTTATTGAATGCTGTTGGACTCACAAGGCCACAGAGTTAGGTACCTGTGTACCAAAAGTAAATCAGGTTTCCTTTGCTTTTCTCATAATGTAATTACAGCACGTATAATAGTTTATCTCATTTTACCATTGTTTCTTTTTTTTTTTTTTTTCAAGAACGACCCACATTTCTCAGGAGGCCAATTAACCAGGTGGTACTGGAGGAAGAAGCTGTAGAATTTCGTTGTCAAGTCCAAGGAGATCCTCAACCAACTGTGAGGTGGAAAAAGGATGATGCAGACTTGCCAAGAGGAAGGTAAGACCATTATACGGATGGGAGATTGCTAGATAACCAGTGAATAATTAAGAAAGAAAAGGACAGCTACAGTGCCGCCACCACACACTCCTACAGCTACGGTGCCGCCACCACACACTCCTACAGCTACGGTGCCGCCACCACACACTCCTACGTCTTGGGGTATTTTCACTCGTGATTTTTACATATGCAAGCCACATATTTACTGTTTGTACATTAAAGTCCTCCAGGCTTTCAATGTCACTCTTTCAGTGAATATCTACATCAATGTTTGATTCTTCATTCCACCTCTTATCCCCGGATACCAGGGATTCCTGGGTGCCTTCTTTCCCCAGACCCTTTGAGGCATACTAATCCGTTCCTGCAGAATGCCCCCTGCATGCCTCCATCAATGACTGCCCTGTTCCCATGTTTCACCCACTCCGGATACCATTTGTCACCTCTACGGCCCAAAGCATAACTAACAAAAGACTACTGCATGTGGCTGACTGTAAGTCCTGGAGTAAAGGAAAGGTCGGCACAACACTGAACTGGTAGCAAGTAGTTGGCATTATTTTTCACACAGGAGATTTCTAACACAGGGACCTCCTGTCACTTTCTTTCTTGCCATCTCTTCATGGAGACCTTCTCTTCCATCTCTTTCTTATTGTTCTTATCACAAAGCCCTCAAACCCAATCTCTCAAATTCTCATCTTATTCAAAAATGCTTTTCATCTTATATAAAAAGTTTTAACTTGTTGTTACATAAATTTCCCTAAGACCTTGACATTTAGAATCAAATCAGTAATTCAAGTGGTTTGTTGTTGTTGTTGTTGTTGTTGTTGTTGTTTTAACACAAGTAATTTTATCTTTAAGATTTGTTATGGCTTCCTGCTAGTTCTGCCTACTGACATTATAACCACCATACATCCTCCAATTATTGCCTGCATAAAATTGTACAGGCTGTGTTTTACTGGTTCTTGTTTTTTAAAACAAATTTTTGACCAGGCACGGTGGCTCATGCCTGTAATCCCAGCACTTTGAGAGGTCAAGGCAGGTTGATCACCTCAGGTCAGTAGGTCAAGATCAGCCTGACCAACATGGTGAAACCTTGTCTCTATTAATAATACAAAAAATTAGCCAGGTGTGGTGGCGCACACCTGTAATCCCAGTTACTCGGGAGGCTGAGTCTGGAGGATCACTTGAACCCAGGAGGTGGTGATTGCAGTGAGCCAAGATCCTGCCACTGTACTCCAGCCTGGGTGACAGAGTGAGAGTCTGTCTCATAAAGAAAAAAAAAAGAGAAAGAAAAACTTTGTTTCATTCAACTGACTGACATTAACCAGGCTTCCACAGAAGCTATATACCTTTTACGTGCTTTCACTGCTGTCAGTACTTTCCTAAATGTAAACATTCATTTCAAAACTTCAATGTTATAAATCCCAAGATATAATAGGATACTTTACTTCAAAAGACACGTCACTCATGGATTGAATGCACCAACCATTTATAATAGTTACTGAGAGGTTCTTTGCAATCTACGGGAATAGAACAAGTGAAAACATTAATTCAGTTCGTTTTTCAGCCTGTGTAGTAGGGAAAGCCATTACTGTGTTTCTTTTATCATTTTATTTTATTTTATTTTATTTTATTTTATTTTATTTTATTTTATTTTTTATTTATTTATTTATTTTTTTTTTTTTGAGAAGGAGTCTCGCTCTGTCACCCAGGCTGGAGTGCAGTGGCCCGATCTCAGCTCACTGCAAACTCTGCCTCCCGGGTTCCTGCCATTCTCCTGCCTCAGCCTCCCGAGGAGCTGGGACTACAGGCGCCGCCACCTCGCCCGGCTAGTTTTTTGTATTTTTTTAGTAGAGACGGGGTTTCACCGTGTTAGGCAGGATGGTCTCGATCTCCTGACCTCGTGATCCGCCCGCCTTGGCCTCCCAAAGTGCTGGGATTACAGGCTTGAGCCACCACGCCCGGCCTCTTTTATCATTTTAATGCCAGACATCTATCTTGAAAGGAATGGTATTACTGGAAGATGTTTGTAAATGTGAGGCTTTTCATGCCATCTCATTGGAGAAGCAGGTTAGAAAACAAGGAGAGTTTACACTATTGAATTGTTACTGTCCCTCCTCTACACATAGTCAACAACTTGCTTCCAATTTGAGAGCACATAATGAATAATTTTCAAATGTTAATGTAAGGTGAAGAGATTAATTCTGTAGTAAAATTTATCCGAGTGTAAACAAAGGTTTATTTTGTAAAACTGGGAGTATATGGCCTTGTCCATTGTAACTTCAAAGCCTTCAGTTTTGGCATAATCTTGATGTATAGGAAAATAAGAAAGTTAGTAACAGAGTTTCCATATACACTACACCCAGTTTTCCTTATTGTTAATATCTTACACGACTATAAAACATTTGTCACAACTAATGAGCAAAGCTTGATACGTAATAATTAAGTACAGTGTATACATTATTTGGATCTCCCAGGTTTTCTTCATTGTCCTCTTTCTACTCCAAGTCCTGTTCAGGTAATTATTGAGTTGGGTGTCACAGACTTCTGCATTTGCACTCCTAGCTCTCCAGTCTCTTCCGGCTTGTTGCAGGCTCTTAGTGTTTCCTAGTTTTGTGAGCTTAACAACCTTGCAGGGAAGTGCTGGCCAGGTATGCTATCGAATGTCCCCCAAACTTGGATTAGTCTGGTGTTTTCTCCTATTAGAATGGGTTCATAGGTTTTTTTTAAAAAGTACCATAGAAATGGCATGCTTTTCTTATCACATTGTATCAGGGTATCAGGGAGTACATTATATCCGTATAACAGCACTGGTGACCCTGTTAATTTTCAAACATTGAGCAAGAGCTCATTGAAAAAGTATTAAAAATAGAGAATTGTAAGTGTGCACTGCATTTTAACATGTCTATGTGTCTGAATTAAGGTAAAATAAAAAAGAATTGAGCCTAGTTTGATTATTTTCAGCTTAATGTAGGTGTTAGGTCATAAACCTGACAATGTAAAAGCTGCTCCGCTGTTCTCTAAATCTTGCCAAATTCATTTGCTTCAAAGTACAAATGATACATATAAATCAAACAACAGCATTCAAGTTACGTGTTCAGAAGGTATGATATCAAGGCCACTAAACAACAAGGTTGCAAGCATGAGAAATCTTAGTTTCATTAACTTCCTTTAAAACATTTTCATGGCTTTGGCCTCTTTATTCTTTTTACAGGCATATTATTGTAGTACTTTGTGTCACCAGTTAAATATTGTTAAAATCTTAGGCAAATGGAAGTGCTGTGTAAGCTTTAAATTGTTTTGTTAGAGAGGCTTAAAGCAAGGATAAGTGCAATATAGAAACTGAGGTCAATAGTTTCATCACGAAAGAAGCATGTACTTTTTCTTGAATTCCCAGTCTTTAAGTGATATTTCAGAGGAGTTTATTCATTCCTCAATTTGTATGTATTAGCATAAGCCTCACTTACGCATAATGAGAGGGAAAGACTTTCCTTGGTGAGGAATAACAGTAATAACTTTTAGCCAACCATAGACTAAATCAACAACATCGATTCTATTACATTATTTAGGTCTCAGACTAGGGAGATGGCCATTGTTCTTGTATAAGCAATTGGTGTGGTGGATGACATTTCTTTGGCTTAACACTTAATGAAATTTGAATAAGGTTTGTGTAGTGGTTCATGCTTAACACATTTAAAGGAAGGCTTTGTAGGACAGCTGCATAGCCTGTAATTACTATGTAAGTAATATGTGACTGTTTTTCTTTTGGAGACAAGACAAGCTTTTCAATTCAAGTTTAAATTTATGAAATGCTGTAAGAGCTATTAAAATCTTCAACACAGAAGAAGATATTTGTGCCAACCTTTCAGTAACCAGAGATGAATTAAGGGAGTATTTTTTTCCCCTTGCCTTGAAAATATTTTTTAAGTAGTACTGATATGCCTCTTTCTTTTATTTAGTCTTAAACTCCTGACCTTTCTCAGTAACTACCTTTAATGAAATTACAGCAGACTCAGTGAGTTGTATTAAAACATTTTCTGAAAAGATGAATGTTTCAGTGAGGTAGGAAGCATAGCAAGTCTAACAATAACCCTTATGATCAACTAGGGAAAGTTATTTATGTGGACATTTTCCATGTGACCAAGGGACAAAACGGGAAGGAGTCTACATCATACACATTAGTGCTCCATGTGACCAAGGGACAAAACGGGAAGGAGTCTACATCACACACATGAGTGCTCCATGTGACCAAGGGACAAAACGGGAAGGAGTCTACATCACACACATGAGTGCTCCATGTGACCAAGGGACAAAACGGGAAGGAGTCTACATCACACACATGAGTGCTCCATGTGACCAAGGGACAAAACGGGAAGGAGTCTACATCACACACATGAGTGCTCCATGTGACCAAGGGACAAAACGGGAAGGAGTCTACATCACACACATGAGTGCTCCATGTGACCAAGGGACAAAACGGGAAGGAGTCTACATCACACACATGAGTGCTCCATGTGACCAAGGGACAAAACGGGAAGGAGTCTACATCACACACATGAGTGCTCCATGTGACCAAGGGACAAAACGGGAAGGAGTCTACATCACACACATGAGTGCTCCATGTGACCAAGGGACAAAACGGGAAGGAGTCTACATCACACACATGAGTGCTCCATGTGACCAAGGGACAAAACGGGAAGGAGTCTACATCACACACATGAGTGCTCCATGTGACCAAGGGACAAAACGGGAAGGAGTCTACATCACACACATGAGTGCTCCATGTGACCAAGGGACAAAACGGGAAGGAGTCTACATCACACACATGAGTGCTCCATGTGACCAAGGGACAAAACGGGAAGGAGTCTACATCACACACATGAGTGCTCCATGTGACCAAGGGACAAAACGGGAAGGAGTCTACATCACACACATGAGTGCTCCATGTGACCAAGGGACAAAACGGGAAGGAGTCTACATCACACACATGAGTGCTCCATGTGACCAAGGGACAAAACGGGAAGGAGTCTACATTACACACATGAGTGCTCCATGTGACCAAGGGACAAAACGGGAAGGAGTCTACATTACACACATGAGTGCCAGACTGCTAATCCCTTCCAGAGACTTCTGAAGATATTACCATTTCACAATTGAGTATTTCAGGAAGCACACTGATTCTGTACCCAGTACCAATACTGTTTTCTAGAAGGTTTCAATACATATACGTTAGGGACAAAAATTTCATACACTAATGTGAAAATAAAGTGAGTAGGGGGAACAAGCAAGTGAAAGGCATTTTATAGTTTATAAAAATTATGATTTTTAAAGCACATTTTAAAAGCATAATTTAAATAGTAGAAGATGCACTTTTGGGTTTACCTACATTTGGTGAGTGCCTACTACATTTATAATGCTCATTGCAAGTTTGAAAAAGTAAGAAACAAGGTAAATTAACTGTTATTAGTTCTTTAGTTTTTGTTTTATATTAGTGAGATTGGACGATGTGGGAAAGTATTTACATTCTGAATATAGTAAAGAAAGTAAACTGGAGCAACTCTAGTTATTTTCTTGTGTACTGTCTGTCTTTTGAGGGCAAATATCCAACATTTTGCTTGTTAGTACTCTCTTGATTAAGTGCCTTCAATACACCTTTTCACACAGTGTTTTAGGTGATGGAAGTTGCCAGTATTTTTAATAAATGAGGTGAGGTTCCACCTTATGCCATGTTCCATCATAACATAGGCTTATTGTGTATTTTTGTTATATAAATATATTTATGTGCTGAAAGTCTGTAAAAAATTATAACATGAAGAAACATTATCATAATACAAGTAATATGACATAAACAATATAAAATTATAACCAAAGATATAAAAATAAATTGAAATATGACAACACTACAGTGTTCTGTTCAATTTAATATTAATGAGATTTTTTTTAAAATCCTTCTTGGAACTTGGATAAGAGTGTGATTAGTCTGATTGTGAATTCTTATCTATGCATGTCAGCAGACTTTGTATTTCATTTCATTGTTAGCGGTCTTTAAAGAACTGTAAACAGGAGATTTAATATCTCTCATCAATAATGTAATTTTCAGCATATTACCATTCGCTCCATTTTCTTTTTTTATTTCTTTTTTATTTTCTAAACTAACTCTAAAGTGACACTAAGTTCCTCAATAACAACTTCTGTCTTCCACAGTAGAGAAAGGAATGTTCATAATCGCTCGTCAGAAGAAAAAGGAAATAAAATATGCCATTTACATTCTTACGTATGCCTGCAAATTCTAAATTTAGTTGATGGCTTGCACATAGTGGATATAATTAATGAATATTTCATAAAACAGGAAAGGGAGTAGAGAATAAGAGTTTCAAGATACGTAGAGCAAAATTCTATCAATTTTCCTTAACCCACTGACAAAATTTCCTTTTCTAAAGTGCAAGTCTATTTTAAGAGGGAATTTTCAGAGTTTTTAGTTCCATGAAATGTAACATTTGCATAAACACATGATTCTTTAAGAAAAGAAACTGAATGGAACTACTAACAATTCCTTTTTTTTTTTGGATGCATTTTTATACAAAGTGTCCTTCTTAGCTCCGGAAAGTGTATTTAGATTAATTGTTTGGAAGCTCTATTGTTCAGAGCATGTGCTTCTGGGACACAGGGATGCTGAACAGGTGCTTAACTACCCTGTGGAGGTGATCGGCCTTCTTCACATATAGTGTATCCATCAAGGACATGCAATAATTTGGGCTCCTGATAAATAACCACACTGATTAGGTTGGCTGGTAAAGACTGGGCAAGTGAAATGGTCTTAGCAACAGAAGGAAAATCTAAGAACAGGAGAAAAACAATGTGTACAAAATATTGTAAATGACATCTAAAAAATGGACCGCTTCCTAAAAGTCAGAAATGTAAAGAAAAATGTAAATGAAAAAATCTTCCTTTTTTGTGCTATGCAGATGTCTTAGTCACATCTATCTGAAAACAATTAGAAACTGCATGGGCAATGACTGTGGGACGTTTTAATACAAATCACAATAGCATAAAAATATTTAGGCCATTGCCAAGGGGTTTTGGACTTCAGGCATTGTTCTGCTACTGTTTGACCATTTAGTTTATTTGCACTCCCATTTTGTGGAAATGATATTTGACAAATTTCTCTACTGCAAACTAGGAATGTGATCTTGAAGCAGCTATTTAAACTCTGTGTTTTATATCCTGAAAATATGGACCAGCAATGTGGTAGGACTGACCATTAACCTATATTTTGACTCATTTTAGAGGGTGAAGAATTATGCCACACATTCTAACTCAAAGGGCTATGAAAATGATACAACCATTTCAAAGCACTGTAAACATTGTACAGTGGATGCACACACATGCCTCAGTTTTACAAATCCACCTGATTGGTGGCATTTATTAATTATAACTACAGGGAAAAATAATTAATGCTGAAAAATATGAAATATATAATTTGTATATAATGACACATTCTCCTATCTTTGGCCATATGATTTCCATAGAAACATATACAATATTATTTTTCAATAGATATCACTTACACTTTTTTTTTTTTTTTTTCACGGAGTCTCACTCTGTCTCCCGGGCTGGAGTACAGTGGCACATTTTCGGTTCACTGCAACCTCTGCCTCCCGGGTTCAAGCAATTCTCCTGCCTCAGCCTCCCGAGTAGACGGGACTACAGGTGCACACTGCCACACCCAGCTAATTTTTGTATTTGTAGTAGAGACGGGGTTTCGCCATGTTGGCCAGGTTGGTCTGGAACTTCTGACCTCGTGATCCACCCGCCTTGGCCTCCCAAAGTGCTGGGATTACAGGTGTGAGCCACCGTGTCTGGCCTGCTTTTAAATTACATAGATTCATTTATAAATGTTTCTAGTGAATTTGCCAAGTCTGAAAGTTGCCATGCATTTTCTACCTGTCGTAAGCTATCCATTCTCCCGGTACTGTGTGCCAGCAGCAGTGCAGTCAGTCACCTGGGTTGAGACCTTCACATTTCACACATACTGTTTTGTTTGTCTGTGAGTAATAAGCATAAAACCATTATTATAAAAAGATTATTTAATGTTAAAAGCAAGTATTTAGGGAGGACTTACCATGTGCCTTGCAATGCAATAAATGTTTTTTCAAATGCTTCAAAAATTCCATTATTTTAAAGAATAGTGTTACAGCATAATATTACTCCTATTTGAGGGTTATGGAAACAGAAGCTTAAACAAGTTAGGTTTTTAAGGCCACACATTAATAAGCATTAGGGCCAGACTGGACTTAGAATCTGTCTAGCATGAAATCTCTATTTTAAATGAGAGGGCATGATAATTATATGATTATTAATTTATTTAAGGATTTGAGCCACCTATTAATTTTATATTTTAGATACAAACTTAGATAATTGGTTAGAAATACTGTATTATGAATAACTAAATAAACATACTCTACAGCAATAGAGTTAAGCTAATTTTTAGACCGACTTCGTAAGCTGCACATAAAATGTCTTGCCATTATAAAAATTTAAACTTTGAACAGTTCAAGTTTACCTTCTTGGAAACTGAACATATAGATTTTGTTTTTACAAACAGGAGTAATTGACAACTTTCAGAGAGATGACAGAATGGGAGTTTTCCTGTGTTTTCATCAACTAGGTGCTAATAGTTGCTGTTAACACAAAACTAATTGCCACCTAGGGTGGGAGTGCACGTTGCCTGGTCCTGTGACCACATTGGCCCATCTGTTAAGAATCTCAGCTTAGGAACAATGCTGGAACTGGCATCCAATTTGGGTTCTGGCCAGTGGTCAACTAACAAGCTGGGACACACTTGGAAGATGAAATGCCTTGAAGTCAGAAATGCTCTGCTGTCCATTAACTGACAGCTCTTGTATGTGGGCAGAGCCAAGACCAGGTGCCAGTATGCAGAGCAAAAGGATCTGTCTGCGTGCCACCTGTCACTGACATGTGCGTCATGTCCAAAACAGGAGCCACAGTAGGTCTGCTTCTTCCATCAAAGTGTGGTTGTTAGAGCGTTCAGTCAGGCTGGGGTCGCGACTAGGGCAACATTTTACCTTAAACCAAAGTGTAGGACAAGCCAGAGGCTCACCATGAGATCCCTCTCAGAGCATGCCACATCACACAGGCGGATGGAGATTTACCGTTAGAGACACTCTCCCCCGTACCTAGGTTCTCATGTTAACTCTAAACAAACGGTAAAAAAAAAAAAAAAAAAAAAAAAAAAAAAAAAAAAAAAAAAAAAAAGTTGTTTAATTATATTAACACAAGTACTTGTGTGCATAAGACAATTTGTGGTTAGAATCATGCAAATAAATTTTAACCACCCCAGGGGTCATTCTAAAAATATATTTCTAACTGATTTTTGTTATTATTCTTAATAAGTTGAATTGTAAAGTGAGGCTGAAAGGTAAAATAGAATTTAAGAGGTCAGTGTTCTTATCCCAGCTCTGCCATAATTCATCATGTTATTTTAAGCAATTCATGTAACATGTCTGAGTAGCAGAGTCTATATCTGCAAACTATGTTGGATTGAATGGTTTCGGTGCTGTCCTCAAATTCTGAAATTGTATGGTTCTATGGCAACCACTCAAAGCAATTAGAGAAGCACGGTAATTTTTTTTTTCAATAGAAGAAAAAAAAAGAAACCAGAAAATGGAAATAAATGGACCTAAAGAAGAAAACTAATATTACCCATATATCTATTATCCAATGACAACCACATTTTATGTATAGAATGCATCTTGTAAACGTATTTATATTTTGGGCATATTTTTCATTCAAAATGGTTCTTGACCCTGAATGCTTACTTAGGCTTTCATTTTTAAAAAGTCAGAATTGATTCAAAATAGCTGTTTCTGACTGCATTTTCCTTTCCCATAAATATAATAGTAATAAATGATATTTACATAGTGCTTGCTCTATACCAGAAATACTCTAAGCATTTTACCATAGTGCTCTTTTATCTTTAGAAAATGCTATGATGTAAACATTATTATACTATAATATAAATATGAAAACTGATATGCAGAGACGGTAAATATGCCAACGTCACTCACCAAGTAAGGGACCTAGAATGTTTGGCTTCAAAGTCCACACTTTTGGCTTCTACATAGTGGTGCTGAGTGGGAACAACTTTTCTTCGTTTTTTATTTGGGATTGAAGATAAGGAAATGACAGCCTAGCATAGGCTTGCCTAGAAGTAGAATTTTTATCATATAGTCACAGAATACATCTATATAGTAAAGCACATATTAACGTTTTGAAATTTTTTTTTTTTTTTTTTTTTGAGACGGAGTCTCGTCTGTCCCCCAGGCTGGAGTGAGCGGCGCCATCTTGGCTCCCTGCAAGCTCCGCCCCCCGGGTTCCCGCCATTCTCCTGCCTCCGCCTCCCGAGGAGCTGGGACCACAGGCGCCGCCACCACGCCCAGCTCATTTTTTGTATTTTTAGTAGAGACGGGGTTTCACCGTGTTAGCCAGGATGGTCTCCATCTCCTGACCTCGTGATCCGCCCGCCTTAGCTTCCCAAAGTGCTGGGATTACAGGCCTGAGCCACCGCGCCCAGCCTGGTTTTGTTTTTTGGTTTTTGTTTTTGAAATGGAGCCTCTCTCTGTCTCCCGGCTGGAGTGCAGTGGTGTGATCTCGGCTCACTGCAACCTCCGCCTCCTGGGTTCAAGTGATTCTCCTGCCTCCGCCTCCCGAGGAGCTGGGACCACAGGCGCCGCCACCACGCCCGGCTAGTTTTTTTGTATTTTTAGTAGAGACGGGGTTTCACAGTGTTAGCCAGGATGGTCTCCATCTCCTGACCTCGTGACCCGCCCGTCTCGGCCTCCCAAAGTGCTGGGATTACAGGCTTGAGCCACCGCGCCCGGCCTGAAAATTTTTATTATAAGGGCACTTAGTTCCCATAATATATGTTTATTATGTCAAATAAATAAGTTTATGTCTTTTCCTTCAAAATCATTATTTTATACTACTTATTGACACAAAATTTAAAACAAATCTATTTTTTCCTCATGGAATATTTTAACTTATATTCTTTCCTTCTCAACACTATATTGGGTAAGAAAAGATAATTTCACCGGAAACATATTAGAAGTTAAAGAAGTACTTGCTGGAGTCAAATAGTATGAGTAGAATATGATCGGCCCTCTCCATCCATGGGTGCTACATCTGTGGATTTAACCAAATCTGATTTAAAAAAAAATAAAAAAAAATAAAAATAATACAAATAAAAATACAGTATTATAATTTGCATAGCATTTATATTAGATTCGATATGATAATCTATGATGATTGAAAGTTGCAGGAGCATGTGTACATACGTTATACATAAATACTACATTATTTTATATAAAGGATTTAAATGTCCTCAGATTTTGGTATTTTCAGGGTTGTGGGGATGGCAGTCCTGGAACTAACCCCCAGTGGATACTGAGGGAGGACTATATATACATCTAGAATGATGAACTCTTGTAGGGTATGGCTAGTTTAATTCATCTTTCACATTCACTGCCTAACATAGTACTCAGACCAAATTTAAGTGTACTAAAATATGGTGTGTATGGTCAAGAATAAAAATTCTGTATTTTAAAATAAATAATAGAACTGGATTCCTTGTAACTCGAAGGATAAATTCTTGAGGGGAAGGATAGATACCCCATTCTCTACGATGTGCTTATTTCACACTGCATGTCTGTATCAAATCATCTCATGTTCCCTACTATGTACCCACAAAAAATTTTAAATATAAATTTAAAAAAATAATAATATAACTGACCAGGCACTGTGGCTCATGCCTGTAATCCCAGCACTTTGGGAGGCCAAGGCAGGCGGATCACGAGGTCAGGAGATCGAGACCATCCTGGCTAACACGGTGAAACCCCGTCTCTACTAAAAATACAAAAAATGAGCCAGGCGAGTTGGTGGCGCCTGTGGTCCCAGCTCCTGGGGAGGCTGAGGCAGGAGAATGGCGGGAACCCGGGGGGGGGCGGAGCTTGCAGGGAGCCAAGATGGCGCCGCTCACTCCAGCCTGGGCCACAGAGCGAGCCTCCGTCTCAATAAATAAATAAATAAACAAAATAACAATAATAATAAAACTATTTGGAGGAAATTAAAACAGTTTCTTTAAAAATAAATCAATAGGTAGTAAGAGTATGATTTTTGCTAATTTCCTGGTAATGTTTGAATATCAACAGTTCCATGGATGGCTATGAGTTAGCAGGTAGGACTGAATTCTAGGCTATATATTTTCTACCCAATAATTTTTTTTTTCATTTTTTTAAAAGCTATTTAATGATCCCTCAGGAAAAGTTGTTATTTGATACAATTATTTTAATTAACCGGTATGAATTAAAAGAGAAAGGATAAAAACAGAATAATTTCTGAGACCCAGTATTACAATTACATGAACAGGGAATACATCTTTGTTAGTGTGAGAAGGAGATATAATTGCCAAAGATAAGGGATGGCAGGACAAATAATTTCAATAATTTCCTAGTATTTCAGGGTATACCCCAATCCACTTCAGTAAAGTCATTTTTTGGAGGATTTCTGTTTTAGTTGTTACATAGTATAATTCATTGGCGCTTCGTTTTAAAAGGCCATATTTGGAGGTGGGAGGTTAGCCTTAGGGCACAGTGAATCCTTGCCAGGAAATTAGAAGTCCCTATGAGAAGTGATTCATCTTATAGATCTATGGGATAACATCATAAGTAGATCTAAGTATAAAAATTCTGCCAGTTATTCTTATGAGCATGATGTTAAAATTAGAAAAGGTATTGTAATACCATTCAACTCATTCATCAGTATAGACATCTGAAACCTTTATAAAGACGATCTGGTTGGGTATACAATATCATCGCAATTATTTAAATAAATGTCAGTTATTACAAAAATATGTCCTATGTCTGACACATGGTACTCACCAGTTAAGACATTCAGTGCAGTGGTTCTCAAAAAAAAAGATTATGTTCAATTAAAGCCATGAACATTCCAACCACTAACTCGCATTTTCTAACGGTTTGTCCAAATATTTACCACCACAAACAACAGAAACAAAAAAGTCAAAGAGACTTGTTATCTTTATTTGAGAGATTATTTAAAAGTGAGAAAGAAAATGTTTTTATCTTCGTTATGAAAATAATTTATAGTAAGACAAATATATAGTTGTTTTTCTCAAACATAAACCCCAAATCTCCAATGTAGACTAATCAAATATTATATATCAAGAATTATTTCAAAAATAATCTCATTCATTGAATATTCTGTGTTGATTTTTCAAGAAATAAAAAAATGAGATTGTTCTCAAGGATTTTAGTAGGGAGTGTGAGATATGCATAACATTATTAAATAAGGCGAACTATATAAAAACTATGATATTTGAGGCTCTTTATGGCTTCAGAAAATAAAAGGTAGTCTATTCCTGTATGAAACTAGAGATAGGTCTGAAAGGGAAAATTGAATTTTCGTAAGTGGAGCTGCAACGGCTATTTCAAAAGAAGGAAGCAGGATGAAAAAGCTTTGGAAATCGTAGGCCAACAATTAGTGATTCGGTTTGCCTGGAACATAGAGGAGTGGTACTTAAGGCCACAAAGGTTAGTTGAGGTTCTGTTATGAAAGCCTTTAATTTCAAGTGAAGTGTTTGTATGGAATACATCATAAGATGGGGATTAATTGAAGTACATTGAATAGAAATGTATCTTTGTGTCTACCTTTAGAAAATTGATTCTTTTATGTAGACTAGCTTGGAACAGAGAAAGTTTGGAAGTAGGCACACCTGGTAGGAAGCTGTTTGAAATATAGTTTAGGGAATATATTGAGTATTGCCTGTGAGTTACACACATATGAACATTAATACATGTGGTAATACAAGAAAATCTTTTTTTTTTTCCAATTGGAAAATAATTGTAAGTCTGAGTTATTGGAAAGAGATTAAAAGTAATGCTGAGGTTTATAACTTGGGTGCCTAGTCAAAAGGTGTTGTGTTCAATAAATACAGAAGTCAAAATGTATTATCTCATCATTTTTAATCATGTAATAGTATTTTCTGTCACTGAATCCAAGGTAGCATTGATTGTGAGATTTAACAGTACTTTTTCTTCCAGTTAAGGAGAGGAAAAATGACCAAATCAACTGTGATATACCATCTATGATAAGATAATTCCTAATTTTGGAGGTGTTAAAATATAAAAAATGTGCATCTTAAAACATATTAAATATGGGAGTAATAGCTCATATTTACAAGTGCTTTCTTTAGAAATAGCTCATTTAATCTTTCTAATTTTCTTATGAAACAGGCACTCTTACTGTTATTTGATAAATGAAGAATCTGAGGGGCAAATTTAAATGATAGAGATTTGAATACAAATACAAATCCAAGGACCACTTTCTTGACTACTATCTACAGTAATTCATTTCTAATAAAACATATTCAAAAATAATAACAGAAACGAATTTTATTTCAAGGGCCCACTGGCTTTCTGCTTAGTGGCTACACAATATTTTTAATTAATGCTTCCAACAGCCTTGAAGTATGAATTCCTTCTTCAAACAGAGGAGAAAACTGAAGGTCAGAGACAGTGAAAAACATGCTCGAGGTCATAGGAAACATGGTAACAAAACTGGATTCAAACCTCAGCTCTCTGTAATATTAAAAGCTTGTGCTCATGTCTTACGTTGGATCCGGGACCCTCTTCATTCCGTGTGTTAGTCTATGGCTGGTAACATTTTGTTTTGTATATTTCTATATAACTTTCTAAACTTGAAAAACTCATACCGAGTCTGAAGTTCAGTAAACAGAAAATAAAGTGATTCTTCTGCTCAAAATATACTGTGTGGTGTCACCAGTGTCTCCATTGTGCACACTTGGAACAATTTTCTAAGAGAAAATAGTGCTTAGATCATCATTCTTATCATTATTTCTTTATCTCCCCAACTCCCTTTGCCTCATTTATCTTCAATTCTAAATATCCAGTCCTGTGACTGACACATGGTACTCACGAGTTAGGCCTTTAGTGCAGTGATTCTTAACTAGGGGCAAATTTGCTTTCCCCATTCCCTGATAGACATTTGGCAATGTCTGGTGACATTTTTGATTGCCACATTTGGAAGATTGGGTGCTACTGGCATCTAGTGGGTAGACACCAAGAATGTGGCTAAACATCTGACTATGCACCGGACAACTCCCACAGTAAAGAAGAAAGAATCTGACCCAAAATGCTGATAGTGTTGAGGTTAAGAAACACTGATTTCATGGAAAAAATCAATCTGGGCATTGCTCAGTTAGTTATTTTATGTAATTTTTATTTTTGTTTTTAATGTTAGGGCAAAAATAATAGAATATAATTCACTGAAATAGACTTCAAATATAATAAACTTTTTTTGTTGCCTTAGATATGATGCTTATGCAAAATGGGATAAATGAATAATATCATAATTTGGTTTGATGTAGGCATGTCATCATTTAACACAAGAAGAGGACCTGTTGGTTTTCTAGTGATTTGAGATGAATGGATATTTCCACCTTTCCTAGAATATATAAGGCAGATAATTTTTCTTTATATTCCTTGCAAATATTTGCTGAATTGACGAAACTAGTGAAGAATATCTTAATTAGAGAAGTGTTCAAACCTCATTTTCAAATAGACCTGCAAACCCACAAGTTATGCGAAACATTTAATGATCAGAAGTGTTCCTATGAGGTTGTATGAAGTTCATGAATTATTCCATAAACACGTTTCAAGAGGAAGTTTCTCTTGGCCAAAGAAAAAGGAAGAAGAAGAGAGCCTTTTGAATCTTCCACAGCATCCCGGACTGAACATCCCTCTGATAATGTCGTCTCTTCCCCAGCTAGTTCTCAGTTTGAACACTGATGAAGGAGACTTCTTAGCATTTGTCCAACAAAGACAGCAAGGCCGCCAAATAGATGGCACATTCGGAAATGCATTTGACCAATTTTACCGTGAATGGGCTGTCTCTTATCACAGCGTTTCTTCTTGCACAGGGAAGACTGTATCACAGCGTTTCTTCTTGCACAGGGAAGACTGTATCACAGCGTTTCTTCTTGCACAGGGAAGACTGTATCACAGCGTTTCTTCTTGCACAGGGAAGACTGTATCACAGCGTTTCTTCTTGCACAGGGAAGACTGCGAGAATGGCCTCGGCCTATCTGAAAACTTCGTCTGCTCTGTGAGCGCTGTGATTCTTGTGGATGTGATCCCTGAAGTCCTCTCCTAAAAGGACTTAAAGTTTAGGATAATTTCTACCCAAACACACAGCTGTGAGCTATATCTACTTTTCCAAATCTGATAATGCAATTCTAATCCTATTGTAAAACCAGTTTTGAAAGTATTTAATCCAGTAAAACAATTATTTCTAAATGAAGGGATAACTTAACTTGCTTCCACAACTTTATTGGTTCCAATAAGAACAAATGTTCTTCTTAGTTGTTCTTCTTAGTTGTAATATATTTCTATTTTTAACAGTAAATTTCCAAGTTCTACTTAGTTAAGAACTTACTGCAAATAATACCTGCAATATTTTTAAAGTATTTAAAATTAATAAATTCAGGAAGTTGCACCAGATTTTGTTTAAATAATCTATGAAAAGTTAGTGGGAAATTTGTCAAAAGAGTGTTGCATATTAAGGACAATAATGAAAATAATGAAATACTCCTTTCTGATCATGATAAAGCAAAGAAACAAGAAACTCTTTCTCTATAATCTAATCTCTATAATGCTTTGGATTCGGTCTTAAATGAATGTAGAAAGAAGAAGTACATGATTTCACAAAGCACATATATATCTTGTTCTCAGAACTGCAGGGAACTTTAATGATTATTCTGATTTTCACTAAATTGAAAGTTCCAGCCATCTCTATATGTCTTTCTCAAAATTTTGCAAACAGGTCTCTATATTTGAATCTCTAGTCTTTAAATATGTATTTATATAGTATATATAATTTTCAAATATACAGTAAAATCGTGAAAGTTTTATATATTACAAAAATTTATATATAACATATATTGTAAAATGTTATAAGCTATACAGTAAAAGTTACATGTTATATATAAATGTATATATTCAAAGTTTAGAGATTTATACATATTTTTAAGATAGTATAAGATAAATATATACATGTTAAATATATAAATATATTTAAATCTCTAAATGTTTAGGCGTTCTCAATTTAGTGAAAACCAGAACAACTATAGTTGATATTAAAGTTCCCTGCATTTTTGGGAACAGTAACGTAATTGTCAGTGATAGGTCAATGCACTTTCTGCAGCTATTCATAGTGTAATGACAAAAAATAATGACTACAATGTCAGTGATTTAAAATGTTCTAAGTAAATTCTAAAATTATGGCAAGTTCTTTCATGTTAATATTTGGTATAAATGAAGGGTTTATCAATAATGGAATACATTTATAATTTTTATCATATGCCTTTTAACATAAACTTAATTTTTTATCTTAAAATTTTTTTAAAAAACTTAATTTTTATCTTAAAATATTTTTAAAAAACAACTTTTAGACCTTGCTCTTTTTTTTACTGCTGAAGAGCAAACTTCGGTTTCTTCATGTAGGCAACAGAGGTGCATGTGTGAGGGGAGAAAATGAAATTTTTTCTCAACTCTCATAAGTTTGTAGTTGGGATAGACTCCTTCAACACAACACAGATTAACAAGAGGAAACAGGTTTATTAATGAGTGTAGGGTACGTCAAAATGAGAGAGAGATAACTCAAAGCAGTGGTTTATGAGTCTGGTTTCCATATTATCTTCAACAAAAAACATCAATTTTAGAAAAGTGACAAGACAAAGTAGTCCTAGGCTTCAAAGGCAGGAGAATAGGAAAGAGTAGTTTGCTCCCAGATGCTTCTGGTGCCATCTCTAAGCTGGTAAAGGTTGCAAGGGAGAAATTACAGTCTGTCTTTAGGTGGGAAGATAGGAAGGAGGGCAGAAAGACCCTTTGTATTTGTAAATTTCTGTCCTGTCTTCAGCAAACACAAAGGAAAAGCAGCAAGTTCCCCTGCATCTTGTCTTTGCCCAGCTTAACAATCCTTCATGCATTAGGGTATGGTTTCTTTCATAAGGTTTTCAGGTTAAATAATAGAACAAAGACAGGTGTGAGCAAGGATATTCTCTTTAACTTATATCTACCTTAAGCTATAACTTACAACTATAACTTACAACTACCTTGAACTAGGTTCGAGGGTGGCTCCTGGGTCCTGTGAAAAACTGTGTTAATTGTGTTAATATTCAGTATTGGAAGGGATTGGACATAGAGAGAATATTTGAAGTGAAAAATGATGAATAGGAAGATATAACTTGAACAAACTCAGAGTTCAAAGTTCAGTAAACAGAAAATGAAGTGATTCTTCTGCTGAAAATATACTGTGTGGTGTCCCCAGTGTCTCCATTGTGAACACTTGGCATTTTGTCATGAGCAATGTTTGATGCCAAAGAAAGAACATAACCTTCCTCCTCCTGCATGTGTACAGCCTTGGTTTATTCCCTCATGAACAAATTTGTCATGACTGCCTACTAGGTTCAAGTAACTGTACTACTTGTATTCTGAGGATACAACCGTTAATAAAAGGGACAGGACCATGCTTTTATGGAGCTTGAAATCTAGAGGTATAAGTAGATATTAAGTTAATCCTATGTCAGCATGAGCAGAAGTAGGTGGGCTAATGGGAGAGAGAGATGGGAGGTATGGAGAGTGGACCAGATGTGAAAGCTCAGCATATGCAGGGATGCAAGAGACAGCCCGAGAATTCTGGGATATAGTTGAATGCTCGAGTGTAAGAGGGGCCTAGCGAAGTGGCCAGAGACTGATGAAGATGTCACATGTAGACTGAGTTCAGAAGTTTGAATTACTCCCTGAGCCCTCCAGAGAGCCAGTCAAGGGTGAATTGAAGTTTTTGTTAGTCTACTGTATATATTTAAAGAAGACGGTAAACTGTTGTATTAATATAAAATTCGGGCTTTGCCAGGCAAATGCAACATTAAAGCAAGGAACAAGATAATTGAAGATACAGACAAGCAACTTATGGACCATGACATCTAAGCAGGGTAGAGAAAGTAACAAAGATACAAAGGATTGAGAGAGAGACATGGAGGAAGAGGTTCAGTCTGTGAACTGATTAAGTGAGGAAGACACAACCAAGGTTATGGCAGGATCAGACATTTGAACCTCAGATTTCAAAGGCAAAGCCATTCCAAAGGCCAGAGAGGACAATGGCCAAAAAGAGATAGAGACAATAATATCACTGGAAGTGGTGATAAGAATGAAGTGAGGTCAGCTATGGAAAATGTTAGGTGACATTTATTGAGGATTTACTATGTGCCTTGTGCAAATCTCAAAACTCTGAATGTATTGAATCATTTAGCTCTTACAACAGCCCTGTGAGTTAAGGCCTATTAATTATCATCTTAAGGAAGAAGAAATTCTAAATATTTCATATCAAAACTGGATGACATGAGACTCAATGAAGCTGAATTTTGTTTTGGTTTGCTGTATTTTATTTGCATGAGAGAGAATAAGTATCTCATTCAAGTAATATTTATTGAGTAATTACTCTGTGTCAGACACGGAGTCATTGCTTGGAATGGTTGGAGGTGTGGTCTTCATTTTCCCTCTCCCTTTGCCTTTACTCCAGAAGGCAAACCCTCAGGAAAGAGCCAGATTTGCATTAAGGCATGGAGGAGAAATATCTGAGAAAGACAGACGAAAAGGACACTTCACAAAGCAGGAAACAGGCAGTTTAGAAAGCACAGTGAAAAATCCTTAGGAGATGGCCACAAAAATTTTGTGAGGGGTTATGTTAGAGGAGATGAAACTCATTTCAGAGGAAACGAAAAACAAGAGAATAAGATGACAGGAGAAGATGGAAACTTGGGTGATGAACAAAAACAACAGGCTGGGAACTTTACAGCTGGCCACAAATTTGCCAAGAGAATTAATCCCTGGAGTCTCCCATGTTTGCCATAGGAATGGAAGATGGGAGAGACGGGCACTCAGAAGACAGCCACAGGCTCCACTGGTTAAAACTTGGAAGGAGTTCTGGCTTAGGGTGAGCAGGATGCTTGGACCTCTGAAAGAGCCCAGCTGAAGTTTGGTTTCATTGCCCACACTCCAGAGAGAGGCTCTATTTCCAAGGTGGTCAGTACTCAAATTCCTTGGCATCGGTTCAAGTCCTAGTCTTTTTGGCCTAGTTACCTTATGAGCGGAAATCTGCACTTCATTAAATCAACGATTGTCCAATTGTGGTAAACATCTTTTTCGTTTGTTTGTC
Organism: Rhinopithecus roxellana; assembly: GCF_007565055.1. Taxonomy (NCBI): domain Eukaryota; kingdom Metazoa; phylum Chordata; class Mammalia; order Primates; family Cercopithecidae; genus Rhinopithecus; species Rhinopithecus roxellana. The sequence goes on from NC_044549.1 coordinate 1,888,591, forward strand.
TTTGCTTAGTTTTTTAGTTGGAAAATGCCTTGCTCTCTCAGCTGTGAGAAAGGAAGATTAGCATAGGGATTTTGCATTGATGGGTCAGGCAGACGAGAGAGCCAGTGGTCCTGGAGGATGAAGGTAAGCAGTGTGGTAGAGTATGGGAAGTCAAGAGAGGCTAAAATATTGTTTGGCTTGGTTAATTAAGACAAGATGAGGAGGCCACCATATTTCAAGTTTCATTTTGGTTTTCTGTCGAGGTCTTCGGAACAGAACAGCAAGCACACTTGAATAACCTTGCATCTTACTAGTTCCCTGGAAGTGTAACCTCCCAGGGTTTTTAATTTCTTTTGTTTTACAATGAATGCTGTGAAAATTTTCATTTTCTTAAAAGGATATCTGTCTCTCATACTTCTCTAAGATGCCCTGCCCAGAAATTGCTTGCAACCTCATCCCTGAGAGAACTGGCAAATATTCACTTCACCCAAACTGTAAACATTAGCCTCATTATATTGTAGACAAAAAGAAAAGTGTGACCTATGGTTGTCTACAGATTAAAAACAAAGACTCAGTCTGTACCAACCAAATAATGGCTTATTGTGTTCATTTTGGGGTCTCAGGCCTGAAAGGTGATTTAAGAGCTTGCCTTTAGAATCCACCTTAAATATTAAAGATTAAGAACGCATCATAAGGAATTAGATTGCCAATAAGTGCTTATGTGATTCTTAATAAGAATCGAGTGTTGCCTGTGCAAAGATATTACTTGAAAAATTGTGAATGGAGAGATCATTTTAGACAAATTGAGCAACATTTCCTATTTTCAGCTCTCAAAACTGAAAGAGGTAGAAGATGTAACTTTCTGCAGGAAAGTTTATAGTCCGTAGAAGTGTGCCTTGAGTAAACCTGTGAGTTACCAAAATGCATGTTTTAATGTAATTGAATAACACTGCCAGCAAGTTCTAGATGGACAGATCTCCATGTCCCTAACATGGCGCAGGGGAGCTGATTAGTGGGTATGCATAAAAAATCAGTACAGGGTTCCATAAGATGAGCAAGTGATTTTATCCTAAAAATTCTTCTGTTGAAAGTAAGACAATACACTACATGACATTTTCATAGAAAGCTCCACAGTGACATTGTCTGGACTTAGGGAACTATGGATGCCTATAGTTATAGACCTTTACTTTCTGAAAGAGTCTGAAAGGTATAGGTTGCCCTTCAGCTATTTGAATTGAGTGGAAGTGTTTCGAAAATTGAAACCAAACTTTTCAGGTCTCCTTAAAGGGAAAGAAACATTTACTCATATAGACATTAAATGTTTCCTGGTTCATTTCATAGTTTTTACTATTGGCCAACTTAACGATTAACACAGCAGATGCATAATAAAATTTTAAGTGCTAATTCAAAACACTTGTTCTAGAATTGGAGCCAGAAATCTTATAATAAGAAGTAGTAGGTGATTTCGAAAACTAAGCATGTTGAGAAAATAAATTTCCTTCCATGAAAAACAAAGGTGCTTTTGAGATGAGAATGGCCAGTCAGGAAGTTTTATAGAGTCCTCACATAACTCAAACAAGGTGATGAGATACACAGGCTTGAGCTAAGCATGATAAAATGCCAGTTTGTAATAAAATTTTTAATTTATATTTCTTAATTTGTGTTCTCCTCCTAAATTCTATGGTCATTGTGGAAGGCTTGGGAATGCCTAAATTGTCTGAATTATATTCTTAAAAGCTAGAAAATCATGAGAAGTTCCTACCCTTGAGGCTTAATGTGCATCAAGAATTGCAAAGTATGAGTAATGAATAAAATGTGGTTATAAAGTTTTGCCAGTTTTCAATTCCTGTTTGATATTTTAAAAGTAAATTTAGCTGTATAGGAAATCTTTCCACTAGGTATGAAAGCAGGTATGTTTATGAGGAAAAAATAACACAGATTATTTTATGTAAATTTGGAAGTGGTTTTAGACTATAGTACTTTGTTTTGTAAAACATACTTAATATTTCTCTTTTGAAGCACTTTTAAGATGATTCTTCAAATATAAGATCACACACAAACAGAATGATGCATGCAAACTGTGGGTTTTAAGTATTAAAATAAATTTACTTTGTTTTGTTTATTATTCAGCTGAACAGATGGTAATGATTTTGACACAATACAGTTTTCGTTTTCTTTTTTTCTTCCTTGAGAAAAAAAACAAAACAAAACACAAAAACACAGAGCTGCTTCTCCACTTTGTCACAGCTGGTTACCAATCAATCTCAGTTCACAGTACGGTGATGATAGCACATGTTGTCCAGGGGCCAAATCTGATTGGGTTGCATTTTTTAGCAGTGTTTCATATCAGAAAAAATAAGGTATCTCTATGGTGGGGACTGTCAGCACACGATTGTACAACTCTCATTAATCAAACTTGGCAACACTGGTTGCATTTATTTAAATCAAAGACTGCCAGATTTCAAAATGGAAATCACCAAATTTCTATTTGAATTTCCTCATCAGTAGTGTTTTGTTGTTTCTTTTTTTCTTGGTTTTAATTACAGCCAATGATACCTTCTACATTGATATTGATCATTACATATGATGAACCGCCCATGTTGATCATATATAACATAATATTATACTATGTTACAAAGTAGTGGTTTCATACCAAAATAAACTCTACTTCTTGAAAATTTATTCTAGACTGTTTAAAGAAAGCTAAATGCTTGGGAGGCCGAGGTGGGCGGGTCACGAGGTCAGGAGATCGAGACCATCCTGGCTAACACGGTGAAACCCCGTCTCTACTAAAAATACAAAAAAACTAGCCGGGCGTGGTGGCGGCGCCTGCGGTCCCAGCTCCTCGGGAGGCGGAGGCAGGAGAATGGCGGGAACCCGGGGGGGGCGGAGCTTGCAGGGAGCCAAGATGGCGCCGCTCACTCCAGCCTGGGCCACAGAGCAAGACTCCGTCTCAAAAAAGAAGGCTAAATGCAATCAAAAGCAAAATACAAATACCTTTGATTGTTTAGTAAGAGAATAATGTTAAAGGGTATATACATCAGGAAAACATTTATGAACCTTCGGGTGTTACAGTTGGTTTTAGAGGAATATTGAGAAAAAATATTGATAAAGTTAGTTTCTGGAGGTTTTGAAACTGAATACAAAGTCACCAGTACATAAATACCTACTTGCCCAATGCAAATGCACACAGAGCAATAAACACACACATCCAATAGAAAATGCATGCTGCTGTTTGTTAGAAAAATAAATGTACTTATAAAGAGTTCCAGTCATTTTATAACTTGAGATAGCAATGTCAGCATTTTATGTAAAATTGTATTTGGAAACAAGCATTTTCTCTAAGTTATTTACTGCTGTGCAATTATATATAAAGCCCTGTTGTACACTATAAAGATATCTTTAAATGTAAGGAGACGTTATTTGTAACGTATCATATCACTCTGTCAATATTTGCTTTCAAGGGAGAAATGCACGTTTTCCCAATTTTCCAATGTAATGGTTACAATGAGATTACTATTAAATATGGACCAATGTATCTAGAAAGAAATCTAAGAAATAAAGCCACATTTGTTAGACCTGGGAAAATCCTTGAAACCTGGTAGTTTTAGGCAGCACGTTATTGACTTAGGGAAACTGTGACCCATTAGAGAAAGCAGAGGCTGGTAGTAGATAGTCACAAGAGTTTTTTCCCCAACTCTAACTGCCTCTGTCTATGACTTTGGGAAAGAGACTTTGTCATGTTTTGCTTCAGATTGCCTACATGTGAAATTAGTAATTAACCAACTATTTGCATTCTAGATTTTGAAGTCAGTCCGACATAATTTCTTTAAAAGTAGTGTTTATATTTCTCAAGCTTTTGCAGATAGGAGTTAATCTGATCACAATTACAGGCCTATCCTTTCTGTGACCTAAGACACTTCTTAATGTAAATATTCATAAAAGTATCAGAATTTGATTGAGTCTTCCAGGATTTTTGTAGGACTAGCGACTGGCATAGTGGATTGGTGATGTTGGGTGGAACAGTAGTGTCTTTATGGTGTACAGTTGTATTAGGTTTGTTAGAGTCATCAGTGTGAGGAAGCAGAAAGAGCTCATACTTTGGAGTAAGACAGATCTTGATTTGAAAATTCAAATTTGTATGTTAAAAATGTCCATTTTTTAAATTATGTCAATTGTTTAAATAATTTTAAAATATTGCTAGGCCAACACACACACACACACACACACACACACACACACACACACACACACCTACAAATTTATAAAATGCAAGGTAAACTTCAGTACCCAGACCATGAGACCCAAATTCTAGTAACAACAGCCATTAAAAGCTTAACTGTGATGTTAACCATTTATTATTTGAACCCATTAAGAAAAAATTCTAAGAAGCAGCTACTCTTTTGGTAATATATCGCCTGTTTACTTTAATTTCCTTGTATGGATTCATACATCAGGATTTTAAAAAATTGAGTGCTTATATTGTCCCTTGGTGAAAAGCTGGGTAAAAATCTTTGTAATATGGTTGATGAAGATTGCACCAGGGGACTTAGATTCCAATACGGTCTAAACCTTTGCTACTGATGAATTCCGGGGCACTGGATAACAAAGAACTATTTTTCTAATATTAAAATTAGGACATTAGACTAGGCTCAACAATTTTGAAATTCTTTACTATGTCTCAAAATGTATGATCTGTTAGTGTCTTGAAATGACCAATTTCCACTTATTTTCTTATTATTGCATAATAAAAGAGTATTTTTATCTATTATCCTAGAGGTACTTTATTTAGGCTCCATATGTTCTCCCTTAATAATATTGGATTAGCTGAATATTTTCATGTTCACTCACTCATATCTTCATGCTTTTCAAGACTTTAACAAGGTTCTTTGAAATTATTATTTTTACACATGCCATAATTCCTTTCTTAAGAAACGAGGAATAAAATTGAACATAATATCCCAATTTGTGCTATGCCAGATTTTATAAATGTCTAAGAACAGCTATATGGTTTGCTTTCAAGTTGAATTTTATCTATGTACATTTTCTAATTTTTAAAATGGGGAAAATAATAGCTTCCCATCTTACCTACCAGAATTGTTATGAGGATAAATGAAAGAGTACATTTGAGAATACTATGCAAATATATTTTTACTGTTATATTTTATTTTCATAAGACATGTGACTTGAAACCGCTCTGCCAAAATAATGAGCTTATATATTTGAAAGCATGGAACAAAACACAAAGCTTACATTGTTTTCTCTCAGTCTTCACATTTGTTTTATACATTCTGCTAAAATTATTTCATTTATTTTGGTGGAGAAAGAGAAATTATTTATTTATTCATGTTACTAATTTACAGAGAGAAATTTGTTAATGATAATATGTAAACCAAATGTGTAGATTGCCACTCAAATTGCCAAGTTATCTCCATATAGCTAGTAGCATTAATGTATTAAATATTCCAAGTTCTTACATTTTCAGTATCACATCAATCTGAATTTAACTTACATTTCAGAGCTAATTGCTGATATATAAACACAACATTACTATGCTTCTTGATATAATATCTTGTTATATTCAAATTAGTTAATCTTTCAGTACTTCATATAATCGTTGCACTGGTAACCATGCTATAAAGGAAGTAGAAAATAATTTCAAGCATTTGTTGGTGCATCATCATTTTTTCAATAAGCATTCATTGAACACCTCCAGTATCTCAGGCACTGTTTGGTTAGACTTGGGGTATATAGTTTAAAACAAGAGAGAACCAGTCCTCATTCCATGGAACATACATGCTATTGGAAATAAAGAAGACAAGAAATAAGGAAACAAATGATGCAGTAAAGATATGTGCTTTGAAGAAAATAAAATGTATTAGAAAGTGACAAAGTAAATATGAAAGCAAAGAATAAAAAGAAAGTAATTTTTAAAAACTAACTGGATTGGTGGACAATAACTAGATTTCTTAGGCAGGAAAGACATGTGTAAGGGAATGATATTTGGGCCATCCTGAAAGTCAAAAAGGGTCAGCCATGGAAAACATAAAGGAAGAACATTCCATGAATTTGCAAAAGTACTACAAAGACACAGATGAACTGCCTTCTTACATTGAACAAGTAAAAGAAAAGCCATGTGACTGGAACAGAGTGGACATGAAGTTTGAGAGGTAGGCAAGGACCAGATTATCTAAAGCTTAAACACCATAAATAAATAGGTTTTATTCTGAATGACCGAATGAGAAGCCATTGGATAGCTTCGAACAGTTCAGTGACATAATCAGATTTGTGATTATCAATCAGTAAATCTGTACTGATGCTCTTAATTCCCTTTGAAGCCCTGACGTAAAATAACTGCTGTTACAGTCGTCCCTTCTGATTGGCAGTTTTGTACTTTCTCTTTGTGGCTTCAGTTACCCTTGGTCAACTGTGGTTCAAAAATATTAAATGAAAATATCCAGAAATAAACAATTCATCAGATGTAAACTGCACAGCATTCTGAGTAACATGATGAAAGCTTGCACTGTCCTGCTTCATTCCACCAAGACACAAATCATCCCTTTGTCCAGCATATCCACGCTATGCACACTACCTACCAGTTAGTCACTTAGGAGCCCTCTTGGTTATCAGATTGACTGTCTCGTGTAGTGTATTTGTAGTTCAGTACCATCTGTGGTTTCAGGCATCTACTAGGAGTCTTGGAACATATTCCATCTGAATAAAGGGGGATTATTGTACAGTATATGGTTGCTGTTATTAGGAAGAGTTGACCTGAAGATGAGATAATTCATAAGAAACCCAAAATTGAAAAAACTCTCTTGTAGGAGAGAGAGTGTACTTTTCTGTTTGGCACAAGGAGTAGTATTGTTAGTAGTAACTTTGGGAAGAAATGTTTTATGTTATCATATATAGAAGATCTTCTAATAGAGATGTTCAAAGATAGAATAGACCACTTGTCATAGGAACAAGCTGGAGGACTGACTGGTTGCATGTTGCAGATAGGATTCAAGTGTTGATGGACAGTTGCAGAAAGTGAACTTTTAAAGGTTTCATTTAGCCTAGTGAGTGAATCCCTTTATATATATTCAAAGTATTCTGATATGAATACATCATATAAACTGCGGATATTATTTGCAGTCTTTCCTCAGGCAAAGATTCAGTGAGAAATGAGAATTTAAAAGATTGTGAGCATTTCAGTAACTAAGTACTTGAAGCCTGTTTGTTTTTAAATTACAACATCCCAGTGTGATGAGACATAGCAAGACATGCATTGTAGCTTTTACTTTTAGTTACAGAAAGACAAGACACGGCCCCAGGAAATGTGTGTTAGATGGAGAGAGCCTCCGAAGTAGTTCTGATCTACCCCAATGTGGAGTCAGACATCATTTCACTAGGCTCTGAATCCTATCACGTCATGTATCCCCAAATTTAGATGCAATGCATAGATGTGTCATCAGCATGTCTTGAGTAAAATAGTGGAATGTTTATTGTAATCTTTTCAGACGTCAGTGATCATCAAGGGAAATGAAAAGATGGCAATGTTAAAGAGCATCTACTAATTCCTATGAACTATGATGGGCACTGTGATTTGCAGGACTGTTAAAAACTATTACCCAAAACTTCTTTTTACTCCAACACATCCCTGTCTCACTGGAAGGATTTAGTTACCTTCCGCACTTACACGTTTTCTAACAAACCTGGCCCATGTCACCAGACTATTGGCCTCGGCCACAGTTTTACAATCTGTATCTGAAAACCGGTTCTATAGGTAGAAAAATAATAGATTTGCTGTTTGATTTTAATGGCACAGTCTCTTTGAAAGGTCATCTCTTTTATTAGTTGTTAAGACTAATTCATTTTATTCTTCCCAAGTAATAGTTAATGTTAACTTTTCACAAGGAAGGTAATATGCAATCATAGAATGCACAATTACTTGTATCCCCGGTCAACGTACCGTTAATTAAAAAGCAAACAAACAAAATCTCATTCCTATTGTTTTCACCTTCCTTTAAAATGATTAAAAAAATCTCAGGAAGTCAGATTTCAGACTTAGTTTGGGTTCAAATATTATGTATTTTGTAATTTTTAAATAAATACTTTTAATTTTTTTTAAATTTCAAGCTTTATTTTAGACTTAGAGGTACATGTACAGGTTTGTTACATGGGTATATTGTGTGACAGTGAGGTTTGGGGTACAAACCGTGCCATCACCCAGGAAGAGAGCATACTACCCAGTGGATAGTTTTTCAGCCCTTGACCCCTCCGTCTCTCTTTCCTCTAGGAGTCCTCGGTGTCTGTTCTTCCATCTTTACATCCATGTGTACCCAATTTTCAGCTTCCACTTAGAAGTGAGAACACGATTTCCTTCTTTTTTATGACTGTGTAGTGTTCCATGGTATATATGCACCACATTTTCCTTTTTCAGTCCACTGTTGATGGGCACCAAGGTTGATTCCGTATCTTTGCTATTATGAATAGTGCTGCAATAAATATGCAAGTGCTTGTGGGGTTTTTTTTTTGGTGAAACTATTTATTTGCTTTTGGGTATGTACACGATAATTGGATTACTGAGTCAAATGGTAGTTCTGTTTCAAGTTGTTTGAGAAATCTCCAAACTGCTTTCCCCAGTGTCTGAACTAATTTACATTCTCACCAGCGGTGTGTAAGCATTCTCTTTTTTCACTGCTTTCCCCAGTGTCTGAACTAATTTACATCCTCACCAGCGGTGTGTAAGCATTCTCTTTTTTCCACAGCATCATCAGCATGTGCCATTTTTTGACTTTTTAATAGTAGCTATTCTGACTGGTGTGAGATGGTATCTCATTGTGGTTTTGATTTGCAGTTCTCTGGTGATTAGGATAAATACATTTTTTTTTTAACTAAAGCAGAAAGCAGCAGATAACTTTTACATTTTATTTAGTTTCCATGTTGTCTTTTGTGTAAGCAGTGTCTCTAAGTGAAGTAAAATTTTGTCATACGCTATAACTAAATATTTTCTAAATATAAAATTATTTTTCTGTGCACATTACATAGTTATGTGTCTTACTGTGTTGTTAGCATTTTAAAATTAAACTATTTACTTGCAGAGAAGTACACATAGAATGAGAAAGTGACACATTCAGAGTCAGGGTTTTAATTCTGGGTTTTCTATTTATTAATAACATGACTTTGAGGAGGTCATTTTATTTGCCTAAGTGTCAGTTTTCTTATCTATAAAATGACAATTTCTAATTCAGAAAAAGGTTTTGAGGATACTCCGTACAATGTGTACAATCATTTTTTTTTTTTTAAACTGAGGTAACATACAATTTTTTTCTCAATGACAAATCAGTAATAATGTACAATGTAGATATATTTTATTGACTTGGAATCATGGCTTCACATATGTAGTGATCCAGAGAAAACTTTTTAGACCATTAAGTTTATCTCCCCTCTTTTAGCTCTTGAAAAAGTTCAGCTATAGGACAATGTAGAGACTTCTGCAAGTCACACAGCAAGAATCAATAGCTAAACAGTAGTCAATAATTCAACTTTTTAGATGAATTGGAAATGTCTGCAAAACACAGTGTTTAAATGTTTCTATCTTACAGCTAAGCATGTCATGCAGTACATAGGCTAACTGTAGAAAAGATTATTTTTATTAGACATTAAATACATCACCAGTAACTTTTCTGAAGCCATTATCAAAATAATTGTTTTTCTCACATTTTCACTGGCAAAGTTAAGCAGAAAGTGTTTATCTGTACTATACTCTTTTATGTATTTTAGCCTAGTATTGCTCTTGACTATAAATACATGGGTAAAGTCATTTGGAGTCTTGATGCCATTCACAGTTGGCCTTTATATCAGCAGAAAACAAGATATGTATCATGTATTCACCACCAGTGTTTCTTGAGCACCTAGTAGGTGGAATAATAATAGCGAACATGTATTGTGCTTTTTGTGTGCCTGTTTTAAGTACTTTATATGTTATTTAAAGCTCACACTCACTCCATAGATGTTATCTTTAGCACTTATTTTGCTAATGAGGAAATAGAGACCCAGAAAATGTAAGGATATTGTCAACCCTTGCAAGCATGTGAAGAAGCCAAGTCCATGAATACAACTCTGGCCATTTTGCTCGTGAGCCTGTGCTCTTAACCATTTGATTATGCTACTGGATGTTAAAAACTCTATGTTTGGAGTATGGATATTGCAGTGAGTGAAGCAGACAAGATCTCTGCCTTCATCAAAATAGATAACAATACAAAATGTAACTAAGTGCAGAATTATTTCTGCAGCAGTAAGTTTTCAAAAAGGGACTAATTAGATTTTTATAGTATGGTAATGGATGGCTTCACAATGAAGGGAGTGGATAAGAAAGTAGTGGATAAGTTTTTTCCCTAACCACTTATGACATATTTAATAAGCAGAATTTTAAGGCAAAGCACGCAGACAGAAAAGTAACCATGATAATTAAAGGATGGAAGAGTAAGGGTAGTTAAGTTTAGTTGGCATGATTGGTATATAGACAATGCTTTTTTTCATGCCGAGGTCTATAAATGAGGACTATATTAATTCATGCCTTAGCCTCTAATAAAGTTAAGCTGGGTTATTCTTCTAGCTAAAGCTAGAAGTAGAAGACATCTGGTTATGGTCGTTTTAAATGCAAGCCTAGAATGTTTGTGTTTGTCCTGAAAACAATAGGAAATCACAGCTCGTTTTGAGCAGACAGGACCAATTAAAATGATATTTTGGAAACATGGATCTAACTGTGGTATATATGAGGAAGAGAAGCAAGGTGGCCAACCAGAAACTATTGCAAAATGTGTGTTTGAAATAAAAACCACTGGTAAATATCAGGAGGAAATGTCACATGTGAAAAAAATGATAGCTGGATTATCTAGTTTGTGTAATTATAATTTCTTAGAATTAAATAAGAATATATTTTCATGCAAGTACTCCCAAATTTTTGGTGTTATGTTTTCTGACCCACTGTGTTAGTCTGCTTCATTAATGAAGTGGAGGTAAAACCATAAATGCACGTGAAAAGCTGAATATGTGCGTTTCCAAAAATCACTCCAAGGCATGCTGATGTTTCAGGAGTTAATATTCCTTATTTAAAAATTGATTACGCACCCTTAATTCTTTTACCTAATGCCCATTTTGTCGATTTGCCAACAAATAAGAGAAAAATTTTGTTCTTTAACGTATTTCAGCTCTGTAATATCCAAGGTGCCTAAAAATAAATTGTATTATTGAACACAGTGTGACTGACAAACTAATAAAATATAATTCACCAAGAAACTGAGATCGTATCTATTTTCGTTAGTAGTCAAGAGCTACCAAATAAAGGTCAAAGTGCTAATTATGCCTGTGATCGTCGTGCAGTGGAAAGAATTGTATACGTATGTGAAGTATAGGTAACTGACAAGCAGCTGAAGATCAGATATGAAATCGATTTTATTAGCAATACCTTTAATCTAAGTAATTGCACTTTATGGCTGATTTGTGTGTGTATGTATTTGTGTTTAGGTAAAATACAGTTTAAAAAGAAAAAGGAAGATGACTACTTCATGTTATTATCCATATAGCGAATACTATGTAATAAAACCAGTTCATATTCTACACAGGTATGACATCAAAGATGATTACACACTAAGAATTAAAAAGACCGTGAGTACAGATGAAGGCACCTATATGTGCATTGCTGAGAATCGGGTTGGAAAAATGGAGGCCTCTGCTACGCTCACCGTCCGAGGTAAGAGGTTTAAGATGTCAAAGATAATTGAACCAGGACACTAGTATTTGGTTAAATTGGTAAGTGAACTTACAATCAAAATAATGAATTATGCTCTTTTGTTGTACTAAAATGCCTAGATTTTGTGTCCTCTCTATCATTAATTGAAATAAAATTATTTTCATTATTTGGTTCCACGTGATGATAATTTAAAAGGATTAATTCTTATTTAGTAAATTGCTTATGTGGTTTAAAGTTAATAGTTTATATGACTTAAAAGTAAATCTTAAAAACAGAAAAGATCTATACTACTCTTTCCATTTCCGTTGCTTTCAGCTACTTACTGCTTTTAAATGTCATCAGTTTCGAAGGTACTCTCATGTTTTCTGTTTTCTAGTTTGTCACTTTGTCACTTTATACTAGTAGCATACTGTTTTGAAGTTCTTTTTAATGTCGGCATTCAAAACAGCAATCTGAAAAAAACTAGCAATGCTTCCAAAGCTGAAAATGAACACAGAGGCACTCTCCAGACTTGAGATAATCTGATTTAGAGACTGATTTGTGAAGTTCATTGGCCTTAAATAATTGAAATAGTCAGTGCTGCTCTTGTAATAACTTGCACTTTCTGGGTGTCATGCACTTCCTCAGTCATGGAATAACGTTCATTTATAGACTCACTGGAATTGCTTATAAGCGAAAGAAAGCATTACTTAACTTTACAGTGCACTAGAATAAGTGAACCATCTTTTCAGTGGAACTTGTTTATCACGTGAGGTAAATTGTATAGTCCGAGGTACCAAGTAGTACCAAGTGGACACTTACACTTACTCTTGAAATAGACATTACCCATGGCGTCATTCACACTCATAGAAAATCCAACAAAGATAGGCAGGCACGTCCTTTCTCCCACTGCTAAATGTGCCTCCTTCTCTCATCCTTCGTGGTAAAGTGATTGGCTGCATGCTTTCTTCCAAGTCTCAGTGACATCTTACCCCACTTAGTCATACCTCTGACCCTTGTGCAGCTTTGCTCCCAGAAGGTTTCAGGAGGTTAGGAAAAAGGTTTGGAGAAGCTTGAAGTTGCAGGAAAGGTATCAGGGATTCTCAGGTTCGTTTTTTGTGTGGTAAGAAAAAGGGTTTTTGCCAGATTTATGATTTAGGCTTCAAATCAAGAAAAACTCAATTACCTCCAGGTTATTATGAGGAGACAGGCACTTTGGACACCTGGAAAAATATTGGTGCTTTTCATGCTACTCAATTGCTCCATCCTTATTTCACCGAATCCATTTTTTTTTTCCTCTGGACATTCCAGTGTGAATTTAGATACAAAACATATTTAGACAAAATTGACAGCTAGTTGCATAAAAACATTTTCAGTCTTCATTACTTAACAGGTCATAAAGGACTATGATCATATATGAATTGAATATATAGATATATATATGGATTATGTAGGATGAAAATCTGACAACCTTTGTAAGGCAATGAACACACTTTATTTAACCCACACTCTACATGGATGACTTCATACGTTTGTCGTATGTTTGCTGGGCAGCTTATTGCAAAAACAATTCACTAGACCGAAGTATCCCCAAAGTTTTCTTTTTCTAAAGTAAATGGAAAACAATAATAAACAACCAGCCAATAAATGTCCCACCGGAAAGCTATTTGCTGACTAAACGAATGGTGAGAAAACGTGAGGAGCTGTTTGCTGGTCGAAGCAGCAGGGTTTCTTTTACGCTGGAATGCTTGGACGAGTGAGACTTGAAGTGGTCTATTTGCCTTAAGACCTTTCCCAGCTCATTGTTTTCGTAATTTGCTGAAAGTTTCAGGCTTAACATTTCATTTAACAAAGCATGCTCCTTATGTGGGGGATGTCTGAAGCTAACTTACCAAACTAATAGAAAACATTGTTTGTTTTCAATAGGGGTTTTTTTTTTTTTTTTTTTTTTTTTTAATCAGCAAACCTTAAATGGCCTCTCCCCTAATCTGTATCCTGTAGATGGATTAGAGTGTTTATTCTTTGTGGTATGTATTTATCACCTAAGACTGAAACCTCAAAAACTGTGTTTAAAAAGATCTCCTTAACACAATATAATATAGAGTAAAATACTGTTTAAAAACATTTATTTTTTACCATTAGGAAAAGCATTTGGGTTTTCTCCCGCTAAGAGATTAACAGGAAAAAAAAAGACAACACTGTTATCTATGACTTATTTTTTTTCTTTGCTAATTTTTCTATGCACATAAATGAAATGTGCAGCCTTTCTTTGGATTGTTTTATTAGAACAGGGTCGACTGACCCAAGAGGCCATGTCCATTTTCATCCATTTAATGCAGAGACACAGTTTAGTTTAATTTGCTGATTTTGAAAACATCCACCTGCTGGATTTTTTTCAGGATAAAATGTTGCTAATGTAACAAGGACAAAAAAAAGTACTGTGATGTTTCTGCTAAAACTTTATCGTAACATTCACATTAGCCAATTGGGGAAAATGTAAGGGAGTCGATTGTCAAAATTTGAAACAGATCTACTCAGTTGTTTCCCATTTCAAAAATATGGTTAAAAAAAAAACTATAAAGTGAGGCTGAACATCAAGAAGCTCCCTTTGCTGACTTGGCAAATGTAAAATTAGGAAGAAATAAAGCCAGTCAACAACAGACCTCCTTGATTAGACTTTTCATTCTAATCAAATAATTTATTACTAATAAAACTTTTTAAATGGCTTTAAAATGACAACACAAACTGCATATTTGCAAGTACATTTTTCTCATTTTTAAATTTTTAAATTTGCTTTGCATAAAGATCTCATTGGAAAAGTAATATTGTTTCTAGAGCAATAAAGCCTTAACGTTTTGGAATTATTCTATACTAAAATAAGATAGACATATATTTTATTTCTTTAAAACATGATTTCTCACCACAGTTTCTTTTTTTTTTCTTTTGTTAATATCCTACACTCAAAACGCCTTTTCATTTCTAAAGGAAACATTATGTTTGAAATTCAGCTTGAGATGGCAAGCTGAAAAGTGCAAATTCAAAGATGAAGAACAAAAGTTCTTTTTCTACTGGACATTTTGCCAGTGCAAAAGTAAGAGAAACTTCATCTGTTAGAACAAGCCACAACTTCACATTGTTACTCTGTTATCTCTTTTTGATAGTTAATCTTGTATTCTGCTCCCCACTCCCCTGCAAAAAGAAAGAAATTATGGTACATTGGGTGACTTACTCCCTTTTTCCTCTAGCTATAGCAAACACACCAGGTATGTTAGGACACATTAGGGTTCCACTACAGCAGGCTTCTCATACCACTGCTACAATTGCCTTATTGCCTATTGTTGGAATCCTTCCTGCTTTAATTGTGAATAATATTGTAAGACCATGGCTCTCATAGAGACAACTACGTTTTTATGTTTATGGATTGCACAGAGCTAGTATTATGATGTATCTGCTAAGTGAATATGTGTAAATACGTGTTCAATGGTGGTTCCTATCTTGCCCAGAGAGCCATCATCAACACAAAGCCATTGATACGTTCCAGAGTCGCATTACATATGCGCTAGAACTGTATCTACTGAGATATGGGCGAAACACTGTTGAAAAAATTCTGTTTTTAATATCAGATTTCATGAAATTTCCTATACTACTCAGCATATTGTTTCTTCATTTGGATAACGGGATCACGTGTTTTACAATATTTGTCTATTGCTTTTGCATAAAATGGTTTACCATCTAAACTGATAGAGTGTTATTCTTTTTAAGGAAAGGTTTATGAAGCCCATGTGTATCTCTTACAATTTCTTTGCATTAATAACAGGGGCAGCCTATTACCACTGATTTTAGTGATTGAAAGTTATGGTATAATAAAAAAATGATAATTTGTTGAAGCAGCAGTTTGAAAGCCGTTCTCAGTGTGAACAAGAATCAACTTGTCAGTCATTGTTTCCTGCCCTCTGCCAAAAGAAGGAAAAAGCTTAACAGTAGTTAGGGAGCTACTGAGTTGAAATCTCTAAGGATGTTCCAACCTATTTGTTATATTTTCATCCACCCTGTCCATGGATGAAAAGTGATGTGATCTTCACTTATTACTGACTAAAAAGCAGCGTCAGAGGCTTTCCTGCAGTCCTGGTAATGGTTCTGACTAACCATGCTTAAAATCCAATTGCTATTTAAATCAGACAGCGAGGGCTTCTTTTATTGACATGACATTTGCTAGTCTGTGACTTGAATAGTGATATTCATCAGGTTTTTAACTTTGGGGTAACACAAGGCTGTTTAACTCAAGATCTTTGAAATAATAACTATAGTAAGTGATGATGATAAGACTTTACCTAAAATATCTCTCAAATTGCTTATAGTCAGTCCTCGGAGTCAAAGTAATTATTTTCCTAGAATTATATTTATAACTCTCAATTTTATTAGACTCAGACATCTTGGTCATACTTGAATTGTGAGAATAGAAATCACTCTATTGTCCATACTTAAATGTAACATTACACATCATGCATTCTGATAATTTTTCTTTCTTTTTTTTAATTTCTTTTTTATGTTCTCACCACACCATTGTAATGTCTACAGCTCGCCCTGTTGGTAAGTAGCCATCCTTCTATCCACTAAGCATGGCTTTGCACAGTGCTTCATAACTCATGCATAGTAAGATTTGACAGAGTGGAATGTATTTATTTTACCCATGTTAAAATAATACTTGAGACTGTCTGCTCTAAAAGTTTCTCCTGTTTTTTTTTTTAATCACATTGATAAACAATTTTGTAGTGACTTTTGCTACATAGCAATAAGTAGGTAACAATTTTTATGTAAGAGAATAAATGAATGATTTATATTTAAGAACTGCTAGCTTTTCTTATAGGAGAAAAATATATTGTATTAGGGTACAATAAGAAAGCATCACTATCCTTTTTTGTATGTGTAAAATAATCAATTATTAGTTATGTTTGATGTTAAGATAAAAAGTTATGAATTAAATTAAAAAGTTCTACGACTTCACACATTTCTTTTAAGTTACGCAGAGTCCCATTATTTTAGGGATATTTTTAACTGCTGCATATGTATTGCCTGCATGCCTATTTAAACAAAATTAAGTAAAACGCTTTAAGTACATGCTTACCCTAAGTGGGGGAGGGAGAGTGGAACTGTGTTCTTTGGCATGAAAAGTTAGTGTTTGTGGTTTTAATATATCTTATTTTTCATTTGGCTTTGTGAAATTAAAGTAAGTTGACAGCTTGCTTTTGCAGATATTTAAGTGGTAATTATTTGTAAACATTTGGAAGATAAAATATTTCAATTCATTGACTTAATAAGCTTTCTGTGTCTCTTTTAAGCTTTAGTTTAATCCACCAATAACTATGTTTAAATAAATTTTGGTAATTGTGTTACATGTAAATGAATAGATGGATGCATAAACGGATGGATGAAAGAGTGAACAAATTTAGTACACTGCTTCTTCAATATACCAAAAGATATTTAAAACAACTTATTCAATTTTGAGGGCTTTATAAATTGTCCATCTAGCTTCAAAAGCTTTCTTAATGTACTGGCTTGACGTTATTGACACTTGATAGATATGTTGGTTCAGACTCACACATTTTTTCCTCCTTTGGTTGAAACAGTCATGGACTTTATTGTTACACAGTACGTTTTTACACTGTCAGCAAATACGGTAAATATACTTTGGTTTCCCAATCTGACTTTCTGATCTAGTGTTTCTGAGCAATACTCCCTTTTGATTAGTAATTTAATATCCCTTATCCTCAGTGACCTCCTCTATAAAATGGAGAGAATAATACTGACTTATCAAAGCTGTTGCAGGAGGGGACTGAGTTTATGATTTATTTTATATGTAAAAGGCATTTTGTCTGTCAATGTTGGTAGCTATCGTATGCCTAGTTTCTGAGACATTACTTCACATTTTAATATTTTTGAAATAAAGCTATGGCTCACAATTAATTGAAACATAAGCTGTGGGATGTTTTTTGAAGCAATGAGGAAATCAGTTGTGGTTTGTACAACTGAAGTTTGAAAATTGAAGAATATATTGTAATTGCTTTTAAGCCTTATTTTCTTGTATTTGTAAGGATTCCTATTAATGGTAATTTTATGTGTCTTTTGAATTACATACAAAATTAAGAAAAGGATGAGAAAGAATAAGATGATGCAGCAATGGACAAAGAAAGAGCTGATGGCAGACTACATGACCTCTCTGTCAGATTTCTTTTTCTCAACATGTGTGAGCTAGTTTTCAGGTTCAGAAATTCACTCATTTATGTGTCAAATAAGAAAGCATGTTATGGCCGGGCGCGGTGGCTCACGCCTGTAATCCCAGCACTTTGGGAGGCCGAGACGGGCGGATCACGAGGTCAGGAGATGGAGACCATCCTGGCTAACATGGTGAAACCTCGTCTCTACTAAAAAATAGAAAAAAAAAAACTAGCCGGGCGAGGTGGCGGCGCCTGTGGTCCCAGCTCCTGGGGAGGCTGAGCCAGGAGAATGGCGGGAACCCGGGGGGCGGAGCTTGCAGGGAGCCAAGATGGCGCCGCTCACTCCAGCCTGGGCCACAGAGCCAGACTCTGTCCCCCCCCCCCCCCCGCCAAAAAAAAGAAAATACAGGTTGGTTTTGCATTGGCAGCAGTTGTACTTATAAGCTAATGACTTTTCAAATGAAAAGGAACAATCACATTTAAATTGCAGATCTTTATACACAGAAATCTCATGCCAATATACCATGACCACTTGATTTATATTATCTCACAAATTTTCAGAACATAGAATAAATAGCATGTTAATAATTTCCAATATATTTAAAATCTTTAAACATAGGAAAAAGTACATTGATTTCAAAATGTGATATACACAGAGTATTGAGACGTATCTGTCATCTGCAAGATGTTTCAAAAGTTATTTCCATTTTTTATTCCTGTTTGAAATGACTTCTTAAATCCCCATTGGACTGGAACTAAAGAATAGCTTCTTGACACATTGTACTTTATTCTGGGGAAGTCTGTCATTTCATAAATCTATCTCAAATGACTTATGACAATGTTC
This sequence comes from Rhinopithecus roxellana, assembly GCF_007565055.1. Taxonomy (NCBI): domain Eukaryota; kingdom Metazoa; phylum Chordata; class Mammalia; order Primates; family Cercopithecidae; genus Rhinopithecus; species Rhinopithecus roxellana. The sequence continues at coordinate 1,907,348 of NC_044549.1, forward strand.
AGAAATATGAAGAACTATACTTTAAACTTGACAACTACTATTAATTTTAAAAACTGAGTGTTCGATATGCTTTAATTGGATTACCAAAAAAGAGACATAATAAGGCAATTAACCTCATTTTTTTGTATCTACTTCTTACATCAATTTTAATTCAAGAACATAGATATCTGAACATTCATTGTATGATCAAAAAGTATAAGTCAAGTAAAATAATGATTACATATTAAAATTGTAGAAAAACTACATTATTATTTATATTTGTTAATGCACTAAAAAGCATGTTTTTCAACTTTGAAGCTCTTAGCAATAGCATAAAGGGTACTCTGCAAGGCAGAGACCACAGAAAGGGGAGAAAAACCAGCTTTTAGTTCCAATATAAATTAGGTGAAGAAATATGTGCCAAGTGTATAACATTTAGAGAAAATTCACAGCGTAGTTTGTGTCTAGAGTTTTTGAATGAAAATTAGAAATCATTGCAGATTCTGGAATACTTAGAGATTCAGGAACCATCACTACATTACTCACTGGATGAAACTTCTTGATGGTCTGTGTGGGAAGCCCCCTTTAAAAATCATTACAAACCCCCAAACTGAGAATTTTGTCTAAATGGATGACTCTTATGCGATACATTTGCGTTAAAGAATTTGCAACTCTATGCAATTGCAGTTGGAATAAACACCTCTGGCCTGTATTTAGAGTTTTCCTCTAGGTGAACTTAGAGGATGCCCTAGTGTGGGAGGTATTACTGAAAGCAGACGTTCATATACTTGCCAATTGAGGAAAGCATTTTACGGATTTCACTTGCGCATCTGCAATGTCACCAATGGGTCCAAAAGAGCTCTTTAATCTAATGTTCATATTTGCCGGCTGCCACAAAATCTGGGCAACTATCACTTTAATAATTAAAACTTCAGAAGCCCTTTCTTGGTTTCGACGTTTTACTATTCCAAAGGCATTCTTTATATGAAAAGAAAAGTACATCATAGGACGTAGTTAACTATGAATTGCTGAAATATTCATTTGTTTATTTGGAAAACTCTTCTGATGAGGAAACTGACAGAAGAAAATGGTCTAAATAGGGATAAATATCTTGCTTCCTATACCCATCTGTCTTATTTTTTTATTGGAAGCCTCTCTCGAGCTTAAAAATAGAAAAGAACATCTATTTTGGAGATGGGCAACACATTTTTTCCTAGCAGCAACTCAAAACATGACGAGTGATTTGGAGAGGAACTGTCAAATCTACCAGCTGCCTTGCTTAGGAAGCTGTCCTGCCCCGTTTGGTAACTTGTGTACCATATGCTGGATGCTGATTGCCTGGAGGATGAAACTGAAAGCCGAGTACTTCACGTGAAACTTGTTTAAAATAGCAAAAACAAATTGACAATAAACAACTTGATGGAAACTTCTAAGTATTTTCTAACTTAGTGACCCGAAAGGATGTTTCCTTTTGATGGAAGAATGGAATTGGCCACACAAGAATTTAGAAGTAATAAGAAGTACACATGTTTTTTGGCAAAATTCACCATTTAAAAATTATTTTTTAAAAGCAGCAGGCACTACTCTAGACAGAAATCTATAGGGACTTTTTTTTTTTTTTTTAATGTTTCAGTGGCTTAACCACAGTAATTAAATATGCCATTTTAGAAAGTTCCATTTTATGAGTTGAAGCAAAGTTTTGTTAAAGCATGTTTGAAAACAGTTTATTCTGAGAACACCAAGAAGTCAAAAAAAAAAAAAAAAAAAAAGGTTTGTGAGTGGAAAATTCATTCAAGATGAACTGTAAATCTGACGTTACTTAAAGAATAATGTAACAGATATTTTGATGCCCCCATCTCCCACCCGAACTTGAAATTTGGAAAATATAATGTGCTGTACATAATTTGATATTGGAACTATCACAGTTTTATTAAAATCAGAAAACTTAAAAGGTATTGTGTATGAACCTTTTCATGTTTGGATGCACTTTTTGCAAAAGTTGTTCTAAGTGTACCTTGAAAGGAGACCTAGACTTTTATTTCTTGCATCCCTTTTCTTTGGACAAGCTGTTACCCCATGACCTGAGGTAATCATCTCCCTCCTGAGAGCTCTTAATGTTTCCTGCACCTGGCACTAATTAGCTACTTTATGCAGAGTCTCATTTAATTATTATTAAGCATCACGCTTTCCGTTGCTCCATATGTTTTGATTAAATGGTAGGTTTAAAAAAGACATTCTGTTTTATCTTCTATATTCCAACTGAGTTTCCATAATGTGAAATGTTTAAAATATCTTAAGCTAATGTTCATTTCTAAAGTGAAACACAAGCGTGGATTACTTCTCAGGCTGAGCTGGTTCTAGCCTTGTGTACGTGACAATGTCTGTCCATCGAACAGGAGGAGAGGCCAGGTCTTAAATTACTCTCACACTTCTTTTTTTTTTTTTCCTTTCAGAACTTGGTAAAAATGTTCTATTGTCTTGGTATTGAATGGTATTATAGTGAAGTCTGAAACTTACAAAAAATATAATTTTTTCTTGGCTGGTATGTTCTTTTACCATATGAATATGCATGTAGTCCCTTCTTTCAAGTAACTTTGCTTAGTTATATCTTGGTTATGATCATCCTGTATGTAATATTTCTAGGACGCAATGAGCCACTTAAATCTGCCACATCTATGCTTTAATTTGCTTTACTTCAATAACTGTTTTATCTTTGATTTTTTTTTTCTGTTTTACTTTCTCATTTCTTCAAATACGTTAGTTATATTGGCTTTCTTTAGTCTCAATTTCACATTTATCAACTTCTCTATAATAATTTCAGTCATTTTTATTTCATATTGTATATTTCTCAATGACAATATACCATGTCTCCAACTTTTAAAATTGCAATCATTATGTATTTATTTCTAAAATATAATCTAAGTTTTCTGTTTTTTTGTTGTTTTCTTGTTAAGCTCTAATATGAAATTCTTTATCTTGTCTTTTAGCTTTTGTACCCCTTTTTTAGTTTTTAAAAGAGAGATTTCATTGTATATAATTTCATTTAGACTATGCCTGCCTAAGTATTTATTTTAAATTGTTTCTGCATTTCTTTGAGTAATTCTTGGAAGACACAGGTTCTTTGTCTCTTTTTAATTAATTACATTCCTTTTCTGTCATGAATGAAATAAGTGCTTAGTTAATACACAAGTTTGTGTTAAATTCTGTTTTGCATAGATTCTGTTTTGGTTACTGTGTGATTATTCATTTTCTAGTTAGCTCTGAAGACTAGAGTTTGCATATTTGGAGAAGAGAAAATGTGAAATAGGGTAATTCAATAACTCCTATTTGGAATGTTGTTTTTAATATCTTACTAAAAACACTATTTTCTTCTCAGTATTATACTAGGCCTGGTGATACAGAATCACCCTTTTTAAGTTATGAGCTGTGTGCATTTTCCTATAGAACTCTCTCCTCGTCTTCCTTTATACTCTCTGATTCATAATAAAGATGGTTTTCAGGTGTGTCCGTTTTCTATTGCTGCATAAAAATGACCACACATCGAGGAGTTTAAAACCATGTCATTCTATGGGTCCAAAATGCAGGCAGTCGCAACAGGGTTTTCTCCTCACGGTCTCACAGACCCAAATCAAGATACTGGCCAGGTTATGCTGTCCTCTGGAGACTCTCCAGAAGAATCCACTTCAAAGTTCCTTGTGGTGTTTGTCAGAATCTGGTCCTTCGTGGTTGTAGGACTGAAGTTCTCCTTTCCTTGGCTGTTAGACAGGGTGACTCACTGTTTTCAGTGACGGCTCTTCAGCTTTCGCACATCGCTGCTGCCAGTCTCCACAGCCAGCGGGGGTGCCCTGAGTTCTTCATGTGCTTTGCTTTGTAGCTCTCTGAGGCCTCTTTCTGATATCAGCTAGAGAAAATTTCCTGATTTAAAGATCCAGAGTATTAAGTAAGGCCCAGCTGATGAATCAACCCATTCTAAGGTCAACTGATTAGTAACCTTAAGTGTATCTCTAAATATTTTTTGTAAACTAATAGAATCATGAAAGTATTTCCAGGAAGGGCCTGCCTGAGGTCATGAGGCCTCAGAATTCTGCCAACTACAGTAGGTTTTTTCTTTCTTTTAGTACTTCTTCCTCTGCCTTCTGAATTTCAGCTTATTTTCTGCAGTGATGTCTCATATTTCCCATGTCTCACTCTACTTTAAGTGTTATTTTTCCCATAAAAGGATCATGTGATGGGCTCTCACAGTGATGTTAGATCATTTTTGTGCAGCTGGTACTGATAAAGGATGAAGGCTAGTTAGGTTGGTGTCCAGTGTGCTTCCTCAGTTTTCTTCAGACTTTACCGTATTTGGCAGGGGCACTTCATAATTTGTGGTTTGGGGGCTCTGGTCGTTTTTCCTTATTATTCCTGTCTTTTGTTGTACTCAATACAGGAAAGTGAAGTAATCTGATCCTTTCCTCAATTATCTTAAACTAAACACCAAAAGTTTGAATAATCATCATTTTTGGAGTCTCTTCAAATAAAAATAAAATAAATATGAAGTATTTTTAATTAGTACTTAAAATTAAAGTACTATAAATATTAAATATGAGGATAATATAAATACTCAGGCTCAAAACAGTATTATGAGATTAGTATTAAGAGGTTTCACTGGCTGTGTCCAGAAAAAAATCACATTAACATTTGAATTACGTATTCAAAGAAAGTCAGAATTTTCATAAGTTCCTGCACTTTGTAGACAGAGGTGTCATGAGACATATACTGTAAAATAGATTTTATGATGTGTGCTACACCTAAATATGCATGGTATTTGAATTGCTACACTACTTAAACATATTAAATGTCGCTCAAGGGAATAGTACATAATTAGATTTATTAAAAATATATAAACTAGCAAACTATATTACATTTTGATTTAAAATATATCTGAATACCTTTTAAAATCTCACTTATGGCAAGTATTGCTTTCCGGATATACTGAGGATATTATTTTCATTTCCCCGACAAAACGATCAGCTCTTTGTCAGTAAATACATTGTTATATTTATCTTTCTGCTGCCTCTAGGTCTAGCATCACACTGACGTGTGGTGGGGGCACACAAATGTTGGTGCAGTTAATTGATACACGCAAATGCATACATAGGTAATATTTGCCTAGAAAATGTTTATGCAAGCAGCTTTAAATAGTACTATAAAAAGATTAAGCAACATTAATGGTAACAGGCCAATCACATATTCCCCATTCTGCTGGTAGGAGATAAAATACAACAAAAAGAAGGCACTAATGAGCTAGGATGGTGACTTACTAAGCGTGTAATTAATGTTATTAAGAAACATTGCAGTTGCATATTAAAATTCCGTTAACTAAGCATCCCTTCAGCATCAGTACATTTGTTCCTTGGTTTCAAGTTTTTCTTTTTTTTTTTCTGATTGGCATCTTCATGCAATCTTTTTCTAAAAAATGAGATAATGGGATGTGATCAGCCCTCGTGGTTTAGCTGGAGTGCTGACATGACAGTTCTGGCAAGTTGACAGGTTAAGTGAGTGAAAATGGATGTCTTGTCTCACCATTTATTTGAAGAGCCATTTTAAGCTATAGTTTCCCTCTCTTTACTCCCACACTTACAACCCCTTCTATCCCAGATGTAAGAAGTCAAGTTTTCCCAATTTAGGAATTTAAGATCTTGAAAGAAGTTTTTCACCACTTTAAACTAGTCTTCTGCTGGTCAAAAATGAGATCATTTCTTTACAAGCAATGAGTTAATTTCTCTAATAATGAATTAGTTTTTAAGTTAATAGCACTTTTTATTGCCTATAATGTATATACACCTATGTATATTTAAAAGTTCTATGAAACTTGCATGGTGAATCTCCTAATGATTTCCATAGTTACATGATTTCCTATACCTACCTATAATTAAGGAAATCTATTTTCATAATCTGAATATAGTAAAGTTTAAAATTAGCTGCACATGTGCCCACCTTATTTACAGTGTGAGTCAACTATTCCTGTTGATTGCAATGTAGAAATATTTAATATGATTATAGGATTAGAGTGAACTTGCTAAACCCAGTAAAGACCATTTAGATGAAAAAATACATGGTTCCACTCCCACCATCCCTCAGTTTAATTTCTGCCTGGCAAACTCGAACGATGAGCGAGTTCACAGTCGAATTATATTCCCTGCCCGAAGCCTTCAGATACCTAAGCTGACTAAAGGAGCACACCCCTCTAGATTGCCGCAGGCAGAAAGAAGCCAGGCGAGGGGAGTGGTGCCTTGGGGCAGTCTGAGAAACTTCTGTCTCTAACATACTGCCTGTGTTTTCCCCTCGGGAGAAACATTCTCCCACTCTCCCCCTAATCTAAAGGAACAAATCAGATTTGTTTCTCTCTCTCTTCCCCCCCCCTTTTCTTCTTTTCTCACTCCTTTTCTTCTCCTTCTCTCCCTCCATCTCTTTCCTCTTTTTCTTCCTCTCTCTCTCTCTTTCTATGGTTTCTCCATCTGTAGAAGGCCAACTGAGTCAAGTTACTATTTTGCTTAGTATGTATGTATTACAACGTTCATTGTATTATAACATGTCACAACACAATTGTAACATGCATTGTAACACGCTTGATTGTTTCCATGAATGTCTCTTCTGGTAGGAGGTGACTTCCAGAGGACAGAGATCTTGGTACCCTCTGACACAAAATAAAACCACTAATGTTATTTAAAAAATAATTGAATAGTATTATGAATTGAATTGCCATGTAACATCTGAATTCATTTTTGTAGAAATTTATTACTGTGGTATGTTCCAGTAATGTTTTGCCTTCAAAAACAAAAATATAAGTGTTAAGGCACTGACCCAAGTATAAAATGGCTATGTGCTTGTAGCTATTCATTATAACACTGTTTTTATGTGCCTGCTTATGAGATCTAAAAATGTAAGACATTTTGAACTGAGTTAACTCTTTTCAGAATTCTTTCCATTCTAGAATGATTATTTCATTATTTCAAAATCAATATTTCATTTTGATATTTACATTGTGCCATTTCAGGCAGGAGCACATTATGTGTGACTCTAAATGAAAGAAAATGATTTGAACCACTTTCACAAAACATATACATATTCTGGGAGTGCATGTGTATTACACTTACCAAAATAAATTCAGTGCTATTGGCCCTCCTTGGAATTGTTTTTACAGTTGCAACACATGGCAATTCAGAAGGCCACTTATGTTATTTTGTAGTCATTCTATGTAATTATTGGCTGACTTTACTGCCTTTTCAAGTAATCAGATTTTGAATAATTGAGGATTTTTGTGGGGGAGGAGGTTCTGATATTATATGAACCCTCCAAAATGAATCTCACAATCAACAAATTCCAAGACTGTTTCCAAACTGTAAAGAGTAATAGCTGCATAATGGTAACATGTTTTACTCATACAAGGAATGAATATAATTTGTATGTATATGTGAGACCTCTCCTGGGTGTAGAGTAGACTATGAAGTCTAAATTGATGAAGAATCTAAAGATATGATTCATGGTACTCATTCTATTCTCTTTATTTATTTTTGTGTATTTTATTATTTTTGTGTATTTATGAGAGCACTAAATAGTGCTTTTCCTTTTCATGTTGACATTGAAGAAGCACATATACATATATTTGATTATTGTTGAAAGAAAAGGTATTGCATTAGTCTGTTCTCATGATGCTAATAAGGACATACTCAAGACTGGGTAATGTATAAGGAAAAGAGGTTTAATCCACTCATAGCTCTACATGGCTGGGGAGGCCTCATCATCATGGCAAAAGCAAGGCACGTCTTAAATGGCAGCAGCAAGAGAGCCCTTGGTGGGGGAACTCCCCTTTATAAAACCATCAGATCTGGTGAGACTTACTCAGTATCACAAGAACAGCAGGGTAAAGACCCAGTTCAACGATTCAGTTACCTCCTACGGGGTCCCTCCCAAGACATGTGGGAATTGTGGGAGGTACAATTCAAGATGAGATTTGGGTGTGGACACAGCGAAACCATATCAGGTATAGACATTGGTATTTTACTGTGGAATAAGAATTTTTATTGTTAGCTACAAGTAAGTAGCTGGTGGCAAAGAATGTGTATCATTCATCTAAAGGATTTATTGCCATGGAAAACAAAATAGTTAATTAGAAAGATAGGTAATTTAGCACTTCGATCCTTTGCTTTTCTTTCTTTCTTTTTTTTTTTTTTTTTGAGACGGAGTCTCGCTCTGCGGCCCAGGCTGGAGTGAGCGGCGCCATCTTGGCTCCCTGCAAGCCCCGCCCCCCGGGTTCCCGCCATTCTCCCGCCTCCGCCTCCCGAGGAGCTGGGACCACAGGCGCCGCCACCACGCCCGGCTCATTTTTTGTGTTTTTAGTAGAGACGGGGTTTCACCGTGTTAGCCAGGATGGTCTCCATCTCCTGACCTTGTGATCCGCCCGCCTTGGCCTCCCAAAGTGCTGGGATTACAGGCTTGAGCCTCTGCGCCCGACCAATCATTTACATTTCTTGGAAATAGTGACAAATGAGTAAAATGTGATTAAATAGTCTTTATAAAAGTGATTATTTTCAATCCTATGTTTCTAATTTATATTTTCTATTATAAATACATTGCTTCCTCTGAGATGAATTATGTGTTAATAAGCTTCAAATCAAACATTTCCATGGCAGTGTGTGTGCATTTCCAATATTAACAGAAAATCTTTTGAAATCAAATGAAATATTACATAGTAAAAATTAAATGAAGTTAAATAAGTTGAAGAAGCAATCATGTATAAATTAGAACCCAACCTGAGTTGAGTAAACATTTATCTCTTATTACTGGTCTATATTGCATTGTAAAGAAACGATTTCTCACTATCTGTTTCTTGTTGGTGGAGGCAAGCCTATGAACTAATTTTTGCAGAAACTTTTTTTTCTTCTTCTTTTTAGAGACGGAGACTTGCTCTGTCGCCCAGGCTGGAGTGCAGTGGCGCGATAGTCTCGGCTCACTGCAAGCTGCGCCTCCCGGGGTCAAGCAATTCTCCTGCCTCAGCCTCCTGAGTAGTTGGGATTACAGGCGCACCCTGCCATGCCCAGCTAAGTTCTTTTGTATTTTAGTAGAGACGGGGTTTCGCCATGTTGCCCAGGCTGGTCTCAAACTCCTGAGCTCAGGCAGTCCACCCGCCTCGGCCTCCCAAAGTGCTGGGATTACAGGCGTGAGCCACCGGGCGCGGCCTTTTGCAGGAACTTTGAAACCCAGTGTTACACAATGCCTTTATTTGTCTGTAGTGCTTTTGTTCCTCTGGAATGTTGACTACTCATTTATAGTCTTGGGTCATACATTTCCAACGTGGTGTAGCAGCACTCTCTACAAAAGGGCATATCAGAATCGGTTAGATTTGTATTCAGGTAACATATTTGAAACAACATATATCAGAATCGATTAGTTTTTGTTTCAAATCACCTATATATTTTTTCAAACACCATATTTACTACTGCAGTAGTAAGTCACTGTCACTGGCGGGTATGTGTATACATATAATGCAATAGGTATGATAATATAGGTATATTATTCCTTAGGTAGAATGAGATGGAAAAAATATTGAGTATTTGCTTTAGATCAAGGATTCTATTCTTTTTAAAATGTACTATTCCCAGGCATTCATTTAGTGTTTACTGTTTTGGGCTTTTCTAGGTGAAATAAGTACGCCATTTATATGCTAAATAGTAGACCGCACCCCGTACCAGTAAAAACTTCAAACTGAACTAAGGAAGTCTGACACAGAGGCTAGGGAGAAATAGAGACACAAGGCAATGCGAGCGAGAACAAGTACCTTAAATTGGAAAGAACACAAGACAAGCACAAGGTCAGAGATTGTTCAGGTTAATCATTGTTGACAAAGAGGACCAAAGGATAATTGACATCAGGGTAGGTTAACCGCAAGACCAAGCAAATGCCAGTGATTGAAAGGAGAGACTGCTCTGATGAAATGCTGGAGCTAGTTTGAGGACAAATGAGTGTCAGGATTGGAAAATCTTAGGTTAGCTGATGAAAGCCAAAATGCTACACTGAGGAGAATAATTTGCAGGCATTGCTATGATAAGAATTGTAGGTTTTCACTGTGATGAAATGAAAAGCACGATAGGTTTATGAATAAAGAGTGACTTGAAGAAAGTGTACTTAAGAAAGGTTATACATCTAGGTAGTATAGAAAGAGAAAGACAATGGGTTTTATGCTACCCTGATGATAAAAACAATTATTCAGGGAAAACATAATGTCATTTTTCAAATCTTTATAGCGTATTGGAAATTATGGCATTAAAATTCTATCATTCTTCTTGGTATTAGATATGACACATTTTTAGTTAATCAAATCTTGGTTCAAAGGGAACCAAATTAATCTGGCATCTCAGTGTTTAAGAGTTCCTACTGTGGCATTGGAATGAACCAGAAATCAAACCTGTCCTCCAATCTAATTTAACTTTCAGAAAGCTGTGTTTCTTGCATGTTCTCACTTACACGTGGAAGCTGAACAATGTGAACACACAGGCACAGGGAGGGGAACAATACACACTGGGGCCAGTCGGGGGCAGTGGGGACACGCAGCGGGAGGGAGAGCATCGGGAAAAAATAGCGAATGCATGCTGCGGGTAACACCTAGGTGAGGGGTTGATAGGTGCAGCAGTTCATCGTGGCACACATTTACCTGTGTAACAAACCTGCACATCCTGCACACACACAGCGGAACTTTAAAATAAAATAAAATAAAATAAAATAAAATAAAATAAAATAATAAAGCTGCGTTACTTATGTCCTTCATGAGATTCAGTTTACGAGTTTTACTTCATTATGATAGTAGTTGAAACATAAGGCTTTTCAAATATTGAGATAATGCGTGTGGAAGGTTTAACACAAACTCTGGCACATAATAAGCACTCAATTAATGTTAATTATTGCCATTCTATTAAACGGGTTGTGACTAAGTGAAATTTTAACTCAAGCAAATGATGGAGGAGAATGCTTCTTAAATATGCTTATAGAATATGTTAGTATTTAACAAGCAAATATATGAAATAGCAAAAACAATCGTACTTGAGTTTGTCAAAAAATTCAAAATGGCTATTATAGAATTAAAAGTTTATTCATTCAGGCATAAAATTATATCCAAAGAAAAAGAGTGGCTGAGCATGCCTGTATTCACCCTGTGCCCCATATGAACGGACCTAGCTGTTGCATGACTCTCTCCGTGCTAATGCCTGCCGTAGGAAGTCGTATTTTCCTGTTGAAACCACTCTGAACATGATGTGATTAACCTTTAGAGTCCCCCATCCTCTCATCTCAAAGCCCACCTCATGCACAGCCTGTGCTTGCTACTCATGTTCAGCTATCTGATTTCCATACCACCCACTCTCACTCACTGGCACGCATTAGCATAACAGAAATGTAGCGTGACTTTGATTGAAGCTAGCTTGGGCTGAATGCAGTATCAAAGCATAATTTAGCAGAAATCAAATCTAATTTACTGTGCATTGTATTTAAATTCTCAAAACACAGTTTCAAGTGAACTGTCCCAGACCTCTAATCTTAATTGACCTTTTTATATTTGGGGTCTGCTTCTCTGGAAATCACACAACATACTTTTCTTACAGAGCTATTGTTTTGTAACTCGTAAGTGTTGATTAAACACTAAATTGTGCCATTCTGTTGGCTTCATCTCATTTCTAGTTATAGCTGAAGCAATAAGGTATAATCACTTGACAGATTAAGCAAGTAGGATATTACATCGTAGTTGCAAAAGATTTTTCCAATGCTTTCAGGTTTTAGACACAATATAAATATATATTTTATAGTCTTCTCTCTTAGAGACATATAGTAGAATTGCCATTTTTGTAACAGGCATATTCTTCTGGAGTTTATAACTCAATCTCTTTAATTCACATTGGGTTTAAACGTGTGTTTGCAATTGTCATCCTGAGGACCTAGTAGTGTTTTTTTTTTTTTAATACTTAATGGGAGTCATTATAGAAAATCTATTTTATGTATAGCACCCTTTGTGCTATTGTGCTGTGTTGATAAAATGCCACCTCTGTCTACTCCCTCCCATTGGTGCCATCAGCCAAATACTGTCTTTTCAGATCATTTTCACTGCCACCTGGCAGAGACACTGAAACTGTGGAGGGTTATTAGAAAAATTATTGATGCCGTTTTTCATTTAAAACCTCAAAAACAAATTCCTTCAGCTGATATCCCTTCACAGAAGATTGCAATATAGATCTCGGGCAGGCAGAGAGTCTACAAAAGTAAAAGTAATTGATGCCATTTGTTTCTTTGGTCCACCTTCAGGTGATAATAGGAAAGGATGTATATTTTCACAGACTTGAATACTCTTCAAATTTTTTGCTTTGATAAATGTTTCCATATTTTCCATTTTTTTAATTAAAAAATGATTAGATGATTTTAGTTCCAGCAAGATCAATGTGGCATAAGTTCTGGTGACAATAGTCTATTGGATGCATTTGAAATACAACACATTACGACTTGGAGTAAATGTACAATGTAAATAAACATCACATTAAAATATATTTTGTAGGATAAATAACAGATGCTGACAGTTTTTTGTTAGTGGTTTTTAAAATAATCCAGTATTGGGTAAAAGTTCCAGAAATTATAATTTCCTGGCCTTTTTAGATTATACTATCAGTGGTAAATATTATGTCATGATTTTGCAGAATTTCTTTGTCCTTTAGAAGCCCTGATGAAATGGTATCTTTGGTGCTACTATAAATAGAAATTCTCAACTGGATTTTCTGCCCCGACTTGTGAAGATTTCCCAGCGCTTTGTCTTCGCTCTTTCTCTGATCCTCATCTACATCGCTTCGAAAGCACCTTCCAAATAGAAATCTGATTCTATCTTTCTTACAAAAATGTCTTTGAACAGATCTTTACGGTTTTCAGGACGAAATGTTACACCCGTTTAGCAGGAATCATCTGGTCCTATCTATATAACCTCTGTGACCTGGATTTCTTTTATTCTCAGAATCCTTTACAAGCCCCTAAACATCCCGTTTAATGCGTCTCTGCCTTATATGCTGCTTCTCTGTCCCAAGTGACCTTACCACTCTTCACCTAGTCAACTCTTACTTGTCCTCCAAAGTACAGCTCTAATGTGGCCATGCCCTAGCAACTTTTTCTCTCTCTCTCTTTTTTTTTTTTTTTTCTCACAACATGGCCTGATTGGTTCTATTCCACTCTTTCTCCCCTGGTGCCCTCTGCATTTTTTTCTGTTTTCACTGAAAAAATCACGTTTTGCCATTTTTGTGTATTTGTTTATGTATTTACTTGTAAGTCTCTGCCACAGAGCAAGAACAATTTTATTTGGCTTCCCATCTCCTGTACCAACCAGAATGTATCATCATTTTTAGTCAATCAATACATTTTGTGTGACTAAATGGATGAATTATGTCTTTTCAGAAAAGTGCATTCATAAATGTAGTCATTTGTCAGTCCTTATTTTGAGGACTATATTTTAGCAGCTGTGTTAAAATTGTAGTATCTAGCTGCCAAAAGAATTTTGCTAAATCATTCATCCACAAAAAAAAATTTCAAAATTTGAAAATTAAATTCATAGAAGTCTGTACTTCTAAAGTACACCTGGTGATTTTACTGATAGAGATTGGTAATTTCACTGGATAGATGAAGAATAATATACTTGAAACTATAAAACACATAAATATATGTTTATATTTCATTGATTTCATTTGATGATTTCAATCATGTTTATTCTCAGTTAATATATTTTAAAAATTTGTAAAGAAGGACTGTATAGAGTATCTAAGACTCTAAGGTTTTACTAACTACTTTTGTGAGATAATTAAATTCTTTCTGGCCCAAAGCAGTACAAATTAACTAATAAGCTAAATAGGTGATTTTTATTCAAGTCTTTTAAATGACTGATTTTGACTCAACTGAGTTTTGAATTTTCAATTATTTTAGATACATGCTAAATTATTCAATACTTCTCACTTAGCAAATGTCCATGTTGACACTCTTATTTTTCTTTATAGAATTACAAAGAGATAACTATATACTCAACTTTTTCATAACAAATATTTTTCTACAATATTGCAGATGACAGAAACAAACCTTAAATGTTTTTTTGGTACAAATACCTGGTGGCTTCACATTTCTACTGAAAAAAATGGTCAATGCAGTGTTTTAAGAGTTTTCTGTAAGGTAATTTTGTAACATTGATTTAAACTATCATTTCTATTAGAAAACATGGAAAAAAAATCAATGTATCTGCTGATTCAGGAGAATTGTGTAGAAATAACAAGAAGATTGTAAGAAGCAACTAATCTCCTGAAAATACACGGCAACACATACCATGCTCTGTTCAACTAGATTCATAAATCTGCGTTTTCCATACTGTTAGAATGAGTCTTCTGTTATCTATAGTTATAGAAGAAAATTTCTCTTAGTAGATTTATCCCATCTGTCCCTGGGGTGTGTGTTAGATGTGTTGAACTAGGAGGCAGTATAATAGAACACCAAAAAATAAATCAATACAAATCCCAGTGAATTGTTTGGAAAAATGCTGCTGCTTTTTCCATGCTCACATTCTTGTAAGGCTGAGGAAGTATTGGTTGCACCTTTGGGGCTGCTCTACATTCACCCTCTTCTTGGAGCTGAAGCACTTCTTTTCTCCTGAAGCACTGAAATGATTTCAAGGGACACTTTTTACCAGACGTCACTTATGGTTAGAGCGCTTTAAAGTACCACTAGGTTCTAAAAATTGGAGTTGATTTTAAAGTGTTTTCTGTCTCTGTTTTCTAGCCTAAGCAGCTAGTTTAAGTGGAAATAGATTATTACAAAAGTCGTGGAATAAGCACGGTGTTTTCTGTTCAACAAAAATGGGTTTTGCTGGGGAGATGCCCTTGTGAAAACCTCCAGTTATACTGCCTTACTGTCTTTCCCTTTACTCTCTCAAGATCATTAGACCACCATTTAAATCTGAACTTTCTTAGGATTTTTACCCCCATCCCTTTCTTTTATTTTCTCTTGGAGTTACTTATGTCTTGGTCTCATTAGCTTCACCTGTACCATTTTAATAGCCTCCCAGTTAGACTCCTTGTTTTACAGACTAAGTGCCTTCCTCTCCAATCCACGCTACATTCATTAGAGGGTTAAAGCCGCCAAAAATTACCTTTTGCATCTGTCACTTTTCAGCTTAGAAAAAATCAGAATAAAATCCTCAGTTTGTCTTCTTAAACCCTCCTTTGTAGCCAAAAGTGTTTACATAACTTGGACCCTCCATCCTGCCAAATTACACACTGTATATCCTAAGTTTGTTCTTGCTTCTTACACTTTGCTCCATAATCTCCTTGTTTGGCATGAGTTCATTTTTCCATTTACCTCAAAGCTGCCATAATGCCCATTTTCTACACAGAGCCTTCTGTAGGTTTTACAACACCAAGGGATTTCTTTCTCCTGTTATTTATTATATTTATTATATATACAATAACTTAAATTCTCCTCCGCTGTGCTCTGAGATCACCTCTATCATTGCACTTCCCACAGTCTTAGGTAAGTGTTGATTTAATTTTGTTTTGGTTTTCGTCATTGTCATTGTGTTTTTCCTTTCCATTAGACTATAAGCTCCCTGATGGCTTCAGGATAAAAGCTTCTCATCTCTGTATCTTTAGTGCCCAGTAGGGGAACATAGTAATTACCGGACTAATCTTTATCTATCTAAATGAAATTAATTAGATTGAGTCAACCATTCAGTACATTTATTTATATTGCTTATTACCCTTGTATGTAATTCCCATCTCTTCAATTCTTCAATGTCTTTAATCT
Organism: Rhinopithecus roxellana; assembly: GCF_007565055.1. Classification (NCBI taxonomy): domain Eukaryota; kingdom Metazoa; phylum Chordata; class Mammalia; order Primates; family Cercopithecidae; genus Rhinopithecus; species Rhinopithecus roxellana. Next base: position 1,923,170 of record NC_044549.1, read on the forward strand.
TTCAACTCTTGAATTCTAGATAAAAGCACTTTAAGAATAGGGGTCATATTTTATACCTTCTGGTATCCCTGTGCCTTATATAATTCTTGCAGTTACTATAAAAACAGCCAATGCTTGTCAATAAATTGACTTTAGAGGAAGGAGATGGCTGAGTAAGAGAGTGATTCTTTTTTTATCTTTATTTATTTAAAAAGCAGAACCAGCTTGAGGATCCATGTTTTTCCTTAAAAGTGTTAAAATCATTAAAAAATCTAACTTTCTATGCAAGGATATATAGGCCAAAGGATTACAATGTACAACATTTAAAATATGTCTGCTAAAAATTTTGCTTCTTTCCTCACATTTGATTGAATATAATGTCTTTCTTTTCTGTGTTTTGAGAAATGTGTAAAAGTAAATAATGAACTGTAGTCTCTCCCTGGCACTGAACAAGCAACATAGTACCGTATTTTCTCCTTGATGTATTTTTCTTTGTCGGTGGTTGATATTTACACACTTTCTTTTCTTTTCAATTATAGCTCCCCCCCAGTTTGTGGTTCGGCCAAGAGATCAGATTGTTGCTCAAGGTCGAACAGTGACATTTCCCTGTGAAACTAAAGGAAACCCACAGCCAGCTGTTTTTTGGCAGAAAGAAGGCAGCCAGGTGAGTGTGAGGTTTCACTGCTTTTCTGAAATCTCTGAACTTCTACTGTCTCGGCTGCTCCTGAAACTTGCCTTGCTTCTCTTGTTCTCAATGTTTGAATTTATTTTATTTCTGAAAAAGAGAGTGGTGAATGTAAAATAAGTGGGAGTCAGATGTTCTAGTAATAGCATTCTTTATTTTCTAGTATTAATCTTTTCAAAATTCTGTCTCTTACACAGAACAGCAATAAAGCAATATAACAAAATTATTGTTAAAAGTCAAACCAAAACCTCTGTAGCTACTTAAAATCTGTTAAGGTAAAGCTAATTTTGTTTTCTTGTTTTGAGTCACGTGGTATGATAGAGTCTCTGTGACATGGAAAACAGTCAGAAATTTTTTTTTTAATTGACCCAGAATTTAATTTCAATCCCCTCTCTGAAATACACAGCATAAATGACTTTTCTTATCCTTAATTCAAGCATGCTTCCATTTAAGAGTAGGATAAATCTTTTCCTTCTCCGTTCCTCCTGGATTCATCTGTAGTGTGGTTAGACAGGAAATAATATGTAGTACACTAGAAGGAACCCATACCTGTCTTGTCTTTGTTCTGCACTGGTTTGTCCTCTCCAGGGCCCTCTCTGGGCAACATGGCCTCTCAGAGTCTCTATGAAAAGTCAACTGGATACACTAGTTTTCTCATTTAGAACTTGGTCCAAACTTGGACAACTCTTTAGCTTCTAGATTCGTCAGCAATGAGTAAAATTTCCAGCTAAAACTAGTTCAAAAATTGTGTCGTTTGCAAAATAATGTATCCATGCATTCCCATGGGACCTGGAGATATTTTCGTTCTAAACTTTCTAGAAACATGCACTACTAGGCATATTCTGAGGAATAGACCTCCTGGTGGTCTTCATATCACATTCTGTTATTACTACATGTTCCAGAAGAATTTCCTTGGGAATAATGGAAGTCATTATTAAACATCTCTAGAAATCTAAAACCTTGGCCAGAGATGGGAAATATAAGTTGCATTAGAGGACTCTGTTGATTAAACTTACATACATTTATCTGCAACATACATGTGTGCAAGGAAGCCTTTAGAAGTTCTGTTCAGCCGTTATCTCTAACTGTTGTGGGTTTCTATAAATTCCTGTGCCAGCTCATAGCGGGCAGTTCTAACAGCTCAGTCTGGATGGACGAATGGCGTTTTATTCCTCACTCAGCTCTCCTTGTTGGAGTCATTCCTCTTGTGACTTGTGGAATGTAAGTGTAGCGATGGGAATGTAAGGAAAGGTGATGGTCATTGCCGTATCCAACATCAGAACTGTTCCACGTCTTAACTCTCAAATCTTCTTTATAATTTAGTAATTATAAAATAGGTTTCCACACATAGAGTTCTTTGACTGTTTGCTTTAAAATTCTTTTCAGATGTTAGCGTCTCAGACTCTAAAGTAAGTGTAAGGCAGCATGACAATTAAACATATATACACACACACATAGACACACACACATATACACATACATGCAGAGACAGACACATATACATACACTATACCACACACATACACACATGCCACATACATAGACATACACACACATATACACATATACACACATCACACACATACACATAGACACACATGCACACACATAGACACACAGAGACACATACATACACATAGACACACACCACACACATACACATACATACACATACACACACGCACACACAAAGGAGAAAATTTGAAATCCAGTTTGCTCCTTATAAATTGTACAACTTTTGTAGTGCTATTTAAATGTACTGAAACTCATTTTCTTAATGTAAAATACAAGGCTAATACATTTTACTTCACACAAATAAAGTTTAAATGAGTAAGTCGTTTTATATATAAAATTGCTTTACACATTATGAAGGTTAAGCAAAATGTTATGTCACTGATAATAAATATAATGATGTAAAGCAATTTGATCATTGCATACTTACACTTTAAACCCATGTATTGAGTGAAGTCTCATTATAATGTGTCTTGTTATTATATAGCTAAGACTATATCATGTGTAAATCACATTCCCTAAAGTAGCTCCAAGTTGAATTACAAGGTAGTGCATAAAATTGTATTGGCCTTGAAGCTTAATAAACATAGGGTATTTAAATATGCTACATCTTTGTTAATGGTTTCAAAATAAATAACAATTAAATAGCATTTAAGTATTCCTTTTTCTGTATTTGACAAAGTGGCATATAATTCCAGAGATATCAATGTTAAAGATTACACAAAATCTTATGTCTTGTTTTCTTTCCCTCACCTATCTCTCTGCCATCAGAGAGACAGAGGTAGAGATAGAGAGGGATGGGGTGGGAGAGAGAGAGGGAGAGAGGGAAAAAAAATACTGTGAATGAGAACAAGAGAGAAGTGCTTGAGCAAATTATAAATTCTCAAATCATGAATTGGGATATTGGGACAAAATAAATCGGTCTTACTGTTTTCAGTATCCAGTTTTTTTTTTTTTTAATTTTTTTTTTTTGAGACAGAGTCTTGCTCTGTCGCCCAGGCTGGAGTGAGCGGCGCCATCTTGGCTCCCTGCAAGCTCCGCCCCCCGGGTTCCCGCCATTCTCCTGCCTCCGCCTCCCGAGGAGCTGGGACCACAGGCGCCGCCACCTCGCCCGGCTAGTTTTTTGTATTTTTAGTAGAGACGGGGTTTCACCATGTTAGCCAGGATGGTCTCGATCTCCTGACCTCGTGATCCGCCCGCCTCGGCCTCCCAAAGTGCTGGGATTACAGGCGTGAGCCACCGCGCCCGGCCTTCAGTATCCACTTTTTATAGTGATCTATGACCATCCATCAATAGAAACAGTTAAAAGCCTGAACTTAATGGTCCATATTTCTCAATATACGCTGATAATGCCAATGAGCTCTAATAGGATACCCAGGCAATCTCCAAGGTGGGAAGAGCTGTGAAGTTCCCGGTTTTTGCTTGTAATCCATTTTCTTTTGCCTATGTCATGCAAGCAGAGAATAAAAATGATGGGTTAACCTTCATATAATGCCATTTTCCATGTCAACGAATCATTTAGAAGGTGGACTGATGGTACATTGTAGAGGAAGAGATCCCGTAGAGAATGAAGCCCATCTGATATATTAGTGCTATGTAAATTAGTATTCTAATGGCTAATTGTAGGAAAGTGTGCACTTTGAGTTATTGTATCATTTTCAAGTGACTTCAGAATTTAGACTCTCTCTTTTAGCCTGTTTATTTTGGTAATACATTTGGAATCTACAGTAGAATCAGCTGATTCTCAAATCGTGTTTCTATGCATGAAAATGTCTAGCCTTATATAGTAGCACACATTTTATAAGAGGTCAATAGCATATTGAAATTACATTCTTGACATGCTAGCAAACATCACTCCTTTTAGAAGGAGTTTAATAACATGGTAATGTTTATGTAAAGTGGGCTTATAGTGTCACACTTGAATCTAATAAAGTGGACATCCATCATGTTGCAATAAAGAGAAGAGCTTCTAATTAAAATAGGGCATCATTTGCAGGATTAAAGTCATTTAGCATAATTGAAAAGTGTTAATACCCTATTTTATCCTCTTCCACTGGTATTACTTCAAGGGTAAAAACATTTTAAGGTGAAAATGTGTCCTGTGCCTTTAATTGAATGTTATTACCTCCTGATTGCAGCGTATTGAAACTGTTTAATTACAAACCTGGAAAATTATTTACTATATGGAGAAACAGATCCCAGAGGGTTATAATGTCCTTTTTTGTAAGTAAATACAACATAAAAATTGATATCTTCTTATTTATAATCCAACTTGGAAACAAGCCCCAATGTAATTTATTATACTCAAATGTTTTTCTTAATTGAACAACAGTAAAGCAACATAGTTCATCCAAATTAATGTTACTCCTCTCATAGATGAACTTTTACAATTTGTTATGAGGCTATATGTATATATGAGATATAGAGTAAACTAATTTTGTTTTAAAAAGAAAGTAATATTATGAAATTGTTTAAGGTAACACACTTTTAGAAACATTCTACATTTTCTTTTTATGTTCAGTAATTTGCTTAATCTTGCTTAAATTGTAGTATTTGTTTATAGCCCCATTCAAAGGTGCAAAAACCTTATAGCAGAAGTACAGTCAGCTCTCTGTCATGCACTTTTGAACAACTTTGGGAGAAGTTCAGTTGAGTCCATTAAGTATTCAGAATGATCGACAGCAATCATACTTTGCATTCTTCAGAGCTGTGCACTTCATACCACCCATCCCCAGTCCATGTTACGGCCAGATCTCCAGGAGGCCTTAGCAGTTGAGTCAGATAATAATTGTTTTGCCCATTTTCCAGATGAAGAAACAAGTTTCAAAGATATTAACTAACTAGCAGAATATCAGGATGAGATAAAGATCCCATTCTTTAAAAACACAGATGATTGTTCTTTCAACGAGAAAATATTGACTTCTTAGAGGATGTTATTTCACCATGATTTGGAAACACTTGATCAGTGAAACCCACTGTGTTGCATTTAAACATTTCCGTACCACATATTTTTTAATCCATGTGTTTTCTTTTTCCCACTTTATTCCCTAATTGTAGTAGCTTTTATTCACATAATTTTTTAAGTGGAAAATGAATATTGATGAGACTGTGCTTGCTTCCACAGAACCTACTTTTCCCAAACCAACCCCAGCAGCCCAACAGTAGATGCTCAGTGTCACCAACCGGAGACCTCACAATCACCAACATTCAACGTTCCGACGCGGGTTACTACATCTGCCAGGCTTTAACTGTGGCAGGAAGCATTTTAGCAAAAGCTCAGCTGGAGGTTACTGATGGTGCGATATCTTTATTAGATTTGTCTTACGAAAACACGGATTTTTATTTCTAGACACACGTTAATCATGTGGAGTTTGCTGATTTGTGAAATCATTTCTATGTGTGCTTATCTTTTAAGTTTGAATCCAGGTCACATTTTTTAAATAGTTTCTAATTCTCCCTGATTGAATACCACTTATTTTCCCCAAAGAAGAACTTCAGAGATAATTTACTTAATTCTTAAAAATAGAATAGTGCATTATTTTAAATAAATCTTATCACACTCACTGCATATTGAAATGTAATCTGTATATTTTTGTTTAGTCTTAGGCTGACATGATTGGTTCTACTAGACATTAATAATTTTATTTCACTCTAGGAGGAGGTGATACCACCTTTAATATTATCAGAGATGAGTTTTTAGTTAGCTAATCACATTAGGACATGCCTATGATTTTAATTATGCATTCAGTAAGTTAACTACCTACCTTTCAAAATGCTGAAGAATGCTAAAATTATTATTTTTATTTGCACATATGCACTTTGAATCTTAACTGAGGCCCCTACATTCATAGTGAAAGTTGAAAAGGATGAAGGGCTCTGCATAATCTGATTTTTTCCCAGCAGCTTCTTTGGCACAATTGACAGCTAGCAAATTTGAGATATTTCATGAACCTCTGAGTGTGAATTTAATCCCTATTCTTTGATGTCTTAAATTGAAAATTCTTTCTTACTCTCCTTTATTTGTGAGGATTTTTAGTTTTGTTTTCTCCCCTAATGCTGGCTTCTGAGATGTAAGTGCTTTGGTCTGTGGCCTCTCTTGATCCTCTTCTTTCCCTGCTGGTGAAATTTGATGTGCTTTTATACAATTTAAATGTACATGTAGATTAAAAGGTCATTTAAAATTAACAGAAAGGCAGTATTTTTTAATATCTGTTCATGGTATGGCCTGATTCAGTGACATGTCAGGAATGGGAATAAATAGAACAAACATTGGCTGCAGGGACATTGAGTCGTTAGTGGCTGCACCTGCTGATGCTGCAGAGCTTTACTGCCATGGAACTGAAAGGAGAAGTCAGGTTCAAGGATAACAGTGATGAGAAATTCTTCCTTAGATGGGCAAGGTCTTTGATTCTTTGTACCTCCATATTTCTTTAAAAGAATAAAGGATAATTATTAATCATTTTTAAAATCTTATGTTTTCACCTGCCAACAAAAATGTTCAGATACAGACACTTGAAAAATAAGATATTCTGACCAAAGCCTATGTTTTATTCTATATTCCTAAGAACACTCCAAACGTAATGCTTAAGATACCAGCTATCATTTAGCTACTTATAATATTTTATAGAAGATTGACTGTCAAATGTTTCTAAATGAAGAAATTGTTCTGGAAAAGGCAAACCACATTTGTAGGAAGCAAAGTTGATGAACTAGAATAACCAGTTGATGTGACTGATATGGTTCATAAAACAGTGAATATTCAGAATTACGTCTGATACAATAAATGGAAAACCTTTGAGACCTTATACTAGCTCATGATACCTTACAAAACAGTAGTTTTTCTAGCTTTCCTTCTGTGGTCAAAAATAAGTAATGACCAATTTTAAATCTTCTGCCAGCTGAGATTGCTCTAAACATTTTGTACAACTGGCTTGAATATTAATTCCTATATTGATTTTTACTTGAGTAAGCAATTACAAAGTCAAGATCCTTTTGCAGAAACATTGATTGGAAGTTACAATGCTGTTGATTTTGACAGTAAAGAAATGAAACAGAACTAAATGTGTACACACATGTTATCAATGAATCTGTCTCTAAATATGAAGTTGCCACATTGATGCCTTAAGCTTCTGTTGATAGTTTTGATTTGTCATATAGGTTAATGATTTAATAATATCTGAGCCATTATTTTCATTTTGACCACACTTATTTTGATATATTTCAGGGAATTGTAGAGCCATTTGAAATTCCATGGTAGAATGAAAACGTATGTCATGTTCAGAAAAACAAGTGATTACAGGCATACCTTCCTTTACTGTACTTTGCAGATACCATAGTTTTTACAAATTGAAGGTTCATGGCAAGCCTGGGTCAAGCAAGTCTATTGGTGGCATTTTACTAACATCACGTGCTCACTTTGGGTCTCTGTGTCACATTTTGGTAATTCTCACACTATTTCAAACAATTTCATTATTATTGCATCTGTTATGGTGGTCTGTGATCTGTGATCTTTGATACTACTATAATTTTGGGGGGTATCACAAACTGCACCCATATAAGATGGCAAACTTTATTGATAAATGTGTGTGCTCTGACTTCTTTACCCACTGGCCAGTCCCCTGTCGTTCTCTCTCTCTCCCTGAGACTCCCTGTTCCTTGAGACACAACGGTATTGGAATTAGGCCAGTCAGTATCTCTACAGTGGCCTCCAGGTGTTCAAGTGAAAAGTCACATGTCTCGGACTTCAAATTAAAAGCTACAAAGGCTTAAGTTTAGTGAGGAAGACATGTCAAAAACTGAGATAGGGCAAAAGCTGGGCCTCTTGTGCTAAACAGTTAGCAAAGTTATGCATACAAAGGAAAAGTTTTTGAAGGAAAGTAAAAGTGCTACTCCAGTGAACACAAAAAATGATAGGAAAGTCAAACAGCCTATTGCTGATATGAAGAAAGTTTAAGAGTCTGGATAGATCAGTGAGTCACAGCATTCCCTTAAGCCAAAGCCTAATCCGGAGCAAAGCCCTAACTATCTTCAGTTCCTTGAAGACTGAGAGAGGGGAGGAAGCTGTAGAATAAAAATTTGAAGCTAGCAGGGGTTGGTTGATGAGATTTAAGGAAAAACACCAAGGTAAAGCATCAAGGGCTAATATAGAAGCTTCATCAAGTTATCCAGAAGTTCATTCATTAAAGTGACTTATACTAAACAGACTTTCAATGTAGACAAAGCAGCCACATATTGAAAGAAGATGTCATCTAGGACTTTCATAGCTGAAGAAAAGAAGTCAATGCCTGGCTTTAAATGGCAGGCTAACTCTCTTGTAAGTAACTAATGCAGCTGGCGACTTTAGGTTGAAACTGATGCTCGTTTACTATTTCAAAAATTCTATGACCCTTAAAATTATTCCAAATCTACTCTGCCTGTGCTCTATAAATGGAAAAACAAAGCCTGAATGACAGCACACCTCTTTGCAGCATGGTTTACCGAAATATTTTAAGTACAATGTTGAGATCTACTCTTCAGAAAAAAAAAAAATCCTTTCAAAATACTATTTCTCATCCACGATGTACCTTGTCACCCAAGAGCTCTGATAGAGATGTACAAAGAGATTAATGTTTTTATACCTGTTAACACAATATCTATCCATCAGCCCATGGATCAAGGAATAATTTCAACTTTCCAGTCTTATTTAAGAAATATATTTTCTAAGGCTATAGCTGCCACAGACAGTAGTTCAACTGAAGGATCTGGGCAGGGTTAATTAAAAACCTTCTGGAAAGGATTTACCATTATACTCGCCATTAAGAACATTTATGATTTACGGGAGGAGGCCAAAGCATCAACATTATCAGGAGTTTAGAAAGTTGGATGACTTTGAGGGGTTCAAGACTTCAGTGGAGGAAGTAACTGCACATGTGGTAGAAATAGCAAAAGAACTAGAATTAGAAGTGGAGCCTGAAGATGTGGCTAAATTGCTGCAGTCACATGATACACATTGAACAAATGAAGAACTGCTTCTTATGGGTGACCAAAGAATGTGATGACACATTGAACAAATGAAGAACTGCTTCTTATGGGCGACCAAAGAAAGTGATGACTTGAGAGGGAATCTACTTCTGTTCAAGATTGTTGAAGTGACAACAAAGGACTCAGTATCCCATAAACTTCATTGATAAAGCAACATCAGAATTTGAGAGGATTGTCTCCAATTTTGAAAGATATTTTACTGCAGATAAAATGCTATAACACAGCATTGCATGCTACTGAAAAATCTTTCATGAAAGGAGTAGTGAATCAATATGGTAAACTTTATTGTCTTATTTTAAGATATTGGCACAGGTACCCCAACTTTCGGCAACCACCACCTTGGTCAGTTAGCAACCATCAACCTTGAAGCAAGATCCTCCATCACCAAAAGGATTATCACTCTAGGCTCAAATAATCATTAGCATTTTTTAGGAATAAAGTATTTTTAAGTTGCTAACTTTTTTTTAGACATAGTATTATTCTACACTTAATAGACTCTAGAATAATGTAAACATAACTTTTATATGCACTGGGAAACAAAATTTGTGTGGCCTTCCTTATTGCAATATTTGCTTTATTGTTGTGGTCTAGAACCAAACATACAATACCTCTGAGATATGCCTGTATTCCATTTGTAGCAAATGTATCTGTTATCACATTTAGACTCATTTTATGAAAATATTTATAATTCAAGCATTCATAAAAGATGAAATTGCTAATGATGCTGAATAGTGCTATGTTGAGCAACAACTTTACCGATCGTAGATTAAGCTAATAAGTTTGAATATACTTGAATTTCAATATATTTCTTTAAAAGACTTCTGCGTTAATTCACTGGCATTGTTCTTTATTTCTTCTTTTCTTTTGCTCTATCTTTTTCTCTCCGAGAATTATGAAATTGTAATCAGCATTCCGTGAATAGAGCCAATAGAAACTAAAAAGACTGGGAGATAAGATGTATTTCTATCTTGTACTGACAATAAGTGTCACATCCTGATCTTCTGTGAATGGTTATTGAGTATTTATAATGCATAGTGAGAGAAGACCATGGAGCTGTTCACAGATCACTGGGATCCCTAAATGTTCATTTAACCCTTGACCTTAGTGTCATGGAAACCTGTGGTCATCTTTCACCCACAGCATCCTTGAAACTGAAAATTATGTCTGGCCAGGAGATTTTCAATTACTTTATCGATCAGATTCATTCAAAAAGTGATGAGCTACTCATTTGAGCAGAAAAAAAAAGAAAGAAAAAAACTAATGAGATGACCTTTGGCTGCATCGAATGATTTCAGGGATATGACAATAAAAGCAGGTTGTAAGAAGTTACCTGAATTCTGCATAGGTACTTAATTTGAAAAAAAATCATTTAAAATTTAATTAGTATGCTTTACCCTGATAATACAGACTCACTTTCTCACTGCATTAAAACATTACTCATAATGTTTTGTTCATTGGCTTTCTCTTTTTGACCGATAAAAATAAGTCCCATGAAACTTTTAGTTTGAATTTCTATTTGCCTAATTACAACAAATGTGCCAGAATTATTATAATATTCTACTTCAATATTTTCTTAAAATGTTTTATTTAGTATTAAAAGTAAGAATTTGATGGAAAAAAGCAGTGGAACAAATGATTCTAATTTTTGTTTGTGAACAATACACAATTTTTATTGTTTTTCCTAGGTTTTATCATTGATAACGTAGGTTTAGGTTGACGAGAATCTGCAATGTCTTGATACGAAGGAGCACTGTATCATAAATTCTAGCCTCAATTAAATCTGGTTGGCTTTCCCATGATAAGTTCTGAACAGGCTGCTTAACTTTAATGTTTTGTTTTCCAAAACTGTGAACTCTAGTAAATATGATGCAAGTAAATTGGAAAGACAGTAATTTTAAACTGGCATTTATAAAAGCTGGTGGGCAAAGGAAATTTGAGCATTAAGCAAAGTGTTTTCAATTATATACATTGTAATTCAAGTTGACTTTTTTGAGAAAAAACACTGTTTATCTTCACAGTTGCTTAGAAATACTTTTTCTTTTTTGTGGAAGTCTTTTTTGTATATATGTTTTTATATACTGCATATATTTTATATGTTACATATAACCATACACAATTTTGGATAATTAACCAAAGTCTGTGCTGTCTATGCTGAAGTTTATAGAACTTTCTCTTTAGAAAGACGTCCTTGGACCTGGACATATCCTTTTGATTATACGGTGATCTTCTGATGAATTCTAAATGAAATCTTAACTCCAATCAACTCTGTATTTTTCTTAACCATGTAAATAATACTGTACATTTTGATGTCCTTCTTAATCATTAAATACTTCTAAAAGCACTGAAATACTGCTACAAAACAGTATTTCATAAACAAAAAGCAATACTAAACTAAACATTTAGAAATTGTGGAAAATTTACCCAAATGAACACGACAATTGATATATAAGTAAACACTGATTTTGCACAACACTGTTTTTGTCATATGATAAATATAATCTAGACTACTTTTCTTTGATCAGTTATAAGTACTAATTAAATCAAATCATCCAAATGATATGACCTTAATTTGGTGACGTAATGTCACAATTTTGGAAGTAAATTATTTATAATCTAATATTTTAACATCAACAGAAATATTTCAGCCTATATAAATACAGCACACAACTGATGCCATGAGGGTAACATTATGTACTATATTTATGAAAAATGCAAAAGTGAAAATTGATTGTACTCATATGAGACTTCACACACTTTCTTACATATGCATGTGAGATAAAATGAACATTTCATAGGTGACTGACTGCCATAAGCAATTCATATTTTAATTTTAATTTTAATATGACTAAGCCTTTTTATACAATTAGGTCTTTATAAAATGTCAGAATTTACCTCCATGCCATTTTAATTCTAGGTAATACAGAGGAAGCTATTGACAATAAATAGTCTGGCCTTAGTATAGCATATTTGTATGTATGTATAGATGATAGATATATGATAGATTTAGAATATACATTACTAAGAATATACATATTACTTCGAATAAGTTATAAGTAATATATATTGTGTTGGGGCTTAAACCTTACTTTCAATGTCAATATATCAAGCCTACTGGACTACACCGATGTTAAAATACCCTGAAAAGAGCCTTATTCTTTAGTTTTGACAGACAGACCTCCACCTATAATTCTACAAGGCCCAGCCAACCAAACACTGGCAGTGGATGGTACAGCATTACTGAAATGTAAAGCCACTGGCGATCCTCTTCCTGTAATTAGCTGGTTGAAGGAGGGATTTACTTTTCTGAGTAGAGATCCGAGAGCAACAATCCAAGAGCAAGGCACGCTGCAGATTAAGAATTTGCGGGTAAGTAACATTGGACTTGCCTTGAATTAACATCTACACCTACGTACTGCTCCACGGAAAAATTGTGTAGTGAACTTAAAATCTTACCTCCTAGTACAATTGCTGTACATTTAAAAGCAGTTAATGTTATTACTCATTTTTAAAACCATGGATTGAAATTAGAGGAAAGGTCACAGTTTCTGTGTTACTCACACATTCATAACAGAATCTCGAAACTTTTATTCCTGCATCCCATTCCGTATGTATACAGCCAGTAAATCTAGAGATCGTAAACACATAACTTTTTTTTTTTTTTTTTTTTTTGGGGGGGACAGAGTCTCGCTCTGTGGCCCAGGCTGGAGTGAGCGGCGCCATCTTGGCTCCCTGCAAGCCCCGCCCCCCGGGTTCCCGCCATTCTCCTGCCTCCGCCTCCCGAGGAGCTGGGACCACAGGCGGCGCCACCACGCCCGGCTCATTTTTTGTATTTTTAGTAGAGACGGGGTTTCACCGTGTTAGCCAGGATGGTCTCCATCTCCTGACCTCGTGATCCGCCCGCCTCGGCCTCCCACAGTGCTGGGATTACAGGCGTGAGTCACCGCGCCCGGCCAAACACATAACATGAATACGAGTAGTAGGATATTGGAAATGACAAAAAATGACAAACACTTCTGATTTACTTTCATTAGCAAAAGAAATTGTAAGGAAATGTAGATAAAGTGCCTTGGCCAAAGAATTCAGTACAAGAAAAATAAAGAGATGAGACTGAGTACATAAAAGGCAAGTTTGCCTCGTTAGTGGAAAACCTTAGATTTTAGGTGTAGTTTCCATTTAAACCCATGGAAAGAACCAGGCATTGGTGGTTTTTCACTGACGTTTACCTGATAAAAAAAAAAAAAAAAAAAAAAGAGCATTCCTGGCAACTTCACAAGTCAGTCCTGCTTCAGGAGCAACTCAAAATAAAATGTCTACTTCTGAATATTGTATCACTTATCTAGTATTATGTAACAATATTAACAAAAATATACTGGCTTAAAGCAACACACATTTGTTACACACGGTTTCTGGGAGTTAGGAGCCTGGACATGGCTTAGCTGCATTTTTTGCTTCCGGGTCTTACAAGGCTCCAGTTAGGTGTCGTTTAGAGTTGCCGTCTCATCTGAAGATTGACGCGGGATGGATTTGCTTCCAATAAACATTATTCTTGGTAGCATCCAGTTCCTTGTGGCTACTGGACTAAAACCTCGCCTTCTCAATGGCTGTTGGCAGGAGGTTGCCTTTAGTCTCTTGCCATCTGAATCTTCCCCATATGACTACTTGCTTCCTCCAAGTCAGCAAGGAAGAGAGTCTCCTAGTAAGATGGCACTACAGTCCTGTGTACCACATCACAAACATGACATACTGACACTTTTGCAATATTATATTGGCCAGAAGGGAACCAACAGGTCCCACTGACACTCCAGGCGAGGGATTACGCAAGATACAAATACCAGAAGGATGTTCTCATGGAGGGCACCTGTTCTCTATCAGTACATTCGACTCATTCAACCAGACATTGTAAGTCCCTTCCTCCTACCTGCCGTGTAGCAAGTGCTATGCTAAAGCTGGAGAGTACATTTTAGTAATCACAAGATTGGGGATGAGACCCAGAACTAAGGTAGATGATGTAATAGTGCGTGAAGAAAACTTCAGTGGGGGAGAAATCTGTAGAATCTTGGGTCCAGGTAGAAATTAAGACCCAAGATGAAGAAAAACGACACAAAACCATATTTTAGAATTTTCCCATTCTGGAGCTAAAAAGAAAGGCAAAACTTTTTAACTACACATATTTCCAAATGATCACAATTTGGTATATTCTTCTTTTATGATGGGAATATATTTACAATTATATGTTTATCTGATTATCACTATATAATACAGATATATATCACAAAACAAAGTGACTATTTTTGCTACATGCACACACATGCACACATAAGTTTTTACTTATATATAATATTTATCTTTAATTTTTGAGATACAGGCATTAACTATTGCTTTAAGCAGAAAAAAAATGCTGCCAAGTTGAGTTTTAAAAAGTAAATTAATACAGTTATTTTGAGCCCGTCTTTTTATTGATTGTAAATTAATTGTTAACCTTCTTTGAATAAAATGGAAGTTACTAAAAAATTAATGCCAACTCTCTTTGTGTAAACACTTTAACCTCTATCTCTGGGCTAAAGGCAGACTTGGGCTATAGAGGTTAATGCATTTTCACTGTATCACTGAATTAGAGGGTATGCTTGAGTAGTCAAGATTTCTAGTAGTGTTTGAAAGAAGCAATTAAAGGTGGGTGCTTGATGATGTCAGACAAACTTTGAGCCCTCTGACAGGCATCTGAGTAGTCTCTCTGAGATGCCAGCTCCTGGGGGCTTGTCTGCAGTCAAGCGCACAAGGAGAAAAGTAGATGATGGAATTTTCCTGCACATTAATCTCATTTTAAAGCGATTTATTAAGGGTAAAAGGACAGGGTGGAAAAGAGGAGAAGCACTCCTGACCAGAAAAGACATTATTTAAAGGAATAAAGTTAAAGGAATAAAATGTGGTGATGATGGTAATACCAAGAGTGAGTTTTAGCAACGATATTTAGGTTTTTGAGGAACCCCAAAATGAAAACGTTGTTCTTTTCCTGTAACATGATTGTCCTTAAAGGGAGAGACAAATGGGCTTTCCAGTAGTTCACTCATACAGTCAAGAGAGTTTCTGTAGGCTGTATTCCTTTGTGTCTCACTATTTTTTTTTCAGTACTTAATGCAAGGGAGAAAAATAACATGATGAATACTGTGTTCTCCTAGGCCAGCTAATTGGTAACTGAATCTTTATCTTTTGAGAAGTAGAATATTCCAGCACTCATTAAAACATACCTACCACAGCTAATGTCATCCTTGTATCTCCACACAATGACAAGGAGATGCAGTTAAGAAGCATTACCTACATACTTTTCTTTTAGCATTTGCAAGTAATAACAAGTGCTACATTTTAGTTCAACAGCTATAATAAAATGCAAATTCTTTTACTCTTTCACAGACCATATTCAAATGAACATCCCATTAAAATCCAACCTCGGCTCATTATATTTAGTTTGTGAGTGATGCTTCTTAAATGCAAAGATTTCTAATGACTATAATGTGTGCACAGCCACATTTGAAAGAATGGTTCTTTCTACAATGGCTATCCCCATCATCCTTCTGTGTAATAGAAGACAGTTGTACAGAGATAATATGGCAAAGAATGTCATGCCAGAGCAATTTGAAACTTAAGTTAAAATACATAATGGCATTTAAAATCAATTAAGATAGTGAAATGGCAGTAACATCCAGGCACTAATGATTTACCTGAGAATCAATCGAGAAAGCTTGAGTCATCAATACACTTACAGTTTGAACCCAGCAGATATAATATTCCATGAGCGACTATATTTCATCAACAGTTAGACTCATGTTCATCACAGGATATTAATTCTGCATCTTCTGCCTTGTCTTACTTTGGTCATCAGTTTCTCTTCCCAGTGTGACTTTTCCTTTACCCCTAAATTGATGAGAATGAATGTTGTTTGCAGTGTAAGTCACAAGGCTTGATCACAGAGAAGTTTTGAGTTGCCTTTTTTTATTGATCTTGGGACTTTATTCAAAATATAATCAAAGATTCTTCTGCTTTTTGCATTTGTGAAAGAGAACTCTTGATTACATTAGCAACTTTTTCTGAAAGTCTTTTGCCACTCTTTTGTGAATAACAAAACCATTTAAAGTGATCGATGAAATGGCAAATTTTAATTGTGATCAAAAAGAGAGTTATGAATTAGGATATTTTATGGTCCCTTTCAGCTGGAAATTGCAGTCACTCCGTAGCCATTTTTTTTGTTTCAAATGATACTTTATTCTATTCGTTATTCCACTACTGCGATTTACATATAAGTGAATACTGAAGTTTTTAAATGAAGAAATTTACCTTAAAAACATTTCTTTTTCTGGCCGGGCATGGTGACTCACACCTGTAATCCCAGCACTTTGGGATGCTGAGGCAGCCGGATGACCTGAGGTCAGGAATTCGAGACCAGCCTAACTAACATGGAGAAACCCTGTCTCTACTAAAAATACAATGTTAGCCGGGCATGCTGGCACAGGCCTATAATCCCAGCTACTTGGGAGGCTGAGGGAGGAGAATTGCTTGAACATAGGAGGCAGAGGTTGAAGTGAGCTGAGATCGCACCATTGCACTCCAGCCTGGCCAACAAGAGCAAAATTCCATCTTGGAAAAAAAAAATTATTTTTCTTTTTCATTTTTTACCATGTCTTTCAAAAGAAAGAAAATGTGATCCCTTATTGTCTTATTGCTTATATACTTGGGTACATTTTATTCATTGAAACATAGTTTATTTGAGACAGAACAGCTTTGCATTACTGCTTCTTTGGAATTTTATAAGATTCTGAATGAGTTCTGTTCTGAGTCATTCGTAAACAACGTAGATGTAGCAGAGCCCCGCCATAAAACGGAGTTAAGAGGTAAGAGTATTACCATGGAGGAAGAAAAGAGAGGGGCAAATAGGTTATCAGAAAAATTAACATTGAGGTCCATAAATACATTTTAAAATCCCTTTGGATCAATGTTATGAATAACATTATATGAGTTTATTTCAGTATTTTATGTATACATATGATTGACTCTAAGGCATAATTTAGACAGCAGAATGATACATCTAATTTGAAGAATTTAAACATTGCCTGGTTGTCATTGAGTAATTATTCTACAAATTGATCGAAACAATTCTGTCCCTTCTCTGCACACTAGATTTCTGATACTGGCACTTACACTTGTGTGGCTACAAGTTCAAGTGGAGAGACTTCCTGGAGTGCAGTGCTGGATGTGACAGGTGAGGACTCTGTGAATTGGGAGAAAGCTTGAGCCCTTTTAGGGATAGCTCAATATCAAATAATAAGTTAAGGGGAGATCAAAGGGTTTAATTCACTAAATGTAAATTTAAGTCTTTACATTCAATGCCATTTTTTAATTCATGCATGAGTTTGCACATACCATTGCATTTATGGAATTTAACACACTTGTCCTTGATAATCTTGTTGTTTTACTTCCTCTGAAGTGTAAGGAATTCTAGTGATCATGTGTAAAAGTACGGCTTACTTTTATTAACATGTAGGAGAAGCAAATATTCACTTACATACTTCCGATTCATGGAGATGAATTTCTCACTGTCTACGTCAAGTCCTTTAGTAGACTGCTTCCTGCTTTTAGGCAGTATTGTCAACTTATGCAATCAGGAATGAAGTTTTTTCTGTCTGTCCTCTATAGAATCTGGAGCAACAATCAGTAAAAATTATGATTTAAATGACCTGCCAGGGCCACCATCCAAACCGCAGGTCACTGATGTTACTAAGAACAGTGTCACCTTGTCCTGGCAACCAGGTACCCCTGGAACCCTTCCAGCAAGTGCATATATCATTGAGGCTTTCAGGTAGGGGACAATTCCTTTCTTCTCCGTTGGGTTTTTGCTTTAGCTCCTGTATTCTAAAATGTCACCTGAACTATCCTGCTGTTTTATTAAAGACATGTCCAATCAATGCATTGTAAGAATTGATCTCTCTGACTTTATTTAAGAACAGAGTTAATTTTTTTAGTTTACAACTTAATTATAAGATTTAAATATGGATTATTCATGCCTAGGTCTATAGGGATCCAGTTCATAACATAATCACTTAGCTCCTTTCTTTACCCAGACCATTGTAGGGATTTGAGATGAGAATTTAGGCATTAGAACTGGGTAGAAAATAATATAATTAGGCATAGGCACAGGAACTTTTTAAAGTTATGCGATATTTATTGAAGCAGGGGACTCTGGCATTTTTATTCCTAATAACTAGAGCAGAACTTAAAATAATCCCATGTTTTTTTTACCATATATTACATACATGTATTAGATATGCCTGAGAGAAAATTAAAAACAATAATTAAGAAATTTATTCCATGTGCTTCTTGTTGCTTAATGGAAAAGATGTTTCCATGTGTTATCTGAAATAATTGTTGCCAATTTAAAGATTTAAGTGTAAATTAGCAAATATTATTATAAAATTGTCTTATGAGAATTTGATAAAATGCTTACACAAATGATAAAATATGCTTTCATATTACCTTTCAAATGTGTGTCTATGTGACATTATAAATTTTAATGGATAACCACTGCTTTTTTTTAAACATTAGGACAAATGATCACTTTCTTTTAAGGCTTCTCTAAGCATTATTTAAGGTAATGCTAGGTACCTAATTTTCAAATTTCAAAATACTATGTTTCTGTAATTCTTATGCTTGGATAGTTAAGGATATCAGAAAAATAAACTGACCACCCTGAAAATTACATTTTCCCCTTCTTCTGAGCAAAAATGGCATTTGACCTTAGGCAAACTGTTCTAAAATGGCATCCATCTGTGGCCGGCTGTAAAAGGGTCCTCACACACAAATTCAGAGATATTTCACCATTCTGAGATGAGAAATCACAATACTGTGTAATGTACAATTTTATTAAAAATGTAACCAAGGGAAAATATTCATTACATGCTTCCTTTCTTCTTTTACAGATATGTAGTTTTAGAAGGCTCTATTATAATATTGCATGTGGAATTGATGCAAAAGAAAACACACCTTGTAACAGGAAAATGTATTGGCATAATTTACTCTGTAGTCCATTTATTCTTTCTACAGGTTAATTCTTTTCAAGGTATATATATATATACATTTACGAGGACCATACTTATTGTATAAACTTGATGTTGTGATCTTGGCCTCTGTTCCTTTTACAGGTATTCATTTAGTGGGCTGCTGTGCATTAGCAAAGGGCTGTCACATCTCCTGGGCTGAGTTTAATTTTGTTGTGCATGGCACTTTCGTTAGGTGGGCTCGGCTTTGTTGTTGAATAAATTGAAATCATCCAAATGTTTCATTTATTGGGCTGAACACTTCAAGTGTTGTGTGTGTGTGTGTTTAATTTTCAGCCATCAACTTTGTCATTGATACCCAACTCCATTTCCAATATTCAAATGACTGTTCTTTAAATGAAATTTCTGTTCATGTTTCAGCCAATCAGTGAGCAATAGCTGGCAGACCGTGGCAAACCATGTAAAGACCACCCTCTATACTGTAAGAGGACTGCGGCCCAACACCATCTACTTATTCATGGTCAGAGCGATCAACCCCCAAGGCCTCAGTGACCCAAGTCCCATGTCAGATCCTGTGCGCACACAAGGTACTTTCAATAGCTGTCAGCACTACTGGTTCTAGGCAGAAACATCAGATATTTAAGAACAAGGGGATTGATGAGGAAATGTAAATGTGCCTGCATTGCTTTGGATGATGGCTCACTAGGCTTTATCCAGGGAAGGAGACGGTAGCTTGCTGTTTACCTTGCTGAGATGTGTTCTCTTTCTGGAGTTTTCAGGTTTTATTCGGCAAAAAATAAAAATAATTGGGTACATCTACATAGAATGAACTCACTAAATTACAGCTTCGCTATATTTCAAAGGGAGGAAAATGTTTCTCCTTCTTTAAAATTAATTATAGAATAGCAGAAAAGTGGTCTTTAATGAATAGATGCCCAAATAGAGGTATAAAAATTATTTCCTATTGTTTCGGAATTCTGTTTTTCTAGTGCGGTGGTTCTCAGAGTATGGTTCCTGGGTAAGCAGCATTTGCATAGCCTGGAACTGTTAGAAACAAACATTTTCAGGCTCAAATTCAAATGCTGTGAAGTTGGGGCCCAGCGTTTGTTTTAACAAACCCTCCTTGTGATGCTGATGTGTAAGTTTTACATCTACATTTACATTTTACATTTACATTTACTGCTACAATGAATTTCATTAAATCAGATGTTTAAAGGAGCAATTTATCACGGAAAGCAGGACATCAAGTTTTCTTTCTAAAGAACTCAGTTCTTTTGGTTATAATGTAAAATACACACAGAATATTAAAATATAATTTCAAAATGGAAGATCTCATAATTTTATCCATATTACCTGTCTCTTCAAACTGAGAAGTAACTGGAGTCTGAGGTTTAACACACAATGCTACATCATAGTTTCCCTTCTGACAAGTAGGTGAAAGAAATTAATAAAATAGAAATGGTGATTTTAGTATTTCTTATAACCTACTTCCCACAGGGTTATTCAGAAAGGGTTAATTATTTCTTATTTGTAAAAGACTTTGAACAAGATATAATTCAAAGTAGTATTTTTATGCAATGAAAAGCACCATACAGCCATAAAATATTATTATAATTACAATGTAGTTCAGTGATAGTAACTAGCATGCTATTATAACAGAGAAGGGCGCCTTAAAGGAATCCAGTGAAATAAAGTCACCACGTGACTTTGTAACGTTGCTGACATGATGACAGTCAAGGGAGGAGGGAATGCCATTTTGCTATTGTTCTCTAGGCAGTAATGTGATTAATTTTCCGTGATGATAAAGGACCTGTAGGTAAAGAACCTGTCTCTTGAGAAAGAAAAAGCACAACAAGGAATTTGAAAATCTGAAATTTGAACCTAGTTGTATTTTAACTTCCTTAAATCCAGTTGCTTTTTACGGTGTTTGAATTAAGTGTGTAAATTTTATTATTGAACTTAAAATGGAAGATGTGTACAATTTTAAGTCAAGAAATTGTAGTACCATGATCGTTTATACCTTTGTGGACAGAAATAGTTTCTGTGTGTAGCCAGCGAAAGGCAGAGAGAGATGAGAATAGGAAGGTATTTGGTGTGATTGTATCTGGCAGACCTTTCTGATCATTCGATAACTATGCTAGTCACTGAATCTTGACTCATAAAGTAACTCCCAGTGAAAAGGTCAAGAAAGATTAATGAAAAGTTGTTTGTGGTCTGGTTTGTTCCAATGGAAAGAAGGTATAGAGTGAAAGACTTACGTGCTCTTAACAAATATTTAACAGGAAAACTCATGTTTTGTGTCTGAAGGTCAGGATTATTTTGGATACCATACTTTCAGCAGCCTTGCAATCTGCAAAGCACTTCTTGTTCAAAGAACACTTTGCTTTGTGAGCTCTTATTTTTCAAAGGTATTAAATAACAGAGAATCTAGAAATCTTTTATTTCATTAAAGTACAAATACTTGCGTTATCAACATCAAAACAGAACATACATATATAGGCATAGGTTAATATTATTCACATAAAGGGACTTTTTCCAAATTAAGTAAATCTTCATTTTACTGTTTATGTTAAAAGTGAAAAAAAAAAAAAAAAGTGGAACTGGAAAAACATTAGCGAAGTATTATTCCCAATTACTTCTGACCCAATTTAAGTAATAGCTGAGAAATTTTCTTAAAAATACTTTTGCAAGAGTGCTGCATGCATTGTAGCCTAAGATAATAAGAAAAAACAAGATTGAGAAAATAAATACCTTTAAATTGGACTTCCTTTCTTAAATGCGGTAGTTGGAGAAAAACAATTACAACATTGTGTACCAGTTTAAAAAGTTAGAGTATGTGTAAAATTCAGTGTTTAATATCAATTTGATGGACTTAGCTGCCTATAATTTATCCTTTTTTCTTAATGGACCCAGAATATAAACTATTGTGTGGAGAAATAGAATAGTACTCAGGAGACTGATGAATAAGGTGGCATAACAGTATGTGACTAAGGGTATTTAGTGTTGGTATTTTAAACAACACTGTTTTTCTTCCCTTCACCCCACCACTATTCCTGAAAATGGCTGCATGACCTCATGTCAGGTATTAGAGTACTGCTCAAAATGTATTGCTTTAGAACATGTTATCAGTATTATAACTATTTCTGTCAAACATATCTTTGCAAATTTGAGGAGCTGCTTCCCCTCTTCCCCCAACTCTGTTTACCTTTAATGACAGAATTCACTTTCCTAGTCCACCATTACTTCTCCATCCATGCTCCCTGACTGAAGTAGGTCAAGAAGAAAACACAATCTGCAAATTGGGACAAGGGAGTAACAGGTTCCTTAGCTTCAGTTTTTAGATATATGCCAATTTATAAATCCAGAAAATCATTCAGTACACCAACATCTATACAAAGCTGATCTTTCTAGAGATCTTTCTAGACTTCTGTAGAGAAGTCTTACAACACATACTTTATCCTTCAGTAAGAAAATAAACGACCTTATTCAACAGTGTGTCTGCATTTGAATGGGGATGAGGGATTATAAATACTCTTTTATTAATATATTTTTAGTAAAGATCAATATCATCTCTCATGATGTCCTACCACAGTGGTATATTTATATATATAGGCTTAAATGCTTTTTGTCACAAAAAGAGTTTTAGTTTTGTTTCCCTGTAATTAGTTCTAAAGATATGATGTTGATTTACATGAAATAAATTGTAATTTTAATGTGCATTTTTAAAAATTGGGAATGATTATCTTATCCAACTGCAGATATCAGCCCACCAGCACAAGGAGTGGACCACAGGCAAGTGCAGAAAGAACTAGGAGACGTCCTTGTCCGTCTACATAATCCAGTTGTACTGACTCCCACCACTGTTCAGGTCACATGGACGGTAAGTTTTCAAAGGCAATATTAATAGTAATCTCTTCTCTTTAGGGAAAGCAAAACATGGAAAATGCAAATTAACAAAAAGTGATCATAAAAATTCTCACCATTTAAAATCAAGCTGTAGTCAATGACAGTAAAGAAAATCAACAAACTAAAAAGTTACTAGAATGAACACAGTAAGAATAGATCGATTATTATATAAACGTGGCATATTCTGTCTTCTGAATTTTCTAACAGCTTTCTTGCAATATAATTAACATACCATAAAGTGAACAACTTCATGATTTTTAGTGTAGAGTTTTAAAGTTATCACCAAAATCTAATTTTAGAACATTTCATTCATCCCCAAATGAAATCTTGTGCCTGTTAGCATTGATTCTCTCATTTCCCCTACTGTAGCCCTGTGTAACACTAGTCTACTCTATGTTTTTGCAGATTTGCCTATGCTGGACGTTTCATATGAATAGAATTGTGCAATATATGGTCTTTTGTGTCTAGCTTCTTTCACTCTGCATAATGTTATTGAGGTTCATCCATTTTTGTAGCATGTATCAGGACTTCGTTTCTTGTTGTTATCAAATAGTATTCCATTTTATATACTTCACATTCTGTGTATGCCTTCATCAACTGATGGATGTTCAGGTTGTTTCCAGTTTTGTCTATTATGAATAATGCTGCCATGAACATTTGAGTACAAGTCTTTGTATGGACACGTGTTTTCATTTATCTTCGTATAAACCTACAAATTGTTCAGTAATATTGGTAACTTTCCATTGAATATTTTGATGAACTGCTGAGATGCTTTCCAAAGTGGCTATAGCATTTTCTATTCTCACAAGCAATGTTTCAATGTTCCAGATTCTCCCAAATCCTTGCCATTTTTTTCTCACATCCTTGCCAACACTTATTATTATCTGCCATTTGGATTATACCCATTCTAGTGGGTATGTAGTGGTATATAATTGTGGTTTTGATTTGCATTTCTTTCATGACTAATCATGTTCATCTTTTCATGTGCTAATAGAACTTTGTTTTTAGAGAAATGTCTGTTGAAACTCTTTGTCCATTTTTGGGCAAAGAGTTTATCTTCTCACAGACTTACAAGTGTTTATATATTTTATTTTGTCTTCTTATTATAGACTTATAAGTGTTTATATATTCTAGATACAAATGCCTTATCGGATATGTAATTTGCAAACATTTTCTCCCAGTTTGGTTACTGCAGCCCTGTTGTGTAGTTTAAAGTTCAGTGGCATGGTGCCTCTTTCTTCCTTCTTTTTTGCTTAGGTTTGCTTTAGCTATTCAGGCTTTTGTTGTTGTTGTTCCATATTGTTGCTCCTTAAAGCAAACTACATGATCAGTCAAATTCTTGGTTTATGAGTACAAAATTGGGTTATATATATATTTAAAAATAAGACTAAGTTTATACTGTTTTAAGAGTAATTATGGTTATTTAGGATTACACTTTCTTATTCCAGTTTTGATATAATTTTGCGTATATTTATTCTATTTTTTGCATATATTGGTTTCTATTCTTGTGTTCCCTTCACACAATTACCTTATCATTTTTCCAGTGGCACAGTAGGGGTACTTCTGCCATGCCTTTTTTGTCTTTCAGTGCCCTTGAGTAGATACCAAACTAACAAAGCCAAAGTAACCTTGTATTTTTCATAGCATATTTTTCCTCATTCTCATATGAAAAAAAGTCTCTGTTCTGTTGAAAGTTATAAGGGGGATTCTTTTAAGCTGTATCAAAATGTGGAAATTCTTTGGGTAAGAATCAAAGTCATTATGTTTATGAAGTTAATCACTTTAAGTCACTGAATTTGAAGAGTAAATAGCATTAGATCAAAATTGCATGACAGTAGACTGGGAGTTCTTCCAGGAGGGGGACGTTGTCTATCCATCCCTGTACCCCAAGAAGGTATTATTACTAGTTTGCACATCTATCCCCATCATGGGCTGTAACTTCTGCGAGGCTACAGTCAATTTCTTTCATTTCTGTTTTTTCAGAGCAGAGTGTCTGTTATGAAGTACTCTTTTAATAACTGTTTGTTGAATGATCAAATCAGTTGTTTTCATACATTTTACACTTTTTTTAATAAAAGAAAGAATGCAGTTAATATCACTGCATATTGTTCTCCATGACTTTGTAGTTGCACATGCCATAAGTATGCATTTGAAAGAGGTAAATTAAGTGAAATAAAGTCAGACTGGGGTGTGCCCAGTGGTCAAAGAATTTGTGTAACTCTTTTATTGATGTAATATTTCAATTTACTAAACACGTGTTATTTAAATTATCAAAATATTAGCATTTGCTTTACAGAAGCATTGGGGTTGAAGGGAGAAATAATTCCCCACCATGTGATTAGGTTTTGGGCCAGCTGAGAAAGTTTCCCAGTGGTTGGCAGGATTAATAATCAAAGGCCCAAGACATAACTACTGGAGGGCCCATTCGCTGCCCCCATCCTCACCAGGCTAAACTTGAAGCAACAATAGTTAGCAACAGCTACTTTCTAAAACGGCTGCTTTTAGAATGCGTGTGTAGGCAAAAATGGTAAGAAACGTGCTGTTCCACAAACAAAAATAGCAATAAGTCACTTACTGAAAAATGATTATTCTAGTTTTATGTTTTGTCTTTGTTTTGTTTAAGGACAAAAAGAATTACATACTCTTCGCCCATTAAGCATTATTCCACAGAGATTGAAAAGAGTGCTTTGACAAACTAGAATTTCAGAAGTCTGCTAAAACCAGATCAGACCCTTAGCAGCTAAACCCATCAAAGAAAATTCACTGAATTTTCGCTTTATATCGAGTTGTTATGTTGTTTTGTTCTGTAAATGGAAAAGGTAAATATGAAGTGTCACACGTCAACAGTTCACATAAAATGCTGACTTTAGGGCCACATATGAGCCCCCTTCTCTTTTAGCCTGTTGCTTCCTTAACAATTATGTTTTTTTCATTGTGCATCTCTAAAGCCAGCAAAATGCTTTCACTTATATCAGTCATTTGATTCTTTCTGTGCCCTTGAGATATGGGTATTATGTGAGCAAATTAAGTAAACTGAGGCTCAGAAAGTTTAAGAGGTTGAAGTCTAATTCAAATTGAGACCTATGACTAGAAGTCTGAAGTTTTTGTAATCATTTTACTTTTTCCTTAAGGCACCTCTTTTTTTTTTTATTCATGTTTCAGAAAATAGTATTTTTTAAATTATATAAACCCATGAATCTGTGTTCAGACTCTGATTTTAATCAATCCTAAAAGAAAATCCTCCTTCTTATAATCAGAATGTTAATAAAACTTATAACAAACATATGGCCTGACTTGAAAATGACCACCTGTCAAAATGAGCTCCAAAATTTAGTGTGGTAGAACACACATCCAGTAAAAATCTCACCTATTGTTTTTAAAGTAAATGTTCAACATTTTCATTTCTGCTTCCACCTGTAACAACAAATTTCCTCCTGAAAAAAAAAAAAAATGCATTGCCACTGCACACAATCAAGTTAAACTATTTAACTATTAAGAAGCCCCATACTATATACTGGTTGACGATAGTGTACACTGAAGTAAGCAAAACAATGTTTTGTAGTAAACATTAGCTTCATAAAGTCCCTAAGACACTTAATTAATGAAAACCAAACATGGATAAAACCAATTTACCCTGATTTACAGACTCCCTTCATCTGGAAACAGCTGCTTAATGTTCTTCTTAAAAATACAGCTTGCTGCTTTCAGTATTAACAAGCTATTATTGTGAGTTATGTCTTTCTTTCAGTATACAGAGAAGTTTATAAAATGCAAGTTTAATGTTGTTTTAACATATACTGCAAGGGTTTTTCTGAACACTGACAGTGTTGATGAAAGTCATCTCTCTTTCACTGTCATAAATTTAACTTTTCACCTCTTGGTTGCCTTATTTCATAGTGTCAGAAAAACTCCTGCTTTTCAAAAAATGTGTCCAATGGTAGAAACATAAACTGGTAGCATGAATGAGGACCTGCCAATCACCAGCTTCCATGTTCACACCTGGGCTCACTTTTTTTTTGATCTAACCTCATACAAGTGTAGCACTAACTCCAGAAAGCCTTTGAGGGTGAGACAGCTGTCAGGTGGGTGAAGGAATTCATACTTATTGAGACTTATCTGGGAAACTGGAATTAGCCACACACAGAAATACACACACACACACACACACAAACAGACTCACTCACTTAATTTAGGGAGTTCTCTTGTTTGAACATTCTAAATATTTCCTTTTGTTCCACTGTATTTTTATTGAGGCTCTGCATTTTTAACTTTCTAAAGCCAATATTTTTAGCTAATATTCATTTGCTGCCCTCAATTACAAATAAATAAAACAATACTGCAACTAAAGAAGAGATGTTAGTAGTTAATACGTGAAAGAATATGCTTTGTTTATAACCTGCTGACAAATCTCAACATTTCAACAAATGTTGAAACAAATTTCAAATACTGAACAAATTTCAAATTTCTTGGATAAAGAAATTTGTTTAAAGTGGAAATTAATAACCATCTCCATTATCCTCTTTTTTATTTCCTCTTTCTCTACAAAATTCCTGAAATGAGGTTATTCTATTCTTTTCCATTAATCTTTACACTTTATTTGATATGAAGTATGTCAAATTAAAGCTTCTTAGACTATAGCTATGAAACTATGATAAGGGATATTCGTTGGAACATGCTATCATAGTTTGTGTTCAAATCAAGTGTTTCTAAAAACATGACAAAGCATTCAAAGATGCTTAATTTTAAAAAATAATTTTTAAAATCCATGGTTGTTTTCTCCTTGGAAATGAAACAACCATAAAACTCTGGTAAATATTTTAAAATAAATGTATACAGAGAATATATTTAATTTTTTAATCTTGCATTTATATATATTTGATTTTAAAGTGATTGTCAATAGCAAACAAAAACACTTTTTAAAAGTTCTATTTGGTATGAGTTTAATCTTAGATCATTATTTAAGATAGCTTCTTACTGTACCTTAAAAAAATGAAGATATCAAAGAAGTTGTCAAATTGTGTCAAGAATGGGACAATTGAAGCGTCAGAAGTTGGTAAATCCGTCAAAGTTCTTCATTTACTACTTGGTAATGGGTATAAGTGTTCATATGCTTTTAAAACAAATGCTCTAGCTCTACAACTTTAATGTCTGTTTTATGCTTTTTCCAGCCACAGAGATTTTATCCATGATGTCCTCACATTTGTTTTCCTGGGTAAATCCTGCTCTTCTTGCCTATCTGAGCCCTTAGGAATTCTTCATGGAAGCTTTGTCTCCCCTTCCCAACTCAGGCACCTTTCTCTCCACTATAGGCTTTCTTAGCAGCTGGCACCTCTGATTCTTAACATTTGTTTATGCTTTTTTTTTTTTTTTTATGATTGTAACTTAACCATGGTTTAGTCATTATTAGACCACTCCAACTCTCCACCTGGACTCCATCTTCTCACCTCAGCTCATGAGGGCAGGGACTGACTCTATTTTCATTGTGCATTTTATCCCCAGAGCTCAGCAGAATTTCTGGTACCTACTGAGTAGGTACCCGAAACGTGTTTTGAGTGAGTGACGACTGTTAGGGAATAGACACAGGATGAGAATGGAAATCCCTGACAAAGGGCATATTACATATAAAGCCACATAAAAGGGAATTGTTGGATGCAGAAAAAGGGTAAGCCGAGGAGACATAAAGCTAGAGATATCGGCGGATCTGGCCTTTGAGAGGCCTTGTGCTCATCCAAGGAATCTTAACTAATTAGGTAGGTATCGTAGATACTGTGAGGTATTCTAAACAGGAGAGAGAGTTCTTCCAGTCTTCATTTTGGAAATATTCTTGGGAGCAAGCTGAACTCTGACAGGATAGGAGTTATTAGAAGGGAAGCAGAGAGATTAGCAAAATGTCACAACATAACTAAGATGAGGACAGAATAGGGACAGATGAAAAGAGGACAAATTCATTGTGATGTCCAAAATACCTTCCTTGGTTTCATATGCCCTTCACTACGTGTTTTAGGTTGATCGCCAGCCCCAGTTTATCCAAGGCTACCGAGTGATGTACCGTCAGACGTCAGGTCTGCAGGCCACATCTTCATGGCAGAATGTAGATGCCAAAGTCCCGACTGAACGAAGTGCTGTCTTAGTCAACCTGAAAAAGGGAGTGACTTATGAAATTAAAGTACGGCCATATTTCAATGAGTTCCAAGGAATGGATAGTGAATCTAAAACGGTTCGTACTACTGAAGAAGGTCAGTATTCAGATTTCGAATGTAAATCAAACATATCATGATGAAACTAATTTCTGTTACAGTGCCTAGTTATTATCTTCCTTAGAAGAATGGAAAGATATCATCTGAAAGTAAATTGAGAAAGTGTCATTTTCTCCTTTTATTCTGAGAAGTCTGTAGACTCTGACAAGCAGAAAAAAAGGACACTAATGTAATTTGAATGTTTCTTAAGTAACCATTTGCACCAAATCTTATGTTTTTCAGTTCACTTGAATTGGATTATT
Organism: Rhinopithecus roxellana; assembly: GCF_007565055.1. NCBI lineage: Eukaryota > Metazoa > Chordata > Mammalia > Primates > Cercopithecidae > Rhinopithecus > Rhinopithecus roxellana. The sequence goes on from NC_044549.1 coordinate 1,952,814, forward strand.
AAATATTCCCCTATATTTTGTGTAGATATAGTTCATTTGGAATTTTGAGAAATGGAAATTTGAGAACACAGGCTGTTCATTGTGACTACTCTTTTTGTTATAGTTAATTGTGACACTGTCTTTTATTAGCCACTTTCTCTTGTGGGCAGTTCCCTCTTTCTCCCCATTTTGGACCTTTTCTTACCCAAAGGTATGTTAAAGTCAATCTATGATGAACATGAGCTTACTGTAGGTTTTCACCAGTTCATTTAGTAGTATCTCTTTCACTAAACAAGAGGCTTATGATAAATGTTGTCATCAAAGTTAAAAAAAAAAAGGAGATGCCAAATGAAATAAATCCCTCCACTCTGCTTTTGTATTAATTTTGTGCTCACAACTCTTGTAAAAAGCCCTTTCTCTAAACATATTTAGAAGCCTTAAGAAAATGTCTATAGGTTGCCCATGTTAACATCTATATGCTTGACCAAGGAGCTCTTAAATCACACATTTCTTATACAACACAGCAAGAATGTCATCTTCCCATTGTTTTGCAGTGTGATACACTGGCAGGGGCAAAAATGCATATTTAAGAAGGAATTATTAATCTATTTTTAGGATATGTTGAAAAGTTACCAGTGATTATAATAGTATCTTTTCTCCTTGCTAACATGTTTAAAAATAATAATCTTTATCATCATATCTTTATTCATCATTAAATTTCACTCTGTGTTGCAAATTGGTCGTATTAATAAGTGGAGCAGGTAACCTTAACACAGAATGCTCTGTTTGAAGCCTGTTTCCAAAATCAATTTCACTGCAGTTAGACTTTTCCTCTGGATTAGACATTTGGCGCTGTTGGGTATACATTCATCTCCAATTTCTGTGGCTGTGTGATGGTAACAAATGGAACTCAGCCGGGCTATGTCCGGGAACCATGAGTGGCGATCTGGGTTCTTTCACATCTGTAGAAAGAAGCTGAGTCCTGGAATAATTGACCTGTCAGGAAGCAGGCACAGTGTTCTTGCCAAGACAGCAGCAAGGTGAATGAGAAACCCATTCTGAAAGTCTTATTTTTCAATGCGGTCTACTTAATAACTACAAGGCTCGTAGACAAGTGGTTGGATTTATGTCATCGTGCCATATTTTGGAGCAATATTGTCACAAAGAGAAATAGAAAACAGTATTGTGTTTACATGTTTCTGTGTGTGTCCTATATCTCGATGCAAATATGGCTATACTTAAGTGAAATATATCATGACATATTTACAAAACATGGGATATCTGCTGTCAGGCTTTTAAAATACATTTTAGGATATTTAGGATAGTTTCAAAAAACTAAACAGCATAAAGCTATGCAAGCATTGATTATTCTATATAAGAAAGCCATTAATACCACAAAATTATTTGGTATTTTAAACTGTCAAGAAGTATGTTATGTAATACTATAATTTTAACTACTCCTACCTTTGGTTTTAATTCAGAGACTCACTGAGAATAGATGAATTTTTCCACAAAGTTATTACTTCTTAGTTCTCAGACACTTTAAATGAGAGATGCGGCAGTCTAAAATCAGGAAGAGCTTCCCTTTTGCCTTTTCTCAGGATGGTTGTAATTAGTTATAGGAGAAACTATAAAGGCAGAGAATTATTGTAGGAAATCAAAATCTTCCCATTTCACATTTGACCCAGCATGAACTGTGTTCATTTTATCATCAGAGTCCCTTCCCATCCATATAAAAGAAGTTTTCAATCTTAACTTACAGGTCAATTGATAGCAGTCAATTATTTTTCCCAGTATGGGAAGAAAAGGAAGTTTTTTCTGGTTGATGACATTTATAGTTATGTTTCTGTTTTTATTTAGTAAGCACAAACTAAAAGCATACCAAAAAAGCTGTCAATAATGCCACCGTTCAGAAATAACACATGATAAATACTGGAATAGATCCTCTCAGAATAATTCTGGTTAGAAGAAGTTGTGGTTGTTTTTAGAAAGACAGCCTATTAGAGTAGAGTTCTAAAATCAGACATACACAGGCTCAGATTCTGACTTGCTGTTTGACTTTCCTAAGTCTCTTATAGTAACCTTCTGTTTCCTAATCTGTAAAACCGAGATAACAGTTGTTTCTACCTCCTGAGGTTAATGCAAGAGTTAAATCTGACACTTAGCTCTTTGCGGGGTGTATAGAAAACGTGTATTAGAATGTTAGCTGTTAAATTTATTATTGAGAGCATATTACAAAAGCTGTTGCATTTGCTTTAAATCTAGATATTGTATTTAAAGAATATTTCTCAAAAAAAACTGTCACTGTTGAACAGCATGTGCAATCAGAACTCCTGGAAGCCAGAGCCTCCTGCATCTGGTCTTTCTATTCATTTTCTGGAAGTAGCACTGACGCGCACCAAGGCTTACAGTTTGCATTTATTCTAATTACTTCCTCTACAGCCCCTAGTGCCCCTCCACAGTCTGTCACTGTACTGACCGTTGGAAGCTACAATAGCACAAGTATTAGTGTTTCCTGGGATCCTCCTCCTCCAGATCACCAGAATGGAATTCTCCAAGAATACAAGGTAGGACCGGGGTGAAGAAGGACAGCCCTCATATAAAGGTTCCCAGAGAAATCTCAGTGTCTCACGAATGAGGAACATCTCTAAAGGTTCTCTTATTCAGTTTAAGTGTGAAGTTTTTATTTATATTTCTGTGTGACAGATAATGAGACAAATGCATAGGTATTAGAACCTGAGTTCCAGGTCACAGATCACACAAATCCGGCTGAACAATTAAACCACACCAGTGAAATGGTTTTCTGTATGGTGTGATTCTACAACCTCAAGGATTCAAAGAGGTGGGGCAGAGGGTAGGTAGTGAAGCCCAGAAAATTGGTTTGATCTTTGTTATTGGAATTCTGCATAAGAGGCTGTAAGGCACCTGTTTTTTAAACCACATTCTCAGAAAAATAGAGGCTTCGGGGTTAAAGAGGTAGAGTGGGTTGTGGGCAGCACCAACCCTCACTCCAGATGCTACTTTTGTCTGTTGACTGAGGTTGTGTAGAATATTTCACCTGAAAAAAAGCCACTGAAATGACACATTTTGCAAAATACTGACTTACAGAAAAAACAGTTGATTGTCTCATTTTTCACCTGATGAATTTTTGGCTGTTTAGAAACAATGTATATCTATTGTGTCACTGCCATCATTTGGTGTTTGGTGTAGTAAGTATGTCTAAGTTTTCAAAATAAGATTCTGTTTGTGTTGTGATTAGGCCGCATGTGAATGAAAAACCCCTCATTAATCTTTGTAAAATTCAAAACTATAATTTATTAATAAATGATCTGTTAGTATCATCTATTAATGAATATTTCTAGATTTCTGAAAATAGCATATTCTATACATCTAATACAATACAAAACTAGACACCCTTTCCACCTAAAAAATTCAGAGTTGGTATTTAATATTAAGCTGAATAATTTTACTAAAAAGTTTGCAGATTAAATTTTATTTCTAAGAAAACATTAATTTTTACATCGAATTTTATTAAGATCAACTTGCTAAAGCAAATGAATGGACTAAATGTATAAAGATTTATTTTAAAATGATTTATATCATGTTATAAGACACATGCTTAAGAAACATAAGAATAAATGCTTTTACAATACAATAATTATATAGATTCTAAGATTTTATAAGCATTAGGACATTGTTTTAATAGAATAATAAATTATCTCCTCCGTGTGAGTTTGGGTGTGTGTGTGTTTTAATGAGGTTAGGAATTTAGTTTTGTACCATTTGGCACTAAATATCCTAAATTTCCATGTAGTTAAATATTGTTACTTTTTTTTTTACAACATGATGAATTTGTTTTTTCATAAGTTGTATACGTTCTCACTCTCTAGAGACTTGTCATATTTTGGTTTCAAAGTGCATATGTAGGTAAGAGCTAAATATTCCTTCACTAAGAACACAGATATAATATATCAATAAAAGAAACACATGATTCACAAGAATTATTTTCTACTGAAAAAATTTGGGAACTTACCTGCTCCAAAACAAATCATATGTTTTCCTGCCTATGTGTCTACATGTAGATTTTAAAATATTATATAATATGAATTCAAATGTGGATACACAATGGATTTCTTTTCATAACACATTTTATAGGAACAATTTCCACATCCCAGAAGATGCCTTAAAATTTCATTCCTACTTGAAATAAAAGCCTAACTTCCTTAACATCAATGTCTGAAGAATTGCCACCACTTTGTTCTCATGAATGTGTATGTGTGTGTAGATATGTGTTGATCAATATTAGATTTATTGCTGTCAACGTAAATATTGGCTTTAATTTCATTTTAGTCAATACCTATAACTTAGGTCAATTAATCTTGTTAACTACTTCTGTGCAAGTTAATATTTTCTTAAATGAAATATAAATTACTTAGATGTCTACCTATATACCTTAGATATTGCAACTTATAATCACCATATTTTTGTGGATTATATGCATAATGAATCTTGATAAATAAAGCAGAGGAAATTATGTGTTTTAATCCATACGAAAATGCCATTTGCAACCAAAACCACATACCAGGGGTGTTAAAGAAAGCACTGTGCTTTCTAAATTACTCATTATGAGCTTTCAGTGCTGAGAATAAGATATAAATGAACGTGGCATAGTTACAGCTTCCCTCATTGTCCTTCTTTTCATACAGGTGCACGTGCACACAAACACACTTACATACACACTTAGAAATAAACTGCAGAGGTTGGGCTTTAGAAGATGTCATTTACAAAGCTTCTGTAAGCCTAGAAGATAGATAGGTTACAATGACAAAATATTTAATCGGTTATAGTAGTCTTGTTACCAGAAACGATAATATTATGTCTCTGTGTTACTCACTTTCCATTTCTGTAGATCTGGTGTCTAGGAAATGAGACACGATTCCATATCAACAAAACTGTGGATGCAGCCATTCGGTCTGTAATAATTGGTGGATTATTCCCAGGTATTCAATACCGGGTAGAGGTTGCAGCTAGTACCAGTGCAGGGGTTGGAGTGAAAAGTGAGCCACAGCCAATAATAATCGGTGAGTATCAAACGATGTGGTCTGTGCTTTAGAATCAGTCAACTGACAAGGTGGATGATGATTTTGCATCAACATTGTAATAGTGAATATGCACTTAAGAATGTTAGGGTACCTATATCACGTTGACAAATGGGTTAACTGACTAGGGTTTCTTACAAAAATACTTGGTGCAATTGATCAAGCTCTTAAAAGTCCCAGAACCTTTTTTAAATGCAGTATTTAAGAGTTTAAATGCTGAAAGGTAGTTTAAAAATTATTTTTAATCAACTGTCTCATTAGCAATTTTGATGCCATTGAAATATAATAAAAATGAGATAGTTACTGAGGAGAGAGCATCATGTTTAAAATCTATATGCTTCCTCTTAGCCAGAGAAATGTCAAAAATTAACAAGAAACAGTCCAGAAGAAACTTTATAATCTAAATATACCATCCCAAAGAAGAAATCATATTAAATCTAATATCATCATTGCATGAAAATTTTCCCTATTATCATAGATTATGTTTGCCTGTTCTTGAGATGTATATAAATGGAATCATACAGAATGTGATTTTTTTTTAATCTGGTTTCTTTCACTAAGGATAATGTTTTTGAGATTCATCCACGTATGTATTATTGAGTTCACATGTTTTATTGCTGAGCAGTATTCAATCGTATGAATATGCCATATTTTGTTTATCTGCTTTTCACCTGAGAGAATGAATATTATTGTGTAAATGTTTGTGTCCTTTTGGAGAAATATTTAGGAGTCTAATTTCTGGGTAAAAGACTTGTCTTGTTTGGCTTTATAAGAAACTGCTAAACAATATTCAAGTTGTGTAATTTCATACTCCCACCAGCAAGGAAAATGACTTCCAGTCGCTCTACACTGTCACCAACATTTGAGGTCTCCAGTTTTTGTGGTTTTAGCCATTCTAGCTGGGATAACCTGTGATGTTGGCTTGAATTTTCTTTTATGACTAATAATGTCGAGAAACTTTACATGTGCTTATTGGCCATCCACATAGTTTCTTCTGTGAATTGACCACATATTTGCCTTTCAAAAATTGGATGGGTCTCTTGTTACTGATTAGTAAGAGTTATTGACACATTCTGGATACAAGTTCTTTTCCATGTATTTGTGTTACAAATATTTTTTCCCAGTCCATGACTTCCCTATTCATTTTCTTAATAATATCATTTGATGAACAAAAGTATTACATTTTAATGAAGTACAATTTATCATTTTTTCTTTGATATTTGGTGCCTCCTAAGAAATTGTGGCTTACTTCTAGACACTGAGGATATTTTCCTCTAGAAGCTTTGTAATTGTAGCTTTTATGCGGAAGTCTATAATTCATCCGAGGGTAACTGCAATGTGGTTAAAGGAATGAGGCTTATTTATTTCCATATTGTGTACTCATCATTTATTAAAAAGACTTTCCTTTCCACCAGTTAATCATATATACATGGATGCATTCCTGAATTCCCTATGGGATTCAATTTGATTATATGTCTATCCATATGCCAAACCACACTGTCTTGGTTACTGTAGTTCATAGTAAGCCTTGAAATCAGATAATGTGAATACTCCATCATTTTCTTCTGCAAAATTATTTTGTTTATTATAGGTCTTCTGCTTTTCCATATACTTTTCAAATCAGCTTGTTGAAATCTCTAAAACTTGTGTTGGAATGGTGAGTGAAAGTGCAGTGAATAAATCCATCAAAATGCATAGAGTAAATATTTTAATAATGACTCTCTTTCCGGGAATGTGATATATGTTTCCATTATTTAAGTGTTCTTTACTTTGGTCCAATATTTTACACTTTTTAGTGTGTCAACACATTTCTTGAGCATTTGATTTTGTGTGTGTGTGTGTTTTGTTTTGTTGTTATTTTTGAGAAAATGTTTCTTTCTCTCATCTAGGCTGGAGTGCTTGAGCGCAGTTGGCTCACTGCAGCCTCCATCTCCCAGGTTCAAGTCCTCCTCCCACCTCAACCTCCTGAGCAGCTGGGGCTACAGGCATGCACCACCGCTTCTGGCTAATTTTTGTATTTTTAGTAGGGACAGGGTTTTGCTATTGTGACCAGGCTGGTCTTAAACTCCTGACCTCAAGCAATCCGCCTGCCTTGGCCTCCCAAAGTGCTGGGATTACAGGCATGAGGTCCTGCCACTTCACCTGGCCTATTTGATGTTTTTGACACTATTATAAATGGATTTTTAAAATTTATTTTTCCAATTGTTTTGTATTACACATAAATTTAATTTCTATATGGCCTTTGTGCTTTGTGACCTTACTACCTCACTTACTCATTTTAGTAGTTGTGAAATGTTTTTAAGTGTTTTCAGATAATCATGTTTTCTCTCTCTTCTTGTTTGTGTTAATGTGATGAATTCTATTGAATGACCCTTAAAGGTAAATCAACCTTGTAATCTTGGAATAAATCACAACTGGTCATGATATATTATCCATTTCATAGATGTGCTGAATTTATTAATATTTGGTGTCTCACGCCTGTAATCCTAGCCCTTTGAAGGGCGGAGGCTGGCTGATTACCTGAGCTCAGGAGTTGGAGACCAGCTGGGCAACATGGTGAAACACCATCTCTACTAAATACAAAAGAAATTAGCTGGGTGTGGCCATAGGCACCTCTAGTCCCAGCTACTTGGGAGGCTGAGGCAGGAAAAGTGTGTGAACTCAGGAGGCAGAGGTTGCAGTGAGCACACTCCAGCACTCCAGCGTGGGTAACTGAAGGAGATTCCGTCCCTAGGGAAAAAAATAAAAAAAAATTCAGTCCCCTCAGCTTCCATGAGTGCTTCAGACTTTTCAACTCAGAGATGTCATTCAACAATGTTTGGGTTACCCTTGGCTGCATCATAGTTATCTGGAGGTACAAAGCTGTGAAAATATTAAAGTTGTCCCTGTTTCTTTCCTTTCTGTCTGAGACCACAGTCCTCTCCTTTTCTTTCACATATTTTGCCTTGTCTTCTACTTGTTCATGATGGGAGTGCATATCCCAATACCTGTTACTTCTTCATGAAGAAATGGAAGTGTCAAAGGAACTGGTCATTTCATATGTTACACTTTCCTGTTCTGTAATTTCTATTTGCTTCCTTTTTTCTTTTCATTTCCCTCTGATGTTGTCCATGGAATCATTTGTTATGACCATATGAACTCCATACACCTATTGTGATAGCTGCTTAAAGTTCTTTTCTCCTTGTCTCAGCATCCATCTTATCTCATCGTCTACTTCTATTGATTATCTTTTCAGCTGACCTTGGGTTAGTTGTTTATTTACTTTCACATGCCTGGTAATTTTTTACTATATTGAACATTGCAGATGAAATAAAATTTTGTGATCTTACGAAGAGTGTTTGTGTTCTGGCAGGCACATACATTACTGTCTGGTCACCTTTAACCGGTGATATCTTAGTTTTTACACTGGTTAGTATAAGACTTCTTGTTGCCCTTATTCTCAAGGCAATACTTCAGTAAGATATTTACTTTCAAGGCATGACCCTCTCCTGGGCTTCCAGTGAGAAGCCTTATATTTTTATCTGGTCTTCCTAATATGGTGAAATTCAAAATTAAGCATGATTTTGCAGTGAACATGAGCTAAAACCTCTGCTTTCACCAGATCCTTACAATCTTCTGTTTGCGTGCACTGTTTAGGGTTCACCCTTGGATGTAAGGGGAGAGTATACACAAATGTGGGAGCCTCACTCTCCACTGTCTCCCTCTTTCACATGGTTCTCCCCTCAACTTTTAGTCCCTCTGGCCTCCCTGAACTTCACCCAGAGACACCTCATATCAATAAGATTGAGTTGATTCAGCTGAGGTACTAGCTGCCTTACACTGTATGGATTGTGGCGCTCTCTAAGGGAAACAAAGCCTTGTCACTACAGATTTCCTCTAGTAAAGTGCCCTTCGTTCAATAAATGCACCCCTTCAGTTTTCCCTGCTTTTATTTGTTTGGCAGTGCCTTTAATAAAATATATATATATATATATATTCCATGTGAGATCTCGCCAGTTCATGAGTCCAGAGGCCAGAAAGTTCTAAAGTTCTGAGTCGCCAACCAGGGTCACTTAGCACCTTGCCACAGAGGCTGCTGGTGAGTGTAGAGGCTGCTTCTGTGTGTGGTTTAGGCAAACTGGAAACGAGACGTTGACATGCTGCCCCTCCAGCGGTCTGCATGCTCCACTGCACATGCCGTTGACTCTCAGAGTCTAAGACTTCAGGGCAGGGACCTTTGTCCAGCCTGCCCGGTAGAGGGAGTCTGCCTCTCCCACCAGGCCCTGGGATCCCATTTAGAAATGGCGTTAACTTCAGAAGGCACTTTTTTTTTTTTTTTTTTTTTGAGACGGAGTCTTGCTCTGTCGCCCGGACTGGAGTGCAGTGGCCGGATCTCAGCTCCCTGCAAGCTCCGCCCCCCGGGTTCCCGCCATTCTCCTGCCTCAGCCTCCCGAGTAGCTGGGACCACAGGCGCCGCCACCTCGCCCAGCTAGTTTTTGTATTTTTAGTAGAGACGGGGTTTCACCGTGTTAGCCAGGATGGTCTCGATCTCCTGACCTCGTGATCCGCCCGTCTCGGCCTCCCAAAGTGCTGGGATTACAGGCTTGAGCCACCGCGCCCGGCCCAGAAGGTACTTTTTAACTGCTCAACTTTTGACTATTTTAAATAGTTTGCTGAAAACTCCTCATAACACTTGCTACTACATATCACGTTTTAATTGCTTGTACAGTTAACCTTTAATTTTATTTAGTAAAGTATATCAAAGTAGGACTTTTTTGAATTGTAAATATGTGTTTTTTTTTTTTTTTTTTTTTTTTTTTGAGACGGAGTCTGGCTCTGTCGCCCAGGCTGGAGTGCAGTGGCCGGATCTCAGCTCACTGCAAGCTCCGCCTCCCGGGTTCCCGCCATTCTCCTGCCTCAGCCTCCCGAGTAGCTGGGACCACAGGCGCCGCCACCACGCCCGGCTAATTTTTTTTTTTGTATTTTTAGTAGAGACGGGGTTTCACTGTGTTAGCCAGGATGGTCTCGATCTCCTGACCTCGTGATCCACCCGTCTCGGCCTCCCAGAGTGCTGGGATTACAGGCTTGAGCCACCGCGCCCGGCCAATATGTGGTTTTATTAAATAAAAGTCAACATAAAATTGTTAAACAAATTCCTATAGTTTACATATTTTTAAAGTGTTTGTCCAGTGTTTGATATCAGCCATTCCCATCTTTTTCTATTTTCTAAAATGATGTGTATAAAGCAGACTGCCAGCTTCTAGATAATTCTTTCTATTACAAATATGTATTGTATATGGACAGATTTAACATTCAGTCATAGTGTTAAAATTTTTTAGATTCTCTGGGTATTCTTTCTTTTATATATTAAAAGTATTGTAGAGAAAAAGTTAAAGTATTAACTTTTCTTTAAATTGGCTTCTTTCTTAATTAGTCATTCAGACTGAATTAATTCCTTAACCTGAGGGAAACCTGCAATCTTGTTCTTCTGAGATTTTCTAAAATAAATTGGAATAAGAAAGAAATACAGGTACACCCAAAAGGATTTAACATATGTGTGTGTGTATATGTGTGTGCATTCATTTATAGTATTTAGAAATAAGCTCTTATTTTTTCACTTAAAAAGCTATATATATGCGTGTGTGTGTGTGTATATATATATATATATACTGTATACTGGCATATATATGCCACAGAGACAGTACAAAATATCTATGTCTGTATCTATATCTTTATGAAATGGATTGGCTGAATATAATTATTCTAAGTGAAAGATAAGTAAGATTGTCAAATAACTGTCAAATAACTTATTTTCCTTTCATAGTTTTTTTTTTTTCTTATCTTTAGTAATAATACCATTTTTTAAATTATACTTTATGTTCTAGGGTACATGTGCACAACGTGCAGGTTTGTTACATATGTATACATGTGTCATGTTGGTGCGCTACACCCATTAACTCATCATTTACATTAGGTATATCTCCTAATGCTATCCCTCCCTCCTCCCCCAACCCTATGACAGGCCCCAGTGTGTGATGTTCCCCTTCCTGTGTCCAAGTGTTCTCATTGTTCAGTTCCCACCTATGAGTGAGAACATGCGGTGTTTGGTTTTCTGTTCTTGCGATAGTTTGCTGAGAATGATGGTTTCCAGCTGCATCCATGTCCCTACAAAGGACATGAACTCATCCTTTTTTATGGCTGCATAGTATTCCATAGTGTATATGTGCCACATTTTCTTAATCCAGTCTGTCACTGATGGACATTTGGGTTGATTCCAAGTCTTTGCTATTGTGAATAGTGCTGCAGTAAACATACGTGTGCATGTGTCTTTATAGCAGCATGATTTATAATCCTTTGGGTATATACCCAGTAATGGGATTGCTGGGTCAAATGGTATTTCTAGTTCTAGATCCTTGAGGAATCGCCACACTGTCTTCCACAATGGTTGGACTAGTTTACAGTCCACCAACAGAGTAAAAGTGTTCCTATTTCTCCACATCCTCTCCAGCACCTGTTGTTTCCTGACTTTTTAATGATTGCCATTCTGACTGGTGTGAGATGGTGTCTCATTGTGGTTTTGATTTTCATTTCTCTGATGGCGAGTGATGATGAGCATTTTTTCATGTGTCTGTTGGCTGCATAAATGTCTTTTGAGAATTGTCTGTTCATATCCTTTGCCCACTTTTTGATGGAGTAGTTTGTTTTTTTCTTGTAAATTTGTTTAAGTTCTTTGTAGATTCTGGATATTAACCCTTTGTCAGATGGGTAGATTGCAAAAATGTTCTCCCATTCTGTAGGTTGCCTGTTCACTCTGATGGTAGTTTCTTTTGCTGTGCAGAAGCTCTTTAGTTTAATTAGATCCCATTTGTCAATTTTGGCTTTTGTTGCCATTGCTTTTCATGTTTTAGACATGAAGTCTTTGCTCGTGCCTATGTCCTGAATGGTATTGCCTAGGTTTTCTTCTAGGGTTTTTATGGTTTTAGGTCTAACATTGAAGTCTCTAATCCATCTTGAATTAATTTTTGTATAAGGTGTAAGGAAGGCATCCAGTTTCAGCTTTCTACTTACGGCTAGTCAGTTTTCCCAGCACCATTTATTAAATAGGGAATCCTTTCCCCATTTCTTGTTTTTGTCAGGTTTGTCAAAGATCAGATGGCTGTAGATGTGTGGTATTATTCCTGAGGGCTCTGTTCTGTTCCGTTGGTCTCTATCTCTGTTTTGGTACCAGTACCGTGCTGTAAATACCATTCTCAAGTAAAGCTTTCTTGATTCTTTTCCTTCCTAGTGACTATCTGCCAGATATTTAGGGGATTTACTTCCTTGTAGGGAAGTAAAAAATTACAAGCACACAGTATAACTAAGCTCCTGTCATGACTATCACAGTCATACTCTGAACTGGGCTGTAACTTAACATAATAAAGTTAATGATTATTTTAAATCAAATAGAAAATTTCACTTTATTTTCCTATCATTCATAAAAGTCTGAGTCTTCAGATGGGTAATGAGTACCTTTTAATTTGCTATTTAGCGTTTCGTACAAGTGTTTTCAGATTTTTCTATGAGATAAAAGTAATCTAGAAAGTAATATTTCTATCTTTTATTCAAATAGTTAAAATATGCTACACTAAAAATGTAATTATAAAATAGAACTATAGAAATTCTATTTTTTGTGTACACACACACACACACATCACAATTCAACCTAGAAAAGGCTATTTGTTCTGGAGAGATTGATTTCTTTTTAATATCTACACTTGTACTGAGAAGCCTTCTGATTGTTTCCGTAATTACTCCTGCGCATCTACCTTAACATCTTGTCTGATGCCCTTATCTACACAACTGTTATTCCTTAGTTGAAAAGTGATTTAGTGATGGCTAATCTTCTTTTCTGTTTCAATGTACACTTTCCCATTGTCTATTCAGAACTGGAAATGGCACTTGAAGTGACTCAAACTGTACCACATTTCCCCTTTGTTTTAATTAAATCATGTATTGGCACTTGATGTAATTTATGGTTGAGAATTTTAGATTTGTACTATGCCAGACCATGTAGTGTTTCACCTATTCCTTCTCAGTTTAGCATTCCCTCCAGAAAGTTCCATTAAGGGACCATTAATTAAAACATTGTAAACATGTGAAACACCGCCTTATACTGGCTTAACATTGGTATTGTTCTTTTCTGTGCAGTTTCCTATGATAAGATGACTTTTACATCAAAGTGTCCATAATTCTGTATCACTGCATTTACAGACACAAAAATGAAATCAAATACATTCAGATATATATCCATTAAGACGTGTGTCATATAACCAATTTACATCGACTTAAGAATTTTAGTTATTTTGCTTAATAATATAGTTATTGCTTCTCTAATCATTTGGCTTTTCACGCTTACATTACATAGTTGGTTATAATATGTGGAACAGCTGCAAACTTTCACAGTAATAGGTACAATCAAATCTGATGTGTCTAATTAGTTTTTAGTCCAACAAATTAGTTTTGTTCTTCATTACTCTCCAATGGGAAGAAGACATTATATTTCATTATATTTTTTGTCTGCAAGAACAATGGAGTGTTACAGGTCACACACATCCCTTGTCTATGCTCTAATTAGTCCAACTGACAACATTGTTTCAAAAATACCAGCAGCATAAAAAATAGCAATACACCTTGAGTAACATAAATATTGCACCTTACTAAATATGATATATTGTGGACTGTTTACAGAAATGAAGGCCAAATTTTCTTTTCTCTGTTCAATAAGGTATTTGTTTTCTTTCTGATAATTCCTAATAGTTAAGGAAATCACCAGATAGGTGTATGTCTTATATGGAAAATGTGAGCTCATTTTAAATACAGTTTTGACCATGTTTACATGTATAATAATTAAAGGCAGACATAGTGGGCAAATGAGCCAGATTTACTACATAAGTGACGTTGGTATTTAAATCTGAAATTTAATCAAAAGACCTTTCAGGAATGGATTATGTGTAAGGAAATGCTAACAGCTATGATTTTTTTAAGAAGCCTGTATTTTGAAAAGATTAACAAAATAAAATTTTATTTCTAATTCACAGCTCAGACCAATATGGATCAGCAGAATGGGAAATGGAGTTTCTACTCCATATCATTATTCAGGGGTTTTGGGTCTTTCAAACCATATCTCTGCCATTTCTTAGAAGCTTAACATCCTCCAACAGATCCCCGGTTTCTGTCCAACCAATGAGGAAATAGAGCTTCAAGTCAAGGCAGTGTTAGGGATCAGGCCTGGATGTGCACATTTTGTTCCTAGTTACCACTGGCTAATGCTCAGTTACTTTTTTGAACTCTACTGCAAAAGATGCTAGGAAATGTAGGCTAATTTTCTGCCTTGGAAGAAAGGAGGAGCAGTGAGGTAAACAAGTGAATTGAGATTTGCAGGATTCTCAAATCTAGATAATTTATCACTCATGTCACTGAGGTTGACTGAGAAGTCCTTAAAGCAGCCCTTAAACTTACATGGGTCATAATTTTGAGTCAAAAACTACTGTCTTCATATTAGCCTCCACTTCAATCCTCCCAAAATATATGAAGTAGACAATACTGGTGCCAAACAGTTGACAGGGGCTCTAGAAGATTAAGTGCGCTATATAAGCTTACTGCTGACTTGGCTAGTAAGTGGCAGAGTTGTTTCATCAAAATCATGACTTCGGCCGGGCGCGGTGGCTCACGCCTGTAATCCCAGCACTTTGGGAGGCCGAGACGGGCGGATCACGAGGTCAGGAGATCGAGACCATCCTGGTTAACACGGTGAAACCCCGTCTCTACTAAAAAATACAAAAAACTAGCCGGGCGACGTGGTGGGCGCCTGTAGTCCCAGCTACCCGGGAGGCTGAGGCAGGAGAATGGCGTAAACCCGGGAGGCAGAGCTTGCAGTGAGCTGAGATCCGGCCACTGCACTCCAGCCTGGGCGACAGAGCGGGACTCCGTCTCAAAAAAAAAAAAAAAAAAAAAATCATGACTTCAAAGACTATGATCTTTTTAATATATTACAGTGCTATAACTAAAACAGGGAAAATCCCACACATTCCTTTGATGTCATATGCTGAAATGTGCCATTTATATTTTGCTTGCCACTTACCTTTTAAAAGTCTTTGATTAGTCACTAATTAGGCATCATATTGACATTAGAAATCACTTAATTCCCAGTGTCTACATTTCTTAATCTGCTAAATAAGCCCATAAATCTTATGATTCCGCAAGTTTAAGACCGATTTAAAATGTAGACTGAGATTTTCTTAATTATCTGAGAGGTCTAAATTTTCCAAACATGACTAGTTCTAGAATAATCTGAGTCCAGATTTAAATGTATTTCTCAGTAATGGAGACCTCAAAGTTAATTTTTAAGTTGTTCTTTAAATTTGGCTTTCAAATGGATTTTCAAATTAGTTTCAGATAGTTTAAGGGAATATATGAGTTTCATCTTTTCATATTTTAATTATGCATGCTGATCTCTGTGAAGGCTGTTTATGTAATTGTCATTGTTTTGTATAGTAGTTTTAATACTCTCCAGAAAATTAAAGGATATTTGCTCAAAATAAGCTCTTTGGTAGAATATTAAGGTTAACATTAAGTTACATGTTCTTGTGAATTACAAACATTTGAATATGGACAGTGCCTCAGCAGAAAGGCAATTTCCAAGCACCCCATGTTAAAGTTGTCATTGCTGTCTTAAAAATGAAAACTATATTTAAAAACACTATGTAATTCAAGATAAGTTATTAATTCAACTCCTAGTACTATTTTTATAATTTATAAGGTGATAAATCAATATTTGGTTGTGAATCCATCCATAGCAAACCACAACACAAGAGGTCAGTGTTCTTAATCACATTTTCAAACTCATGATTGAATTCTTCTTTTGAAAATTATCAACTATGCTTATCAATACTTGTTATAGGCTCAAAACAAAACAAGTATTTCCTGCCTTCAAATAATTTTTCTTCATTTTTGATGCACCATGTTTGTATTCCTGTGCTTATTTTTGTTTGAATATATACTAATACTATTGTTTTTCCGCAGGGAGACGCAATGAAGTTGTCATTACTGAAAACAATAACAGCATAACTGAGCAAATCACTGACGTGGTGAAGCAACCAGCCTTTATTGCTGGTATTGGTGGTGCCTGCTGGGTAATTTTGATGGGTTTTAGCATATGGTTGTATTGGAGAAGAAAGAAGAGGAAGGGACTCAGTAATTATGCTGGTAAGTGACTATTTCCAGCTAAGAAAATCTCTTAATCTGTAGGAATGTAATGAAATGAATGGAAAGATTAGAAAGGAATAACAAATGAGTGATTTTGGCTTATTTTAGAAACCTGCACTGTAAAATGCAATTACACTCAACATGCTTTAATGCATTGCTCTTGACTATATCACTTTATAACCATGAGGCAAAATCATTCTGCTTGTAGCTCCAGTGAAGCATAACAAGAGCACAGACTGATAAAAATGCTTAACTGTTTTTCTCAACTAGTTCTTTGAAATCATAAACTCACACACACACACACGGACACACACACACACACACACAGACACACACACACAATGTGTTACATACTATGAAGCCATGTTTGAGAAGTGGATTTATGCATGAGCATTACTTAAATGTTCAGGAAAGAAGAACATTTTGAAATATAGCTTTGAGTGTGTCAGGATGCAGATTACAATCGGAAATGTCCCTCGTGAAAAATACCGGCAAGCAAAAACCTCACCAGAATTGATAAGACTGATGAGGCATGAATTAAGTGATTTCCTGTTCACTTCAATAGACTCTGATTACAATGCAAACAAGCAGTATTTTAAAAGAAAAGGAAAATGAAGGAAAAGGAAAGAAGCTGAAGCAGAACAATAAAAAGAAGACCCTAGATGGTCTGCATGTTCACAACAATGTTTTCTCCTTAGAATCCAGGACAGAGTTTCCAGGGTGTCTTATATCGTGGCCTTCAAAATATCTCCATGGTAGAGAGAGAAGAGAGAGGAGACACAAAATTGTAAAGTCAGTGATTGACAGAATTAACTCAATACTGAAGAGATGTTCAATTACAATTTTAAGTGCAGTTTATTTTAAATATTTTCAACAACAATAAGAAATATCTCACATTTCACACTTTCTAGAATCACAAGGGACCAATTTTAATTGGACATGATTTTACAAATATGTAAGAAGTTATTGAGACATTGCATTCAATCTTCTATTTCTAATATTAACTTTGGTAGGAAGCATAAATGTCTTAGTAACGGATTTTGACAGAGGCGTCCTTGGTTATTAAGCTTTTAAGATGCTGTGGCTTGTAGGCTCCTAAACTGCTGAGAATGTGGAAATAGTGCAAAATGCTGAATATAACACTGACTTGGTTGCCTCGCTTGTTATTTGATGCATTTATATGTTTATGATCATTTGATTATAGCATTGTAGCTTGTGTCTATATCTTATGAAGATAATATGTATTAGTTACTTGATAGAATACATTTCCAGGACTAGAGAAAGTAGTACAGCATATCCATTGACAAGAGGCTTCCATGTGTGGTGACGTGCCATCATCCTGCCATTCTCATTTCTCATTGGTTGCTGCCTCTCTGCTTCCTCATAATTTGTCACCCAAGTGCTGTATCACTTCAACAGTGAGGGATTCTTTGCAGAAAGGGGTGCTAGGCAGTAACTGCTGAGTGTCAAAGTCTGGAAAATTAATGATACTTTAATGTGCCTTCTTGTTATGCAGTCCAGTTCTCTGCCTTCATCGCTGAAGGTATTGCCCATCAACCTTTCTGTTTAATCAGCCACCATGTGATATTACATCTCTGGGATACACTTGTATAAATCATACGAAATATAAGGAGGAACTGATTTAATTCATGGACTATTTGGTGTTTATCCCTTTGCTTGACGTTAGCAATGATAATAAAAAATTGACTATGCTGGTCAGTTCAGTGCAAAGTTCTAATATATTCACATTTGGAGTGTTGCATTTTTATCCTCCGTATTTCTTCATTCACTCACTCCTTAGAAATAAAATATCTCTCATAGGTATTAAGTTTATACTGTTAGTACAATTACACCAGAGAGACTTTTCTTCTTTTTTTTAACAGCAATTCTTTGCACAACCTATGCACTTAATTTGAAAATAGATGTTGATCATTGAGCTTGACAAGAATAGTACATTTCCTATCACAATTTTTTTATTGTTATTGATACTCATCTGCTTGTAGAAGAACTGCTAACTCAGAAGGTGCTATGCCCTCCAGGTATTTTGGAATAAGGCCAAGCCAGAGAGAAGCCTTTCAGAAGTTTTATACTTAACTGATAGATGGCTGACTCTGAAGATAACAGATTTTATGAAGCTCAGTAAATACAAACAATTTAATGTGAGTGAACAAATTATGTGAAATGCTAAACACTTCACATATAGATCTTAAAATTGTCAGTGAAATATAAATTATTGGACAAAACCATCCAAGGCACTTAAAAGATTTGATGGATTTTTTATACTCTGATTATCTGGGCTGAGTTAGTGCTTATTAAAAAAGGATTAATCTACATTCATATGTGAGAAATAGCTTATTGGGAAAGGGAGTGAGGCTTGGCTGCAACAGTAAAGTTTCCATTTGGAGTAGGAAAATGTGACCTACTAAAGACAGGCACTCTGAAAGCTTCCTCACTCAAAATGTCAATTTACCACAGTTATGTTTTCTCCTCTTCTACCCCAGTTGTAGCAGGCATGAGGTTAGGATTAATTCTGTGAGGTCATATTAGAGTTATTTTTTGGATGCTATAACCTTGCAAAATCTCTTTACCTTATATGTGTTGCAGAAATTGCAAGAAATTCAAAATGTTTTCAAAAACATTTTAGATTGTGGTGTCTGCAGAACTTTTTGGAAACCTAAGCACTATTCAGTTAGTATAAGCTAAAATATTCCGTATGTAACTCCTTGAAAGTTCTTAGTTTTTGGATAGTAGCAGAGACTTCTGATTGAGAGTCACAGTTATTCCGTATGTATCTCTAATAAGCACAAAGTTACTACTCTGTGATTATCAACATTGCGATGAGAACAAGATTGTCTGACCACACCCAACCCTTCTTACAGCTTCAAGGCAAACACTTCTTCAAAATGAGAACCAACTCAAAATAGCTTTCAGTTTGATGTGGCGTTTCATTTGTATGTTCGTCTTTCTGCACACACACAAAACACTGGTCAAAATGCCAGATATGATTTCCCTTTGAGGAGTTCTCATTGTTCATAGTTATTTGTAATCTGCCCTAAACCTCATGATCTAAGAGAAGTTAGTTACTTTTGATCTATTTTTCAAAATAGAACCAATCTAAAAGTTTTGCAGCATAAAGTAAAAAATGAAACTTGAAAAAGTGTTCCCTTTTTTTCTCTTCTTTAAAAACACAGGCCGGGCGCGGTGGCTCAAGCCTGTAATCCCAGCACTTTGGGAGGCCGAGACGGGCGGATCACGAGGTCAGGAGATCGAGACCATCCTGGCTAACACAGTGAAACCCCGTCTCTACTAAAAATACAAAAAAAAACTAGCCGGGCGAGGTGGCGGGCGCCTGTAGTCCCAGCTACTCGGGAGGCTGAGGCGGGAGAATGGCGCAAACCCGGGAGGCGGAGCTTGCAGTGAGCTGAGATCGGGCCACTGCACTCCAGTCCGGGCGACAGAGCGAGACTCCGCCTCAAAAAAAAAAAAAAAAAAAAAAAAAAAAAAAAAAAAAAAAAAACACAACTAAACAACCCATTAAGAGAAGGGTTTTTAAAAAAAATTCTGACAGAAATAATACAAAATGGAAATTTAGATTTTGTACTAAATTATATGTGAACCTTTTTAAGGTCATCAAATACTTACATAATGTAGTGTGAAGTTTTGCCTTGTGTCGTTAATATGCAGAGATACAGAGATAAATGTCTTTACAGAATATTTTGACACCCTATTGGCAGTCTAGAATCATTTGAAAACCATATATTAATGGTGATGGGAACAGAAACAGAAAATAGATTGTCCCAAATGCTTAATATGAAATATTTTTAAATTTAAATTATTTTGCTCACGGCATTTAATTTTCAATTGCCAGATATCGGCCATATATACTATAGTGTTCATACGCTAACAAGTTTGCAAATTAACTTTAATGTATTATGTGTATATATATCTTTTTTTTTTTTTCCTGAGACAGAGTCTCACTCTGTCGCCCAGGCTGGAGTGCACTGGCATGATCTCAGCTCACTGCAACCTCTGCCCCCAGAGTTCAAGCAATTCTCCTACCTCAGCCTCCCGAATAGCTGGGATTACAGGCACTTGCCACCGTGCCCGGCTAATTTTTGTATTCTTAGTAGAGACGGGGTTTCACTGTCTTTGCTTGGCTGGTCTTGAACTCCTGACCTCGTGATCCAACCCCTTGGGCCTCCCAAAGTGCTGGGATTACAAACGTGAGCCACCGCGCCCGGCCTCATGATATATTTTTTATAAGGTTTTCAGTGTTCTATTATAATACTTTAAACTTTACATGTCCTGAAGAATTTGCCACTGGTTCATATATTAAGTTAAGTACAACTCAGTGTTTGTACCTCTGCGTCTGGTGTCCTCCTTTCCTCTAATATTATGTCTTGCTCTGGCAGTAACAGAAAGTTTGAATGGGACAAAAGAGCATCTAAATTAGGGAAAACAATTTAGCTTCTCACATATCTCTTAAACAGCACATTCTGAGGTGTAGCCCATGAGCATCTGCTTATTTGCATATTCACAATAATATTCACACCATTATCTTAACTCTCTTTCAACAGACTAAAACAATCACTTGATAGTCCATTAAGAAAAAACCACAAACTAGAAAGTCACATCAGATGGAAGGCTAATTAGCTATACTGTTTTCACATTGCGTGTGTACTAATCAGGCATTTATTTAATATCTCCAGTGCTCAATTTTTTGCATTAATTATTTCAGATTAATTCTTTTTTGTTAAAAGCAGTTATTAAAGGGGCACAATGTGGGACAGATGCACTGCTGATTCCTGATTCCGCGCACTTCAGTGAGCCTTCCGCATTTGAATTCTTTCATCTTCGAGCATGTGCCTATAGCCAGTGCTGAGCAGATGCAAAGGTTATGTCAGGATTGTTTTGCAATGCATTTGAGATATTACAAGTAAAACTGATAAGGCAGTATATTTCAGGTACCAATAAGAAGTTCCTGAGAGCCCTGATACGCTTTACTGTCCCATGAAGACTCTTGGAGTTTATAATTATATTACCTGGTTCTGATATCATAAGAGATAATATTAGTAGATAACCTTAAAGGAGGGACTTCATTTGGAAATTTGTAAAATTTAAAGAGTCATCATCATATCTAATAGCCCAAACTTGAGAACAGAGGAGTTATGGAGAGTTATTCAAACTAAGAAGTATTCACTATGTGTATATATTAAGTGGCAATATATCTTCTATTTACTTACAAATATGAATCAACTAATTAAATTTCATTTATTTTCCCCTGTACTTACCACATTAAAAAAAATCATAGTAAATATAATCAATGCCTTCCAAAGATAGGGTTTACCTGGTGCACAGCAGTGAAAATGGTATTTTTTTTCCTTCATCCTCAGTGATTGGTTTAGCCAATCCACGTTAATTTTGGTCAGAATTGCAGGTTCATTGCACTTTTGCAAGCTGTACACTTCTAAACACCACATTTCTTTTTAAAAATAATTTTCTAGTTTGCCGTAATGTAATGACAAAATTTGATCCAAACTAATGTGAAGCTATTTGTAGACTTTATCCTACTAATAATGGATGTTCACATTCCACCGCAGTAAAACTAAATAACTTTGAATACAGTTTACTGTTTTAGAACCTCTTTGTAACATGCAAAGTATATTACCTTTCTCAATTCTGAATCATTTTGGAGTCCAAATACCTTTGGCTGCAGAGGTTTGGACAATGGATGACAGACCTGAACTGATAATAACATTCTTTGACCAGTCGTTAAAATCCACTTTCATGTTGTTGGCTTTGTAGACTTGAAACTATTGACTGGAGAGAGTGGATTCACTGGATTTACTGGCTGTGGCTCTGGTGGATGCTTACTGGTGTTGCTAATAAGTTCCATAGTTATATGGAGGATTCAACTTTTCTGATCACTACATACAATTAGGAATATATTCAGTATCAATTATTTGAAAAATTCATTTTTGTGAGCATGGTATTCTCTATTAATTATAGTTCATGTCTGTTGTAATTATCACTGTTTATGAGGGTCACAAAAGGATTTGTGATGGTGAAAAATCTGTAGTCAGTAAGTATTTGTTTTTCTTGTTTCATTGGAAGGACATAACACGTTGGAACTTCCCTGCTTCAATTTCTATTATGAGTGTTTTGCCTTATGCCTTCTAATTAGGACACCTTTGCTTTAAAATTAAAAATCTTGATTTGATAAATTCACAATAATGTTACAATGATCTTGCAATGTCACTATATGTACTAATTGTAACAGGTTTGACATTTAAATATGAATTGGTTCTTTAACTTAACCTTGGATTTGGCTTAAAGAATTTTGAAATGTCCTATTAAAATTGGGGCAAATGATAGTTTTGCCTTGGGCCAAACCACTGTTACTCTCTGTACAATTATGTTAATTATATTTTGTTAAAATTCCCAGAGGCCGCAGCTCTAAACTAAGGGCCAATTGGTAGTTGTTATTCATTGTAATTAATATTGACTACTTGTGCGTGCACGTCTTCCTTTTTTTCTTTTTTTATAGTTACGTTTCAAAGAGGAGATGGAGGACTAATGACCAATGGAAGGTATGCTAAGGAGATTGATTCATTCGTATTTTTTTTTAATCAGGACTGGGAAACACTATAGTAAGAGGCTATTATTGTAATAAATGATCATTTAAAAGTCTGAGAATTCTGGGAGGAATTAAATGGCTTAGCACAAAGTTTAATGATCTATCTGTTGTGCACTTTAGAGGAATCAGGTCCAGATGTTTCATATCTCCCAGATGCCCCTGAAGAAATTAGTAGTAAATATCACATGGAATGTGTTCATTTGTTAGCAGGGTGTTTATTGCATTAATTAGACATTAGCAAATGAAGTTGCTGTTGTTTAAGACTCCTTATTGGCTCTCACTAAATTGCTGTGAGTGAACAATTACACATAATCGATCACAAAGTAAATGATTCATGGATGATGAATAGGCTATAGATTGATAGGACTGGATTCCACAACTTTGGATACTCAATTGAAATTGATAAAAGCTGATAACAAACTCATATATCCTCATCTATTTTCCCTTTGCCAATATGGAGATTGTAATTAGGCACTGGTAATAACTTCCAATCTCCCATGTAATCAATATTTTAGCAAAAAGAGATTAAGTCTAATGAGAGCTTGTGGATGTAGCAAGAAAGCAGTCGGGTCTTCTTATTGCAGTTTCCATAGAAACATATGTTTCTCTTAGGGATTGTACCAGAAGGGGTCTATCAAAAGAAAAGTGTAATGATTATAGATGTTCTATTTCTGTGTAAATATGCTAGTAATCTGGAAAGGAATCAGAATCCCATCTTTTATATTAAAGAAGGGAGTTCTTTATTAAATATGATGTAAAGGAAATTTTCCTCGTAGACTAGACTCACATGCTGGCTCAGATCACAGTGTATCTTTTATTACCTTAAAAAAAAACACCCTTACTATGCCCTTGATATTTTGCAGTTTAGAACTTGGAAATGTGCTATTGATGGAGAGTATAAATACTGTTCATTAATTTCGCTAAGTTCCTCGTTCCTCGCCTCCAGATCAAGCGTGAAGGGTCGTAACAAGGGTTACAGCCTAGAGGGGACAGATATATAAGGGAGCTGCAGGAATTGAGGAAGGAATAGCCCAAAGTTTTAGAAATGGCTGACATAGAGAAGTCACTTTGAGCAGTTGTTCCCTTGAGGTGCCAATTTATCATCAAACCTTGTTTTGGAATCCTAGTATGTTACTGATTCCTACCAGTTTCAGGGCAGACACCTGAATTTGTTTGGACATGGACAGAATCCCGGGCAAGGACTCCCTGTGTCCACTGTTAATCTATGTATAGCCTTAATGAATTGCTGGCGTTATTTAATTCTAGGGAGTCTACATATATTAATTTGAAGTCAATTAATATCTTCAATTTCTTAACCCTTTATATTGCATGAGATGGGTGTCAAAATCTTGCATTGAGCTCCATGTATTGATTTCCTTGTCATCTCTGTTTTAGCCGTCCAGGTCTTCTAAATGCTGGTGATCCCAGCTATCCATGGCTTGCTGATTCTTGGCCAGCCACAAGCTTGCCAGTAAATAATAGTAATAGTGGCCCAAATGATATTGGAAATTTTGGCCGTGGAGGTAAGTTGTGTTTTATAAATACTATTATTTGAGTTCTCTCTCTTTTTTTGGCCTTCCTGGATTTTTTTTAAAGAGACATATCAGAGAATATTTACTCTCATAATTAAAGTTAATGAAACATATGCACCAACAGTGCTGTACATTTGCTAAATATTTTAATGTAAAACTATTTTGTCTTTATTACCTTGAATAAAACCAAACTTTTAAGGAAGCTATTACTAACCAAGATGATAAATATTTATAATATATTTGTTTGCAGGATTACTAGTACAAGATTACTGAACTCAGAAATCTATTTTGCTAACTAGGGCTTATGGTTTTGGACTAGAGGTTTCCCTTCTCTTTCTCATTTAACATGTATTTATTGAGCATCTCCTGTGTACTTGGCGCTATGGTAGACCGCAGAATCTAATATTGATATAAAAAAGATGGTCCTTGCCCTCATATAATATGTCATGTAAGAAATAGACAATTAAGTCAATATAACATGTTGAGAGAGAACTTTTCTGTAGTTCCACAATTAATAACTGGTATCCAAAAAAAAAGACAAAAAAGTACGAGGTAGATGACATGCTAAAGCCTTCAAAATGTGGTGCCAAAGTCCTCTCCCTGTGGGTTTGTAAGGAGACAGAAGTAACCTACTGCAAAAAACTACCACCTTCCCCTGCCTTCACCTTTTCATCCAGTCAATACGAGAGAGCTTTGTTTAGAGAATGATGAGAGGAGTAGGGAGCTCTCTGATCTCAGTGTGGCTTGGCAGGTTCATGTGAGTTTTCCATTGGTGGAAGATTATACAGACATTAAATATACTTCAACTGCCTTTCCAGAACCCCACATGGGATGTCTACCAAGTGGGAGTAAGAAAGCTCCATGAACAGAGTATTATTTAAGTTGATACCTGAAGCAAGCTTAAAAATGAGTCAAAAGTATGAAAAAAAAAAAGTGTGTAGAAAAGAAATTGCTCTATTTTAAGTTCCAGAAATAAAAGAGACATTGACCTACTTGAGAAATGCAGGAATTTCCTAATGACTTGAGTATAAAGTACGAGGAAGCAGAAATGGTAAGAAACATAGAAGGATAGCTAACAAAGGACCTTTTAAGTCACATACAGAGTTTAGGCTTCGTTCAGAGGGTTATCAGAAGCCGTTGATGGATTTTTAACAGGAGAATGCTGGGCTCCAAGTACTGTTTTAAGTCATCCAGCCTGCTGCTGGATGAAGAATGGAGTAACAGTAGAAAATTAGAGTGATTAATTAGAATAGTGCTGTGATCCAAGCAAAGCTGTATGAATTCGCTGTAAGATTTCAGGACTTTTAGAATTAATGAAGGAGGCTCAGGGCTCTGTTAAATTTTTCTGAGTCCATTATAAGCCTCGATGGGTTGATTTCATATGCATAAGTATATAACCAGATTGACTGAGAAGAATATTCATAGCATTTTCTCTTTAAGAATGGATTACCACTATGTTTGACTATATTTAAAATTGCATTTCAAATAATGAAGCTACTAATTATTGCATAACTCTGCATTCTGTCAGTACCAACTATGAGAAGGGGAATATATATATATATATATATTTAGCACAAAGCTTGGCATACCATCAATGACCAGGCATGAGTGGAGTGAGAGAATGGAAAGTAAGTTACATGACTCCTCAGCTTCCTCTTCCATTTCTGTAAGCCAACACACCCCACTTAGGACTCTCATTTGCCCAGAGACTCTGGCAGTGGCCTCCTCCCCTAAGTGACCTGACTGTGAGCACCTGTAGGCTATCACTTTGCCGTGGGTAGTTTCTGTGCCTGAGCACCTGCTCATCAGGAAACAAAAATGTCCCTCCCCTGCTATGTAAACTGATTTTGTCAAAAGGAATTCTGTTCCCACAGCTTCTATCAGTCAAGGAATAACTGCCTCTTTGACCTCTTGTATTCTTATTGAAATAATATGACATGCTACTGTTTTATCAAGAAGTAAATGCTTACAGATGGAGAAAATGAATTTTCAGTTTCCACAGGCTACCTTGACATCTAAAATGTCTCAGTCAAATTTAACAAAAAGGTACACTTGGAGATTTGCAAGGTTTTTCTTCCATTTTCACAATGTGAAATATCTCAGATGAACAGCAAGGCCAAGACAACATTTCTGTAGGGTTGACTGTATCCCTTATCCATGTGATAGTCATTTTAAGCATTTACTATGTGCCAGAAATACTGTTAAAATTTTTTTGTATATTTTAATTCATTTTACTTGCATACTAATGTATGAAATAGATAATCATATTTCCATGTTAAGGCACAATAAACTAAGATTTCTGAAGACAAATAATTTGAGATCTGGTTGTAGAAAACTCTGCTTTCTGTTGTAAAGGTGGATTCACATGTATGACTATATAACCATATTCACTTGGAAGAATAAGGATGGATACTGACATTTTCCCTTTAAGAATAAAATGACAATAAATGTTTGAATGTAATAAAAATAGTCCTTAGAATAATAAAGTTACTAATTATAGCATAAATCCACATTTTATCAAAGCAAACCATCAAAAATTTATTTAATCATTCAAGTCAGCAAGTGCTTACTCTCTTCAAAACACTGGGTGAGCAATTATGAAAATGCAGACATAAATCCCATATGCTCCTGTCTTCAAGTGACTTTATGATGCAGTGAAGGAGACAGTCATTCATACAGATAATTATATAAAACAAAAGGAAATAAATGTGAGTACAAGTATAACCAAGGTGCTGAAAAACTACAGAATGAATTACCAATTCCAAGTGGAGGAAGGCTTTCTATAACTTATCGGTTTCAAACACAAGTGTTAACAAGCCCTAGTCAGACAGTCTAAAACATTAAGGATTGGTAGGTGGGGACTGCGATCAATGGAAATGGAAAAAAGAACTGCTAAAGATGGCATCACCTATTTCGGTCTAGGCTTTTGGGAGAAAGGCCGGCCCAGAGTTCCAAATCATCTGATATTATAGGACTCTCCTTAACATCCAAATATTCATGTGCAATAGTCCAATATTTCGATGTTAGAATATAATTCAGTTTATTTTTTGAAAATGTAGGGATGATCAAATCATATTTGAAGACAATGTGCAGCCTAAAAATCAATACAGAAGCACTTAGACTTAAAGGCTGACTATAATTTTATCTAGCAGGGAGAGGAGAGCTTCAATTTCCAGAGCCATAGCATTAGTTGTATAGCAATATTATGTAGGATTAGATTCTTGGACCACTTTTCTTCATTGTTTAACATTTGAGCACACAGTCATTTGAAAAGCTTGCCATTGAAATGGCTTGCAATCCACATCTAAAGCTTTGGAGAACTTTAAATTCAAAGTGTGTGAAATTGGAGCCCACGTTGGGGAATCATGTATATTCACTTAATATTCATCAGTGAAGGACATGGTGGAAGCGGCAGAAACGAAAGTCTGAAAAACCACCCAGAGTGAAGGATATATTTTCACCAATTTGGATATACTACATCTTAAAAGGTTTTGAGAAATAAAAATAATATTAACACTTGAGAATGCAGTATGCTTAACATCAAATTTTGTAATTAGTACATAGCTCAAAGAAAGAAAGGCAAGAAAGTAGTTGTGAAGTTCTGAAATTCAAAAATAATGTTACTTGCTCATACAACCTGGTGAAATATTATAAGTTTAAATATGTTTAACAATTTCCCTGATATACATTTAAGATACTTACTTCAATATCTTAAGTATATATCCACTCAATTATAAAACAAGTTCCAAACTTCAAAACCTTCATAAAGATTTAAGTTATGCAGTGTACAAAATACAGTCTACATTTCTTTCTACAGTTGCTAAAGAAGACAGTTTTTAGCTTGGGTGAAATTCAAAAGCAAAAGTAATATTTCTATAAGAATTGTTATTTCAGGTACTATTG
Organism: Rhinopithecus roxellana; assembly: GCF_007565055.1. Lineage (NCBI taxonomy): Eukaryota > Metazoa > Chordata > Mammalia > Primates > Cercopithecidae > Rhinopithecus > Rhinopithecus roxellana. The sequence goes on from NC_044549.1 coordinate 1,981,187, forward strand.
AGTGTCAGCTAATCTAAAAGTTTTAAGATAGCTGAACATGTCCTCTAATGAAAGAATGAAGTGATTTCATGACCTCAAGTCCCATGAAATGAAGCTTTCAGAAGATAGGTTATTTTAAAATGTACTATATAATAATTAGATTCATTTTAACTATACATGATTAAAAATAGTGTTATTTAGTGATTTCTATTTTAGATTCACTCGGTATCTTTCTTCCAAAAAGGGGAAATAGGAGCTCAGGAGAGAGGCGGAGGTTCTGAATTATAAAGCATCATGTAGAAATAATTCAGCATACCAGGATGAAAAATGGACTAATTGATATTCAGTGTTGTTCCTGAAGTTTAATTTTACTCTAGCTGTGTTACAACATGAAACAGTCATTCTCTGGTTCGGAGCTGATAGCATAAATTAAAGTCACCGATCACAGAGAATGGGCTTTCTATAGTTAAATTCTGCCATATTGTGCAAATGACTTATACATGAAAATTTTCCTTTGTTATTCAAGAAAAAAGAATGCATTCTCCATTTCTGGAGCAATGAAATTACACCAATAAGTGGCAAGTTATAACTTCAAAAAATGTGCTTGATAGTCAGTGGGGTATAATTTTGGAAATGTTAGCATATATTCAGCAGTTGTCGTCCACGTCTCTTGGGATAAAGAGACGTTTTTCATCTGTGGGTTGTGGATTCACTATCATTGCTACTGTAAAGTGCTAACACTTTCCTTGGCTCTAAAACAGAGTGAACAACTGAAAGCATTTTTCAGTAGTGAAGTATGCCAACCGTCTCATTCATGGTTAAAGAAAATGGGGGGAAGGGTGTTTTAAGCAGTGAGACGTGAAGGGCGAGCAGTAGGCCTGCCTGTCACTGAGGCTGATAGCTTGGCGATGGTTGTACATCATCTACCCTTCAGTGGCTCATGAAGCCCATCTCAGCTGAAATGCAAACGTGCAGTGTGACACACTTATTTTTCATCTTCAATCCTGATTGTTTGGGCTTCCGGTGCCTCATTACATTGTTTCATTTCCCTATGTTCACCGCACCACAGATGTGCTGCCACCAGTTCCAGGCCAAGGGGATAAAACAGCAACAATGCTCTCAGATGGAGCCATTTACAGCAGCATTGACTTCACCACCAAAACCACCTACAACAGTTCCAGCCAGATAACACAGGCCACCCCATACGCCACGACACAGATCTTGCATTCCAACAGCATACATGAATTGGCTGTCGATCTGCCTGATCCACAGTGGAAAAGCTCAATTCAGCAAAAAACAGATCTGATGGGATTCGGTTATTCTCTACCTGATCAGAACAAAGGTAACAACGGTGAGTCAGGTTTTTGTTTCCTGAGGAGTTATTTTCATAGCATTTGTGCATGAGATAGAAATTAGTATTTGTTGTTCGACTTAGTGATTCATTACCAGGTTTACCACCTAAACTAAAAAAAGATATCGGCATGTTTCCAGTAACTTGAATAATTCCTACCACCACCACCACCGCCACCACCACCTCCACCACCACCTCCACCACCACCACCACCGCCACCTCCACCACACACGAATGCCAATCGGTTTCATCTTTTAGCTCTTTTTCAACATAATGATCAACAATCCATCTCTACTTTCATTAGGACAGGGTAGACAAAACATTCCTCCACTCTCCCACATCTGCTTCTGAGTTGCTAACTGCATGTTCTGCATGGGCTTGTGCTGTGAACTAATCACATGATGCCACTGTGACCTCTGCCCTTTAACCCTTAGCCTTACTTTACATTCCTGACTACCGATTGGCTGAGGGATTGTCTAATAGAATGCCACACAACCAGTCTCAGGATTTCAGCACCACCAGCTCTCACAACAGCTCAGAAAGGAGTGGCAGTCTCTCAGGTTGGTCTCATCACCGTAAGGAGAAATATTTGTTTGTCACCAGCATATGACCTGTGTTCCTAACAACCATGAAGATATACTGAATCACAGCTCACTGTCAGGCATTTATCTGTCAAATGGCAACAGTTTATGCTAATGAAATCATGCCTTGGTGGGATAAAAGGGAAGAGAAAAATCACTGTCCCCTTTTATATACTGACTCTATGAGGATATATGTAAAGAAAAATTATGCCATTCTACTAAATACGATTCATTAAAGAACAGAGTAAAGAGAATTTTGTGATAAAAAGATCATACATGAAAATCAATTCCATGTTATAAATACCAAAAGATGAATTCAACTAAAATGAAAATGATTTTGGAGTGCTTCAGAATATTAGTATATCAGTGATGTGACCTCCTATTTTTGGACACGATTTCAAAATACCATATAATAGGATTTGTTATCTATTGAATGGTATTCTACTGCACTGTACAAGAAAGTTAATAGGGGAAATTAATATTTAATTTCCAAAAAATCATACAATCTTTGATATTGATAATTCTTTTATGGTATACATTTTAATATGTATTTGAGATATATCAGATGAACTGACAATCTATAATGTCGGTATCACATAGCACAAATAGAAAGAAACACCTTTACTGGACAAAAAGATATACCTATTGCAATGACTTATGCGTGAAATTTTCCTGGCCCAAAGATCCTTACCTGTAAAATGAGGAGGTTGTAGTAGACACACTCTAACTTTCAACCATGACATCTACATTGTATGGCTGATGACTTTGTGCATTTCTAATTTATTCCATGACCCCACTTGTCGAATTTGTTCGAATTAACTGTATGCTATTTGTTTGTACTGAGCTTTTGTTTTATTTTTTTAATTACAGGTTATTTGTAAAAGACTAGAGTGTATTATGGCATGTCACAGGCTACCAGGCATCAAAGCCATAAAGAGTTAAACTTTCCACATCATTAGGGGTAACATTTTCTAAATCACTTTTCCTCAGGAGATGGAACCCTTTCAGTCTGAACATGTGAATGCTCCCTCTTCCCTTCAAAATGGGTCATTTGCTCTTCTTGCCTGTTGGTAGAATTAGCTATATGATAGAATCCAGAACATTTTAAACATCTGTTATGAATTTAAACGGGTTTAATAATACAGGAGAACTTTTGTAATGACCTTATGTGTCATTTAGACTGCCATTTCTTCATAATAAGTCTCACAAGTGTTCTGAATAATTAAAAAGTAATTTATCCTGGGCTTCCTTTTTATTTCATTAAAGATATGCAAAGTCACATGCAGTATGTAAAAATAAATCTATATACTATAATCCATGGATTACATAAGACTTTTAAAAATCTTTCTTTCTTTAAGTATTCTATATGTGTTGATTGCTACCACCAAGTTGTAAAAGTTGTCTTTTGAGTGATTGTAAGCAGAACACAATTCACAATAGTGCTTAGTGCTTTTTCAAATCCATTAATCTCCTGAGTGACATTTACATATATCTATGAATTATATTAACTACTTCATCTACATTTGAATACAAAATTACTTAAATCGATCATAGAAAGCGTTCTTTAGTAGGTGAGAGTGAAGTGATTATTCTCTTTTTAGTTTAGCTCAATTGAGTTTAATATTAGGGTTTTGTCTTATGCTTATAATCACAGGTGTGTTTCCTAAGACTTAAATTTAAGATCAAACCACCCTGTGGAGAGCTAGTCATATGGTATTATAAGATTTTCCTAATTTGTGCATAGCAATGTAAGCAATTTAAAATAATCACAGTGATAAAAGTGGACATTTCTGAATTATTTGAGTGAGTGTGTCACCCTCTTTGAAACACTTAATATTTATTCAATACATAAGTTCTGAGCACTTCCATTAAAAATCTAACCATTAAAAATATAAAATCACCAGCCTGGGCAACATGGTGAAACCCCATCTCTTAAAAAAAATACAAAAATTAGTCAAGCATGATGGCACTTGACTGTATTCCTAGGTACTTGAGAGGCTGGGGTAGAAGGATGCTTGAGCCTGAGAGGTTGAGGCTGCAGTGGATGTGATTGCACTACTGCACTCCACCTGGGTGACACAGTGAGACCCCGTCTCAAGGAAAAAAAGTATATATATACATATATATTAATATATACACAAATTAAAGAATTTATATATGTAAGTCATTAAAATACACTCCCTTAAAAGATAATATAGGCAATTCCCACCTTAAAATGATTGAAGGTTCTTTGTTTGCAAGTAACAGCAACAGACTGTGGCTTACTTCACTCAAGGTTCAGATCTCAGAGAATGTAAGTGGATTTGGTTCTGTCGTATGCTCTCCACCATGCTGTGAACCTACCACTGCTCACGGCTAAAAGAAGTCAGGTGTGTTGATTTGTAATCCTACATGCACTGCCCTTAATGAGAGAGCAGAAAGTTCCTCAAAAGAAGAGAAAGTGATTGGTGGATAGAAAGCCCTCACACGTCTTCTGTGAATCGCCCCTGTTTCCAAAATACATTTTTAAATATGTTTGGAAGAGTAGGTAATGAATGGCTTTCTTGAACTTTGGACAATGACTTCAGCAGAATTCAGGGCTCTAGAAGTAGTAATTTCCAGTAAAGAAAGCTGCTGCACTCTGAAATCTGATTTTTCTTTTACTGGGTGAATATGGACCACGTGACACTCAGACTGCACCTCAATTGCTTCATTGATAAAACAGAGATGCACGAACTTGTCTGTTTCTGTTACTCAGTTCTGGTGGTGACCACCTAACATTTCTAAAAGTACTATGGAAAACGAAAGGTGCTGTATATTTTTAAATAAATCAGGAATAAAGGAGGTGCAACTAGAGAGAAAGCTGTGGAAGACAAATAGCCCAATCTAGTCCCCTTTTAATCACTGAAATAGAGTTCTGATACTACAACAGAAGAAATGGTTCCTGTGTTGTAATTTTGCTGACTCATCAGGAAACAAAGGATGAAGGTTCGTCTACCTTAAAGACAAACATTACAGATTTATATTCAAGCAAGTTTATTCTTATTCTGAGAGTCAGGCTGTTTGTGGGATACTCATGGGGCCTGGAGAAGTTGCGAATAAAGAAAGCTTTAGAAATAAGAGGAGCTGGGTTTGCTCTAAGATAGAGGATATGGGAAAGAAAGAACACAAATGAGTGGCATTTATTGAAAGTTCTGTCCATTCTGAGTAGTTGATATGCATTGTCTCTTGTAATTCTCAAAGTAACTCACAGAAGTAGTAACTCGATATCTGTTTCACATGTGCGAAAATGTAGGCAGTAACTATTGAGTAACTTATCCAGTAAGTGGGAAGCTGGTCTGTAAACCCAGATGCGAAACTTATCCTCTAAGCAAAGGATATCTGCTCTCCTTCCTCCTAAAATCTTTTATTCTACCAAACAAGTACAATAAAAGTCAAGGTGAAAGCAATTTGTGTGCAGGGATGTTCTTCGAAATGTGTGCGAAGGTGCACATGCTATGTGGAAAACATACACAATTTTATAACTGGCAATAAAGTATATATCTAGTTTAACAGTTTTATCACTTCCCGGTGCTCAAATATGTTCCTGTTAAATTACATAATATTCGATGTGGCTGATGCAGATGAGTAATTGGTAGAAGTAAGGAGAGAAGTAGGCTTCTAGTGATACTATCATATATTGCTAAATAGCCCTGCTTCAAATAGTTTTTGCTCACAACTTGTGGTTCCAGAAAGATGAAGTCCGAAGGATCAGTAAGATTTTTGGCAGATACTGCTGTAGGCTGTGGTGGGAGTCACAGAAGTTACATAATGTCCCCTGAAACGTCCTTTGTTATTCTGATCCAAGAAGTGCTCGTTCCTCATCTAACTGTGGTCCACTTTTAAGGAAGAAGCTTTATCTACTTAATTTTTGAAGAGTAAAAACCATGGCACTGTCCAAATGATAAATTGTATTTTTTATATTTCATTAAGCTCCATGTAATCCTAGATATGGCTCATATGCTGCCAGCTTACTTTCTTCTCATGTTTTGCGCATGAATTCATTTGTAATGCAATGCTACTGAAACTGATTACTGTATTAATTTTTCCTCCTTTTTGGAATGTTATGTTATGCTTAAAATAGCTAAGAACTATTCACATATGCAAAAATAATTGTGCCATTCATTAGTTAAAAAGTCTATAAAATGTGTCTTCGGAAAGTATTTACAGGTATTTTCTCGATTGTAGCTGATTGATTTTTATCAGTTACTTTTGAGATAAAAATTGGTACCCTTCCTGGATTAATTAAATTGAATACATTCTAAGGGAAAAGTTTAGCCTAGATCCTTACACCTTGCATTTTCCACTGAGAGAGATTATGCAAAAGAGCATTATAAGTGTACTAAAATTTGACATTTAAAAGAATTTGTTATGGCCCATTATTTCCTCTAACAATGAAAATGTGAAGGCAGCAGATGTGAATAAATCAATAAGCATGCTTTTGATACAGCAGCCATGTTTTTGGTTTATTCGGCTCTGCTGTTAATGCACTGGGGGAAAAAAAAAAAACAGTATCATTTTGAGTGATTTATAAAAATGTTTTTCTGATTATATCATTTCATTGTTTATAGCTTTTAACAACTCCAACACACTGATTCTGGTGTTTTGAAACACAAATACATCTTGACGTCTGATGTATTCTATTTATTCTGCTATTTGGCATCTCTGAATAAATACGTTATTACTTTCAGGTGGGAAAGGTGGAAAAAAGAAGAAAAATAAAAACTCTTCTAAACCACAGAAAAACAATGGATCCACTTGGGCCAATGTCCCTCTACCTCCTCCCCCAGTCCAGCCTCTTCCTGGTACAGAGCTGGAACACTATGCGGCGGAACAACAAGAAAATGGGTAAAGATATTTCATATACTAACAAAATGGCCAGGGCTCTCCTCTCGTCTCTGTTGTTCCTTTTTGCCATCATCTTATGTTCTCTTACTGTTTCCTTTGGCCCCCACCACCATGTTCATTGCATTTTCCCCTCTTTTATTGTTTGCGCTGTCTATATATTTTTTGCTGGTAAATACAAAACAGCACATATTGAGGACTGAGAATCCTTGGCCTTCAAGTGCCTTAGATTGTCTGCAATCATGATAATGCAGCCTCCATTTATAATATTGCTTGTTAGTTTGAAAGCAAGTACCCACAGCTCTGTGAACTAAAGAGCCACTCCTGAGAAGGGCTGAAAAGGGAATTAAAATAACCTGCTTCATCATCCCTTGCAGTTCTCTAATGACTTGATGCCTGGCCGTAGCAGGGCGCCACTGCAGAGCTCCATCACAATGGGATAATTGTAGGGACCTGGCCAGTGGGTAGAACTTTAATCATCAGCTCCGATGGGAACTTAGGGGCCAGAGCAATTGTAGAGCCGATGCACACTCGGTAATGGAACCTTTTTAAGTCGCAGCATTTTCTTCGAGGGCCTTGAAATGTGGCCGGTTTCCTTAGTCTTTCCCAAATGTCTCACAAGAGCGGGTTTTCCTCTGTTGGTTTAAGCCTTAATTGATTTTAAATACAAAGACACTGATACTTTTTATCCTCTAATTTCAAAAAAAAAAAAAAAACACTGGTCAAAAAATCATACTGTTTCCTTTTCCAGTTGAATAATTCTGAATGCTTTGTCTTTCTTATCATTCCCAGGTCAGTGTTTATTTTGACTGGGCCTTTATGTAAGCTAAAAATATAGATAAAAGCAGTTCTCCTTGTCGCAGGATTTTTTTTTTTTTTACTTAGAAATATTTAGATATTAAAATAAATCCATTCATTTCTATAATGGTTTTTTTTTTTTTTGTCTTGGTTTAAAAAAATCACATATACATGCTCATAAATTTTTTCTTCATCCTCTTTTATTTGTACATAACTCTTGTCTTTGAGGTCTTCAGATTAATTTTTCTAACTAGAATTTTCTGTGTCATAACATTAGCTTCCTTTAATGATATCATTTGCATTTTGATAAATAAAATATATATACACATATGCTCTATATATGCAATGTATATATGTATACACACACACACTAATATTTTTTGTCTATGACTTCCTCTCCCTCCAAAAGCCTTCATTTGTCTCTCTGAGATTGTGGCACTTATCATATATGCATATATTGTTATTTTAATTCTTTTAAGTTCACATTTGAAATGGGAAACTAAAAGCATATTCTGTGTCCTCTTTCTCTAACTTAAAAATAAAATTCTGTAGATGATCTTAATTTGTATTAATGTTATAAATGTGTCAGTGTCACATGAATCATGAACAATGAAAAACCAAAGCTGTATATTCCACAAGAAAAGATTACTACAGAGCTTAGAAATCTGCATTTCAAAAGCTGTGTAGTCAGAGAATACAGAAATGGGGACTTGTAAAACGGGAAGAGAAAGTAGTGCTGTTAAGGGTTATATGCATAAAGTCTTGAACTCATATAACATGAAAACTGTGGATAATTTGGAGTTTTCTTTTCCCACTGAGTCTACTAAATAATACATAGACTATAGTAATTCCTGTAACCCCCTGCAATAAAACTAATTAATTCAAAATCAATGCTAAACTTCTCACTTTATTTTATTATCTTGCAGTGGAATTGGAAATATTCATGAAATAATAGATGGAACAAATTTTTATGATTTAACACAAATTATTTTCAGTATAATTAAGATATAAAACCCAAAATTGTTTCTACATATTTGGAAACTTTATTTTTATGTATATGTATTTTGAGTCACTTACCTTCAAGTTCTTGTTTGTCTTAAATACCTAGTATTTGCTTAAAAAAAAGTTATCATTCTTACTAAAAATAGTGGTTAGATCTTAGTCAGTAATATTGACAACAAAATTCAATTTCGTTATTTTTTGAGTTCAGTTTTTAAAAGGCTGACACTTGAAAATTATTATTTAATTGTTTATAATAAAAACATATTTAAAGTTAATATAAAAACAACAAATACAAATTAATAGATTTTGGCATGATTTTGTCCATTTTTTGATGTATTCTTTATACTTCTATGTTTTCTAATTGGTGAACCATATGATACTGAAAAAGAAAGATTATTGAACACAGTACAGTATTCTACTGTTCATAATATTAAGTAATTCACAAAAGAAATCTTCAAAATTGATCTTCTAGAAAACTTTTCTGTAATTTAGAACCTTCATAATTCAGGTTTAAGCTTTTCTTGGTATACAAAATATAAAAACTTCAGATACTTTTTTTGCTCCTGATACTTATTAGAGACCAGACACTAAACATTGTCTTGCTCCTGACACACACACATGCACACACACAAACACACACAATTTTGTATGATAAGCCCTAGCTGAGCAATGTGGAAGAACTAATGATTTCCCTACAGAAAGGGGCAATTATATATACTAGGGAAGCCTGGGGAAAGCTTGTAGAAGTAAAGTTTTGAGGTGAATCTAGAATCATTTATTCACGAATAATAGAAAAACATTTGGTAGCTGCTGGATGCCAGGCACGGAGCCAAAAATAAGGACAACGATAACAAGAAAATGTCTCTGTCCAAAAGTGGTCTAGCATGAGAATAGATTGTCAGTCAACAGCTATAACAAAATTGTACTGTTGTTGCGATTTTCTGTGCGAATGGAGACAAATTTCCCTGGCCAAAGACCAAAAAAAGAAAAAAAAAGACAATAAATATAATACAATGAAAGACGAGGAGACAGGAAATAGCAAATAGCCCCATTAGTCTTCCTTTTGAATTCCCACCCTCTTTTAGTGAAGGTTATTTGCCTGCGTGTTTGTGTTATTCCTAACGCTTGCTCCTCTATTGTGGTACTCCTCATGTTGCCCTTCACTGCGTGTCTGTGTCCTTCATCAGTTTGTCACTGATGTGTGAGGCTTGTTGAGTTTGAAAACTGCACAGAGTAGGAGATAATCTAAGAAGATGTTTGAAGCCAATTGTGGAGCTTTGTATGTCACATTGGAGTCTGAAGTTTGAGTACAGATGATGGATTGGAGGATGTGAGGCTGGGGCAGGTAGATAAAGCATGGAATATCACAGTAGAATGGTTAATATCATGTAAATGATAAGGGAATAAAACAAAGCAATGGCAATGGGATGGAGGAAAGGTAAGTATTTAGGAGATATACCTAGCTAATGGTAATCATCACCTTGAAAATATTGTCTCTAGTTTTTTGTTACAATATTTAGTATTATTTCTAAAAAGCTTAGCTATCATCAGTTTTCATTCTAAGCCTTTCCCCACAATATCAAAATAAATATCAAAATAAAATAAAAAGTATCAGAATATCAAAAGTTACCAACTACCCAAAGAAGAAAATTATTTGTTAATTCAGTAATATAGCAATGATGGCAATGCTTTATCCCATCAATATTCTTCTCTCAGCTTGACAAAAATATGTCAAAATGTATTAATCCCTAGCTATAAATACAGTGCATTTTATGATAGTCATATGATTCTAGGAAGAATTCAATGGTAATTAAATTGAAAAGTGGGGCTTTTCTTTGCTACTGCCATTAGAGATTGGCAAGCTTCTGCCAGTGTTGAACTTTATTGTATTTTTATTAGTAATTTGGTATTTGTGTCTGGCCTTTTACAGGTTCATTCACATGCAACATTGATTTGTTGTCATCTTTATTATTATTTGCCAGGCAAGACAGATAATATGATGCCTCATAGTTCACTGACAATAAAGTCAAAGAACAAAACCTTCTCCCAGAAAGGCTGACCAAAAGATCTTTGGTTTGGCATTAGCAGCATTTTCACAGTCTTTTTCAATGTTACTACAAGAAAAAGTTGAAATTCTGTCACTCAAATAAGATGTGTATCTGTAAAATGTGAAGGAAACCAGAAAAACAGAGCTACACTTCATAAAATTTACAGTGTCATCTGTTACTTTCTCATCCATCTTTGGTAACTGCATGAAACCTACGTATTTGTTGCTTGCGATGGATTAAGACATGAACACCATAGAGATAGCAGACCATTCTTCTCCTTCATATGATATACTCCATGCCCCAACTTTCCTTCATTTATTCTTTCAAGTTCTTTTAGTCTTTTCTTTTATCTCTTTTTCCATTTTTCCTCTTTTGGCACATGGTAAGTAGACGGATCTGTGGACATTTTTCAGCTTCACTATCCCCAAAAGGGTAAAGAATTTGCTCTTTCCTGTTCTAAATTATCTTTACAAAAAAAAATGACACAGAAAAATTGGTGACAATTGGCTGGGCACGGTGGCTCAGTCCTGTAATCCCAGCACTTTGGGAGGCTGAGGCAGGTGGATCATGAGGTCAGGAGATCGAGACCATCCTGGCTAATGTGGTGAAACCCTGTCTCTACTAAAAATACAAAAAACTAGCCGGTCGTGGTGGTGGTGCCTGTAGTCCCAGCTACTCGGGAGGCGGAGGCAGGAGAATGGTGTGAACCCAGGAGGCAGAGCTTGCAGTGAGCCAAGATCACGCCACTGCACTCCAGCCTGGGAGATTGAGGCTTAGACATAGTCAATGGATGTCAATGGATGGAATAAAGAGAAGTAAATATTTTTATTCAGACCATTCTGTTGTTTTCATAGATGAATTTGTAAGTGGCAGGCAAGATTGATTAGAAGATGGGAAAAACTAAAAGCAGCAAATCCCACCAGGACAGTGAGTTACAATATTTTAAAGCAATAGGATCTTTTTCCATGTGGAATTTAATTGTCATCGCCAACATATAAAACAGATAAAAAAGGCATCAATTTTTTAGAGCAATATGTTTTTTCAATTCAGATTAACACTGATTATATAGTCAATTAAATGGGAATACAGTTTAAATGATGGTATTTTCTAGTATAAAAATTGCTATTTGTAACACACTAGTGTGTATCTGTTGTTTATAATGTCTAATATTATAATAGAGATTCAGGAGGAAATATTCCTTTCAAACCGTGCAGGACTTCTGAAACAGGGTCTTGCAACTCATTTACGTAGCCTCCTCAAGAGAAGAAAATGGCCATGGAAACAAAAATAATGGAGTTAAAATGATAACTAGCTTGGAAGGAAGAATCTTTGGAATTTGGGAAAAAGAGTTTAGGGGTCTAAGGAAATTGAACATCCAAAGATGCTATTATTCCCCCCAAAAAAACAAACAAAAACGCTTTCTGTAACTATCTGTCACCCACAGGAAAACGTCAAACTCCTTGTAGGGCTGATAAGGCCTTCAGTGACCAGCCTATCCCTGGTCAGATATAAGCAAGAGAATAGATTCTCTTGCTTCTTCCATGGCCAATTTTCTTCTTTCTTTGCCAGCTCTTGGCATTTAGGGAAATATTTGAACTCTTCAAATTATTTTCTCTTCCTCTGGGCTTCCACACGTGTTGCTTAAAATATTCCTTTTACTGGTGGTCAACATAGCCCTGCCCAACTCCAGAACTAGTTTAGACCTCCTGCTTTCTGCTTTTGTAGCATCATTGATTGTTTGTTTCATATCAGCTTTCCCCACTGAAATGTATGCTCTGGGAAATAGATTCAGGGCCCTGACACATAGCTGTCCAAAAAAATAAATTTATAGTTGTTTTTTAAATAAAGTTTATTTTTACATCTGTTTTAGGCTCACAGCAAAATTGAGCAGAAGGTACAGGTTTATCCCAGCCCCTACACATTGATAGCCTCCCCAGCTATCAACATTCTCCACCAGAGTGGGACATTGGTTACAAATGATGCACATACAGTGACACATCATCATCGCCCAGAGTCCACAGTTTACAGTAGGGTTCTCTCTGTGTTGCACGTTCTGTGGATTTGGACAGATGTAATACATGTGTCCACCGTTATTGTACAATACAGAGTGGTTTCACTGCCCTAAAATTCCTCTGTGCTCTGCCTATCCATGACTTCCTCCCATCTAGCCTCTGGAAACTACTCATCTTTTTCCTGTCTCCATAGTGTTGCCTTTTCCAGGGTGTCAAGTAGTTGGAATCGTATTGTGTGTACCTTTTTTAGACCTTTCACTTGGTGATATGCGTTCACGTTTCTCCCATGTCTTTCTATGGCTTGACAGCGCATTTCTTTTTAGCAACAAATAATACTTCATTGCATGGATGTTCTGCAACTTATTTATCCATCTACCTACTGGGAGACACACTGCAGTTTATTCATCCATCTACCTACTGGGAGACATGTTGGTTGCGTCCACATTTTGGCAATTATGAATAACACCAATATAAATATACAAGTTCAAATTTTATGATAATTCAGCTTTTAAACAGAATAAATGAAAAGGCTTTCAAGTGAAATATTCAAGAATCATCCGGACATTTATGAGTTACTGTTTGTAAGAAGGATCAAGACTATAGATGTAGATTTCTGATATTTACTAATACCACAGTTTCCCTCATGAATAGCTCCCATGTACGAGAAACTGTACTAGGTGCAAGAAGTAGCTGAGAATTACAGCTTTCTTAAATTTAAGAATCTCACAAAATAGTGGGAGAAAAGAGACACAGAAACAAATAATCTCAATATAATATGGGGAGTACCACAATATAAGTATTATGGAATTCCAATTAATTCCATTTGGAGTGGAGAAGAGAAGACTTCACGAAACTGATGACATTTGAAGTGACTCTGGTTGAAGGAAGAGTAGGCACTTACAAGCAAGTGATTTGAGAACAGTCATAAACAGAGGCAGACTTTAAAAAAAATAGGGTATATGGATGTTGAGGAAATAGTGCGAGATTAAGCTAGAAAAATGAGTTTATCAGATGAAGATGGATTTTTTAGACCCACCTAATGAGTTGGAGAGGTTTTTGTTTTTGTTTTTAAATAATGCTAGTTATAATCACTGAACAATTTTAGGCTTAAGCATGATGTGAATGAAGATTTTAGAGACATAATTCTGTTGCATGTGGGTGAGAAAGGGCAGAAGAAAAGTTGATACCAGAAAAATAGGAGAAAGCTAATGAGCTAGTTTACAGCAGGAAACTGATGTGTGATTGTGGGAGTGGGGATGAAGTGTAGGAGAAAGATTCACTAGATATTTAAGATGTTGAATTTATAAGACCATTATATCCATTAATATTATTTATCTTTTCCTTGTCTGTGTTTAAAAGGATGTCATAATCTGATTTCTGAAAGTATTCGGACTACAGAGAATTGAAATAAAAATGCTATTGATTTTGTCTCATGGTTAAAACTTTTTGGATTAATTTTCTAAGAAAATACCGTTTTAAATAATTGTTATATTTTACACTCAAAATTTTTTTGAAGGATAGATCGCAGGCTAAACTTTTTTTTCCTACAATAGAAGTATCATTTTTATTTTATAGGGCAAGGTTTTGAACTCCCGTTTTATGTTTTGCATTTGGATGACAAGATAAAGAACATTGGTTTTCACTGAGAAAATTAGGAGAATCAAAGAGATACTGAATGCATTTATATCATAGTCTTAATGACATATGGAATGAAAGGTTATCAGATATCTAGAATAAGAATAAGTAAAATTCTCCAATACTTCTTAGATAATCAATCAGCTATATTGGCATGTAATGTTGGTGCACAAGTATGAACAGGCGAAGGAAGTAGTTAAATCTATGAGCACTAAATTCATTAATTGTCTTTAATTAGCAATTTGTTTTTTTCACATGAGTAAGTTTGTTGGGAAGTTATTGCCTCTTGTAACTGTGGGGTAACAATTAGCTAATAAGGTCTTTTAAGAATAAATTAAGATATTGAGATAACAGATGTAATTACAATTAGAAGTTAAGATAACAGCCAGGTGATTTACTGTGGTGACACCAACAGCTTCAGGAAGAAATGAACCGCGAGAGCATTTCAGATACCATGTGGTTGCTGCTTACTGCCAGTAGAATTGCGTGCATGTATGTGTATGTGTATTTGTGTCAATGTGCCTATTTTTCTCATTTAATTTCAGCTATGACAGTGATAGTTGGTGCCCACCATTGCCAGTACAAACTTACTTACATCAAGGTCTGGAAGATGAACTGGAAGAAGATGATGATAGGGTCCCAACACCTCCTGTCCGAGGCGTGGCTTCTTCTCCTGCTATCTCCTTTGGACAGCAGTCCACTGCAACTCTTACTCCATCCCCACGGGAAGAGATGCAACCCATGCTGCAGGCTCACCTGGATGAATTGACAAGAGCCTATCAGTTTGATATAGCAAAACAAACATGGTAAATATCTTCATTAAGTCAAGAGACCCATACTTTCAACACATGGATTTTTTAAAAATAAATTCACAAGAGATTCTGATAGAACTACACAGCTAGGTTTAAAAGTGATTTTGTATAACTCCTTAATCATTTAGATAAATATATTCACTGCAGAAATGTTAAATAATTTGGCCAAAACTAGAACTAGAACTGAAACTGGAACTGGAGCTGGAACTAGAACTAGAACTAAAATTACAACTAGAGCAAGAATTCAAATCTGCTATATTTCAGGCTAAAGTGCTCTTGGCTACACCAGAGTCTTCTCTGATTTATGGTTTATCTTCAGTTAGCATATCCTTGAACTCACATCCCATGATGTAATAAAAGAGTCCTTTTAGATTCCTCAAAGTGCCTGTGATTAATTCTGTATGTGGTTGTCAATATGTAAATGTGAGCTTCTGCAAATCACATGTGGTCAGTATTAGTTATTAAAAGACTCTCTTTACCTGAGTTAAACACAACAGAAAAAAACAACAATATTAGTATCAGTAAATGCATGAAAAACAGGAGTAATCAAAAATTTAACATTTCTTTTTCTAATCAATCTATAAACTTCTATAAACTATAGGTGGCAATTTACCTAGGTATCCTGAGGAATTAACACAGATATATAAATGGGACTAACTCTCACAATTTTATACAGGTTTTTTTTTTTGTTTTGTTATTCAATGTTTCTATTTTAATTTTCAAAGGCAAGACTGTTATATCACTATTTTAAATCTCCATGTCATACTCCAATTTTCTTCTGTTGATTTACACTTTGTGCTTGAAGTCTGAGTAAATTTTTTAAATAGTGTTTGTTTTGTTTTTTAAAATAGTTCTAGTCTTGGGGATAAATAATTCTTATGCTCATTATTAATGAAGTATTTATTTTTAAAATACAGCTAACTGTACATAGAAAGAGATACCAAAAGCAGTAGTATTACTTAAAGATCATTACAAACAGCCTCTTTTCTTAAGATAAGACATTCTTGAACATTGTCCAACGATTGTCAGATGCTTTCTCAAAGGTCAAAGACAACTTGCTGTTAAATGCTATTATTTGTCATCAATCTGCTTTTTATAAAACATCACTATGTAAGCTGAAGTCAGCTGCTTCAAGAGCCATAGAATTCCTTCATGTTAATTAATGAAGCAATGCAGTTTGGTCGTCTAAAGCACAGACTCAAGCTGAAGGGTTCTCAAATTTGCCTACATTTTAGAACCATTTGGACAACCTTAAAATATATTGGTACCTGGGCTCCACTCCCAGAGAAAGATTCTGACTGCCATGATCTGGAATTTGACTGCAACAGCCAAAGTTGGGACTACTGCTGTGGAGATGAACCTGTCTTACTGGCTGCATGACTTTGGGCAACTTGCTAAACATTTATATGCTATAGTTTCCCCGTGTGTAAAATGATGGTGATAATAGGAATTAGCTCATATAGGAAATTAGACCACCTATATTTCTGATAGCAAGTACAAGTTTCAAGGGTCCCTAAGACCACTCTGAAGTTTGAGAATTCTCTATAGTAAGTCATGGAGCTCACCAAAAGATTTTACACCCAAAGCTACAGTTTATTACAGTGAAAAGACATCCATTAACATCAGCCAAAAGAAGAAATGCATGGGACATAGTCCAGGAAAATTCCAAAAGCAGAGCTTCCAGTTGTCCTCTCTCAGTGGAATCATAGACAGCGTTACTTTCCCAACAAAAAGCGTGACATTAAACACCAGGGAGAATTGCCAGCCAGGGATGGGCACACCTTCCCTGAGGTCCTGCGACTTCATTTTGGCTCTGTCACACAGGCATTGTTACTACCCACATGGCTGACCTCAATTTCCAGCCCCTCCAGAGGCTGAGGTGATACCGTGCAACTCGAAGCCCCACCATAAATCATATTGCTATGCTTTCTGGAGTAGCCTAAGGTCTCTAGGTAAACAGAGAGACTTTTATCAAGCAGGACATTCTAAGGGCTTAGAGATTACTTCCCAGGAGTAGAGGGCAAAGGCCTAATCTCTCTTGGGTCGAGCTTCAATTCTTTTGTTACATATCCTACTTTTTGTGAGAATGAAATGAGTATGAACTTATATACTACTGTACCTGGCTGTGTATTAGCTGTTGTTATTTAGAAAGGTCTGGGTTTTCACCCCTGTGTTGTTCACTGCTGTCTTCCCACACTTAGAAGAGTGTACCACTTAGTAAGTGCTTGATAGATATTTGCTAAAAGAATGAACAAATTAGTTCATCTCCGCCTGCTGCAAACACCCCTAGAGGACACCCTGTTTCTTTTTCTGAGTGTGTTCCTACTCAGCCAGCAATCTTTCCGAACGTCTTGGCTGACTCCACCTCTAGGAGTCAGGAGCCTGCATGTGCTTCTGGTTTGGAAGTGACTCTCCATCTGGTGGCACATCGACATCATAGGAGGACTGTTTAACAAATAATGATTCCCAGGCTCCGCCTCCCAGGATCTGTTTCTATTGATTCATGAAGTAAACAGCACAGTGCCTGTCACTGGAAGATATTTATAAATGGGTTATGTATACTCTTCCTGTATTTCATTTTACCTCTTAATTGTGCTTAAAAAGGAGCACATTTTTCATCCATCAAGGTATATTTGTTTTATCAAGAGGTGTCAACAGTGATGTAGGGACCAGACTGTTGGTGTGATCCATCCTTTCCAGGACCCAAGTCCACATCCTTACAGGAGAATGAATCATATTGCCCTGTAGCCTCTTGCTCATCACTCGGCTGCCTCCCTTCCCAATTCATAAGCAGATTGGAGACAACATTTATAGCAAGATGTGCTCATCTATCCTCAAGCTTTTCTGTAGTAATACTTAGGAAACTTGCTATTTCTTCTGATTTTTCAACCAGCAGGCTGTGATGAATACCAAATACTAACTTGGGGCCTCAACTTCCTAATCTATTAAAGATTGAAGATTGGGGTCTGATGATATTGAGGTAACTTCCAGAACTAGAAATTGTTTTAACATTGAAATACCAAGAATCCTGTTAACACTGAGGTTGGTTACATGTTCAAGAAGCCAGTTGGGAGAGGAATATTAAACAAATTCCGGAAGATTAAAATACCTTTCCCGAAGCATGCAAATGACAGAGAAAAATAATCTAATGTCTTTCATTCACGAGCCAACACTAAAAATGCATAGTACTTTTTAATATCTCCCTTAAATAGCATGGTCTTTTAAATACCTTTTTTATGAAGGCAAAGAAAATACTTACTATGTTAAAACATGTAGTACGTTCACTTTTTAAGGCTGGTAACAAATAACAATGAATTGATTTCATTTAGCATTTTATGGTTTTGAAGAAAATCTGAGTAGACTCAAAACAAATCAACTGGACCTTACTGCCCAGCTTCACATTTTGTTAGCTACCTGGTTTGAAACAAGTCACTTAAATTTGACCTTCACTTTAATAAATTCTAAAGAAGGTTGGGCCAAGCATGATAGCTCATGCCTGTAATCCCAGCACTTTGGGAGGCTGAGGCAGGACGCTTGCTTAAGCCCAGGAGTTTCAGACCAGCCTAGACAATATAGTCCCACTCTACAAAACATTTAAAAACTAGTTGGGCATGGTGAAGCTCACCTGTAATGCCAGCTACTTGGGAGGCTGAGGCAGGAGGATCACTTAAGCCTGGGAAGTCAGGGATGTAGTGAGACATGATTGCATCTCCAGCCTGGGTGGCAGAACAAGACCCTGTCTCTCAAAATAAATGAATGAATGAATGAATGAATAAAGAAATAAATAAGAGTTGATAATGCATGATCTATTTATTTCATAAGGCTGAGATTAGAATTATTTATTCATTGCAAAAGGTTTATGATATACACTAGTGTTCTAAACACAGAGAATGCTTAGATGAATCGTTTATGACTTTGAGGAGTTTAAGACTTTGGTGAGTGAGACAGATGCATAAATAGCTGCTGGAGCACAAATCAGTTGTGCCTGCCCTACACTGGGTTACAGTGAACGTGGAAATAGCCTTCCAGCCTTGATGTGAGAGGGACCGTGTGGGGAGGAAGCCTTCCAGGGTGGGGAATGTGTTCAGGGTTGGGAGGCAGGGACTATTAGGACCTCATGTGACATCTTTTCTTCATAAGGGCCAGCAGGCAGCATGGGTTACACAGACTGAGTAGAATTTTGACATTAAACTGGGGACAAAGGTGTAGTATTTTTGGAGAAAAATGTCCACTTTACATAGTTCCTCGTGGCGAATATTCCTAGGCCCCTCTAGATGACTTCTTTTCACAAAAATACTGGGTCCGTAGTTTTTTTCCTCCACGTATTATCCCAAGTGAAGAGTTTAGTGGTCTATGTTTTCCTTGTTTGGTGAAGCTCATATTCATAGTCATTGTCTCTGCTGAAAGCATTACGAGCTCCAAAATTAGTTAATGGAAAGGAAGAAGACAATATGAGTCACTATAGCATGCATTTAATTAAAATTATGATTTTGTTGCATGTTAATGAGTTGCTTCTCTTTTTTAAATTTCATTTGAATTCTAGGCACATTCAAAGCAATAATCAACCTCCACAGCCTCCGGTTCCACCATTAGGTTATGTGTCCGGAGCCTTGATTTCTGATTTGGAAACAGATGTTCCAGATGATGATGCTGACGACGAAGAGGAAGCTTTAGAAATCCCCAGGCCCCTGAGAGCACTGGACCAGACTCCTGGATCCAGTATGGACAATCTAGACAGCTCTGTGACAGGTAATGGAACCAATTTAATAGGAATAACTGACCTACTGGTAACGTTAAAATGCATCAAAAATCAACTACTTCCTTATTGTAAGATTTATTCCACTCCATCTATTTCTGTAACATTTCAAATATGTTAATGTTAAATACGAAATTCAGAAAGGATTTGGAAATACTTTTGCTTTCCTGCAAAAATGATAAGAAAATTCATGAATTTTAAAGAGCGTTAAAGACATGAAAGAAAACTCAATTGTATCTAGGGCTTTCATAGAGAATTTCACTGTACTAGGAAACCAAGTCTATTACATGAAAACCTTGACTTTTAGAAATGATCTTTTTTATATATATCAGGAACAGCATATGAAGTGAATGCAATCTTAAAATGCTTCTTGATATTTCACTCTGTAAAATCATTCACTGATAGAAAGTAAGCAAGTCTCCTGAATAAGGCAGTTTAAGGTTGCACAAGGTATTATTTTTAGAGTAAAGGAAATGTATAGCGAGATAACCCATATGTTTATGCATTTCACATTTGCTGAATCTAGTAGGTGCTTCTCTTCCAAGAAATGCGGTTATTTTTTCTGTGCACTTCTTTGGCTTTCTCTTGCCTTGTTCACCAAGTGAAACAGTTCCATTAGAACTCCTCTGCGATGATCCCAGGACTGAGGCATAACCTATTTTCAGGGATTTAAATGGACCACATTTTTTAAAGAAAACTTTAAATCCTAATATGGCCACAATGAATATGGAGAAAACTAAAAATTCAGTCTTTCTATTCAAATAGATATACATTGTTGGAGACACAAGAAAATGTCCTCCTACATGACTGTGTAGACAGAGCTACTACAAACTGAAGTCTGGTCTCTGCATTTCACTGGGTCTTCTCAGAAGACTGCTCATATTTGTATTTACTGTGATGACATCTTTCGTCCTAGGAGGTATTTGACCACAATCTCACTTAATTATGCCAACAGCTTCCAAACTTTCACAGATTTTACACAATGTGTTAGAGTTCTGCAAACACTGATGGAAACTGGCTTATGACAATGATAAAGCAGCATCAGTGCCTATGATTTCCCTCTGCATTCCTCCCTGAATTACACAATGTGTGATGCACGAGCCCATTTTTCAGTTTTTCTTCTTACTTAGGGTCTGGTCTGCTTGCCAGCCTAATTAAGATTTAAGAGCTGCAGATACACTGCTGTGGTTTGAAATCCAGATCCAACCGAAGGTGACAGAGCACAGGTTAAAATCCTCAAATGCAGAGAGCGGACTTATTAGTGCACTTTTATGTTAAACCCCTTTGCCTGAGTTTCCAGCATAATCTCCTTCAGGGTAAAATTCTGCATATTTTTGCATATTTCACTGATGGTACTGAACTCTTTTCCATTAGAAATGCAGTAACAAACTGCAATAATGATGAAAAAAAGTCAGCTATAATCTGTGTAGTTCTTTTATTAAATATTATAATGTCAAAGATGATAAATATCTCTATAAATCAGGGGAATGCCGTTTCGCACTTTTACATGCTCACCTGTGACATGTTAGGCTACCTGATGTGACTGCAGCTCAAGCAATCTGCATTTTTCCTGTAGCCAGTGTAATGTTCACTCCAAATGAAGCTTTTATTGCTAAGAAAAAAGTCTGGTTTCCTCCTTGAATTCACTGCTTAATTACTGCCATATATAAAAACCTCAGGTGTTTAGGTTTGTATTCCATGATGAGCTTATCCTATGAATAATACATCTCTTTAGTGAAAGAAGTTGTGCTCTACACAAAAGTAGCCAAATACAAACCCACTCTTTTTTTTCTCTTTCTCTTCCACAATAACTTTGTGGAGAAGGTGTGATCAAAGATTTAATTTGCTTTCTGTGGTATGTGAGTGCTTATGAGTGTGTGTGTGTGAGAGAGTATGTGTTAGGTGTGTGAGTGTATTGGAATGTGGATGTGGGTGCTTGTGTACGGAGTGTGTGTATAAACGTGTGAGAGTGTAGATAAGGCTGTAAGTGTGATAAAGTGTGTGCGCATGCACACATGCAGACACGTATGAGAATAGCCCTGAGGTGGATGTATATAGAGACTGAATATTAGAGAAATCAGCAGGCCAATGAATGTTGTTCTAACGTGCTTATGTTTTCCTCAGACTCTTCAGGTTAGTTTAATAGCACTGAATGAGGTGGGCAATAAAACAGGCATTATTTCTACGAGCTTTTTACGTTTTTAACATGGTAAGTGCCCATACAGTGGATGCGGATCATACCACCAGTTACTGTGGGTTCTAAATGTGTTTGTGGTGGGAATAAATTAGTCATTACCTCCCCCTGAAATTTTGTTAGTTATTTTCACTTTCTTGAAACTAATGACCATTTTATTAAATAGATCTCACAGTTACAGGAGGCAGCATGGGTTACACAGTCCCTGAAACTCTGAAGCCAATCAGAATATTGGATTCCAGTCTCTGACACTCTGAAGCCAATCAGAATATTGGGTTCCAGTCCCTGAAACTCTGAAGCCAATCAGAATGTTAGTTCAATAACAACCCTGAGATGGGCTAGTAAGCCCGTATGTGAAATTAGGCAGAATTTTACTTGGATATATTGCACTTCACAGCTGCCACATTAGGGAATATATCAGCAGTTATTCAGGGCCAGAAACCATCTTTTTGTAAAGAAATAAGCATGTTAACTGCAAAAGTTTTTATAGCAACTAATTTGTGAGGGAGTTCTTAAATTTTGAAATGATGGTCTATGAGGGAAGAAGGCTAAAAAAAGAAGAAAGTAACAGCAGTTCCATATCCCATGATCTCAGTAGTGGATAATACGTATTTGCAGGTCTGCTGTTAATATTTCTTTCTTTCTACAACAAACACCTATTGAATGCCTATCACTTCTAATCACTTGGCTAAAAATTTAGATTCAATAATAATAATAATAGGTAACACATATACAACCTTTACTAAGTGCAAGGCATCTTTCTCTTCTTTTTTTTTTTTTTGACGGAGTCTCGCTCTATCGCCCAGGCTGGAGTGAGTGGCGCCATCTTGGCTCCCTGCAAGCTCCGCCCCCCGGGTTCCCGCCATTCTCCTGGCTCCGCCTCCCGAGGAGCTGGGACCACAGGCGCCGCCACCTCGCCCGGCTAGTTTTTTGTATTTTTAGTAGAGACGGGGTTTCACCGTGTTAGCCAGGATGGTCTCCATCTCCTGCCCTCGTGATCCATATGCCTCGGCCTCCCAAAGTGCTGGGATTACAGGCACGAGCCACTGCGGCCGGCCCATGCAAGGCATCTTTCTAAGCAGTAGCCTGTATTTCGGGTGGTCGCATGAGCTAAGAATAGGTTTCACATTTTTGAAAGGGTTATGGGAAAACAAGAAACAAACAAACAAAAACTAAGAAGAATGTATGACAGGGACAGCAAAGCCTAAAATACTTAGTGTTTGTCATTTTACAGAAAAAGTTTGCTGATCCCAATTATAAAGTTTTAGTGTATGTTAATTCATTTAATCCTCACAACCCTACTAATAGTATTATTTTCATTTACTAGACTAAAAACTTGAGTCACCGAGGGTTTTAAAGCCTTTTTCCAGGTTACCCACCTGAGAAATGGAAGAAGAATGTTCAAAATCGATCAGTCTTACTCTAAAGACAAATTATCATGATCCCTGCTCTGGGAACACACAACTTTCTTCTGATCTGTGGCATAGGCATATTTAAGAGGAAAATAATATGCTGGTTTGTTGCTTAATATGTGGAACTGAGTGTGTGTATATAAACACACATGAATAAATATGTATACAAGCACAACATATAATTTTCTCTCTAGAAACATGAGTCCTTTTTCCTCAAGCATTTAATCAAGATCAAGATATTAATTTTAGTTGTGACTTTTGTGATGCATTTTTTTCACATTCAGTTCTGTGTTTATTTATAGTGACCCATGCTACCAAAATTCAGCTCTAGCAGCACTTTTGCAGTGAACCTCATTTTAATAATTTTCGTAATCTGTGCTCATAATGCACACTTGTTTGATTGTAATAAAATACAACATACTTATTTATTACAGCTCACTGGACTCTGTTTGCGCTAGAAAGTAAACATAAAGGCTTGTTTCTGTCTTCAGGAATAAACCTGTAATTTCTTCCTAAATGCCAAACCGTTGGGTAACGGTGGGGGAGAGGGCTCCAGTACTTCTTTCTGTAACTTCCATGGTGGGAGTCAAGGGTAATTATTTCCTGAATTTAATGACACCACCAGGAAAAACGAAACAGAAGGCAGTAGGAGAGAGTGCAGGGGGAAAATGTCCTCAACGTGTAGCAGAGCTTCTAACTGCCTCCGTGATCACAAAAAGGAAGACTGAGATTGTGTCCTGTTCAGTGAGACAAGTAGAAAGTTTCCTCGACTGCTGGACTCCACATGAATCCCACAGCTGAAAGGAAATCATGGCTCTATATTTTCTAGTTTATGTGTTTGGAGGTTTGTACTGGAACTCCCACAGCAGTCAATATGCAAACAATGAAACCTGGCGGCCTCACCATCTGACGCAACCACACAGCTTTTAGAGCCTCGGCCACTAAAATATTTGACCTGAAACTTTGCTTTTCTACAAAACTTAAAGGAAAATAAGTTTAGTATTGAGGAAAATGTCAGGGATAATGCCACAATAATCAAATTAATTTCTTAGACGACTTCAACAAGTTTGATGTCTTTAAAGAACAGCTAAATATGTATTTCAAAATTGAGCAGATAAAAAGGGGAAGGGGGACATTACACATGTAATTTTTATCTGACTGAAGCAAGGTATCAAGCATCATATGTCCCAATGAAGACATTTTTACTTGCTTATTTTGCTTTCCATATGTATTACACATTCCTTTTCTTTTTTTCTTTCTTTCTTTTGTTGTTTGTTTGTTTGAAATGGAGTCTCGCTCTGTCACCCAGGCTGGAGTGTAGTGGTGCAATCTTTGTTCAGTGCAACCTCCACCTCCCAGGTTCAAGAGATTCTCCTGCCTCAGCCTCCTGAGTAGCTGGAATTGCAGGCCCAGGCCACTACGCTGAGCTAATTTTTTTGTATTTTTAGTAGAGACAGGGTTTCACCATGTTGGCCAAGCTGTTCTTAAACTCCTGACCTCAGGTGATCTTCCCACTTTAGCCTCCCAAAGTGCTGGGATTAGAGATGATTACACATTCTTTTCTTTCTGAGGCATGCAGGTAGAATCGTTGCATATTCAAAATGTTTGAGTGAAAGAAGAAGTTCTGCAGATTTTACATGTTTTTCTACATGTAGGCAAAGGTCAATATTTGGATTAATTCATCTAAAGACGTTTGTAGCTGCAGCTTTTACTTAACAGATAGACAAATAACATTGAATAGGAAAAGTTCATAGATTAAATATTGGTTGAAAAAAATGGGGGACGGCTAGTTTTTGTATCTCATAAAAATGGTAATGCAACAATTAGCAGGGTCATATTATAAAGCACAGACTTTACTCTAGCTTAATGGATCTAAGGATAAGCATTTATCAGCAAGGAAAGATTTAGCATAAAACGACATGTAAATGAATTGATGACTGATCATAAATTAATTTTAGTGCTGAAGATGTAATAGAGACACAGCAAGATGCCACTTTATCATGCTATTTTACTGCTCAGTAACATTCGAGCAACAACTTAATGTCCTGTGTGCAGGACTACTTTAACAGCTTGAATACATTTGAGATTTTTTTGTGGCCTTTCTGAAATTTAAATCAGGGAAATTTGGTACGATTGAAAATGTAAACACAAATAAATTTGGCTATCTGACGTAAATTCATTTTTCATTAAACGTTTAAATATGTATTGATTATGTTTGGGGTTAAAACATGTCAAATTGGTATGGAGTGCTTATAATTTGTAAGAAGCCTGTAGCCGAATTGGTTTCACCTGGGGTTCATTTTAATTTTCATGTTTATACTTACGTTTAGGAAAGAAAAATCAGTTATCACAAAAGTGACTTACTTTCAAATTTGCGAATTCATATTTTTATTTTTGTTCATTCATTTACTTCTCTCTCTCTCTCTCTTTTTTTAGAGGGGAAATTGTTTACCTAGATCTTCAGCTCATTGTTCATGTTTAAATCTCAACATTTTTCCTTTTTTTAGAAAGGCCACTAAGAGGTAAAATCAGTGGGTGTTCAATATATTTTAGCCATTTTACAGAAGGAATTTTAATATTTTATATACTATTTGATTTATGGAATGTGGCCAAATGTCTTTTAAAAATATTTACCATAGATATGCCCATTCCATACATCTTAACCAAACTGTAGAGGAAGGGAGGTCAAAGATACCAGACAGAGAGGTGGAGAGATGAAAAGAAGGAGAGAGAAAATTTCTTTCTATGTTCCTTGCCCTCCGTTTTGAAGGCAAACACAACTACACTAACATGAGACACTTCCGTCTCTTCGGATTGAGTCACGAGATTTCCTGTTGCCTGACATGGCCAAGTATCTGTAGCCACATATCTTGAATTCTAAAGTCATCTATCTTGTCTCTTTGCTCTTACAAGAAGTACAAAAGAAAGAATAGCTGATGTTCTTTCTGTATTTACCAATACTCACTTGAAGCCCTGTCTTCCATGTTACTCTCTCTTCCCAGAGGGAGACAAAAAGCAGCAGGGAAAACTTGTTGCATAATTGGGAGTTTTAAGGACATACAAGGAGCACTAAAGGCTGGGAGAGAGGCAGAGCAAACACACAAAGGCAGGAAGTAGTCCGTTTGTTTAGAGTATCACAAGTGTGTGTGTGGAAGTGCTCGGATGAAGGACTGGCAAGTTACCGCAGGGAGATAAATGGGATTATTTGAGGCAGAAAGTTAGGCTGACTCTCTGCTAGGAGGTCTCACAGGATATAATTTCTTCAGTGCTACTACTGTAGTGTAGGATTTACTGATTTCACCTCTCAATAGCTACACCACAGTCAGTTTTATAGGTTCAGAGACCAAATGTGTCCCTCTGCTAGATCCTCAGGCTGGAATTACACAGCAAGCAGACATAGACATGAAACCAAAGAAACTCAACTATTTTTAGGCTGGTTATAGTGGAAGAATAAAAATTTTAGAAAACAAATCACTGGGCCAAGTGCCTTAAGATGGATAAACATGGATGGAAAAGTTACACTCCAAAGAAACAAAGCTGCCACTTAATGTAAATTTTTTATCTTAATTTTTAAAAGATATTGCTAAATATCAATATTTAAGTGTATCAAAGCATAACCAATACACACATGTATATATCACATATATGTCTACTATTTATATAGTATCATCATATTCCTTATTTAATAAACTTTCTAAGAGTTCCTATGAGAAAGTTCTTTCTATTGCTAAGAAATTACACATCAAATAATGTCATACACAGAATTATAAAATAATGAAAAAGTTGAATGCATTTAATTCCATATGCCTACTGTTTATTGAATTTCTAATGTAAAATGTCCCTGAACAAGAAATACGAAAATAGATACGAAATAGTTCCTAACCTCCAGAATTCCATTGTCTAGGAGAGGAAACATATGTGCAGCAGACCGTAATATATAGAGAGAACTGATATGCGAGTTTATGTGTAGTGTTTGGAAACCAAAGGAGGTAGAGAGATGGATTCTCCCTATAATAAGATAGAATTAAGGTGATAACAGAGATGGCATTTAATTTAGACTTTAAAGTTTGTCAGTGGTTAATAGCGTTAGTGGCAATATCTCTGTCTAAAGAATGAAAGATGATGTTATGTAAATGAGCAAGGAGACACACAGGCTGTAAGAGAGTGAATGAGGACTAATACACAGCAGGTATATTAGTCTGGTGTCACACTACTATAAAGATATTACTGGAGACTGGGTAATTTATAAACAAAAGAGGTTTAACTGACTCACAGTTCCGCATGGCTGGAGAGGCCTCAGGAAACTTACAATCATGGCAGAAGACAAAGGAGCATGTCTTACAGGGTAGCAGGAGAGAGAGCGAGCGAGCAGGGGAAATGCCAGACACTTATCGAACAACCAGTTATCATGAGAACAGCCTGAGGGAAACCGCCCCCATGATCCACTCACCCCCACAAAGTCCCCCCCTTGACACATGGGGATTACAATTCGAGATGAAATTTGGGTGTGGATGCAGAGCCACATCATATCAGTAGGCTAGGCTAGATATTGAAGAGTTGCAAATACTTAACTAGCTGTTTGGATATGGCATTGGCTAGCTGGGTAAGGCTTTAAACAGAGGAACACATGTATGTAAGTGGTTCACAAAGATAGTGCAGAAAGCAATGAGGAAGACAGAAGAGATGAGAATGAAAGTAGGTAGGAGGAGTTTAGGAGTGAAGTAAGATGAAGATTAAAGAGATGTTTATTTGGACAGTAAGAGCAGGCATTTAGAAAACAGAAAACAGCACAGGGAAGGGACTGGGAGTGAGCTTTCAGACGTTTTTAAACTATCCTCAGTTCCAGAGTTTCATATTCTTTTGTGACCCCCTCACTGAATTTCTTTGGTTTTTTTTTCTTATCTAGTACAGCATTACATTGCAAAGCCTACTGCATCATTTCTTCTTTCATTTTGGATTGTTGGTCCTTGACTTGTGGTTATTAACCCAGAAATGATTCTCTCAGAAGAGGCTCAGTTGCTGGTGTTATCTCGCCTTCCTTGCAGTGGCCTGTGTCAAGGGAATTTGTTTGAAAAGTAAAAAGTGTATCTCTGTGCTTTTGGCAACCAGAATCAAAACTCTATCTTTCTTTGCTACACTTAACACCCTTTTAACTTCTCAGATCATTCAAACCAGTTCAGCTTCTGTTTTCTTGGTATTGAAAGTGCATGAATCCGTGTCATTGTATCCTGGCCCCTTGACTAAAATTACAAATACTGCATCAGGGCAACACTCCTAACTATTCTGTAGTTGCTTAAATATTAGAGAAAAAATAAATAAATAAACAGTCTATAGCATTTGACTTTCATCTCTTTTATGTAAATATGTATTTGATTTATTTAGAAATCTTAAATTAGTTTCTTACAAATACTTTTTACCCCTCTTCTAACAAAAATAGGATAAACAATACTTGGTAGTTTTTTGTGTCATGAATTAATGGTATACCAACATGAATAAATCTTGTAATATTAATTTTATTAAGTAGATTATGTTCTGTTTGTTTTTGTCTAAGAAAATATATAAAATTATAAATGACTTGCTAGAAAATCAAGAAAAAATGTTTCTGAGTATCTTCACAACTTACAGCTCTTTAAACATAAAATTAAATTAATTTTCCTCTATTCCCATGTTGCATTTTGCAGAAAAAATTCATATTAATGCCAATGATAGTCCTTATAAATGTTACTTTTTAACATAAATCTTAGTATTAAAGAGAAAGCTGGAGTTCTTAAATAACTTAAAAGGCAAAGTAAGCAAAAAGAGCATTTAAATTAATAGAACTTCTTTAAAATATATTTTTCTTATGTTCTAAGTTCATTTGCTTTGGTATTGTTTATATGTTTTTTGTTTGTGAATTTTTGTTGTTATTTGTAATTAAGTTTATATTTTAAAATCTTGAAATAATTTTTGCCTGTTATGATATAGTGTAGTTTCTATGCAGATTATCTTTGGAGTCTGCATTAAATTCAAAATATATTCACACTATTTCTTCAACTGAGTCTGTGATGTGTTTAAGAACACTTAAGTTTGTTTTACTGTAAGTGTTCATTTCTGAATTATAGTAGCTTAAAGTATACATCACAACTCTCTTTTGGAAAATGCTTGTGTAATAGTTTAAACAATGTAAGAGTTGAACAGTACAGCACATGCTTTGCTGATGTGTTGCAAACAGATACAGGTTTTAAATGAGCTTCTTTCTTCTGCACAAAAAATGTTTAAAATGTACATGATACTTGCGTTTGGCTAAAGAAATCATGATGAAACTTCAAGGAAGAAGCGAGGACAGCCTACTTGCTCATTAGTATAGTGTGTACAGCAGATGAGATTTTCAATATCTACAACTCACTAGACCACTACATTTGTTTTTAGGTTCAATGGTAAATGGATGGGGCTCTGCATCTGATGAGGATCGTAACTTTTCTAGTCATAGATCTAGTGTAGGTAGCTCCTCCGATGGCTCTATCTTTGCCAGCGGCAGTTTTGCACAAGCACTGGTGGCAGCAGCAGATAAAGCTGGTTTTAGGCTGGATGGAACCAGCCTTACAAGAACAGGTTGGTAGACTCCAAGTCAACACTCTTTGCATGAGAGAATCTTGTCCTTGGACACTGACCTCTTTTCTCCTGTTCTTTCCCCTCAGTGAGTCTGGCTGTAGGGCTTTCTTTAATGTGCATGAACACAATTTGGATGCTCCATTACCAAAACTCTCTTCTGATGCTAGTTTTGCAGAGCCAAGAAAAGACTCCTCCTCACCACTTTCTATCTCTGATTTTCCTTTCTCTTCACGGCTTTGCTGATTAATTGGAATATGCTTCCTTTTTATATTACGGCAGAGCAGCAACTAAGATTGCCATTAAATTTTCAATAACTCACACTTTGCAAAATCCTCACACAATTAATAATGTACCCAGTGATTAAATTTACTCAGCTTTTATCTCCATTACTTTCCTTTGCCTCATCTCTTTCAGCAAATGCATTTTCTGGGAAGGTTTCCTTAGCATGGGGTAAATGGGTCTAAGGCTGTTGGTCTTACCAGTTCAAATAGCTTATGGTCTTATTAATCGTTTGGCTAGTAAGATTTTAATACAATAATTTATTATTTGTCTTAAAGGATGCTAATTAAAGATACACCCACTGCATTTGCAAGTTGAATAACTTAATGACTACATGTGTATTTATCTTTAGGGTAATTTAATTTTGATTTCTGAGAGTGATAAGTAATCATATAAAAGAACAATTTTATAATTTTTCAAGTGCTGCTCATTCCACAAAAAAGAATGTGGGATTAATAATAGATCAGTAATTTGTAAACATTTGAAACAAAGTAACTTAGGCCTGATGCGTGCTTTTATATTTGTATGTAAAATTCTTAACTATACATATAAGAATATTCTAATATATGAATTAAACTGAACTTACTTGCAAAACAAACTAATAAAACATTAAGTACGTTTGCAAAATCTTAACTGTTATCAAACAGTAAAGAAAAATGATTTTTACCCTTCTCTAAACTCTCAGGTTATAAAAATGAGTCTTGGAAGTTTTCTTGGAATTATACCACCAATATTTCTTTTGAACATACATTAGCTATCTTTAAATGAAATAAAAAATATCTTCTAAGCATTGCAGAGGTTTATTTTTCAAATAGCATCCAAACTAAAATGTGTCGTAATAGAACTGTTATTGGAATTGTCTTGCATTGTAAGGAGTAAGTCCGAAACTTGATGTTGCTTTTTGTGGCATTAGCTGTGAACAGAGCAGTGAGAACGCGCAAGGAAACTAATACATTAGAAAGCATAAGTGCATTTCTTGCATGTATGCTAATAGCTAATAAAGCATTAAGTAATATCCTGTCACATCGACTTAAGAAAATGTAACTACATACAATAATGTTGTATGAAATGAAAACATACACAGGAGAATAAATACATGCACATAAACCAGGCCTCTGTTACTATAATAAAGATGGTACTAAAATCGTAAGGTGTTGAAAATGTATTAGCTAACCTTTTCCCAGAATATATTTCCCTGTACACCTACTCTAAACCACAAGGAAAGGGCACAGCTCATACCACTTTTCAGTGAGAACTTGGAGCCTGCTCAGATACAGTAATACTCACCAGAAAATACCTACTGCACGCTGGATGTACAAGGCGATTTTAACCTGCTGTCCTCTACACAGATGTTATTGAGTTTATGCCAAAAGAGGTAGAAGTCATCGTGTGTGTGCATAAGTGGTAAGGTCGATGTAATATATGTGTCTGAGCAGACCTTTCATGTAAAATTTCAGATGTAATTACCATATGGCATTCTTCTGTGTTCAGAGAGAGTTTGTAAATTTCCAAGGATGAAATTTTATTAAACAATAAAACAGTATATACTTCATAGATAGCTTCTTTAATTTTAAGAACTAAAAGCTGCATGAATTTGCATGCATCTTTGAAAATATCACTAATATTGTCAAGGTTAAATAAAAGTATAATCAATCATGCAATATTGAGTTTTGGATTGGTGGATCTGTTTTATGTTCATTTGTTTGATTTTTGGGGAGGGTCAGTGGGGGTGTTGTTAGCTTATTAAAAATTGAACAAAATACGTGCACCTAAGAATGTAGAAAATATATTTTTCTACAGAGATGCACCAATATTTGCTATCTTCAAATGTTATCTCTAGGTAGATTTACAGGTTAGTCATAGAGCAGAAATACAGGACAGAATCAGCAGGCTATAATGACATTCTCCAGAACCCATTCCCTTTATTTTCATTTTAGGAAAAGCCTTTACCTCCTCTCAAAGACCTCGACCTACCAGCCCATTTTCTACTGACAGTAACACCAGTGCAGCCATGAGTCAAAGTCAGAGGCCTCGGCCCACTAAAAAACACAAGGGAGGGCGGATGGACCAACAACCAGCATTGCCTCATCGAAGGGAAGGAATGACAGATGGTAGGTTTCTTTCCTTTACCCTTGTTTTCTCACTGAAGAGACGTGCTCCATGCAGTCATTTACTTAGATTAATGTAGTCATGGTAGCTTAACCATTGCCTCATTACATAACAAGACAAACCTCGCAATATGGTCTTGTTCAAATAAAACACCATTTTTAAAAACAATCTAGAATTATTTCTATGTTATTAAGCCTCAAGAAATACATGCCATACAATTTTTTGAGGTTGATTTTTTTTTGCCATTCTGGCATCTTTCATAGATGCTTTTTAGTGAGCATTTTACTTTAAGAGTAGGAAAGAAAACATGAGCTGCATGTGCACTTATATTGTCAGAACTTTTATAATATTAAATTACAATATCTTAGCTGCTGTTTCACTTTTGGAAAAAAAGACTTTTTGAAATGCTATAGTAATTTTTTAGTCACAAATTTCAGAGCCAAAATCAGGCTACAGGTCATGTGGTTGAAGAGTGTCTTAGTCTGTCTGGGCGGCTATAAAAACATAGAGGCCTGCATTGTACGACAATGTTTTGGTCGATGACAGACTGCATGTGAGACAGCAGTGCCATAAGGTTAAAATGCTGTCTTTATGCTCTACCTTTTTTGTTTAAATACAGAAATATAACACCGTTGTGTTATAACTGCCTGTAGCATTCAGTACAGAAACATGCTGCACAGATTTTTACCCCAGATCAATGGTATGTAGTCAGCTATACCATCTAGGTTTGTGTAAATACACTGCATGACACTTGCAGAACAATGAAATCACCTAACACCACATTTCTCAGAACTTATCTCCATCATTAGGTAACACGTGACTGTACCATAAGCTGGCAGATTCCGAACAACAGAAATTTTCTGCACAAATCTGGAGTGTGCAAAGTCCAAGATCAAGGCACTGGCAGATTTGGTGTCTGGTGAGGACCCACGTTCTGGTTCATAGAGGGTGCCTTTTCATTGTGTGCTCACATAGTGGAAGGCACAAGGTTCTCTCGGGTGTGTCTTACAGGGCGCTCATCCCTTCAGGAGGACCCCACCCTCATTAACTAATCACCTGCCAAAGGCCCCACCTCCCAATATCATCACACTGGGGATTAGGATTTTAACGTATGAATTTTGGGGGTACACAAACATCCAGACTCTAGCAGAGGGTCAGCAAACTTCTTCTATTAAAGTCTAGATAGTAAATATTTGTGGCTTTTGGGACATATGGTCTCTGTCACAACTACTCAACACTGCCATTGTTGCATGACTGCAGCTATAAAAAAAGTAGAATAGGCCAGGCATGGTGGTTCACGCCTGTAATCCCAGCACTTTAGGAGGCTAAGGTGGGCAGATCACAAGGTCAGAAGATCAAGACCTTCCTGGTCAACGTGGTGTAAACCTCCTCTCTACTAAAAGTACAAAAATTAGCCGGGCGTGGTGGTGCATGCCTGTAATCCCAGCTACTCGGGAGGCTGAGGCAGGAGAATTGCTTGAACCAGGGAGTCAGAGGTTGCGGTGAGTTGAGATCATGCCACTGCACTCCAGCCTGGGCAACAGAGCAAGTCTCCTTCTAAAAAAGCAAAGAAAAGTAGAATAATGGATATGACTGACTTCCAACAAAACATCATTCACAAAATGGGCAGTGGCTGGATTTGGCCCATGGTCCATAGTTTGCTGATCTAGCTCAATCTTTTTATTTATATATAGCATCCAGTATTTGAGTATTTGCTTAAACACTGTTAGTTTCAAGAAACACAATGTTACTGGAAGATATCCATGTTCAGTAATGAGTATTTCATTAGCTTTACAGAATATAGTCTATTTCCCATATTTTTAATTTAGTTCTTATATCTTTTAAAGAATGAAATAAAATATATATACTGAAGTTATAGTCTAAGGATATGTAACACATACTTAAAGTGTCTACTACACTGTCAGATTGAAAGGTAAATTTCTTTTTCCTTTTTAGCACTATACCCTATAAGGGCACAAACATTATCCTAACATAGTTCAATTAAACACCAAAAGGATAAACTTTTAAAAACTGCACAATAGGACCATCTGGGAAGCTCTAAAATATATCCTAGACACTCAGATTCAATTATTCTGGGGTGAAACCCAGTTACAGGTAATGTTAAAGCTCCACAAGAGAACCTGTCTTGGAGAAGCTATGACCTAGTCCTGAGCACACTTACACTTACCATTACAGGACAGAATGGAGCTTAGTTGAAAAAGAAGAAAAGCATTTGTTTTTTATTCGTTTGGGGAAGGGAGTATCCAATCCTGCAGCCCTATTTGTGCTTTCTTTTGTCATCTTACAAAGGTAAGAGGACTTAAAAAGCCAAATAGATTTGTTCTACATGCTTTCCGGTTTACTTATCTTTCCTGCTTCCTTTGTTTTCAATGGAATATGAAGGTTAGGGTACAATGGAGATTTTTGAGTCTCTGTAAATGGGTATCCTGTGGTGAGTAAGAATGTTCACCACTGTCTTTCTGCCTTAGATGTTCCGAAGATTAGCTGAGCACTTAAAACTGTTTGTAGCGTTGATCTAATTCTTCGTAAATAAAAAAGGACTACTTTCACTGAATTGCTAGTTATAAAACTAATAGTTGATAATTTTGTATTTTTTTTTCTGTTGTGAATATTGTGGAAAGAGAAAAATGTCTAGGTATAGAATTTTCTGTGGTTTTTCAGAAATGTTTGAAGATATTATTCAGAATATGTGGAAGATATAAAATATAAATCAACAAAATAGAGATTTATTTTTCCTGAAACACTTTTATTGCAAGCTTTTTAAGAATGTTTCCTTAAAGCAAGCTGCCTCCTAGTTTAAAGTATGATCAATATATTGCTTGTTTTTCTAAAAAATAAATAAGTTTCTAAATTTTCAAATTTGCCAGCATCTCAAAAAGGGGTTATGGATAATGTGTTATTAGAAAATGATACATTTTAGAAGTAGCGATATAGCAAAGGAAATTTCAGCCCACATATCTTCCCAAGTGCGTAATCCAAAGCCATTTTAATTATGATACGGTGCAAAGACATTTATTTTGGATGGTGCTTTACAGGTTACCCTTAAGAACACTGTTATTTTGCAGCAAATGCATGTGTCATAGCATTTATATGGTATGGATCTACGTGTCAGAAATAATTTCATAATGTTTTATATGAAAATCAAGTTGTTCTTTTTGGGAAGGCTGATGCCTAGCAGCATTGAGTGTACAGACATTTTACAATAAACCTTTTGCATTATAGATTTTACAATAGTGTTTGCTGTCTTCTAAGCAGTAATGTAAAGATGTAGGCCTTTTCAGCACCGGGAACCATCATTTTCTAGATCAGACCTTTATGGTTTCTGAGGGGAAGACAGAACATGAGTGGTTGTTGGGAGGTTGTAATGGCAAGTGGCATCCTGCTTCATTGGCAACAACTCTGCCATGTGGTGTCAAACTAACTACTGGGGTAAGAAAGCAGCCTTCCCTGTGTCCCATAAGAAAGATTATTAACGGCGGGAAATGTCAGTCTGTATCCCAAAGACTGAAAAATCCCACACACATCTTAAAGGGTGTTCTTTTCCCTTTTGTAAGTTTCTCCAAAGCAGGCATTGCTGAGTCCGAATCTTGTATTCCATTTGTCTTATAAATCAAAGAATACCCTTGGAAGCCGATATATTGACCAATGCTAAAAAAGGAAGATAGATCTGTTTACCCATCAACCTGTTTTTCCCAGGTAATTTGTTTCCAGCCTATTCTCCCTTTCACCTAGCTTTTTGTTTTTTTGTTTTTTTGTTTTTTGTTTTGTTTTTTTTTTTTTTTGGAGAGGGAGTTTTACTCCTGTCATCCAGGCTGTAGTGCAATGGTGCGATCTCAGCTCACTGCAACTTCCACCTTCTGGGTTCAAGTGATTCTCCTGCCTCAGCCTCCTGAGTAGCTGGGATTACAGGCATGCACCACCACAACCAGCAAATTTTGTATTTTTGGTAGAGACAGGGTTTTACCATGTTGGCCAGGCTAGTCTCGAACTTCTGACCTCAGGCTATCTGCCCACCTCCACCTCCCAAAGTGCCGGGATTATAGGCATGAGCCACCATGCCCGGCCCCTTTCCCCTAGTTCTTAATGTCCTGTTCAGAGAAGGGGCCCTTTCTCATCTCTGCCGCATACTAGCCTTTGAGCAAATAAATTTACATATTTATTATTCACTCAAATACTTATTAAGCATATAACATATAATAGACAATGGGAGCCAAACAGACAAAAATCTCCTGCCTTTTTATATTTCAGTTAGGGAAGATAGATGAAGACCAACCTAAGTACATACATGAACATGTAAGTAAGATGGTGATAAATGTTACGGGGTAAAAACAAAGGGAAGGGAGTTGAGAAGTATAGGTGTAGGGAGGAAGTATTTTTAAGTAGAGTGATTGGGGAAGGCCTCACCAAGAAGGCAGCATTTGAGAAAAGACTGGAATAACATAATCGAAAGAGTAATGTTGATATCTGAGGAAAGGTTATTCTAGGAAGTGAGAATAGCAAGTGAAAGCCTGAGATTTATTTGATAAAAAGGAAAGGGAACGATATGACTGGAGCAGAGAGAGAAACAAGATAGAATACGAAGTCAGGCAAGCAAACAAGGACTAGTGTTTGTCAGACCTTTAAGCTACCATAATGACATTAGCTCTTACTTTGAATGGTAAACCACTGGACGGGGTGTGTATATATGTGCATGTGTGCATACATGTGTGTGTGTTTAAGGCAGGAAAGTGACACGATCTTACTTATTTGTTTATTTTTTAAAAAGTAATTCTAGCTGCTGTGTTGAGATATACTAAACGAGGCAAAGTGGAGATTGTGGAAGCTACCTAGAGAAGAGATGATGGTGGTTCATGCCAAAGGAGAATCAATGGCAATGTTAAGAAAGGTTGGATTTTGAAGGTAGAGCTAACGGGAGTTGTTATGAAATAAACATAGGCCATAAAGAAAGGAAACCACATTACTCTGAAACGTTGGCTAACTTGTAGAATGTAACTGTGACCAATTGAGAGAAGAAACACTGCAGAGGAAGCATATTTTATATAGGATGATCTGGAGCTGAGTTTTGATGCATGAAATTTGAGAAGCTTTCTAAACACCTAAGTGGAACTGTCCAGTGTAGACCTGGTTATATGAGTCTGGAGTGTATAGGAGGAAAGATCCAAGCTGGAGATTTTTCATTTCTTTTTGCCTTCATTTTCTTATCTAAAAATGGAAGGTAATAATGTCACCTATCTCATTGGGCTGTTGTGTGCCTGAAAAGAGCTAATCCTCCGTAGACCAGTAAGAGACTTTTTAGTGAATTGATTTGGTTGAAATGAATCAACATAGAAATGAGTAATAAATTTAATTTAAGTAAATGTATTTGATTACATACTTTTATTTTTCAAAAACCCATTCTTAATCCCATTTCTTTTTCCAATTAGTTTATTTCAATGTGCATGTAATGTCCTTTCTTCTTAAAATATATAAACTCCAAGGATATTTCTTATGAAGCTATATAATTTTTGGTTAAATTAAATAATAATCAGAATTTTAGCTGGCATAAGCAGATGCTGTTTTGGCCATTTTAAAAATGAAGCTGCTCTGATGGAGAATAAAAATCAATGACAAGATAAGTTATTTTGGAAGCAAATACAATAATTTCTGCTCACTGGCAGTCTAAGTTCAATAAATCAAATGAAATAATTTGCATTTATAATAACATATAGTGAAGGAAGTCAGTACTGTCGAATATGAAGGAAACACCAAACTCATTGGATTATCCAACAAACAGATATCTCAATATTGGATTATTTCTTCATTTTGGAAAAATATTCCAAATGCAACTTTATCCTCCCAACCAGAGACCCTGTTCCCTTCAGTTATTAGCAATTCATAATTTAACATGAGGACACATGTAAGAACTGGCAATGCTGCTCCATCTTAGGAACTCAGAGGAGATGCTCCAGAGACCAACATTATCAGTTCAATGGAGAATAGTATCATTTTGCTCATAAAAGAGAGTATAAAGGTTCTCGAAGTCTTTGAAAGGAATGGCTTAGCTGACTGTTAAGGAAGCTATCTTTTGTCTACAAGAAATTTATACGTTTTCCTTCTAAATTTCACAAACAGAATGTTATTAGAAACAACAGAATACATTTACAAAAATGGCATCAGAAATAATTGACTACGTTATGTACAATATCCTCTATTAATGAAATAAATATGTATTTTATACGATATTTGGTCTTTATGAAAAAATAATATAATTAACAGTATTCTAAGGATGAACAAAGAAGTTTACAATAACATGCAAGAAAAATGAGAAGAAAATGGTCCAAATTGATGTTCAGAAGATTTCAAAATCTTCAGCAAAGTAATTTCAGAACTAATACATACTTAAAAGCGAAAGAAAGGACTATGATTTCACAATCGAAGACATACAAAATATAAAGCTATTATGAGCTGAAGAGTTAATAAAAGAGAGATGAAAAGGGAGTTGATATTGGAACCTTATATTTTTTCTTATCTGATATTTACTTTAAAGAGCTTTTCTGAAAAATTCTCTCTTCTACTCTGTCTCAAATGTCTGTGATGCAGTGTCTTCGCTAGCACCGTAAAACACATTCAATCTTTACTCTGAACATTGGTTATTACTTATTAAAATTAATACATTGGAAGATTATAATATATTAGTTGTAACTCATTAGCGAACTCATGAAACGAACAGCCAGAATTGGTTGTCAAGCAGAATGTTAATTGCATTTAATAAATGTTAGCTTAATGTTGTTAAATGTGCCACATACATGGGTAAAGGCAGTCATATCATTCTGAATTTCCTGAGGGAGACATTCCCTTTGGAGACCTTTTGTTCTTGGGGCCTTGTGTTAGCACAGCTTCTGGAATTTCTAGTGATCTTATTTTGTGTCATGGTATTTCTTGGGGAAGGAGGGTTGGACAGTGGATTGAACATAAACAGTGAACTGCCCTTTACACCTTGCATGATAGCCTCAATATGCAACTGAAAACACTTTCCACATTTAACTGTTGAACAACACTAGTCAATTTTGTTTCAATGATGTGATGGCCAAAAGACAGCAGAGAGAGCAATAATATGAGCTTTGGAAATAAACAATTGACTTTTATTTTCCCCAAATTTCTTTTGTATGGGTAATACTTGTATGAGGGCAAAGATTTTCTTCAACTTGAACTAAAACCTGTATTTTTCATTAAATTTTAGTCCATTCTAAATATTATTCAAAATTTTTAGATCTTCCACCACCACCAGATCCCCCGCCAGGTCAGGGTTTAAGGCAGCAAATAGGCTCGAGCCAGCAGGCTGGTAACCTGGAAAACTCGACAGAGAGAAAAGGAAGCTCTCTGGAGAGACAGCATGCATCCAACTTAGAAGACACAAAGAGCTCACTGGATTGTCCAACTAGAACCTCTCTAGAGTGGCAGCGACAAACCCAGGAATGGATAAGCTCCACAGAACGACAAGAAGATACACGGAAAGCCCCACACAAACAAGGTGTCGGATCAGGTGTGTTCTGCACAGTCCCAAGAAAGTGTGGACTGTTACCATTTCTTTTCCTACCACGTATTCTAGAAATGGCAGTTGTTTAAGGGCATCTGAAAAACATTAGCCTTCGATCAGTAATGGAATTTGGAATTCCTTAGCAGAGTTTACCAGTACATGCCTTAAGGCTGATTCCAACGGGCAATGTTCCTCAGCCAACCTCTCCACAGGGTCTTTGATCTCAAGAGACTTGCAAGCTTCATCTAAACTGCTCAGTAGAAAATTTTATTTTTTGGCCTATTAATGTTTATATTGAGTACTTTAAAGATCGCTAAATTTAATCGTTTGTATCAGTTTAATCTCTGCCTTCAGCAAGTTTGTTCATTTTGACTGAAGTAACCAGTCATTCGAAAGGAGAACTCACATCAAACAGGTGAATTCATTAAAATTACAAAGTTGCAGGAAAATGCCCAGTCACAGACCCTCACGTTAGATAAGGTTATACTGGGCGTGCACTTTCTCCAACTGTTAATCAGTTGATTGATTTAGTTGATTGTTAATGTGTCTATGGGAAGTGCTTTTTTATACATCAAGCTTCCTGGAAATGTCACAGAAATAAATTTCATTGTTTGTAGTTAGATTTTTTTTGGGGGGCGGGGGGTCGCGAGAGGTGGGGAGCCTGTTTTATAAATGTATTTTCGGAGACATCTCTTCTCATGTCAGGATTCATTGAGTATTGAAACACACACATACACACAATCTTTGAAAAAATATATTTTCACTTATTCATTTGGACTTCAAGTGTTCTAGATAGGCCTCTCTCCATGCATTTTCCATAACTCCATTTTGACACAACTCGATGCTCAAGTTTTTGGAAAATGTCATTGGTGCAAGGGCCAGTAGATGACAATTTTAATATCTAGGTTTAGTGAAACATTTAGAAAGTTTACACCATTCAGGCTGTGAGAGAAAAATTATGTGGTTCTTGTCATTAAAGACTATGTAAGGGGAGAAATAGTAAATTCAGTTGGCATTAATCATAGAATAATAGCCCATACATAGAAAGAAAGTGAAAAGCAGAGGGAATGGGGTGTGGAGTGGGAGCAGTGAGAATAAAGAGGGAAAGAAAAAACAATGTTTGAACTATTAAGTGATTATTTGTAACATATGTCACGAGTTATTTGTAGAGAGACAATCCGTAAAAAAAAAAAATTAGCATATTATTTATTTAAATGTGTGAGTTTCTCTTTTTCTTTTAAGGAAATACATAGTCCTTTAAATATTGTATTTCTGTCTCAAAAAGCAACATAAATTTTAAAAGCTTATTTAATTAACTAATATATAGTTCTTTATTTAAATCGATTGAGAAAATGTTGCCATAATTTCAACTGAAACAAAAACCAAGTTTCTTTAATCTTAATGGGAAAATTGAACTGGAGCCTCATTGAACTTTAGAAATTATTCTCAGATATGCTTTTGTTAAACAAACTGTAGTTCATTGTATTCAGCCCTCTTTTATAATGATTTTAAATTTTGCAAATAATATATAACATTGTGTATTTATCCCAAGATCTCTTTTCATTTAATTCTGCTTCAGTTCCTATCGTAGGAAATGTTGCTTGCACATAGAAATTTCTTTAATATCCGGTCCTGATGAAACTTCATAATTTTAATTTTACTAAAGAATGAAATGGTAAAGCAGGCCATTCACAGTGTAATATTTAGGAGGGTAGTTTGCCTCCATGTTGCTGTTCAACTTAGCCCTTGGGGTTCTTTTCTTTTTCAGAGGAGGCCTTGGTGCCCTATAGCAAGCCCAGTTTCCCATCTCCAGGTGGCCACAGCTCATCAGGCACAGCTTCTTCTAAGGGATCCACTGGACCTCGGAAAGCCGAGGTGTTGAGAGCAGGCCACCAGCGCAATGCCAGCGACCTTCTTGACATAGGATACATGGGCTCCAACAGTCAAGGACAGTTTACAGGTGAATTATGTAAGTGCTATATAGGTCATTTAAAAGGCTATTGTGATTCAGAAAGAACCTTGAATTGATAACATTGCCATATTAAACAAATTTCAGGTTAATAGAAAACTTGCTCTGCTACGAAAACAATCAATTGCAATTCTCAGCAAGTTTGGTCATAACTTAGGCCATCACTGTATTTATTGCTGTCCATTTTTATAAAGGTTTCTGCTATTTCAAGTTTGATTTATGCTATAAAAATTGTTTTAAGTTAGTCGATTAGCCTTAATACTTGTAAGTGAAATTAAATATAGTGTATTTGTCATTTTCTTTGCCTTTTTAACTGAACACAATAAAGAAAGGGAGACACTGGCCTTTTGGTAGTTTTAAAGAAACTCCTAAGGAATTCTTCATTTTCAAGTTGCTCTTTATTTATTTTTTAAATTTGGGTAGCCACCCTTGAAGAGTTGATCTTTGATTATTAATTAATTTGTAATATTTTTTGACTACAATAACATTTTATAAATAAATTTCCATTTATGAATGAAAACTGGCACAGTTAGTATAATTAATTTTCTAAATGTAAAATACTAGGTAATAGGGAAAGTTAAGAATGTCACAGCAAAAAATGTTGAGCTGCTTGTGTTAATTTCCTCAGGAAAGTTACCAATACAGCTTTTTATTATCAGAAATATATTTGCTGGACATTTTTAACTGCCTCTTTGAATTCTGTGTAAAAGCATTGCTGAGAAAACAGCC
The DNA here is from genome assembly GCF_007565055.1 of Rhinopithecus roxellana. Classification (NCBI taxonomy): domain Eukaryota; kingdom Metazoa; phylum Chordata; class Mammalia; order Primates; family Cercopithecidae; genus Rhinopithecus; species Rhinopithecus roxellana. Next base: position 2,023,844 of record NC_044549.1, read on the forward strand.
CTGTTTCTAATATTCTCAACCACTCAACTGGTTATTGGACATGAAAAAGTAATCTGTCTTCCTAATCTATTTCCTCATCAGAAAAATAGCATTACCATTATCTTCACGTCACAGATTGTTTGGAAGATTCCATGAGATAATGAAAAGAGAAATAATTTCGAAACTGTACATTTCTTTATTGGTCTCGGTTGTCATTGTTGATGGCTATTGCCAATCTATGATTAAGATTTGTTTATAATTTTAATTTGATTCATAACTACTTGAATTTGTCTTTACCTTTTTTTCTGAAGCAATGACAGATACACAAGAGTACCAAAATAGTTCTATTGGTTGTTTAAATGTCCAAATTCTGTAGTGTTTCTTTTCTTTTACTCTTTGATCATCTCCTTCAAGTAAAATTACTGAAGTTGACAGACTCATCTATCTGAATACCTTATGTTCATTGATTATCTGTTTGCTTTGCTTTTTGTTTTGCTGGTCAAAAAAGTAGAATGCTTAATTTACATTTTATTTCTATTTTTTTTTCTCTCTCTCTTTAGAGTAACTGAGAGGAGACATACAAAGCTGCTCTGAAGGACCATCAGGTCCGAACTCATGGAAGTGATGACACTAAACAGTGCAATGAACAATTTCTTTATTTATGTACTATTAAAAGAACTGTAAATGCAATGTAAAGACACACAGCCACACATATCCCACAGATATTTTAATTGTGTTCTTCTCTTAAGTACACCACCCACCTTAACTCTTTCTTGTCAGGAGTATATAAAAAAGAAAGAAAACAAAACTCACCCTACAGGAAGAAAAGGATTTTCCTCTGTATATAATTTCTTTTGTGCATTGCTATGCAAGCTCACTCTTTTTAGCTCTGTTCATATCATTGTCTGTTCTTATTGGTCTGTTGTACTATATGTGAATTAATAGGCTGTGGTGCCATATATTAACTTTTAATTGTGTAACTTTTATGTTTAAATTTTGCACTGCAATTTTATTTGGTGATAAGCACAAGTCTCTACTCCTCGTGACATGAAGAAAAAGACTGAATGTGAAGGGAGTTTCTGTACTGTAAGCTAGATTGGATAATGATGGTTGTAACAAATCATGTTAGATGGGTTTCAGTTGGGGTGTAGAAATAGGAAGATGCAAAGGAACAATGGTGTTGGCAAAGTCTTCTTTGAATATCAGGGACTGAGTCAATAAAAAAATAGTAGAAAGGTGGCTTTTACTATTGACAAAAGCAGGGGTCAAAAAAAGTAGTTTAAGTCTTAAGACTGAATATGCATTAAAGTATGCAGGTAGCAAAGATGTAATAAATTTGCTTAAAAAAAGAAATTGAAGTTTTATTTAGAATCAATTTTGCCTGTCATTGTAATTGACCCATCTGAGAATTACAATAAGCAAGAGGAAATTAAGGTGTTTTGCAAGAGCTGTATTTATATTACAGTTTTTTAAAAACATTTTCTGAATTATCATAATTAAGCTCTCCAACTCATTAAGTCAGAATATAATATGAAGTTCCCCAAGGAAATGAATGAAATGAACTCTAGAATATCTAGCAAATAGTTAAAGAAGCAATTTACTATGAAGGCATACTCGGGCTCTTCCCAAATATAAACTCTATTGCAATATCTTATTTCATCTTTCTAATACATGTACAGTACACACTAGAGGATAGAGCTGCATCGCTTAAATTCATGACTTAAAAAATAATACAGTCTATATACAATTTGTGTTTTATTTGATTAAGAAGTGAAGTTTATGCCACCCAATGTATAGCCAAATTGTACGTGCTTAAAAAGCAGTGCTGAGAGTATGTTCAGTTCACAGTAAGTAGATTTATTGGAATAAATATTTTGTGGTACATCCTCAGAAATTGGCTTCCGACTAAAATACGTTTGACCCATTTTGAATAAGGAAATTGAAAAGAAAAGTTTAAAAGGAGAAAAAAAAATGCATGTTTATAAACTTTTTAAATAAAACCAGACCTTGTAAGTGGACATTAATAATTGTCCTGCCTCATTTGTTTTCACGACTTTGACAACAAGAAGTTCCTGGACATTAGTCATGTATGCTCAGAATAAATGTGACTTTGAAATATATGTTAGCTACTGTACATGTATAGTCAGTCAAGTAGAAGAGGACCTTCCTGAAATTCCCACTTGTGACATTTTCCCATGTGTTTCCTACACAATCTTAAATTTTATTTCTGTCTATACTTTCTCAAATTTTTCCTATGATAAGTTCAGTTGTTGGTGCTCTTCTAAAAATGTTCAACGTAATTAGGATCAGTTCTAAAATATGGGACCCTTCTGAGTGACAATTCGCACTCCATGCATTATTGACTCAGTGACCAATTTATGTCATGTCGTTATAACAAAGGGATGACATAATTAAACATTTCTGTCTTTTTTATTCCCTGAGACTGCATCAGCACAGGCAAGTATAGAATGTAATGTTCTTCATGGGCCCCACCAGCTTTACGGTACCATGTAATTTATTTCTTCACTGAAGAGAAAAGGAATTCTGAGACACAGTTATTAAACCCTTTATCAACTTTCTACCATCAGTGCCTGAATTCTAATGCAGTGTGATTTCTCTGGGACAAAGAGACTGAGGAAGATGAAAAGTTTCTGCCAAGAGTGAATACATACTTATTCACAACTCTAGGATGTGAGGACTTTAAATATCTCTTTATGCAGTTCCCTGCTTAACCTCTTTCTATTTAAAGGCAAACAAATTTTGAAGAGGTTTTGTGTTCCCTCTTTGTGTTTCTCTATGACCCAGTTGAGTCTAAAACCTTAGTTCATTACATATAGAACACATAGCCTTTGATCCCTGGTAACTGGCAGGTGTAGGCGATTAATACACCAAGGCTTCAAAGTGAAGTATGCATATGCAGATGACTTTTGGAATAATGTGGGCATAGCATCATACCTTCCTGAGTGTCTTCAGCATATAAAAATTAACTGTTACAGTTAAAATTCTGTCAGTGCAGACTTTGTGGTTACTTGGAATGTTCTTTTAGACTAGTCCATGTTGCCTATTACACCTAGTTTTAAACACATTGGGCAGTCACATTATGCACTCAAAATATCACCCTCAGGTAGATTGAGGGCAAGATAAAATGCTGTACCTATACAAAGGAATTCAGAAACATTATTAGAAATCAAAAGCCTTTGTCAACTTGCTACATGTAAAAAGCTACTAATCAGTGTAGTCAGATGTCAACAGAAAAACAGAACTACCTATGAGAGCCACAGCAGTTTTTCATTTCATAGCCGATTTGATGAATGTGATTAGAAATTCACTGAGCTCACTCTTACAGGTCTGCACGGAGGCCTGCAGAAGGCAATCTGGGTGGGAGAGAATGTAATCTGATCTCGCACTCACAGGCAATGCTGCTATGTAGTCACGCCCAACACAAGCACAGCTTCGTTCGTAACAGGAAAAGTCTTCCTTGGGAAAATAGCTGTATTGGTGCCCAAACTCAGGTATGCCAGTGTATGCAGGTGGAGTCGCCCTACCCCTCTTCCAGACATGTTCTATGAGACTTTTAAAATAAGGTGGGATAGTACGGGGCATGAAAAGAATTGATTCCTTCACAGGATTTGAATTCAGTTCAAGGGAGAATGTAGAAAATTCAAAACCAACATATAAGGTATCACACAACCAAGAAAAGTAAAACCATTGCAAGTTTACTTGCTTTGAGTACGAAACAGATTTAATGGTGTTCTATCCCATCGTTTAATGCTCTGAGTACTTGAAGGAAACAGATTTAATGGTGTTCTATGTCATCGTTTAATGCCCTGAGTATTTGAAGATGTTCTCAACAGGATTTGAGTTGCAAGTCTGTAATGTGCTTTGATGGAACACCGCCCAATTTCTATTCAATACATTTATGTAATTGTCCATTGACAATCTAATGATAACAGTACCATTGAACCCTAAACTGTGGTTTATCTTCGCTACTGGGAAGCAAGTGTGCGTCAGTATTAAAGATATGCAGAAACATAATGTTCACTAATTTGTTCATCCGCTTCTGTATATTGTTTATGGAATTACATGGCAAGAACTGTTGTAAAGCAACATGTCTCTCCACATTATTTTAGCGGTGAAATTACTTTGTTTTGCTTCTCTATAATGTGTACTTCAAATGAAACACCATACTTTTTTTAAAAAACTGATGTTCAATTTACTAATTTTTTAAAAATCTCATAATTTCAAAAGCATTTGTTGTGATTTTAAAGTGTTGCAAGAAAAGGGATTTTGTGGCCGTGGGTAGACTTTTTATACTTTGTTTTATAGATGGATTTTTTTTTAACTGTAGTTTGTTTAAGTCACCAAGCAGTGTCCAAAATCTTCATGTGTTTCATTTGATGTTGTTAGATCAGAGAAGAAATTGGCATAAAATCGGTTAATAGTATTGTCAAAGAATTGTGTATTGTGTACTCACTGGGAAAAAATAAAATATATTCACATTTCAAATTTGTAGAAAAGCCATTTATGTAAAACAAACTTGTTTGTAGACATGCCAAAACAAGACCAGGTAGCCACTTTTAGAACTCTGCATTAATATTTTGTGACTAAATGCATAATCTGTTTCTCACTCAGTTATGGTTTGAAGAGGGACAAATAGGAATTGGTGTTGACAATTAGAAGTGACTAACAGACACTGATGAAGAACATAGCAAGCATTTGAAATATAGACCCCATTCTATCGGCACTGCTACTTTCCCCATACCATAAAGATCTTTAGACAGATTTAAAACAAATATCTTATTTTTGAAAGTATAAGTAAATCAGAAAATTGAGGGAAAATGAATTTTTCTCAATTACTTTAGAAGAGCTAATTACAAATTTCTTTTATTTTGGATGTTTTATGTTGGATGTTGAAAAGTTATCTCAGGGACTGAGTAGAAAAGAAAAATGCCCCATTTTATTACATTTTATACATATTTTATTCTTTTTCACTGCTAAGTACAACTATAGGCTCAATTTATTTTTCCAAAAATAAAGAGAGGCAATTTCTGTGTTCTTTAAAATAATAATACTAATGACAGGAAAAAGGAAAAAGATTATTGTTAAATACTGAAATACTCATTTAAAAATATTTTTAAAAATACAAGGTTTAGGACAACACATTTTAGAGTTTCATTTAATTTATTATGAATAATAATATTACTATAAAGAAAAATAGTATTTTTTCTTTATAGTAAAAGAGAAAAAATAATATTACTATAAAGACAAATGATGTTGCATTAATGTAATACAGTAACAAAACATATATGATTAAAGACGAAGTATGTCAATATGATAAATGGTAGGACAATTATGAAACAACTGCTCCTTTATGAAATTTGTGTATAAAATGGAAAAAGTGTAAAATTATCAGAAAGGTTTATTAAAGTAATACACTACAATCTCTTGATTACTGGATATATTAGCTGGAGAAAAGAAATATTAATGTTGCACAAAAGCATTTGAACAAGAAATTTTACTTAATGTCCTCCGTTTTTTAAAATGTGATTTTATCTCTCCCACAGAGGAGAGAAGCAGAGTTCACACTAAACTTCATTTCATGGGAAAGATGTGAAATGAAACTGTACAATAATACAAAACCAAGTTTTAAAAGTTCAAAACAATACTCCAGTACACAAGCTAGCAGGGAAGGGAAGAGAATCTGTTATTTCCAAAAGTTTGTAAAGATTCTTTTCACTTTGATGAATTTAATGTGGTCTCAGTTTTGGCCTTCAACTTCTTAGGCACAAACAAAAAGTCTGACATGTGAGAGTGCTGCAAAGCTGTCAAGAATCCCAAAGAAAGATGCAAGACAATTATCCAGCTGTGTGTTTAATATGAAGAACTACAAAGGTGATTGGTCTTTGCATTTTCCAGTCAAAACATTTTCTCCTTGTGGTAGTTGAGCTATAAGAGAAAACAAACAAACAAACAAACAACACAAAAAACCAGCTGAGCACTGTGGCTCATGCCTGTAATCTCAGCACTTTGAGAGGATGACATGGGTGAATCAATTAAGCCCAGGAGTTTGAGATCAGCCTGGGCAACATGGCAAAGCCCCGTCCCTACAAAAAAAAAAAAAAAAAATGCAAAAACTGGCCAGGCATGGTGGCACGCATCTGGACTTCTACCTACCAGGGAGACTGAGGCAGAAGGATCACTTGAACCCGGGAGGTCCAGGTTGCAGTGAGCAGTAATCGTGCCACTGCACTTCAGCCTGGGTGACAGAGTGAGACCGTGTCTCAAGTAAATAAATACATACATACATAGAAAAAGAAAAAAGAGAAATACATGTATATTTCCAAGATATCTGATTATCTATTACCAAAATATTATCAAGATTTATATATGTATGTATTGCAGATATCTTAGTAATCAAGGAAAGCTACCTTTGTGAGTCAAACAGAATGATCCTGTGGCTCATGTCAACGTTCATAACCAGAAATTTGCAGGCCACTGCAACTGTTCTTAAACCATAGTACCATAGCATCCTTCACCTATAAAATACCTTGATGGATATAGCCTCTGGGTCATAGACAACATTTTTTTGGACAAATTTTAGAAAATGTTTTTCTAGACAACACTTCTGAGTAATTTCTTTCTAACAAATCTGGGTTTTTTTTTTATTATTCATTTACTTTGCAAGCAAATTTTGAGACACTGTGCTAAGAATTTAATATTCAGATAAGTAAAAACAGCAATAACCTTTGCTTTCATAAATAAATAATATATTCTGTTAATTCCTTCCCTGATTTCTTGCCTAGAAATTTTTGATGAATGTTTTGAAGCCAAGAGCCAAGAGCCAATAAGCAAGACCTTCAAATAGATTTCCAAGCAGTAAAATTTGTATTAGCTTCACTCAAACCCTCCATACCCATCATAAAATCTATGTTCTAGTCTTCCTCAAAAGTAGTCTACAGGATTTTAATAGTATTTTTTTTTTTAAAAGATAATGACACTGAAGTTCCATAGTTGAATATATGAAGAAATTTCTTTACTACTTGAATCCTTTACAAATCTGTTCAAATCTTATATGACATAAAATCCTCTGTCCTGGAGCATCTTTTGAAGCAGGACTAGGTAAAATCCACTTTGAAATAATCGTCTCCTGGGAAGTATCTTGCTTTATCCTGCCCCTAGACTCTATATTAGTGGCCCCAAAGGCTTTGCATGCCATGTCTTACTGTAGTCTTTTAAAAATCAATATTAAGTCATTAATATTGACTTAATCATTTGAAATGATTTGAAAGAATCATTCAAATTCTAGGTATACTGTGCAGATGATAAAAGAAATATGCAGTGAGACATTCATTAATTAAATTATGTTTCCAAGCCTTATTTGAGATCAGTGCTCAGTCCTGCAGCAACAGGTATGATTACATTGTGTTCTTTAGTTTTTCTACAATGCTTTTGTGTATTGTCAGCTCTTGAAATCATTAGGCTAAAACTAAAGCATGGAAATATACCTACTGTCTCCTCCCACCCCTAGCTACTGACCTTCAATCAGATTTCAAAAGTATAATATATTTTGAAAGATTTCACAAAAGGATAATTTTTTAAAAGCTACTGTCTGATTATTAATAAGTTCTACCTGAAGTGGTACTTAAAATAGTAGTGAGTAATATGAAATGTAGGAAACGAGGGCTTATAGTTTCTCATTAAGATAATACAGAGATAAGTACCAGTGGAATTTAAATACAGCTAACTAGTAATGACGAAAATTCACATATTCAGAAATGGTTAAATATAGAAGTAAAAAGGGAAGAGGAGGATAACCATTACATGAACTTTCACTGGCTCTGAGGACAAAAGAAGTGAGGGAAGTTAAAGTGGGATGTGAGAAGTAAGAGTTTAAATTTACTTGATTAATTTTGAATGATGGTAGACTGATGCAATCAATAAATCAACATGTCCCAACATAGGTGATGTGAGAACAGTTGCGGATGGGCAATGAATGGTTATTCTAATGAAAAAGAGGGAACAGACAAATGGTGGCAGGTCTGAACAAAGGACACACTAGAATACAATGTGTGCAACTTAAGAGAAGGAACTACAACATTCTCAATAACTGTGCAAGCAGCTCTTGTGCAAATAACCACCCACCAAGAATTAAGACACTGTTTCTATCAATGTTGGTGATGCTCTATTTTTCTATCTTATACTGCTACTATATAAAAAGGCATAAAACAAATCCCATATACTTATGACAACAAAGTGTACATTTAAAGAAATATGTGTGTTAAATGTCCATGGGAACTAATTCCCACTAAAATCATTTCAATAGTTACTATTTAAAAGTTGAAGCTCATGCACAAAGATATTTTAGATTTGTTCTGATATTCCAAGTAAAAAGAATTATAAAACTTAAAATGTATTAAGTAGCCAAAAAATGTACTAGGAGATATACACATACATGCATACTCATGCACATATACAAATATAGAAATGTACATACATAAAAATAATTTTCATTCATTGGAATCCATCCAAGATAGGATGGGGACTGAAAATACCCATATTTGCAAAGTATGGAAAAAGGGAAACCTAACAAGAACTATGGGGATTGAGATAAATATCATAGGCTGAATAATACTTCAAATAATCTCTATTTCTCCTAGGCAAATTACATGGGTGCATTTACATGTACACATATGTATGCATACACTTATGTACACATGCAGAGTCATCCTTCAAGATCCACAAAGGATTGGTTCCAGAATTCTTACCAAAATCAATGGATGCACCTTAAATAAAACGGTGTAGCATTTGCATATAACCTACGAACATCCTCCTCTATACTTCAAATCATCTCTTCATTACTTACAGCATCTAACACAACGTAAATGCTATGTAAATTATTTTATACTACATTATCATTGGTATTATTTTTATTGTTTTTTTTAAATTTTTTATTGCAGTTTGTTTTCGAATGTTTTCCATCTGTGGTTGGTTCCATCTGAGGATTTGGAACCTGTGAATATGGAGTCCTGGCTGTATATATTTTTATTATACACATCACATATATACATACATATGTGCATTTATGAAGAAATCGATATTTTGTTGTTAAAATGGCCAAATGTTCCTTTTAAACAGATGAACACATATTGTATACATAGTATTGTGGTTGGCACAATGCAGTTGGGGGCAACCAATTACATTTAATGTGATTATGTTATAAACTAGTTGGGGTGACATAAGGCATAGAGTGAATATTATTTTAGAAGTAGAAAGGGAAGAAAACCATATAAAATTTAAATTGTTGCACAAATCAATTTTGGGAGATGACAAGTGGAAGAGAGCATTGAGGATTGGTGTGGTCAGGTGAAATGTCAGTGATAAAAGGAATTGACATTGGCCTTGAATAAGATTAATTAATAGAAAGAAAATTTAGAGGAGATGAAGCAGACACAATATAGTCTCAAGCCAACAGGGAACTGTAGTCTAATACGGGAACCAGTCATTTGAACCAACATTTGAATTCAGGAGTGTCCAAGATATGATAAACAAGCAATATACCATTGCAGTAGGGTAAGGAAGGTGGACACCTCATTCAGACTTTAGGAGTCAAGCCAGGCATTACAGACTGACTAACACTGTAGAGAGTGTTTATTTCTTCCAAACAAAGAAGTTAAATGAGGGTTCAACTTTCCCTGTACAAAAGCACTGGTTCATAAGGCAGCACAGCATAATTAAACAGTCAATAGCACATGTGTTTAGAAAACAACAAGGAATACAATGAAGAAAAGGATGAATGGGGTACAAAGAAGTAGACTAGTAACACCTAGAGTGAATAAAGACCTGAAGGAATACAGGGAAAGAGAGTATTTTGTCCACTTTGCACGCTCCTGTTTTCATTCTGAGCAGATAAGGACATCTCATCCTCAAAGGGGATTTGTGCTTTTGGAAATGAGAACAGTCCATTCTAGCCTCAAATTCTACATATCCACGTTTGCCATGCATGCAGTAAGAGTCAAAATAAAGAACAATATAGAAGACTAAATCTGCTTAAAATAAATATCTGCCTAAAATAAATATCACAATTATAATAGAGAGTGAAATATTTCCACTTACAAAGTATGCAGTTTCATGTAAACAACAGCAGGAAATACCAGACAAAACCAGAATGACACCAATTATAATGAGCGTAATCACAAATGGGTCACAGTGACTTTCTACACATGTGCAATTGAATGCAGCGGAGCCAAACCAGACCCCAGGGTGCAAACGGGAACTGCATTAGGGAAAACTAAGAACAATACCCAGTGATGATAAATCCTGCAACAATAATCTGTCCGAGAACCAGCCGTATTCAAGGAGCACAGATGAATCTATATCCTGCAATGAACAGATGAATGGAAACCAAGGTAACGCTGTGCAGTAAAACTTAGTAGGCAAAAATGGAATTCAAAGCATAACTTGGTGTTTCCAGCTTTCCTCTCACCTACTCTGCCTTCCACCAGGACCCTAGTGAATTGTTAATTATCTACTATTAAAGATGAAGAACAGAAATCTTAAAAACATGAAAAATAATTAAAGCATAAGACAAAGTGTGGATAATTATGAAATGGCAAAATATAATTAATCATGTATTCCCTGCAAATGTCTCTTCTGGAATGACTCCATAGTTTTAAAATGCACAGTAACTTTAATTTTGTAACACTCACATGCTCTCATAGACACACACATACAAAGTGTGCACAAAAATCCTTGCTGACAAAATAAACTTGTTATGAGACTTAGGGGCAATACTCAGCATACACTTGAACATGGATGTGCACGATAAGTTCTCCAGGCATGAACCATACCTGCTCAACATTCTCTTTGACATATTTCTCTAGTTATAGCTTGTCATCAGGGATTTCAGGTTTTCCCTGTTTAAATTTAGTGCTATTAGAAGTATTTTTTTTTCCCCTGAAGACATGTATTTTTATTTTTCTAATCTTTTGAGGCTTGAGAGAGCATTTCCAGATAAAGATTACAGGGTATTTAAAAATATACAGCACTAAAACACCATCTCTTATACTCTCTTTGCAATTGCCAGTTTCTGACAGAACACTGAATTGAGGGGTTGCTGAAATATTGAACTGATTCGAATATACTGACACCCACTGAATTATTTTAGCATATTAAGTTGAATGGCATTGCAACTTTTCTTGTTAAATCATCTATTCCATTAGAGTAACACCCTATCTAAGAGCCCAAAGTCTAAACATATTGAATAAACTAATTAGTAGTAGAAACAGAATAGAGGGCATCGAAAACACGTGTAGAAACTACTAGGCATGCAGTTGTTGAACAGTAAGTTGTGGACTTAAACCCATGTAAGAGTAAAACATCAAAGCATCACTTTACTTTTTATGTCTAAATAAATATGAAATTGCCCTGAAGAGGCAAACATATTTGTTCTGCTAAAATCTCAAATAAACAGAAATTTATCAGGAGAGCCTCTGTAGAAAAGCTGGGTAAGACAATAGCACTATCTTCAACCACAGCTTTGCAAAAGTCTGAGGACTAGTTTTCAAATAGACCATTTGGTAATGTAAATCTTTTTTAAAGGCTAAGAATTGTAGTCACAGTAAATATTATCTTATCCAAGGCAATCTTATTGGTGGTGTTAAAGTGTGAACAGTAGACCAATATTTTTTACTGGGAATGGTCAATCCACTTCAGCAACATATACTTAGGGAGTAGATTGAGTCAATATTTCCCTGGGAGAAGATACCTGGATCATCTTAAGCATTTATCAAACACCTGAGTACTGTGTTTAATGAAAGAAATTGCCTTTAAGATAAAAATGGTTCCTGAATGTGCTCCCAGGAAAGACCTTATCTCTAAAGAAACTCAGCTTATGCCATGGAATATGTATTTCAATCTGTTGAGCCCACCAGAAGTCATCCAATACACTCTCAAAACAAATAAACAAAAAGCAGCTCATCAGTTGAAAGAGTGAATCTAAGAGTCTCCATTTAGATGTTGATTGTGCACACTAGGTTTGGTACAGTGACTGCTCAACAACAATTCTCTGGAAGCAAGGCTGCACTCATTAACAATTATTCTGGTTTTACGTTTACTCTAATAAGAGAATATGCATCTATTTTTTTTCTAATAATTTGTCCAAATTGTTAAGGTTCATATTCAAAAAAGGTATAAATTTTAAAAATGTATATAATTTTCATTTAAAAATTGTCATTAGACTACTCCTTGTATATCGGTTAATACTTTGGATGCAAGAAATAATCTGCCCCAAAGATACAGGTTTAAAACTACAGACTTAATATAACTTAATACAAGCTGTCAGGGGTAAATATTTCCAGGGTGGTTGCAATGAATGAGTTCAAAACAAAATAAATGTAATTAGTTATGAAATAATGTTGTCCAAATTTTACTCACCTCTTTTGACTAATTTCTTCAAGACAAAGGTGTGGCATTGAATTTTAAAGCGATGTTCAATTTTTTCATAATTTAGAGATATTGAAATTCCTTAGCAAAAAATGTAACAGTGAGAGCATTATGACAGTGAAAGAGATCCAACTTAACTAACTCCACTTTGCCTTTAACCTCTAAACTGCCCTTTGATCATGCCCAGGCATGGGCCACACTAACTTTGGGAGAAATTTATTTTATAGTTTAAATGGTAATAGCCCTTCCCCAAACTAAACTGCCTTGTAAAGCTAATGAAACACCATGAGGTTTGGAGGATGAAAGAGGCCTGAATTCTGCTAAGATGTAGGCATAGTTAAATGATTACCAGCCATTGTTCCAGAGGTGACAAGATTTGAAACTTCCCATTACTCCTGTAAATATCACTATTGTAGAACCTAAGATTGGGTTATTTAGATATTGTATTAGTCTGTTTTCACATTGCTAATAAAGACATACCTGAGACTGAGCAATTTACAAAAGAAAGTAGTTTATTGGACTTACAATTCCACATGACTGGGGAGGCCTCACAATTATGGTGGAAGGCAAGGAGGAGCAAGTCACATCTTAACATGAATGGCAGCAGGCAAAAAGAGAGCTTGTGCACAGAAACTCCCATTTTTATTTTTTTTTATTTTTATTTATTTATTTTTTTTGAGACGGAGTCTCGCTCTGTCACCCAGGCTGGAGTGCAGTGGCCGGATCTCAGCTCACTGCAAGCTCCACCTCCCGGGTTTACGCCATTCTCCTGCCTCAGCCTCCCAAGTAGCTGGGACTACAAGCGCCCGCCACCTCGCCCGGCTAGTTTTTTTATATTTTTTAGTAGAGACGGGGTTTCACCGTGTTAGCCAGGATGGTCTCGATCTCCTGACCTTGTGATCCACCCGTCTCGGCCTCCCAAAGTGCTGGGATTACAGGCTTGAGGAAACTCCCATTTTTAAAACCATAAGATCTTATGTGACCCATTCACTCTCACGAGAACAGCACGGGGAAGACCTGCTCCCATGATTCAGTCATCTCCCACTGGGTCCCGCCCACAACGTATGGGAATTATGGGAGCTATAAGATGAGATTTGGGTGAGGACAGAGCCAAACCATATCAGGTGTCTTTTCAGGCTTTTGCATTTATGGACATTGGAGATTATTTTGGTGAGAGCTCAGAAAGAAAAAGAGAAGAGTTGAAGAGAAAGCCTCCATTTTCATAGAGATACATAAATAATCATGAATAGAATGTTCATAGAAATATGGACATTAAGGGTCAGTCTGACAAGATCTCAGACAAAAATGAGGAACAGATTATTGGAAACTGGAGGAAAGGTGATCCTTGTTATAAGATGACAAAGAAATTGTCTGAATTTTGTCCACGTTCTAGTAGTCATTTAAAAATCTCTATCTATGAGGAGCCAAGCTGCTCCTTCAACACTCTGCTTAGAAATCTCCTCAGCCAAATGTTTAATTTCATCACTCACATGTCCTACTATTCTACTATTCACAAAATGGTAGAACAATTGAGTGATGAAATTAAGTGTCTGGCTGAGGAGATTTCTAAGTAGTGTTGAAGAAGCAGTGTGGATCTCCCTTATGGCTTATAGCAAAATATGAGCGGAGAGAGATTACTTAAAGAAAAGATTGTTAAACAAAAAGGAACTAGAATTTGAAGAATTTGGAAACTTTTCAGCCTCTTCATATTGCAAAAATGAAAAATTTATTCTGAAGTGAACACTAAGGGTGTTGCCTAACAACCATTTGATAAGGAAATCAACAACGGTTGAACCATGAATTTAACCAACTACTTCACCAGAAGCCAGGATTACACCAGCAGAAATACTGCCTGCTGCAATCAAAGGAAAGAGAAAAAAATAGGATAGAATGAAGAAAGGTTGAGAACATGATTATCCTTCAAGAAAATAAAAAATAACCCTGCAGGCATTTTAGAGATCATCAAGGTCACCACTCCCATCATAGACTAAGGGGAAGTCTGCTTTGTTCTTCATTTTAGTGGGCCAGGCAGCCACCATGCAAAGCCCCAGGGGCAGCACTCTCCGCAAGACCATATGAGCAGGGTCAGCCCACAAAGCAAAGGGGAAGGGCTGCTGAGGCTGTGCTGCTGCCTCAGTGGCCCTGGAGAGCAGAACATCAAACCAAAAACAAATGGCTCTCAAACCCTAAGAGCTTTTGGAATTTGTCTGGCTAAGTTTTGGACTTGTTTTGGACCCATCACCCTTGTGTTCTTTCTGATTTCTCCCTTGTGAAGTGGGGATGATTATCCTATCCCTATCCCTGTCCCACCACCGTATGTTGGAAGCACGTAACTTGTATGCTTTCACAGCTTCACAGCTGAAGAGGAATTTTGCCTTAGGGTGAATTGTATCTCAGGACTCACCCATTTAAATGTTATTTAGATGAGATACTGGGCTTTAGACTTCAGAGTTGACACTGGAATGAGCTAAGACTCTGGAGGCTGTGAGTTGAAATAAATGTATTTTACATGCAAAAAGAATGTGAATTTTAAGCTATGCACTAAATTATGTCTCCTCAAAATTCGTATGTCAAAGCCATAATGTTGCTGTATATTGAAATAGGAAGTTTAAAAGATAATGAAATTTAAATGATACCATTTGGGAAGGAGTCATAATTTGAAGGAATTAATGGTCTTACAAGAAAAGGAGGAGAAACAGATCTCTCTTTCTTCACATGCAAGCACCTAGCAAAAGCCATGTGACAAAAAAAAAAGATAACCATAAAATGACCACTCTCTTTCTGACTTGTAGGGATCAGTGACTGGTTGGTCATTTTCTGTCTAGCCCACTAAAATGAAGGACAAAGCAGACTTCCCCTGAACCTGCAATAGGAGTAGCAGTCCTGATGATCTCTAAAATGTCTGCTGAGTAATTCTTTTATTTTCTTGAAAGATAATCATGTTTTCAATCTTCCTTCATTCCATTTCTGGCTTGGTTACACAAGTCAAAAAGGGACTAGAATTTGAAGAATTTGGAAAATTATGTTCCCCTGGTCTGTGTCTGTTCCTGTTCTTGTACCTTACTAGAAACTGACCCTGTTGGACCTTGATCTGAAACTTTTAGCTTCCAGAACTGTGAGAAAATACACTTTTGTTGTTTAAGACACCCAGTCTATGGTATTTTGTTATGGCAGCCCTAGCTGACTAGTACAAGTCTCATTTTAAAATTGTAGATACTAAGAAGAGAAAAAACTATTCTACTTCTTCATCTTAGTACAGTCTATCTAGATTTTGCCAAAAAAAAAAAAAAAAAAAAAAAAAAATCTATTAGTTTAGCTCAGAAGCCTAGGATTGAGGAATAGGGGAGAAGCAGGAATCAAATAATGCACTGCACTGGCATTATAATGCATTGTTACTCTCTCTTTTTCTTTAAGCCAGATAACAAATGGTGCTACTGTAGGACTCTCGGTGAAGACTATTGTCATTATTCAAATAATTTGGCAGTAGCTTTTCTTCCCCACCACCAGTTGCCAGGACAACTTGAGTATTGATTACTGTCTTTTTGCTTCTGTTAGTTTTCTTAGCTGTCTCTTCTGAGTTTGCTGAAAAATGTTCATAAGGAGATAATGTATATGAGTGGGTGAGTGCATATGGACGTAGGAAAGTGAGATGCTTTTTTATGTACACTAATCTTACCCATGATTGTTTATTTATTTTTTATAGCAACCAGTAGACCTCTAGTTCTGTTTGGATCTTACAAATTCTCTGTAAGAAGCAGAGCTGGCCCCCACTGTAGGATTATCTATGGGCTTTTAAGGTACATGGCACCCCAAGATTGTCGGGCAGAGCAAAAATCATGTATGGAAATTGATAACTCCTCTTTATGTCTTAAACTATAATGCCTAGATTTAGCTGCAAGAAAGAGACATGTTTTCTTTTGTAAAGAAACAAGCCTATTCTTAATTTTCCCATTCTTATTAAAGAATAATAAGTCTGGGTGTGGAAGACATAGAAACTTTCTCTAATTTTGACCCTACTACTAACTAGTTGGACAGTTTGGACTGTCCTTTAACTCATCTCAGCCTCATGGATTCATTAAATAAATACTAATCATGGACTCACTGCCTGCCAAATGTTGTAGAAGGCAATCGAAAGAAAAATAAAACAAAATAAAAACAACAACAACAAAAACCTAAATGCTCCATGTTTTAGAGGAACTTACGACCTTGTAAAATAAATAGATGTAAAACAAATACATCAGGGTATCCCAGCTGACATCAACCTGGGAACTGCAACCTGCCTGTATGTGAAATGTATGGTCAGTGACCACGACTCCAGGTGTCCAAAACATGTGGATTCTTTAGTAGTAAAGAAAAAGGATGAAAGATTTGTGCTTGAGTCCCAAAGAAAACAGAAGACAGAGGAGGAACATAAAGGAGAAGCTAGGCTGTATTGCCATTTTGGTTCCATAGGACCACAGGACTGGATTTGTGCTGCAGTCGGAAGAGACTAAAGTGGGCAATGATGTTTTCACTTGGAAGCAAAGTGTGATTTTGTCACTTTGGTGCTTTGGCAGTTTTGGGCTGCACTAAATTTCAATACCCAGATCAGGATAGCATTTCCCCAAAAGGAAAAAGGAAGAAACTTTTGTGGCAGGTAGAGCAGGCAGGCAAGATACTGATTAGAATCAACAGCCACTCCAGCAGATAGTGAAGTTGACCAGAAGAGACCTGAGGCTAAGACAGCCACTGTGAGAGGGAGAGTCTCATCCTTGTCCTGTGTAATGCCCAGTATATTTGAGAGATAGGTGGTTTGTTTCTCCAGGAACTATCTTTATAAATGTGGTGAGAATTGAGGTAGCAAAAATGAATATTAATGCTAATACAACCTTAGAGTCTATGGAGCCCAAATGGGGACATGCAGGTTGTATACAAAATTATAATTAACATATAACAAGTATATGATGAATGTGGATACAAACGGCAATGAGGACACATAATAGTATAGAATTAACTCATGGAGAACCTAAGGGAGGATTCAATGAGAAAGCTATGGTCGACCCTTCTCTTGAAAGCAGAATAAAACATTTCCAGATAGTGAAAGAGAAGATATTCATTTCAAAAGGGCCAGAATATTAAAAAAATGTGAGTATAGAAAGATGGCCCCATGAGAAAAGTTAAAAAACAAGAAAGAAAAGGATTAATCAGTAGGGAGTACAGATAGACTGTATCTAGTAGAATATATAGTCTTTGCACTGGCGTGGGGGACAGCTTCAAAACGAAGCCCAAAGTAGAGGCGTGACCTGATTTAAAGGTCTTTCTGGATATATTTATAAGGTTTTGGTTTTTTTGGTTCTCAAAACATGGAATACATTGACTTTTTTGTTTTTGTTTTTGTTTTGAAATGAAGTCTCACTCTGCTGCCCAGGCTGGTGTGCAGTGGCACCACCTTGGCTCACTGCAACCTCTACCTCCAGAGCTCAAGCGATTCTCCTGGCTCAGCCTCCCAAGTAGCTGGGATTGCAAGCATGCGCCACCAGGCCCAGCTAATTGTCTAATTGTGTGTGTGTGTGTGTGTGTGTGTGTGTTTAGTAGAAATGGGGTTTCACCATGTTGGCCAGGCTCTTCTTGAACTTGTGACCTTAAGTGATCTACCTGCCTTGGCCTCCCAAAGTGCTGGGATTGCAGACATGACCCACCACATCGGGTCCTCTATTATAAGTTAAGCTTTTGTAAAATCCCTTGTTAATAATCCCTAACATTCTATAACATACCTTTATTTGACCTTTTGCAATTTTTAAGCATAGTAATAAACTTCCTGCTACCTTCCCTGAAACTCAGTGAATCTAGAAGTTGTCCCCTTCCTCCTCCCTCTCCTCTCTCATCACAATCAATGCTGAGATTTTGGCCCTGTAAAGATGAATATAACAGAAAGCAACTACTACTTAAGGAAACGGTATCTGTGATATATTCAGCATCGAGGAGGCAGAATGGCATGAGCAAAAGACCCAGAGGCAGGAAATCGTGCCCAAGTCCTGTCACAGGTGAGCCATGTAGCCTCACATTACTCATTCTCTGGGCTCAGGTCATCAAGGATAAGCTAAAATAATGAATGGAACTAGTGAAATTCTAGAATTCCTTCTAGTTTTATGATTATTTGTTGATTTACTTCCTTCAGCTTTTTCAAGCATGAGGACACACTATAGCTATATTTTCAAAGGACTGATAGAATAATATTTATTGGAGGAAAAATCAATGCAAAAAATCCTTTTTAAAAAATTAAGAGATAAATAGATCTCTAACTTAAATTTATACTCCTTGTCAACTAACAATTTAGCCATAAAGAAACCTATTAAATAATATTCCCCTTAGTTTCCTCTGTTTCCATTAATTCAGTCTCTTTTATTCCACTGTCAAAAGTTTTTGAAGTTTTGGGCATTGGGTATCTCTCTTGCTTCCATGAGGACATTGCTACCCATTAAGCTTGGAGCTGCAGCCCTCATGTTCCTCGACAGTCCGAAATATCTTTAAATGTCTTTCAGGCATGACTGTGCTTATAAGAATGAGGAGGTTTTGCAATTGGGGTCAGGGAAATAATGACCTCTCTGCCATTTATCATCAATAAAGCCTTGACAATAGCCCATGTAGGCATGTGCTGGACACAGAAGCCAAGTCAGGCTGCTCCACTAGCTTCCAGCCTCTGCTGTTGATTGCTTTTCTTGGACCATTTCCTTTATTTAACTTTGTCAAGTTACTAAAGTTAAAGAAGATATTTGCTGCTGTTGTGGGTGAGATCAGCCCACTTGTCAAACAAAGTAGTTGTGAGATTTTGGAGGAAGCGTCTCAGTGCTGGGGACCAAATGCCACAATGTTCACTGATGGAGGAAATCTTTATTACTGTGAGTACAGAGCATGCTATTGTTACAGAAGTGCTGTGACATTTTTCTAACTGGATTGCATCTGCACTTTTAAAAGACTGACAACCAGAGTATCACTGGAGATAATAGGATCTGGGACTAGAAAGCCTTCATATTTTATTAGGGCTACACTGATTCCATTTCTTTAAGTCACTGGAGTGTTATTTTACATTTCAGTGTCTGCATAACTGCATTGTCTTTGTTTCTCAGTTCCATTAAGAATTCCCTGGCATATCAAGGCTAGTGAATGTCAGTGAAGATAACTATCAACATGTAAAATACTTCCAACTACAGGAATGTGTGGCTTGAAAACAATTAAATGAACAGGCCTTCCTGTAATAAGTGGGAGCAAAGGGAGGAAAAATTAACTCCAACTACTTGGTGAGTATGTCAGATTTAATCTGAGTTTTGATTGTGCATAGACATAGACATTCATTGCAGATGGTCAAGAAACTGGAGTGAGTTCCAATGAATTACAAGGGCTACATAAACCAAATGAGAGACTGACAACCTATATCGCAGAGAGCCTTTGTATCAAGCAGCCTCAAGATTATTGAAGAACTTGGGAAAGGATATAATCTGAATTGGAACCATGAACATATCTTGCAATGAGAACTTAATTTGATAACTTGATTGGAACTCTATTTCAGTTGTCTATTGTTATACAACAAGCCACAGTAAACTTGGTGTTTTTTAGGCAACAGTTTATTATCTTTACTTGTCCTGTGAGTGGCATCTAAGATCGTGGTCAGAGGTTGGCAGGGGCAGCTGGCTAAACATACCAGAGACCATCTTCAATCACAGGTTTATCATCTGCCCGAGACAGACAATGCTTAAGGCTCCCCAGGCATTTTTTCACCTATGCTACCTCTTTATGTGCCAGCTGGGGCTTCCAAAGAACATGGTGGTGTCATGAAGCTCACTGTCCCTTGAGCAAGTGTCTACGAGACCAAAGTAGAACTATGGCGTTCTCATGACATAGCATCAGAAGTCATGCAGTTTGCATCTGTCACGTACGATTTGTTACGAGTCACGGGGTCAGCCAAGATTCAAAAGAGAATTATACAAAGGCGTGAATACCGAGAGGCTTTGCACTTTGAGATCCATCTTTACAGAACCACTACCAGAACCTTATTACTGTGCTAGCTGAGGGAATGTGTTCAAGCCATACCAACATCCATTCTTTTCAAGTCTTATTTCCTCACGCCTATATCCACTTTTTTTTTTTTTTTAATTCTTTCTAGTAAGTGCATTTCACACAAATACTTATGTCAAAATCTGATTCTGGGAACTCCAATCTAACTGAGTTGTTAACAAAGGTGGTCCCAGAAAATAGAAATGGAATTCTGGAGAGGGATCACTTACCAACCAGATGGCAATACAAGGGCAATTTTTGGTGGACATTGGATTGATGGTATCTTCTGGTATAATACTGCTTTACAATTGCCAAGACCTTCCTCTGTGGTTAATTGGCATAAGATAAAGTTGGAAAAAGATGTATTGGTTATGCAATATCTCTAAGCATTAAAGTAATATAGAGAAAATTGTTACTCTTATAATTGTGAAGGATTTTTTTTTCTAGGTGTCACTAATGTGATAAAGTAAGAAAATGGTGGCCGGGCACGGTGGCTCACGCCTGTAATCCCAGCACTTTGGGAGGCTGAAGTGGGTGGATCACCTGAGGCCGAGAATTTGAGACTAGACTGATCAACATGGAGAAACCCCACCTCTACTAAAAATACAAAAAAAAAAAAAAAAAAAAAAAAAAAAAAAATTAACCGGGCATGCTGGCACATGCCTGTAATCCCAGCTACTCAGGAGGCTGAGGCAGGAGAATCACTTAAACCTGGGAGGCGGAGGTTGCAGTGAACCAAGATCGCACCACTGCACTCCCACGGACAAAAAGAGTGAAACTCCATTTCAAAAAAAAAAGAAAAAAGGAAAAAGGAAAACAAGAAAATGCCAAACTGAGCTCAACCAGTTACCAATTCAAAGCATATTATGAAAGTGAAAACACTTCCCTGGCAGCACAAGCAGAAACCATCATCATCTGTGGCCAGAGAGTATGTGGCCCTGCTGAGGATCAGGCCTGGAAGTCAATAGCAGACCCACCAAGAATGCTGAATTCATAGCCTTGGCAAGCTGAGAAGGAGTGGCAGCCTGAAACCTCCCATGAAAATATTTGGGTGGATGTGCTCGAATGCACTGGACCAGAGATTACCAGAGCCTTCTGTGTCTAAAGAAGTGGCCATTTTCTATGCTTAAAGATAACAAGATTCTAACAACACACGGAGGCATCCTTTTGCCTGAAGATTATCCTGAAACCTCTTCTGAGGAGTATCCCTCCTAACCAGCAGCCAATAACTAGGGTCAAGTATTAGAATGGCCCTACTGGGAATTACTGACTCTGCTAAATGAGAGCAGGGATTATTCAAAACAGTAACTGCAGGACCTAGATAATATGTAGCACCAAGGCTATAAATTCAGCATTCTTTGTAGTTCTGCTAGACCTGCCATTGACTTCCAGACCTCATCATCAGCATGGTCCACTCTCTGACTGCAGAACTAAGGGAACATGAGTAAGAGTGGACCTTGAGCATATAAAGTTGGATTAAAAGAGTTGGATAAAATGGGGACTCGTTCCCATGATCCAGGTTTAATATCCTGGCAACTACTTGGTCTTAATACATTGTTGGGATGGCTTCTAGAAGGTTGGAAATAAATTAGCACCCACATTAAATTAACAGATGACAAAATGTATTTGGCAGAATGTTGAAGTAAAAACAAAAATGCTCAGAGAGGTGTACATAGAAGGGTGAATATACTACATTAGACCAAACTACTTACCAAATAACTATGTTCCCCAGGAGGGCCCAGAGGATACTCCTCTACTAAGACAAATACTTAGTAAGCGAGAAACCAGCAAGAGAGATGCTCAGTCATGAGTGATGGCTACCCACTGGAGGCCAATATTGAGGACTGAAAATGCTGTTGTGAAACTGAACACCCTGTTGTTATGGGGATGACAGGATTACAGAATAACAGAGGCCGGGTGGCAGCATTTAACTACCAGACCCAGAATTAACGTGTTCACTGCTATAGGTAGTAAGTTTCGAATGGCAATAAGGGGGTTCTGACCTACACGTATCTGTAGTGGTGGCTAATACCCCATAGTATTTTTAAGAATCAGATAAATGGACAACAAGCAAGGTATAGCTTAATATGAATAATCAAAAAGAGTTGAAGGCACATGGCCTCACGTTAACAACCCCAGTGGAAAATCATTATCCCACATCTAGATCTAGTTTTCAGAGCTGAGCTTGATTGAAGATACAGGGGCATTTGAGGAAGTTCCCTGCAATGCTACTGCAAGTGTAAACATCAACAATACAACTTATGCTTCTCCAGAAAGATCTGTGTACATTGGGGAAAGGGAAATGTCCAGAATTTTTTAAAAGTTGTGGGTTATGTCATCCAAGCTATCATGATACCAATGACCACAAATTCCATGTGGTTACTCATTTTAGTGGAAAGCCAGGCAATAAATGGAATTTGTTTCCAAAACCAGAAGAAAAACACTCAACTTGTGATCTTTCCCAGTCCCTGAATTACTAATTGGGGTGAATGTATTTACAGTCAGGGAAGACAGGAGTATAAATTCCAGCCTTGATCAGGGCTATTTTAACTCCCTGCTCTATGTTACAATACAGTCCAAGGGGTTCTTGATCATCTGGACATTTCTGTCACATCAGAGCCCTTCCCAGACACGTCCTGAGAAAAGTGGTAATAAAAATTCTCCCGGGGGCAGAGTTTGTGTAACACCTCTGGTCTTCTGCCTCACATGGAGAAAAAAGTGGCCTACAGCAAGGACATACTAGACGTCTGGTCAGTGGTAAATGTCTTGGCTGGTTGATCAGTGACTTGGAAAGAGCAAGATTCTCTTGAAAAAGTCAAGAGAAAAGACATATGATGGATGGATGCATAGGAGCGGCACCAACTGTACAGATCTTCATATTCCACATTATTGCCAGTCATAGGAAATGCACTTAACATAGGAGGCATTTAACAAGCAGGTGGACAGGATGAGTCATCTGGTATATGCCTGCCACCCTCTGTAGTCACTCATGCCAGTGTTTACATACTAGATCCATATATGAAGCAGCCATGGCAAAAGAGATGCTGCCTATGCACAGATCCAAAAGCATGGTCTCATTCTAGCGAGGCTGATACAGCTACTCTTGTTAAATATTCAACTCATCGGCAACAGAGATTGATGTTGGACCATTGGTGTGTTCCCAGTTCTCAAGAGAATCAATCAGACACTTAGTGACAAGTTGATTATGCCAGGCAACATCCACTCTGGAATGGACAGTAATATACAGATATTCTGGTATGTATTTTCCTTTCCTGACCTTAATGTCTTGGTTAGTATTTAATGGCTTATAGTATGTCTGGTTTACTGGCGTTTCATCCTCCATATCATTTTTTCCAGACCAAAGAACACATTTTTCACTAAAGTGGGTGCACATTGAGGGTGTGCCCAAGGAATCACTGGCCCTAGTATTTTCTGGATCACTCAGAGCCTGCCTGCCTGATATAATGTAACAAGCAATCAAAGACATGGCTGAAGTTCCAACTTGTAGACAACATTTTGCTAGTTTGCAGAATTTCCTTTAGATATGGTATATTACTGTAACAACTGGTAATTTTTGCTGTGTTCCTGATAGAATATTTGAGTCTAGAAATACTGAGATAGAAGCAGGAGTGGCCCCTCTTATCATTATTCCCAGTGACTCATTTAAAGAATTTGTGCTTTTGTCCTTAAAAGTTAAAATTTGACAGGCCTAGTGTTCTAAAGCCATGGCTTCCATCTGGTCATTTTGAGATTCTTAAGCCAATTGACCAATAGACATGAAAAGAGTTATACTGGCAAGGGTAGTTAACTCTGATCATTACAAGGAAGTAGAATGACTTCTTTATAAAAGACCGGAAAGTAGAATCTTTGAAACGCTGCAGAGATACTATGGCATCCTTAGTGTTCTCAAGCCTTATTTTAACTACGAACAGACCACAGTCAAACAAGGGCTCAGTCACTCGAGGTATAAAAGTATGAGTCGCCCACTATTTAATTGACCCATAGCAGTAGAAGTGTTGGCTAAGGGTGAGAAAAATCTAGAATCAATGGTAAAGGAAGCAGATGATGCATTTTATCTAAGTCTCAGGACAACTATAGCAGAGGTTATGCTATAGTGGAGGCTATCATTTGCTAATTCTTCTTTTGAATCTATTTTTTCTAGAAATGTTACCAGGTGTCATACCAAAACAGCAGTACAACAAATTTAATGTGAAGATTAGATGGACCTGACCATTGAAATGGTTAGATTATAGCAGACACTGTCTGTGCTTCACACATATTCCCTGGAATGACCTTACCAATTCCATTCACTCTAATTCCAGCAGCTGAAACCTGCATCATAGGTCATAGGGCTGTACTTAAAATGCTGAGCTTAGTCTAGCTGCACAAATACAGGGTTGGAATACCAGGTGTGGTATTCTGCCTACTAATTTATGTCTCTTTAGGCACAGCCCTTAGATAATAACTGTTAATGTAAAGTTAAAAATTCTCAACTGTCTCATACCTTGATCAATACAACTCTAAAGTATAATGTACACTGGTTACCTATTATCTTCTAGGGATCAAGCTAATGTTACTGTCTGTAGAACTTTGCCTACTATATCTATGATTGGCCTCCTTGTAATAGTCCGTTCTTATGCTACTATAAGGAAGATATCTGAGACTTGGTAATTTATGAAGAAAAGAGGTTTAATTGGCTCATGATACTGCAGGTTTTATGAGAAGTATGGTGCCAATATCTGTTCAGCCTCTGGGGAGGCCTCAGGAAGCTTACAATCATGGGGGAAGATGAAAGGAGAGCAGGCACATTTCATTGCACGATGAAAGCAGGGGCAATAGGGTGAAAGTGGAGGTGCTACACACTTTTAATGGAGCTCACCAGAATTCATTCACTATTGCCATGACAGTACCAAGAGGGAAGATGCTAAATCATTCAGGAGAAATCCACGCCATGATCCAGTCACTTCCCACCAGGACCCACCTCCAACGCTGGAGATTACATTTCAATATGACATTTGGGTGGGGACACATATTCAAACTATATCACTCCTATTCCCAGTACTAAAATTTCCTTGAATTTTAGACACATAGACACATATCCTCTTGTTCAGGTTATATAGAAGCAATTCTATCCTCCTCTTCCCTCTTGCTATGATTTCAATGTATGTCTGCCTTCAGAATTCATATGTTGAAACTTAAATCCCAAGGTGATATGATTACAAAGAGGGGCCTTTGGGACGTGATTAGGTTATAAAAGTTCCAACCTCATTAATGGGATTAGCGCCCCGAAATGCTGATTGAATGTGCACATGAGGTAAAAAATGATATGAAAAATTAGCCCCAAATTCTGTCATGGATAATTGGAAGAAAGAAATTACCATACAGTGAAAAGAGAGCAGAGACAGAGACTTTTTACATACAATGATGCACTGGAGAGAGGCTAAAAGCAAGTCAATCTTAGCAGGATAAAAGTATCTAAAATGTTTTTTCTTTCCTTTTTTTCTCTCATTTATGGTGAAATCAGGACCAGGGCATCTACTGTCTAGGCTTTCCCATTTCCATTTAAACTAAAATTCAGCACCCCCTGATGAAGCCTTCGTAAGGAAAGGTCCCACTTTCATTGCCAGTCCTCCTTGGCTGGAGTTGATGCTGTTTGGCATAGTCACAAAATCATGTTGAGAGTCCAGATTCTGGATTTAGACTGATTTCAAAATTTGACTCCATCACTAACTGTGATGGTTAATTTGAGTGTGAACTTCATTGGATTAAAGAATGCGAAGTATTGTTCCTGGATTAAAGAATGTGAAGTATTGTTCCTGGAGTCAGTGAAACGGGAGAGGCAGCCCCACCCTCAATCTGGGTGGGCACCATCTAATCAGCTGCCAGTGTAGCTAGGATGAAAACAGGTAGAGGAACATGGAGGGACTAGACTGGTTGAGTCCGCTGCCCTCCGTCTTTTTTCCATGCTAGATGTTTCCTGCCCTTGAATGTCGAACTCCAAGTTCTTCAGCTTTTGGACTGTTGGGCTTATACCAGTAGTTTGCCAGGGGCGCTGAATTTTCTGCCTTGAGTTTGTGCCATTTGAATTCATTATTGCTTTCTTCCACTAGACTGGGAGATCCATAGTTTTGTACTGGATATCTGTTGTTTGGTCTGTTCAACACTCTCCTTCAGTGCTTGCTATATGAAAGCTAATATGTAAATAAATGTGCACAAAAAGGGAGAAAAGGGTGTTGAAACTTGCTGCTATTTTCTTTCATTCCTTTTTTTTGTGTGAGGCTTCATGCTTAGTGCAGTGGTGTGATCACACCTCACGGCAGCCTCAACCTCCCAGGCTCAGGCAATCCTCCCACCTCAGCCTCCTGTTCATGTTTATCTTTAAATTAGTGTTCAATCTACTTAAGCTTTCACTTATTATAAAAAGAAAATCCTACAAATATTTTGGTGAACTTGAATAAAAAGAAAAAGGAATAAATAGCCTCTATTGGACATATTCATGTGTAAAAGAGCTAAAATCGTGTTTGTACTGATTTGTGTCACATGTAAACATGAAACACTCTTCGGGATTATTTCACCCCTGCAGTATGGTTTATATAAATGATTTCATTAAGGAAAAAATAAATTTAAGTCAATCCTAGACATAAATTTGATACCATTATACAGATAGATAGGTAGATAGAACATAGATAGATAGATGATAGGTAGATAGAACATAGATAGATAGATAGATAGATGATAGATAGACAGATAGATAGTAGATAATAGGTAAATAGGTAGATAGATAATAGATAAATAGGTAGATAGATGATAGATAATATGTGTATGCACACACACACACACACACACACACACACATACATACATACACCAAAGCTAGAAGACAATGTTGCCTTCCAGAATGTCTGCAAACAATTGACCTTGGACATTATGTTAGTTGGGACTTCTGTTTGCAGGTGACAAAATCTCAAGTTGAATTAATTAGACAAAACCAGAAATATTTTAGCTCAAGGAGCAAAATAACTAGATGAACATCCAATATATAGAAACGTCCTGGGTGCAGCTGAGGCTTAGGAGCTCCTGGAGACAAGGCTGAGAGGATATCAGGACCCTGTATGTTAACTGAGGTTCCATTTGACAATTGGTATCATTTTTCTCAATATACAAAGTTGCAAGGGTTTCTTCCACATGGTAGAAGGGATGTATTTTAATAATGTTTAATGATGTTTTTCATCTTAATATTTCAAATCTTAGAGCTGAACTTATCCTAATTAATCTGGTATAGCTGAATTTCCAATCCTGGACCAATGAACTGCAGCTGGGAGTTGGGGAACTATATTTTTACTAGGTTTGGTCAGGTTCTCACCCCTGAACTAATGATGGTGCTTAGATGGGCTAATTAAAGTATGGCCACTATTGAGGAAATTCCAAGTAGAGAGGCGAAGTTCCTGAGGAAGGAGAGTATTAAACAAACCAAATGACAGTTACCCAGGACAGGAATATAAAGAGATAGTTTCTAGTTCTTACATCAAGCTTGCTTTAGGAGACCCAGAAACCGTTTTTAGATGGTTCATACTGATACTTGGTATCAAATATCAGATGGTAGCAGACTCTGTAAGCAGATCTGATCTAGCGCGCATAAGTCTCTATCATTTGTTATCCCTTCTCACAAAAGAATCAGTGTTAGTATTCACAACAGTGCTTGATACAATGAAGTCATCTACTTACTCAACACCAAAGACAGTGTTGGATATTAATTAACCCTTATTTTTGCTGTAAAATAACAATAGTTCTCTCTTCTTTCATTACTAAGATGGTAATTTAGAGGTAGTTTCATTTCTGAGTCTCTTTCTTTAACAGGCTAAGATCTTTCACAAATATCTACAAATAACACTAATATTTTCCTTCCCAATTCTTGCCCTCTCCACTCATTGCCTTCGTTCTGTCTCCCAAATCATATCGGGTCACACAGAGGACACATACTAGATGTTTGGGTTCCAGAATTACAAGCTTCACAGCCAATTTGTATTTTCATAAAAGCAGACATTTTTTCAGACCTTACACACACAGCAGCATTCAGCTCACCAACTTTATTGCTGTTCATTTCACCATTCTACATTAGCTGTTTCTGAGAAGTGTAATATAAATCTCAGCAGTATAAAGGTAGTATCTTACAATACTCATCAAAAAAATAAGATATTATCTTATTCTAGGATACAGAGCAATGAAGCAGTATTTTGAAACATTTTATGATTTAGAAACAAAGTGTGATAAAATCTGATTGAATATTTGAACCAGTTATCTTGAAAGATAATAGGAGAAGGCAAGGGAAACTATATAGATATTTTATTTTGGGTGGGAGTGCTATGCTAGCAATAGTGTCAAAATACCTGGGTATAAATGTGGCATCATAATGAACATGCTTGGATAGGCACAGACTATCACATATATTTTAAAGTGGACAGACACAAACACACACCCTATATACAACATGTTCACATTCCAAGGCCCATTCTGTGACTTGCTGGACAAGCTAATAGTTTACTCCATATTTGAAGACTTACACTAAGCTTTTTCTTTCCAATGTTCCTTGTACTGCAGGAGTTACTGATTCTGATTGAACTCAGTGGCTCAATAAACAACTTTGCTATCTCAAAAAATCACCCTCTTTGCCAGCAAGATGTTTGGAGTCATTCCAAGAAAAAGAAAAAAAAAAATTCTGGTCAATAGAGAGAAGAGACCACATTGAAAAGTATGCACTCCTATTTTCACCCTGGTCATAAATCATTATCCACTCTGGCATTGATTAATTGGGCTTTCTCAAATCCTCCAGAATTCTTATGAAAATCCAGGATAAAGGACGATTACACGATTAGCAGCAGACAGAAAGGGATACATTTTCGAAATGTTGTCTGAAGATAACAGTGCATTGACAAATACGTGCCATGTTCGAAGAAGCGTTTTGGTTATTTACATTTTTAAACTGATTTAGTTCCTTTTGTCAAAGTCTTCATTCACCCCCTTTCTTATCTCAGGTCTACAACCAAGCCTGAGAAGGTGAAGATGACATGCTCTACATATTCCACCTGTCAGTGTGACACCAGAGCATCGTGGCCCCATTGAAAATTTCCATGTTATGATATCTAATTCTTCAGGGTTTATTGCTAATGATCAAGTTTTGCATTGAAAATGTAAGCTAGTGTCTTAAATAGATCAGAAATGGGCTAAAACAGCTGTCTGAATGTCACATATGGTCAGTCTCATGGAGATTAGGCTCATAATTCTAACAATGGTTTCACTTTGAGAATTAATAAGCTTTTACTGTGAGGACTAATGTTTGCTGCTTTCTCTTCAAACACATTTTTTTTCTCCCTTCATTCCTCAGTGGCTGCATTTCTTTCACTTTTTTGTTTATTTTATGTTCTTTTATTATTATTATTATTATTATTATTATTATACTTTAAGTTCTAGGGTACATGTGCATAACGTGCAGGTTTGTTACATATGTATACTTGTGCTATGTTGGTGTGCTGCACCCATCAACTCGTCAGCACCCATCAATTCATCATTTATATCAGGTATAACTCCCAATGCAATCCCTCCCCCCTCCCCGCTCCCCATGATAGGCCCCAGTGTGTGATGTTCCCCTTCCCGAGTCCAAGTTAAAGAATGTTTGTCATTACAATTTACAGTCTGGTAGTTATCATCCTAAGTAATATATATTAGTCAGTAAATAACAGCTATTATTATAAATTTGTAAAAGTTAAAAGCCACAGGAAAAAAATAGAAATAGAACAACAGATCATTCAAGAGCTGAGATAAAGAGCCATGTGCATACAGGCACTCAGTATACTGCAAAATTAGTATTGTATACGGAGAGTTTAAAAGATGGTGTTGGGAAAGCTGGCTATTATGTGGATAATAAGAAGTCTAGATGCCCATTTTATACCTTATTAGAAGTTAAACATTTGTTTTCCATTTTTATTTTAGACACGAGCTGCATGTGCAGGTTTGTTATGTGGGAATATTGCACCCAACTAGTTAGCACACTACCCAATGGGTAGCTTTCTGACTTGCATCTCCCTCCCTTCGTCCCTCCTAGTAGCCTCACTGTCTATTGTTTCCATGTTTATGTCCATGTGTGCTCAATGTTTTGCTCCCACTTGTAAGTGAGTATATGCAGTATTTGATTTTGTGTCCCTGTGTTAATTTGGTTAGGAAACTGGCCTCCATCTCCATCTGTGTTGCTGCAAAGAACATAATTTCCTTCTTTTTATGGCTGCGTAGTATTCCATGGTGTGAATATATCACATTTTCTTTATCCCACTGATGGGCACATAAATTTAGGCAGATTAAAAATGAGTGAAAGGTAATACATAAATATAATGAAAATTTTGAAGCTTGTTCTCACTCCACCCCTTGAGTGAATAAAGTTTTTACAAGATCTCAAAAGCAAAAAACCTGAGGTGAATATTCAATTTAACTAGATTAAAGTCAAATGAACAGTATAGATTAAATTTAAGTCATTCTATTGTGATAGTAAACCATCTCAGTTATAAAATTTTAGAGGATTTAAGAGAGAAGAAAAGGGCAGGTTACTGATATTAAGTCAATTCATCAATTTCTGAAGAAAATGTCAAGTTAAATCCACAAAATTGGGCTTTTGAGGAATCACACAAAATAAGAGTATAATTAAAGTCTTACATGTCCATATGTTAATTAACAAGTGCTTACATAGCACAACTATGTGGCAAAACATTGTTCCAAGTATTGTCTCAAACATTAACTGCTTGAACAATTATAACAACCACATGAAGTTAGTAATATCATAGTCACTCTCATTCTACAAATGAAGAAAATGAACACAGATTATGTTACTCACTCCAGGTAACAGAATGAGGAAATGGACTCACTGAGGTGCAAACCCAGGCAGTTTGGCTACCGGTCTGCCCTCTCAACTACCACCCTCTATTACCATCCTTAAACGTTTGTATAGAAGCAGCATTTAACATCAGAATCCTCTTCCTTCTGGAACAAAATTGCCTTTTGTTTTGACTTTTTTTTCTTAAACAACTCACATACTTTAGTTACGATGATGGAAAAGAAAAGCAAACGTTCTACTTAGTAGCAGTTTAACTACTTCCAGCTTACCAGCGTAGCCTTGTGACGAAAATTCCCATGTCTTTCTACAATTACGATATATTTTTCTCCTACTTTTTTCAAGTTTTTAAAATTAATCTATAATTTAATAAAAATAGTCAAATAATTGTTATTTTCCTCAAATATGTAAAATTTAGCATAAAATAGAATGAAAACAAAAATGGAATAAGATGAAAGTACATTTGGAGGAATATGGATTAGATGAGATGAAATTAATAGCCATAATATGGAGCACATGTAGACTTTTAACAAATATTAATAAGATAATCAGTGAGTACTTAAATGCATGAGACAGCTCTAGTCTCTTTGGGAAATAGTCACTGAAATACTAGAATATTTAAAAGTATAAAAAACATAAATTACTAATCTGGGAGAAGTGTAAGAACTATGCTAGAGGGAAGACCTTTATTTCACACAGGTCTATGAACACCTCCTTTTTAAGTCATAGAATCATAATATGTCAGTGTCAGAAAGGCCCTTGTCCCTTGCACATTATCTAGGCAATAACCCTATGCAAGCCTTTACTTCCTTGCACTAGACTCCTGACAAGAAAGAAGTCACACTCTTTGAAGGACCCTGGTTGTAGAAAACTCAAGACTTCCCAATTAAAATAATGAAAATGAAGTTGATTAAGATTCAGTCTTTTTTGATTTAATTCTAGCTTGGCCATTCAGGAATGGAGGAACAAATCTTTTGACCTTGCTCAGTCCATGTTTGCTTCTCTAAAAAATAAGGGAATTTTACATGATAACCTTAGGCACAGTTCTACCAATATTTTCATTCTATGCTGTACCTTTCCAGAGATTTTCACTATGAAAGTCTTTCTTATAATCAACAAAAATAGATTTTTCAGTCTATTATCATCAAAAATTCAGTGATAACCCTTTAAGAAGTAATTGCTCTTTGTTCTGGATATATCTCACTACACAACCACCCAAAAGCATACTGGTTAAAAAACAACATAAATTTGGATGGTAGATTTACAAGTTGGTCAGCGCTTGACAGTTAACAGCTTGTCTCTGTATCACTTG
Source organism: Rhinopithecus roxellana (assembly GCF_007565055.1). NCBI lineage: Eukaryota > Metazoa > Chordata > Mammalia > Primates > Cercopithecidae > Rhinopithecus > Rhinopithecus roxellana. Next base: position 2,056,483 of record NC_044549.1, read on the forward strand.
GCTTTGGCTGGGGCTGGGGCAGATCAAAAACTGGGAACTGAAGTCTTGTTGACTGTGACATGGAAACCACCTTTGTAAAAATTGTAACAGTGAGGAAATTACGACGGTGAACGAGACATTACCTAACTCCATCTTGTTTCTAGCACCCAAGCTATCCCTACTCATCCTGGGTGCAGGGCAAACTAACTTTAGAGGAACTTAGTTTACAGTTTAACTTTGAAACAAAGATGGTAACAGCCCTTTCTCAAAACAAGCCCTCTTCTTGCCTGGGGACCAAATTGCTTTTGTAAGACTAACCAATTAGGCACAAAAATTAGAAATTATGGTTTAAGAATCATGCAGCTGGAGGCCACAAGATTCTGAACCTCCCAATTACTCCTAGGGATAAAATCACTATTATAAAACCTAAAATTGGTGATCAAAATATTTTTCAGACCCTGTGTTCTGACTTACCAGCTGGTGCCACCCAGACCAGTAATCTAACTCAATCAGTTCTGCAATCCCACCCAGGAACAGAAAACACCAAGAAGAATCCGCTTCAACTCTTTATGATTTCATATCCAACCCAATCAATCAGCGCTCTCCACTCCCTGACCCCCTACCTACCAAATCATCCTTAAAAAAACCCAGTCTCAGAATTGTTAGGGAGATTGATTGAGTAATAAAACTCGTCTCCTGTTCAGCTGGCTCTGCATGAAATTAAACTCTTTCTCTATTGCAATTCCCTTGTCTTGATACATTGGTTTTTTCTGGGCAGTGGGCCAGGAGAGCCCATTGGGCAGTTACAACATCTGGTGGTTGATGCTGGTTGTTGACTGGACCTTAGCTGGGGCTGGAGGCCAGACATTTACAGGTGGCCTCTCCTTGTTGAACTAAGCTTGTTTTTTCATGAAATGGTGGCTGGGTTCCCAGAATAATTGTCCCAATAGACAATCAGGAAAGCTCTATCACCTTGAATAACCTCACTGTGGAAGTCATTCCGTGTCACTTCCTGCTCCATCAACTCATAAGAAGCAAGTCGCTAAATTTGCCCTGAATTTAATGTGAGGGAAATCATACTCCACCTTTTCATAAGAGAAGCCATAGTCTTCTATGTAAAGGCTTTTAAACTTTTAAGTATTAACATTATGTTTTAAATTTTTTTTTCTCTTTTCTATGTTAAATGCATTATTCGGTTTTTTTCAACTTTTCTATCAGGATGCATTTTGGGTTCCCTACACCATTTCTTGTGACTTTACTTCAAAAACGGTTTTATTTATTGGCTTTGTTAAGTAAGGCAACTCTTCTCAAAATTATGAAGTAATACTTCTCAAAATACAGTTCTGACATTTGAAATATGGTTTGATATTTGAAAATATCAAAATATTTTCAGAAGTCTGCAAAGTCAAAACTAGTTTCATACTAATACATTGTCATTGTTTTTCTTTTTCACTCTAATTCTCTAAAGAGTATACAGTGGAGTTTACCAGTCCTCCATAACAAGAGCTAGCACTGTTGCAAAAATACCTTTTAAAAAAGTAAATCATGACTCCTCTTTGGATATAAAATGATCATGCATTTATAATTTTGCTCTACTCATTAGCTAAGAGAACCAGACTGATTTAATGGAAAAGTCAAAAAAGCTCAAATTTATATAAAGAAATGTTAAAATAAATTGCAAATGGAGGCAAACCTGTTTCTTCCATGGGGCTTAAGGGAAGACACTTCAACCTTTACAGACAAGACAGAATTTACACATTTCCAGCACCTACAACAGCCTGCCAAGTGGTAAAGAAGCTCTCAGAGAATCAGAGTTTGATAAAATGAAAGGGTGTGTTACAATGCATAGTATTCCACTGAAGCACATTTTTTAAGTTAAAACAAATTTAACACACAAGCAAATGTGAGAATCCAGTTCTTTTCCATGAAGCCAAACACTAAAGAGATGTACAAAACGTTAAAAAGAAGTCACCTCCTCTCATTAATTTTTTGTTAGGAAAAACATAGCTATTGTCATAAAGTATGTTAACATATACCAGATTTATTATTTTTGTTTTAAATGAATTACTAAACATTTAAACATTTTGTTCTAATTTCAAATACAACAAATATTGATAAATATAACCCACATGAACAAAAGGTGTATTTATTCTCGATAAATGTTAAGAGTATAAAGAACCCTGTGACCAAAAGTTTGAGAATTACTACTCCAAAATCTTTGGTTATAAAAGGGATTAGAATAGGCCACCTCGAAATATGCAACTTGGGAATAAAGATTATTTTGAGCTGAAGGCAATCAACGATCAACAGATGGAGGGAGAGTTCTCTGCCCTCTCCTTACCTGCCTAAAAGCAAAGTGTAAGTCTTTGTGAAGGCGTCCCTTCCCTATATTATGAAGATGAGAGCACTCATCATCAGAGACAGAGAGTTGATACTGACAGGAATTTGCATAAACAGACCTTGTTAAAATAACCTTTATCTTCCATTAGTTCTGTTGTATAGATTCTAGTCACTTCCCCACAATTTGTCAACCTTTAAAGCCCAAACCCTCTTTGCTTTATCAGAATAATATATAAACCACTGAGTCAAGCCACTTCTTTGAGTTTCATTTCTTTTCTGTGAACTCCCATCAATGTAAAATAAGAATTTTAAATTATAATTATTTTTCATTATAATTATACTTAATTATAATTGTTTTAAATAATTATATTATTTATGTTAATAATTCTCTGCTTACCTTAGGCATAACATTTCTGATTTAAATCTTTTGTATATTCTCCTTGGCCTACTGAGGTTGCCATCCTCATCTTTGATTACTGTATGTTATTTTTGTTATTGTTGTTTTGACATGGAGTCTCACTCTGTCACCCAGGCTGGAGCCCAGTGGCACGATCTCAGCTCACCACAACTTCTGCCTCCCGGGTTCAACCGATTCTCCTGCTTAAGCCTTCTGAGTAGCTGGGACTACAGGTGTGTGCACCACGCCTGGCTAATTTTTATGTTTTTAGTAGAGACAAGGTTTTGCCATGTTGGCCAGGCAAGTCTCAAAATCCTGACCTCAGGTCCATCCACTTACCTCAGCCTCTCAAAGTACTGGGATTACAGGTATAAGCCACCATGCCTGGCCCTTATCTTTGACGATTTTAGATCTAGATAATTACATTCTCTATCACCTCCTGCCTCTCATTTTTTAAGTCCTATGAGATAATGCTTGATATAGCTTGGCTGTGCGTCTCCACCCAAATCTCGTCTCGAATTATAATCCCCACCTGTTGAGGGAAGGGGCTGTAATTCCCAACTGTCAAGTCACGGAGGTGATTGGATCATGGGAGGCATTTCCCCCTTGCTGTCCTCGTGATAGTGAGTGAATTCTCATAAGAGCTGACAGTTTTAAAACTGTTTGTAAGATCCCCCTTCGCAGCATTTCACTCTCTCCTGGGCCTTGTGAAGAAAGTGCCTACATCCCTTTCCCCTTCAGCCATGATGTTAAGTTTCCTAAGCCCCCTCCCAAGCCATGTGGAACTGAGTCAATTAAACCCCTTTCCTAATTACCCAATCTCAGGCATTTCTTTATAGTAGCGTGAAAACAGACTAATATAAAGCTTTAACTGGAGAATACTAGTTATTGAAGTGTGATCCAATTACTAACCATATCAGAATTCATTCTTTTGTTTGCTAAAAAATGCACATTTAAATGATACGGGAATAAACGGTTTGCATTAAATTTCTGTCATTTGTAACTAAAAAATTTCTAACTAACAGACATTTTTATAATGTTTGACTTTTTCGGAGTTTGGACTATTCCACTTTCAGTTTTCATAAAACCTTATAGTCCGATGTTAATGGGTGAGGACACTGGAAAACTAGCTCAAGATCACACAGCTAGATAATTGTCAGAGCTGTGAATCAAATCAAAGCCTTGTTTATTTGTTTTTTTCCTCCTAATGTCTCATAGACAGATTAAACACCTGAGGGATACCGAGACTGGCTTGGTGACCAGAAATAACTCTCACTGGCCCTGCCTCAGAGTCTGACATCCTTAGCATTCTCCACTTCTTTCTGTTAAAGGCAACTGTTTAAATGCAAATTATATCTGGGAAGGTGTCACATTAATAGCTACTACCAGCTATTAACTCCTAAACACAAATCAATGTGCTTGTTCACTAGACTAGACAGGACTCTAAAAGAATCTATAGTTTGAAGGAAATCTTGGAACAGAGAATGAGGAACATGTGAAAGGTGGTGAGCATAAGGATGCGGTCACGATGGGGGCCTTGGACAAGTGACAGACCGTAAGTGCTGGGAGGTGAGCAGGCCATGACACATGCCGGTAGGACAGGGAAGCAATCTGCAAGGGCTGTTAGGAGTGATAAAGGCAGACTGCCTGCTCTACATTTTTGCATACAACCATTTCAAATTCTGGCATCCATTTTGGTTCTGCTTCAGTCTTTATGATAAAACTCAGGAAATTACCCTCCCCCTTGAGTGTGCAGTGTGTTTTAAATATGAAGAATTAATCCAAGACTGCCAAACCTAATTCACATAAGGTCCCAGCACGAGCTCACATTCGATGATCATTAACATCTTTAACCTATTCTTCAAATTCTTTAATGAAGAAATGTATTTTATTTCCTTAGAATACAGGACAATCGGGCCTTTCTTCTTCCGTGTCATATATGTATATAATGTAAAATATGCTAAAAAGATTAAATCATGTAATAAACATTACTGTGTTGCTTTGTTGTCAGAAACATAACTAATGGAAGGAGGTTATAAAGGTATTGCAGAAACAACTCTAGATTTATAAGTTTTCCCATGAATTACTCATACAAACAGATTTCACAAACCAATAAATTAATGTGGAGACTGCATAAATTATTCAATTACTTGTTAAGTTAAAAAGTAAGTGACAGAGCTATTTGAGCCTTAGTGGTTAATGTTGATGCCTGATAAATTTGTTATAAAATGTTACAGTTTCTTTTTTTTTTTTTTTTTTTTTTTTTAGATCATCACTTAGGCTTAGATTAACAATAAAAAAGTAAGAGCTTTTCCTAAGGCTCTAGGTGAACAATGGCACTTGAAAATGAAACACTGGCAAATTGCCCATCTCCTGTGGGAAAAGGAGGAAGGAGACGGCAGCATCTTTGCAAGCAATCTCACTCTAGAAGGCAGGCTTCTTCCTGGGGCATTAACAACATCTCAACAGGACTCAGAGATTTTTGTCAAGAGCCACAATTTACACAATAATTACACTCATTGGAGCAAATACTGATCCCAAATTGCCTCCTACTCCTTGTCCTTTCCTCAAGTCAAATGTTTTGTCCATGTCCTCAAGTTGTTTTGAAGAACTAGTTTTATTCTTATAATCGTTTAACAAATCCTAGCTTGTGTGTGTGTGTGTGTTTTGTTTTTCCAAGCAATCAATTCAGAGAGCTGACATCATTTTCCTATTAATGTACTAAAAGAAAGAAAAGAATATAATTTTAGAAGTTTTGACACACCTAAGCCTACCTCTTCAATATGCCTAAGGGAAACAGATATTTTTAAAAAGTGTGGCTAAGTATGCTAATCATAATTTATTCAGAAACACAAAACCAAAGGCAATGAAAGACAGCTTGGATTTATGTGGAAATGGCAAAGATGATATTGTGCATTTTACAAGACGAAGGTAGTTTTTCCAGACTATTAGTTGCTGATTTTTCAAGGACAGATGTAAAGCTATTATTTTTCCAGATGAATAGAATGAAGGAGAGAGGTGCATTTGCTGTAGCTCATGCTCATGTACCGTTGCTGTTCACAAAACATCTGCCTGTGTCTGTCTGGACAACACGGGAATTCAGTGAGGCTATGATCAGACTCTGCCTTCATGGTGCCATGAAAGAGAAGTCATTTTAGTTCACTATAGCTCAAACTATTGATGTCCAAGCTCATTATGCATTATTAACTTCTTTATGGTGTTGGGACACCAAAGAGAGATCCTGTTAAGAAGCAGAAAGTGCAGAACAGGATCAGTCGGATATTGTAATCAGGTAGAGAAGAGACTAAAGTGCCTGGGAAAAGACCTCCAGATGGTGATGAAAAAAAGATGACCTCCAATGGAGACGCTACACACACTCCTCGAGGGGAGCCTAGTGGCCACAAGCTGGGAAGGAACTCGAAGAAGAAGAAAGAGCAGCCAATTTTTCCTTCTAGGTAGAGATCAGGTCAAAAGCCTCCTTGGGGATAACGTGCAAACCCTTCAAGGGAGAGAAGCTTGTTGATTATCTGTGGATTTCCACCACTTGTGCACAGAGTTTATCTTGTCATAGGGTTATTTTAATATTGAAAATTATGTACGAATGTTACTTGTATCATCTCATTGACATTGAAATACATACATTATCCATTAAATTGATGTAGAAATTTCTCTATGAAATGATGAGACTAGTGCTTAATATTGGATACTACCACTACACTTTAGATTTCCATCCTAGTTTCCATCCATAGGCCTCCAGAACTATAAAATGGGGTAATTATTTTAAAGTGAAATTAAGAAAAATGATTAGGTAATGGTGAATAATGGTTAACTATCAGAAGCGTTTCCCCAACCTAATAGAAATAGTAAATAGTGACCTGGGTGAGCGAAGGACATGGTCTTATATTTTGTTTGAAGCTATTTATTAATTAACAGTTAGTTTTTGCAAATGAAAGCCCTAATATAACCTATCCTATCCAATTACAGGTACACAATTATATGCAAATGTATAAATAAGAATAAATTCAGAAATAAATATATTTTAACAGTAGCCATGTTATAGGCATATGATTTAGAAACTAGGATTCAGATAGTAAGAATATGTCTGTACAATTTAGCAAAAAGCAATGACACATTCCTATGATCTGGTAGACTTAACCATTTCTATTATTTTAGCTGGGCTTGGATTATCAATTACTTACTTGAAAAGAGACAGAATGAATAATGAGGTCAAAAAATAATGTAAATTATACTAGTCCTTATTACCACCATAATGTATAAATGGTAATCTCACAGCACAATTAGTGAGACTGTGATGTGTCTTGTGCTGTGTGTGTGGTATGTGTTGGGGTGCATGTGAACAAAGAAAGGGCATGTGTGGTGGAAGTAATTTTGTCCATTTCATTAAGTAGTGTTCTCTGGGAAAATTAATAGGCAAGAGAGGAGAGGCATGTAGCACCATGGGATGTTTGGAAGATAGGACCATTCTGATTTCACTTGGAGCATTAGCTGTGAGGTATTGTAGAAATGCAGGGGAGGAGGAAAGCAGCCACATTTCACCTGCCTGGAGAAGCTGGCTGGGGCAGTTCATCACCCACAAGCAAATCTTACTTTCCACCTTTAGAATATATCTCTTAATGCAGCATTTACCATTGTGGGAGACTGTAATATGCCATTTCAAAATATTAAGGATTGTTGAGCTGAAAGCAATGAAAAAGAATTGGATGCTGAGCAGCTCTCTGTTCTGCTCTATTTGCCTAAAAGCAGGATACAGATTTATAAACACCAAAGGTAGCTTACCTTCTCTTCCACCAAGGAGAATAAAGCTTAACCACCAAGATCAACTTTAAACCCTTCTCTGCCTTGACATGGTACCAGAGGAATCTACATGAACAAGGTTTATTAATGAGCTTTTCTCTGCCATTCCTTTACCTTCCCACAGTTGCTAGCCCTAGAGACTCAACGTGCTTTTCTTTTGTCTTGTCACCACCTCTTTGAACATTACGTATTTCCCTTGTATCATCTGTGGATATATGAGATATACATATTAATACACTTCTGTTTCTTTTTCTCTTGTTAATCTCTTACAAGGGTTCTTTCCAACTAAGAATGTATGAGGAACGAAGAAAAAATTATGTTTCTTCCCCTTCATCTTGTGTTACTGATAAATGATTACAACTAATTAGTTGTTAGTTTATTGAGGGCAGAGATTTTCTTATTTATGTCAAATTCTCTATTCCTAGCAGGATACTTGAAAAGACTTGGCACTCAGTGCATATGGGAAGTACCAGGGGTGAAAAGAAGGGAGGACTCAGAACCCGAGACCTGCTGAAGGAATCTGACCTGACACCCTCTACCAGAACCCATGATGAAGATTCTCCTCTATCACCACGTTCAGGGACGTGGCTCTGTGGCAAAGAGGGGCAGCCTTGGAAGATGCGTCTTAGGAGTGTGTATAGGATTAGCTATTGTCCTCTGTGGCTGCTTTACATCATCTTACAAGGAATACTGCACCTGGAAAAGAAGGTGAGGAAATGCTGAACTCAATGGTTTCTAAATCTCCGTGCTCCGGACATCTCTAACATTCCAAGACTATACCCAATTGTATATTGGTTAGATGCAGACAGCATTATTGATGCTTAATGATTTCATTAATGACAGACGCCTCATTAGAGTAAGGTGCTAAAAATAAAAGGCACTATTCCTTAATAACCAGTAAAATAATCGGAATAGGCTTAATTTAATTTAGCTCTAAAGAATTGTAGGGCTGTATGGCGAGCTGTGAATAATCTGCTTTAGATCACTGTAAAGTGCTGTGTCTTCAAGTCGGGGAGAGAGAACATTTTAGTCTCATCCGTGGATATAGATTAGTGTGGTCATTAGCATGGCTTTATAAATCCACCGATTGGAGTTACAGAAGACTAGAAGGTCACACACTGAAATTTCTCAGAGTCCAGCGCATCAGAGCCATTGCAAAAACAGTTTCGCAGTTTCCCATTGAACTCATGTGCCTTCTGCATTAGACTATTTACATTTTTGACACATATTGTGTCAGTCAAGTGAGAGAAGATAGACATCAAGTGCTTGAAGGCCCTAATATACCATTTAGAAGGGAGCCTCCAGCTGTGGCAATGAAAATGTAAGGGAAGAATACAATCTTTTTAAAAGAACCCTTTGAAACATAAAAGAAAAATTACAGTGTGCCTCACTGCTTGATTGTCTCCTGTACAAAGGCAACTGACACTGACTAGAGTCTGTGGCCTTGCAGCCCACGTGCTTGCCAGATGATCTAAATTACTCAGGCTTGAAATGAGAAAACTGAGGCCTCATTGTGTATGTAGACTGATTCAGACATTTGGTTGTTTTCAATCAAACTTCTACGCATGTCCCTCAGTCCTCTGTTCTCCCCACCACCTTAAAACAACACAAAATAAAACTGACATGAAAAATGCTGTCTTGATTCTTGTTGAGCATTATCAGTTGAAAATGACGATCGTGATTTTCATAAAATAAACATTTGTATAAACATGTTCCTGATGCTCATAATAATATTAAAACTGAGCCTCAAGAGTATCATTTCTAAGCCTGTAAATGGGATTTGCAATCCTTTTTCAGAATGCACCAGATCTGAATTTGACGTGGATGTAATCAAGTGCTGCTAGCTGAACATTCTTTAGGGATCTGACCGTTCACATCTAAGTACAACCTTTAGCTAGAGAGAAGTAGGCCCACTCCATCCATTCAATGACAGTTGCCAGCTTTCCTGAAGAAGCAAGATGCAACAGATGATTTTGACTCAGTGCACACTATTTTCAGGATAAGAGTTAATTTGTGTTACCAAATGCTATATTCCATCTATCACTTCCTGGAGTAAATAAGCCCAGATGAGTCTTACATGTGAGACTTTTGTTTGTTTAGTGGCCCAGACCAATATTTGAAATAGAGATATTTTGTTCAATTCAAATGTGTGGGAAGCAGGTAACCAGCCTTCACTGAGTGCCTGTACAATAATTTAAGGCTTCACACTGTTGGCAGTTGATATGGTTTGACTGTGTCCCCACCCAAATCTCATCTTCAGTTGAGACTTCCATAATGTCCACCTGTCTTGGGAGGAACCCAGTGGGAGGTAGTTGAATCATGAGGGCAAGTTTTTCCCATTCTGTTCTCGTGATAGTGAATAAGTCGCACAAGATCTGATGGTTTTATAAAGGGCAGTTCCCCAGCACACGCTCTCTCATCTGCTGCCATGTAAGACATGCCTTTGCTTCTCCTTCGCCTTCTGCCATGATTGTGAGGCTTTCTCAGCTATGTGGAATTGAGTCCATTAAACCTCTCTCCTTTATAAATTACCCAGTCTCAAGTATGTCCTTATAGCAGCACGAGAACGGACTCTGTATTCAGCAGTGTTCTCAACGTTCCGTGTGCATCAGATCCTCTGGGTGTTTTGTTGTTAAAATACAGATGCTAGTGTCTCTTCTCATATCTACAGAATCAGAATCTCAAGAGCTGGGCCTGAAAGTAAGTCATGAAAAGCATCCAGGGAATACTGGTGGATCTGGGTTTATATTTTGAAAACACTGGTTTATGATCCACATAGAATCTATCAGTGTGGAATAGTGAAAAAACGTACTGGCTTTAGAAGCAAACTACCTTGGTTCCATTCTTAGTTCCTTGGTGTGTTAACTGTTCTTTCCCTGTTAATTAGCATCTCTAAGCCTTAGTTTATCAGTAAAAAGAAAGAGGGCCTAAAACAATATGTCTTTATATTTAAAGATCCATCTAGCAATATTACCAACTCATTTTTTAATGTTGTGTTTTAAAATAATATTAGTCTATTTTTTTTACTGGTTGTGTTTTAAAATAATATTCTTTTTTTACGGCTTTTAGAAGAAAAAATCTAGATTAAGATAGTAATGAAAAATTTTCATTGAAATAATGTTTACCCTATAGTGCTCTTTGATATACTGCAATTCTAAAGTAGATACATGAAAATAAACTCCACTTTTGTTTGCATAGATTTGAAGTACAACATTATCAGCAATGTGATGTGAGCCAAGAATGGGCCCTAGTACTAGTGAAATAAACAAACAAAAGAAAACAAACTGTCTTAGGCCCCAGACAGTATGGCATAGCTAAGAATGAAAAAAAAAAGTATGTTTCTGTTGTATACAACACATCTGGGGTCTAAACCTTGTTTAAGGACTCGGATCCTGGTAATTTCTACCATCTATTCCCAACCTCAAAGTTAAATGTCAAAAGAGAAAGAAATTTATAAAAATATGCCCTTATTTTTCTCAAAATCATACTCTTTAAACTGGTGCAAAGTAATATTAACTCTAGAGTTAATAGCTTATTTTATTTTATTTCTTCACTGTGAACAGATTATTGTTATTATATATTTAGCTGTTACAGTTGTTTGTCAGAGTGAATGTCATACATGCTGCATTTCATGAGGACTTAAGCTCCTTGAAAATTCCCTATTTGTAGATAGACTCCCCTCCCCTCCCCACACACATACATACACACGATCACCCCTTAAACAAAAAGAACATTCAGGAGAAAGACATTACTTGTGTATTATGCCCATGCCTGTCTATAGCAGAACATTTCACAATATGGATGGAATTTTATATACTATCTTGCAAAGGTGTCTTTATATGTGCAAGGTGGCAAGGGTGGATTTAGGAACAGGGAAAGGACATAAGAATAATTTGTGATTTCCAATGGTCTTATCGATTTTGTTGACTCTCTTTGTTCTATGATATTTTCTAGTCTTTATTTATAATTTAGATCTTATCCAAAGGTAATACAAACCAGACCAATGACATTGTCTTCAGAATCAGAGGAGTGCAATACTAGGAACTTGGCAATTAATCTGTAGATTATGTTTGCACCTGCACAATTCCTTTCTGAATTACATACTCAGAGGCCTAATGCCATGCTTCAAGGGCAGATCAAGGTGTGCCCTGGCAGCAGTCATCTAAGTAAATTTCCCAGCACCTGCAAATATTAATTGTTAGTTGAATTTGGACAGCTGAGGTAGGCATGTCTTTTTTTTTCTCCTGTTTTCTTTTCCATGTGGTTCCATTCACAATTATGGCTAACTAAATAATATCTGATATTAATCAATGCAAATTCACTTCTAGGTCAGGTTAGTTTCTACGGTATTGAAGAGGGGAAATAATATTCTTTTTAAACTGGTGATTAAAATTAAGATTTATTATGATTACCAAAGAGAAAAATATTGTGTTAAATATCAATGATGACACAGTGTTTAAGAAGAAATTAAATAGTAAATTGCATACATAAATTCCTGACTAACACTGGTAACATTTACAAGTTGAGGGGGAGACAAAGGTGAGGGGTCAGAAGCAAATTCTGTAAGAAGACTTAAAACATGGCATTCATTTCCTTGGTGTAAATGGTAAACTTGGTGCCTGCCAAAAGTTAGTAGATCTTGGGTGACTACATCTGACTAATATCTGTTTAGGGGCAGGAAGAAATTGCATCTGAACCAACATCCTTTTTCTTAATTTTACTTTTTATTTTCAGCACTCAGCAGAGTTAGTAGTGTAAATTTAGAAACCCCATAAATATTTGCTGAGTGAATAAATAGGTCAATAAAGCAGTTCTACACTTTATTTTGTGAAGAAGATAATGAGATAAAGCCTGAAAGCATGAAGATGGAAGGTTCTCCTTCACTCAAAACAAATGAAAATATTCCTCAACCTTTGGCTAGTATTTACATATAACAAGCTTTTTTAGTGACTGCTTTGGCTAGTGTTCACATATAACAAGTGTTTTTAAAAATTAATTTTCAATATGGGAAATAGAGCAGGGAACTAATGTAGTTTGCAGGAACTAGGCTAGGCATGCTATGTGCACTATTTCATGAGACAGACACCGTACCTCCCATTGTGCAGACTGTGAAACTGAGCACTGGAGAAGTGGGCTAGCTAGCTGAGTGACATGCTGCTGTTAGGTGACAAAACTACTTGATGCTTTTTTAGGAATGGAACCCTTAAAAGGCAGGAGAAGTAACTTTTAAAAATAACAGAAAAAACTTTTTTGAACAGCTTTTTTATATATTTTGTGTTAAGTTACTATATAATTAAATAATATATATTTTTATTTTGGTTTTTGTTTTTAGTTCTAAAAATCCATGCTTTTAAATTAAATCCGGGTTCAAAAGTAAATATTATTGCATATTTACATATAGATACAAGTAAAATAAAAAAGCAAATAGATTTTGAAGCAAGTCCAGTATTAAACATTAGATTAATAAAATATTAGATTATTAAAACATTAGGTTCTGTACTTCATTCAGAAGCATGCACTTAGTATCAAATTATGGAATCTTAAATGAATAAGACTCACTGACTCTGTTGGGCTTAAAAAATGAGGATGAGAGATACTTGGAAGGAACGACTGTAGTAGGTCATAATGACTACCATAGAAATATGTAAATGGTCTGTGTAACCAGGAAATAGTGAAAACCTTTCCATCAAGTGACAATGTGAGTGGTAAAATACAATCAAGAACAACCTGGAATACACACGTACGCCCACTAAGTCAACATTTTGTTTGTTTGGTAAAGTTTATTTCCTTCTTATTGTGCTCAAATGCATTAAATTGAAAACTGCAGTGCTCACTTATAAATATACCAAATGGAGTTCTTTTGTAAAAAATCGAGATAAATGAAAGTTAATTGAAAACTGACAAGTAGTTACTATTTTATAATACTAAATTAAAAATTATTTTCCTACAAGGTAGTAAAGACTTTTTAAAAAGGACAATGATTTGATCAGTTTTGTATATTTAAAAGATTATTCCGTTATCATTGTAAAGAATGGCTCGGAAAAATGCCATGAGTCCTAGATACGTGGCAACATGTAATGGTTCAAACAAGAGATGATGAAAGTCTCATGCAGAACAGGCAGGAGGGCACTGGAAGGACAATCAGGAGAGAGGACAGTAAGAATGAGTCATGAGTAACAATGCAGTTTTATAGGGAGATGGATAAAAAGAAGTTGCTCCACAGAACAGAACAAAGTTTTCTAAGACTACATACAAAGACTTCAGACTACACTACTAGAGCATTCTATCTTGTTACTTTAGCTTGAAGAATCATAAAAGAATAAGTTTTTAGCATAGAGTGGTAATATAGGACATGGCCACTGTCTTAGTCCATTTGGGCTGTGATCACAAAAGTACCATGGACTGGGCGACTTAAACAACACTTATTTCTCATGGTTCTGGAAACTGGGAAATGCAAGATCAGGGCGCTGGTCGATCGAATGTCTGGAGAGGGCCCTATTCCTAGTTCATAGATGGTGACTTTCCTGTGTGTGAGAACATGGCAGAAGAGGTAAGGCAGGGCTCTAGGGCCTTTTATATAATGGCACTCATTCCATCGACGAGGGTTCTACCCTCAGCATCTAATTACCTCCCAAAGCCACCCCTCCTAATACCATCATCCTGGAGGGTAGTATTTCAACATACACATTTTAGGGGGACACAAATATTTAGTTCACACCTGCCAGTTTGTAGAAACTTCTTCCCATTTTGTATACATGATGCACACCTTCTGTTTTTCCTCCAGACCCACTTCTCTCTCTTTTCCCGCCACTCCCACCACACCGTTCTGCCCTGTGAGGCTGCACTTTATGGACACCCTGGCCCTCTGCACCAAGCCCTGTTTATGTGTCCCCAGATCTGCATCATTGCATTGCTTGTTTTTCGTGCAGCCCTAGCAGGGACTACCACTGTCTTGAAGATCGTAGACTTAGATATTGCTGATGCGTCAGGACTCTGCTTTGATTATTTTTTTTCCTTGAGATCACTCAAGGGCATGTCCACACAGAACCTTTGCTGATATTTCACATTTATCTCCTTGCACCATGTAGCTTCACAATTGCTGCTGAAAAGGCGATGCCATGAAAGCCACTCAGCACCCATGCATAGCACAATCCAGATGGTCAGTTACGATACTTCGTGGGGTTCCTAATAGCCAATGGAGCTTTCATACCACTTCTCTGGAGATGTTCCACAAAACTAAGCAATCTGCTGATTGTGAAGATGTGGCCAGCTTAGGTAAAGCACTTACCATTTTAAAAATCTCTCTTTTCCTTCATTCCGCTTTCTCTCAGTTTTGTTTATTGGATTACAGTCTCAGATAATATGATATCATAGGCTCTGTTTTAAAGTATACTTGGGCTAAGACATCATCTGGCTTTCAGTTTGGAACAATTGGAGATATGGCAAGAATATGTTAGTCCAGAAGAGAGTGAATTTGGGGTTTTTGTTTCCCTGACTTTATCTTTGCCAATTTCACTGCAGCCTTCTCCTACGGCTATACATTTTGGGTTCCAGTATCGGCTCCTTCCCCTTGTCCCTCCAAGTCTAGGTGAGATAATGACTCCAAGGTAGTGAACCATCTCTTACTGCTTTCTCTGAACCTTCCTACACCTTTGTAATTAGTTCCTTTATTACACATCTTCAATTACTTGGTTGTTTTTTTCAACATCTCATTTGTAAAGGCTTGCAACTGATCCAGAGAATATAGCTCATAAAGAAAGTTGGAAATTGACAAGTTGGTGACCTTAGAATAGGAACAATGGAGAAAGCTAGCCAGGTTTATAGAGGGATCATGCCAGAAAAAGATTTGATCAACTTGATATAGAGGTTGAACTATATTGCTAACATCTGCAAGGTTTAACATTCTATGATCCGAATTAAGGAAGGCATACATCCCTTGCTGTCAATCATATCTATTGAATGAAATAATAGTGGGAAAAATTTTGGTAGATTTTCTTTTTGAGTTGTCAGTAAATGATAAAAGTAAGCAGTAAGCAGGAGAGGTGCTTTGATATATTAAAAACAAACAAACAAAAAACCCAAAAAGCACTCAGCTTAGAATCAGAATAGAGGGGACTGTGCTGTCACTGAGATAAGTATTAACTATGTGACACTGAGCAAGTGATTTCCATCCCTCTAGTCCTAGTGCTCTAATATGTAAATTGGGGATTAAAATGCCAACTCACATGGGTCATATGGTTGTTATAAAACTTAAATAAGATGAAGCATGTGAAAATACATTATTTTCATAGAACATTAGTGATATTATAAATATTGATGGAAATATTTGCTCTTTGTTGAAATCGTCTAACGTGCGTAAAGAATTGTAACCTGAAATTATGAAACAGAATACCCTGTACATGTCTTTGGGAAGATAATAGGCTCTGTACTTCACCTGCTTCACCTGTGAATTCACCTTTGTAAGTCTTTGCCTAAATAACGCACTTAGATATAATATATTATACAAATATAGAAAAAATATCCATTTTATGTTATTTCTCAACAACAACAAAAAATCATTTTTCTGGTTGCCACTTTACAAAGACATTTCTCCAGTCAATATGACTGAATATTTTTTTCTGACATTTTTACTATTTATCCAGTGTAGTGAAAAAAGTCACCTTTCCAAAATAAATAAAACAAGGGCCTTCTAGGAAGACAGCCACAAGCATAGATGAAGACTGAAGCCAACCCCAGTCCGTAGGAAAGGCTTGGAGCCAGTTCCTCTGACTCCACAATGCTTTGCTCCATTCTGTGGATAACACTGAGCTGCTTTAAACCAGCTATTCATGGTTTCAATGCAGACTCCGTCTGAAACTGCAGCATATGTTACCACAGACATTTGATTCTCTTGTCTTCTGAGACTGACTCAAAAAGGGCATTTATCAACTGTTCCTGTTTTCTTCGGTTCACATGTTGAAGTTTTGCTGACATCCACTGTAGAATTGAAATCAGATCCAATATCCCATCAATTTTCAGCATAGAAAAGCAAGCACATTTCAGCTATGTCACTGCATCAGCAGTAAACATATTTAATAATATCAATTACTGACTGCCACACTTCCATGATCTGGAAAAACATACAGCCTCTTGGAGATAGAGTCTTCTGTGACTAAAAGAATAATGCATTTATTTGTAGAGTATGGTGAAAACACTTTCAGTGGATACTAGCTATGCAGCTACAGGAATAACATAATCTTTTGTGATTATCTGGTAAATAAGTACTAAATAAATAATCTAACTTCTCTAGATAAGATTCTCTAAGAAATCACTGGATTTCTTTAGAAGAACTGGATTTAAATATCCCAGAGAAAGAAAATAATTTGTTTTTCTAACTTACAAGAAATCTGACTCTTGGAAATTACATATAGTGAAATTCGACATTGTGATAAATTGGTTGTTTTTTGTTGTTCATCTTGATAATTGTTATCCTCCATTAGTTGCTTTATATGTCTTATCATTTTATTATGTCAAAAATCATGTGAAGTAGAAGTTAGTATACCCATTTTATGGAAGAGGAAACAGGAACTTAGAGATGGCAAATAATTCAAGCAGTTAGTAAATGAGAGAGACAAATATTAAACCATTTTCTGCTAATTTAAGACTAAATTATTTCAACTATATTCTACTGCTGTTTATTCTGTTCAAGAAGCCATTAGGGATTCATTTCTTTAAAATTTTGGTTTTTAAGTCTACAAAGATTATTCTTTTTTAGAAGCAAAACTTTTTTTTTTTACCGTTATCCTTGTGACTTCACAGATAAAGCTACTTGATTGAAAAAAATTCTCTTTGCGATATATCCCCCTAGACAGTAAGTAAGGGTTTTGTTTGTTTGTTTGTTTGTTTGTTTTGTTTGTTTGTTTTTTTGTGCCTAGTCGCAGTCTTTTGTAGGATTCAAGTTGCTTAGCTAAGGGTCATGTTGTGAACGAATATTCCCTCCCTTTATGGAGGCAACAATTGAATAAGGGCTCTAAAACGTTAAAAGGTTAAAAAAAATTGAAGTTTCTAGGAGAGGGAGGATGAGGTCCTGATCCTGGAAACACCCACCCAGCCAAAGGAGGTCGGAAAGAAAGCCAATTCCTCTTTCCTGCCATCCTCCTCTTTTCAGGTCTATGGAAAAGTGTTTCTGTTACCTCGGTAGACCCGTCGGTGCTGCACAGGCAGTGCTGGTGTCCTTGGATTCTCATGGCCCCGGAGTGTGATGAGTCAGTTAAGTATCCCCAGAAGCGGGAGCTACATACATGGGACTACTCCTTGGGGTCTATGAAACTGACATAGAAGTTGGCTGGTTAAACTTCGGCTGGAAAAATGGTACTATTGAAAGCAAATTTTCCAAAAACTTGTGTCCAAGAGACAAGAAGAGTAATGAGGAATTCTAGCACAATGCCGAGGTGAGAGTCAGGGGCTAGGCTCCTGGGCTCTTGAAGGCAGTAGAGCTCCATTATCGAAAAAGAACCTCCCCATTTTGTGAGGAAAACTGGGCTGGGGAGGAGGGTGAGTCAGCTCTCTGCCTCCACAAGACTAGAAGGCTGCATTAACCCATTATGGTAAATTCCTTGTGGCTAGCTACAGGGAGGGGCTATATTTTGGAGACCAAAACAGTAGGAATTTCTTCCGGGTGAAACGGAATCTGCCGAGCAACAGCAGAGGATGAGCACAAAGCCACTGTGCCTGGTGCCCCTGGGTTTCCAGATTTGCTTACTTACCTTACTGCAGCAAGATGAGCTTTTCAGTTTCCTGCAGACTTTCCGTTCACTTTTTCTCTGCTCTTTACACATATCAATTAATTTAATGCCCAAACAATATTATGAGGAAGAGAAAGACGTCACACACTGTCAAAGTAGTGTCGCAAACACAGGCATCTGACTCCACAATCCATGAGCTGAAACATTTCTTCATACTGCCAGAGTCTGCTCATTAATTAGTGCTAGAACTATTTTGTATAAAAATACATCAGGGATAGTGCAGGGAAATTGTAGTATGAATGTACACTAATAGAGAAAGATTTATCTTGTCGCTACTCCATTCTGGAGAATCTGAGGGACTTTAGCTTCTTTATATGAAGTCAAATAAGGATCTGTTACCATCTTTCCAGGCTGGAGCCAGGACCCTGCTGGAAGGTCCAAAAAAGTAGAAATAAGCCAGGGTAAGGCAGGCAAAAAGAACACAGGGAGATGAAGGCTCGGAAAGAAAGAGATACCTGATAACCTTCTGAAAAAGACCCTAAAGGGACTGAATGTTCCTGTTAGAAAAAGCAAAGAAGGGTTTTGTGTCATATCCTTCACTTTGTTTTTGTTCACAAGGGATTAATGATGGTATGGACAGGAGGAAGGGAAATACTAGGCAGAAAAGGGCAGGGTTCCTCACAAATCCCTACCCTCAAGCTTGGGACCGCAGCCCAAAGTGAGAACATACATTCCTGTTTCCCTCCTCAAATGATGCTTTTTGGCCCGTCCCGCCCCCCCATCCTGGACGCATTAAAATTCCACCGGCAGAGCAGCAGAGGAGAGAAGAGAAGCAGCAGCTGTACGTTGGAGTGAAGCAGCTTGGCTTCAGAGGGATGGCTCGACAGTGGGACTTCATGTAAGAGTTCAGCTGGGGGATGGCTGGACCTCAGGGGAAGAGCACCTTCCTGCTCCACCCATCCCCTTTCCAGCTCTCCATCCCGCTGAAAGCCATTTCCACCACCCAATAAAATCCCAGCATTTGCAATCTTCAATTCATTCATGTGACCTGATGCTTCCCGGATGCCTAACAAGGCCTCACACTGCCCCTCCACTGAGCTGTTTAACACTTAAGCTGTCCACCGACGGCAGAGCTAAAAGAGCGCACTGTAACACACGCCCTCCAGGGCTCCGGGGGTTGCGGGTACCCCTACTAGACGGGCCTGGAGATCTTCTCCTGCCGGTTGCCCAGAGGTGCGCATCCTGGCCCTGGCACCCACTCACCTGCATGTTCCCCATCCCATTGAGAGGTGACAATGTGCTAGCAGCCCCCACTCTCAGCACCTCCTCAGCCTCGGTGTCCACTCTGGCGGGCCTTGAGGAGCCCTTCAGCCCGCCACGGCACCGTGGGAGCCCCTCTCTGGGCTGGCTGAGGCCGGAGCCACCTCCCTCTGCTTGCAGGGAGGTGTGGAGGGAGAGGCGCAGGCGGAACCGGGGCTGCGCGTGGCACTCTCGGGCCAGTGTGAGTTGTGGGGGCGCCGGCTCAGGCTCAGCGGGCCACACACAGAGGGGCCGCCAGCCCCCCGGTCTAGGGCAGTGAGGGGCTTAGCACCCGGGCCAGCAGCTGCGGAGGTTGCCCTGGGTCCCCCAGCAGTGCCGACCCACTGGCGCTACTGTCAAATTCTTAGCTGCCTCCTTGGGCCGGGCTCGGGACCTGCAGCCCCCGCCATGTCTGAGCCCCCCACCCGGCAGAGGGCTCTCCCGCGGCCGAGCCTCCCCAACGGGCGCCGCCCCCTGCTCTGTGGTGCCGGGTCTCATCCACCACCCAAGGGCTGAGGAGTGCAGGCGCGACTAGGGACTGGCGGGCAGCTCCACCTGCAGCCCCAATGCAGGATCCACTGGGTGAAGCCAGCTGGGCTCCTGAGCCAGATGGGGACTTGGAGAACTTTTATATCTAGCCAGCGGATTGTATGTGCACCAATCACATTCTGTATCTAGCTAATCTGGTGGGGAGTTGGAGAACTTTTATGTCTAGCTAGAGGATGGTAAATACACCAATCAGCATTCTGTGGCTAGTTCAGGGTTTGTAAATACACCAGTTGGTACTCTGTATCTAGCTAACCTCGTGGGGACTTGGAGAACTTCTCTGTCTAGCCCTCTGTGCCTAGCTCAAGGATTGTAAAGGCACCAATCAGCACTCTGTCAAAACAGACCAATCAGTTCTCTGTAAAATAGACCAATCAGCTCTCTGTAAAATAGACCAATCAGCTCTCTGTAAAATGGACCAATCAGCAGGATGTAGGTGGGGCCAGATAAGGGAATAAAAGCAGGCTGCCACTGGCACTCAGTTGCAACCTGCTGGGGTCCCCTTGCACACTGTGGAAGCTTTGCTCTGTCTCTCTTTTTGCAATAAATCTTGCTGCTGCTCACTTGGTGGGTCCACGCTGCCTTTATGAGCTGTAACACTCATCCTGAAGGTCTGCAGCTTCACTCCTGAAGCCAGCGAGACCAGGAACTCACTGGGAAGAAGGAACAACTTCAGAGGCACTGCTTTTAAGAGCTGTAACACTCACCTGGCAGGTCTGCAGCTTCACTCATGACAGTTGAGACCACAAACCTACCAGAAGGAAGAAGCTCCAGACACATCTGAATGTCTGAAGGAACAAACTCTGGACACACCATGTTTAAGAACTTAACACTCACCGCGAGGGTCCCTGGCTTCATTCTTGAAGTCAGTGAGACCAAGAACCCACCAATCCCGGACACACCATGACGGGTTGAGAGCTACTGTCTGAGTAACGGAGCCAACCTCTTTGCAAGTCCCGTGAAGAGATCAAGGGAACTATCGTCTTTCAATAATAAGGCTGATTTCCTTCTGTTAATGGACTGTCCCTTCTGCTCTTCCGGATAGTTCAGCCACAACCGAGGGGTTACATTTATTCATTATTGTAATCACAATAATTGTATAATGTATTATTGTAAAGTTCTTGTTTATGCATTAATCTCCATCAATAGACTATGAGTTCCTCCCAGGCACCTCCACGTTCATTTCATACTTGTCCCCTGCACCCGGCTCACCAGTGCTGTTGAATAAATGAGAAAACAAATAATATGTTTGTGTCCAGCTATTTGGCTTGTGTCTCTATAGAACACTTTTGTGAGTAAATGATTTTATCTAGCATTTCTCCAGTGATTGGAAGCATTTCATACCCTAGAAGAAGTTATTCTCTCTCCAGAACTTTGAAACAATGGAGACTGGGGTGTTTGCCTGTAGGACTACAACCTCCAAGGGTATTGAAGGGGAGGAAAGATTTCTTGTTTCACGCTTGACTAGGTTCATGTCTGAGGCCTCTATAACAAAAGACATATTAACAAGAGAAAAACATACACATTTATTTGATACAATTTTTACTTGACATGGGAGCCTTCAGAAATGAAGACCTAAAAAAAGAAAACCCGTGTAGTTTTATATTTAGATACAATGAAGTGTGGATAGTCATGCTGAAGAGTGATTGGACAGAGTGTGTAATTTAATGGCAATACATGGGACAACTTAGCAAGGACTGTTTCAACTTAGCAAGGACTGTTTCAGCTTAGCAAGGACTGTTCGGATTCTTCTCTGTGTCCCAGTGTGTTTAGAGATCAAAGGACATTCCTTTCCTGCAGCAATAGGGTGAGGAGGTAAACGTGACTTTCCTGCTTCTGCTGTTTTCTCAAATGCCAAGGAGGCATATTTTAAAGTAGTGTGTCATGGCGGCATCAGCATAATCCAGCCACTGTCTCCTATCATTTCTGTGGGAGATTGATAAAATACATAGAAACAAAGTTGGGCCAAATTTCACTTCAGAATGAATATGAACATCAGTGAGTGGCAGTGAAGACAAAGAAAGGCACAAGGCTCAGACCCAGAGAATCGCGTAACTCCTGCATCTAATATGTGCTTAGGGCTTACTGAGCTGTTGGCATATTTAGAAATCATATAATTAGTATGTTTTTTTTTTTTTTTTTTTTTTTTTTTTTTTTTTTTTTAGTTTTTAAAAACAAACCCTATGGCTTGAATATTAAACACACTGTGATTTCCCAAAATATACACTGTTCTAATTTGTCATATTTTATTTTTAGGATGATAGGCAAATATCAAAGTTGGAAAACAACTTCTCTATATTTATTTAAAATTTAGACCTGTTAGTGGCTTGTGTGTGTATCAAATATAAAGATAAAAGGAAAAAATCATTTTAAACATTTTCGGCCAAAGAATCAAACTGAAAAATTCTTAAAAGATAAAATTATTTATTTATTGTTGAAGCCAGATTTATTCCATTTAATTTGTCTTTTGTTCCCAGAAGAAGAAGGCTAAGAGGCCATTTAAGGTCATTATTGGGATGATATATCATCATATTTTTCTTACTTGATCAAATAGTCAACATGGGGGGGCCAGGCACAGTGGTTCATGCCTTTAATCCCACCACTTTGGGAGGTCGAGATGGGAGGATCACCTGAGGTCAGGAGTTCGAGACCAGCCTGGCCAACATGGTGAAATCTTGTATCTACTAAAAATACAAAAATTAGCCAGGTGTGGTGGTGGTTGCCTGTAATCTCAACTACTTGGGAGGCTGAGGCAGGGGAATCACTTGAACCTAGGAGGCAGAGGTTACAGTGAGCTGAGATTGTGCCACTGCACTCCAGCTTGGGTGACAAGATTGAAACTCCATCTCAAACAAACAAACAAAACCCCACATAACAAATAGTCAACATGGCAACACTCTATGTAATAATTTTAATTTTCACTTATTAATTTGGATATGTGGACAGGGAGAGGATAAGAAGAAATGGCCAGAGCGTTGGGTGAAACTGGCCCCTTTCACGACCATGAAGACACACCTGTGTATTTGTTAGTAATCAAAGAGCAAACCGCTTGTCTCATTGAAAATATGTCATGCCGGATTACTTATTTAATTCACTGGGCAAATTTGCCACTCTTTTATTGAAAACTGTGAGAGCAATGAATTCATATTACCCTGCCTAAATGTAAGCCTGCTTTGTCAGACATTTCTCTTCGCCTCTGATCACTCTGTGATTCTGTGGTTTCTTCCATCAACTTCCTTTCGACTTCATTACTATATCAACTGAAACTTCCTGGTCCACTGACCACACACTGCCCTATACTTCAATGCCTCCACTTGCATTTCTTTCTCTGCATTGCCTGAAATCTGGCTGTCTTCTAGTGGTTCTCCTGAGCAGGAGGATTATTCCTCACTGACCTACTTATCAATGGACATGAGGTTAAGTTGGTACTGTCCTACCTTCCAATTGCAGCTGTGGCTATTGCATGAGTAGCTTCATCTTGGAGACTTTGTTATCCAGGTTCATGATT
Organism: Rhinopithecus roxellana; assembly: GCF_007565055.1. Taxonomy (NCBI): domain Eukaryota; kingdom Metazoa; phylum Chordata; class Mammalia; order Primates; family Cercopithecidae; genus Rhinopithecus; species Rhinopithecus roxellana. Next base: position 2,080,091 of record NC_044549.1, read on the forward strand.
CACTAACATCGTAGTCTCTTACCTAGTTGTGAAGACATTTACCAGACCTGTCATCTTTCATTTTGCTATTTCCATTAAACAGTTTATTTCTATGTAGTAACAAATACCTTGGTTTCTTTTTTGCTCCAAATACATTGGTCCCTTCCTCAATGTATGTGAATCCCTAAAACAGTGTCTTGCATGATGAAAGTATTTAGTGAATACTATCTTGGTGGGATTGCTGTTGCTATTGTTCTTCTTATTATAATTAATATCCATATGGACCCGATGGTTTATCATTTTGGCCACTTTTTAAATTATTTCTTTTGATTCAGTGGTGTTCTTCCTTCACTGTCCCCATCTGGCAAATTCTAACAGGGGCTCATCTAACCTATTGCGTTTCTGTTTCATTATCACTATCCCACTCCCCTCAGTAAATTGATCCTTATCTTTTTTCTCCCAGTGCTCCCGACAGCACACTTTTTCCGTTTCTAACTTGTTTCTAGTTCACATTAGGAAGGAAGAGATAGATGCTGACAGTGAAATAATACTCAGCAATTAGAAGCAATTGACTAGTTGTTCACTAATCAGCATGGATGGATTGTGAAAACATACTGCAGAGTGGAAAAAAAGAAAGGCAAGGAAGAGAAGGAGATATAGAGTACAATACAACATTTGTGCTGATGAAAAATATGTGAATACAAGATGACACTAAATGTGGTAGAAGCAGCTAGGCCTCTTTCATAATATCTACACTGGTTTGTTGCTGTGCTCTACTGAATGCTCTTCCTGTTTTAGCCCTTGGGCCATTATAGTCAGTTTGTTAAAATTCATCCAAAACTTCTCACAATACTCAGAGTAAAACCCAAATTTATCTAGTGGCCAAAAAAGCATTTCCTGATTGCCTATTGTCCAGCTTTTCACTCTGGGCTCATCTATCTCAGCCACAGTGGCCCCTTTAGTGTTTACGGAACAAGCCAGCCACTCCTTTCATCTGGTCCTCTCCTGGGACATCTGCTTTCCATAGTGTGTTCCCTCTGCTCATGTATTTTTCAAATACTTATTCATAAGCCTACTTTGAATACACTTTTCTAGGTACTGCAGGGAAGGAGTGGGTGGTCAGTGCACACATCTGTGAAAAGAACAGAACAATTTCAGCCTTGGAGGAGCTTGTCTTCTAGTGCACAGGGTATGGGGGGCGGGAGGAGGAGGATGGAAATGTGATTAATTATCTGCCTCTAGAAGAGACAGATATTAACAAAATGAACAATTTGTAGAGCATTTTAGAAATGGGTACACTTTATCGTAAAATTAGGCAGGGACAAAAGAGAGATTCTGTAGGCATTGGGGCATAGAGGATATGTTAACATTTTAGAAAAGTGCTTAGGAAAGGCCTCGTTGGGAAAGAGATAAGCAAAGAATAGAAAGAGGTGGTGAGTCGAGCTGATTGAATGTCTAGAGGAATTGGATTCTAGGCGAAGGAAAGGCAAGTGCAGAGGCCCTTGGTCTGGGAGGTGCAGCTTTTAAGAGCAGGTTGCTTAGTAGGAGATTAAGTTACAGAGATGTGGGATGGGCAGATTTGCAGGGCTTTGTAGACCTTTCTAAGGGTTCTTGGTTTTTGCTCTGGATGATGTGGGAAGCTCTTCAAATATTTTGAGCAGGGAAGAGACATGATGTTCAAATACTACTTTCTCCGTGAGACGCCCTGTCTACCTCAGTCAAACTCCAGTCTCACTTTTCCTGGTCACTCCCCATTCTTATTCCCTGATTTCTTTTTTCGTCATAGCACTTATAAAGACCCAAATTACATGTTTTACTCATTAATTTTATTTTATTTTTCCCCTGCTTCCTCTTCTCATATTAGATAGAAAATTCACAAGGGCAGAAATATGTTTGTTTGTTTGTTTTTCTGTTTCCTTGACAGATATATTCCCCAACACTGTCCTTACATGCAAGGTGCTAAGAATAGTACACGGTTGGATAGATAAACATCACACATAAAAGGTATTTGGTAAGTGCTGATAGAGACAGAGTAGATAAATGAGAGTGGAATTAGGGATACAATGAATGAATACCTTTAAAAAAATAGAGGGAACTTCAACCGTTTTGACAGAGTGCCAAAAAATGTTGAGTAATATTTTCTCAACTCTTGGCAAACAGATACAAAGGATCTCTCAGACAAAAAAATAAATAAATAAATAAAATTTAAAAACATTAAAAAAAACCCTTTAAAGTACTGATCCTCTACTATGAACTTTATTCCCTCTGTTTCCATTTTCATATCCGCCCCACTCTTGTGTTAAAGACAGAAGCATCTCTGTTATGCAGAGTGAATCCTTTCCACCTTTCCTCAGTATGGTATTTCTTTAATCATTTTTAGGAACATTCCTTCATAGTTTGTGCCTTCTCTTTCCAGACCACTCTCTTTTTGCTCTTGACTACACTGATACTTCTGTGTTTTCCATCTTAAAAACCAAAACCAAAGTCGGTAAAGAAGACAACGTTTGACCCTGTAGATCCTCCCGAATGCTACTCTATTTCTTTTAGAACAAAGCTTTGAGGAGTGACCTTCACTTTCTTCTTTCTTCATGGCAACTTCCAGTTCTCTGAGTCCTTTCTCAATTGGTTCATGCCCTTGTTATATACCTAACATTCTTTAGTGAAGATTATCATTCAGTTGTTACTTTTTTTGATCATTTAAAAGACATTTACATATATGTAATGTGCCATCACTCTGATAGACATTGGGAATGCAAATTTGGCAGTAGGCAGTGTTTTCTTCACCAATCTAGCACCATCTTCTTGGGCATAAATTTATCCTCCCTTTTCTGGATGTCTATCAAAGTGAAATAAAAGATGCAGGCCTTGAAATAATAACTCACAGAAAGAAAGAAAAAAAGAAAAGCCTCTCTCTGCATGAAAACACAGTATTTATACTACAAAAAAATACTGTTCCTCACAATGCAAATGACTGATTATCTATTGACCTTTGATCCTGAGGCTGAAATAGTAATTCTTTCTTTTAAGATTTTTTTTTAGTCTCAGAGATCCAAAACTTCTTAACTTCACTTTAAGAAAAATCAGACCAAAGGGAAAGGTTGGCATCCACAAGTGATGTTTGAGACAAAGAAAAAGAGTCCGAGGGCAGGAATCAGGGAGCAAAATTCTTTAAAGGACTTGGGAACACATGGGAGAAAAGTGAGTAATTTTTTTTTTTAACCATAAGAAGCAACTCCCAAGTGTACTGTACTGAGAGTTGAGAATAAGAAAGAATGAAGTTCTGTCACAATCAGGAAAAAATATAAGGGGTGAACTGAGTGGTGCTTATAAGCCTTTTCCCATTCCCCAGGCAATACGGAGTTTGTATAGCGAAGACTTGGCCCGGAAGCGAAGAACTCTGCACATCAATCTGAATCTGGGCGCTTGCTTTATTGGTTGACAAAGACAGGAGACTTGATTGTGTAAAGAACTGTACTCATGGCTTCTTCCTGTGTTAATGACATATAAGGAATAAGACACTACCTAAGCCCTCAAGGAACTATGGCCTACAGCAGAGGAACACTTCCAAGTAAGCAGTTGCAACCAAATAAGACAATTTCTCTAATGATGTGTGTGCCAAGTGCAGCAGGGAGAGAAGAGGCACCTAAATCTGCTTAGGGGTGTCAAGTTCAATGTCCTAGTGAACGCAGCATTTGAGCTGAGAGTTTGAAATGTAAGAAGTTGGTTAGAATCCCAAGAGAGGAGCATTCCAGGCAGTGCATAGAGTCCCCATATTGGATGAAAATGTAGGGGAGCAAGGTTTGTTCTGGAATCTACACATAGTTCAGTAATGTAGGATTAAACATAGAAGTTAATCTTGTTTTAGTTCATTTTCTGTTGCTATCATGGAATACCAAAGGCTGGGTAATTTGTAAACAAAAAGCAATTTCTCACACTTCTGGAAGCTGGGAAGTCCAGTATTAAGCTGCAGACATCTGCTGAAGGCCTTCTGGCCACATCACCCCATGGCAGAAGGCAGAAGGACAAGAGCATGAGAGAGCAAGAGTCAAACTCACAGCCACAAGCCCTTTAAAATGAGCATTAGTCCATTTATGAAAGTGGAATCTTCACGGCCTAAACACCTCCCTAATTTAGGCCACACCTCCAAATACGATTGCACTGGGGACTATGTTCCCAACATATCTGCTTTGGGGGCTACATTCAGACCATAGCAGCAAAGGAAGGAGAGAGGCGGGCTATGTGGTTGGATCAGGAAACAGGACTTAGATGTTGAAAAGCTATTTTATGTCCCCTCAAAGAGTTTGCATTTTATCCTGTAGGTGAATGGAAATCCATTGACACATTTTGAGAAAGGGAAGACCGTGGTAAGATTTTCATGCAGAAAAGATGACTCTTTCTTGTGGCAGGAGAAACATGGAAACATAGACTATTTCTCAAACAGAATCTTGCTTGTAGATTGAAGAAAAAAAAAATTTCTCAAGCAGTCTTCCATGAAATATAGATCTTATGATTTTCCTCAGAGTAAGTATATTGTATTCAAATGCATTTGAGGAAAAACTTCACGCTCTATCTGCTTAGAAGTTTACAATGCACATTAAATATCCTCAAGTGTCTTTAGTAAAGAAAACTACATAATCAATTTAACGTTGTGTTTCCCAAACTTATCTGACATATTTTTGGTCAATGTACTTCATCACAAAAAGAAAAGTCACTCCAGCTGGTTTAAACAGAAAGGTAGGTATTTAAAAATATAAAACAAATAACTGACTCCTCAACAGAGCCCAAGTGACAGAATGGTAAGCTCTAGAATGAGAAATAGTCCCAAGGAAAATGACAGGGCAGCTCTCCAGGAAAAGCACTGTTATCACTTCAACCCATCACCTCAGTTCACACCAATGAGAACAGAGATGGCATGTCAGAAATTCTTCCACAGGTGCCCAGGCAAAACTGGCCATTTCACTGCTAAGGTCTTCAAAAGGTTAACTCTGTGTAATTTCACTCTGTTCCCCTTTAAGAGTAATTATATCAGTATATCTGACTGGAAGAGCCCAGGTAAATCTCAGCATTCTATCTGCAAGGGAGACTGAGAACCTGATTTCAGGTTTTGACAGAGAAAGCAGGGGTCATTTTGAAGGCATCTACAATACAGACGCTTTAAAACATGGTGAGTAGCCACCATACAATAAACAAGAAGCAGGGCTAAAGGGCCCCATTTCTATCTACTGCCTATTTGTTAACTCATACCTTCTTGGAACAGATACCCTTTGTAAACACACTTTGAAAACCACTGAATCAGAAAGAAGGTGCGTGGTAAGAAGGCTATGGATACACCAAAACCTGTAAGTCTTTGTAGGTTCTATAACTCAGCATTTTCACATACAATTTTCCCATCCTGGTTGTATTTATCCAAAAATACGATCATTGTAGCATTCTATTTTATAACAAATATCTAATAGCTTCGACATTAGTTAAATACATATGGTAAAAGTGGAACAAAAGGTAGTTTTTGGTAGACAAGGAAAATTTAAAATGATTTCTTGGCTTTTAGGTTAAAGAAATATTTCTCTGTTGACAGCCACTGCTGAAATTCTTAAGGGTTGTGAGGGTAAAGAGTATAAATAGAAATTTAAACAGAAGTACATTCCAAAAGATGCTGTTTTTATACCTCACTTGCTTCTGTTTTCCCAGGCAAAGAGTATGTGAAATGCGAGAAAAAAAAATTAGGTAAGAACTGAGTTATGAAAAAAGGAGAGTGTTTTAGTTTCTTGAGGCTTCCATGACAAATGATCACGAACTTGGTGGCTTACAGTAACAGTAATTTATTTTGTCACAGTTCTGAAGGATAGAAGTCTGAAGTCAAGGTGTTATCAGGGATTCAAGGAGAATTCATTTCTGGCGTCATTTGACTTCTGGTGGCTGCTAGCATTCCTTGATTTATGGCTGCATCACTCCAGTCTCCACCTCTGCGGTCACACTGTCTCCTTTTCTTCTTTGTCTCAAGTCTCCCTCTGCCTTTTTCTTATAAAGACACTGATCATGGGATTTAGGCCCCACCTTGGATGATTCAGGATGATCTAATCTCAAAACATCTAATTTAATTACACCTGCAAAGACCCTTTTTCCAAATAAGGTGACACGCATAGGTTCCAGAGATTATATTTTGGACATACCTTTTTGGGAGCCACCATTAAGTTCACTACAGAGCAGGCAAGTAAAAGCCATGATCACTAACTTTTGTACTCACCAGGGTCACTCCTATAGCAGGGGGTGGGGTGAGGGAAAGAGTTCTCTAACATTTTTTGGGGGTGGACTCTTTGGGTTCTCTAGAGAAACCGAACAAATAGAGTGTTGGTGTGTGTGTGTGTGTGTGTGTGTGTGTGTGTGTGTACATAGAGGGGATGAGAGAGAGAACAGGAGACAGAATTTTTTTCTTTTTTTTTTCTTTTAGGAATTGCCATTGTTTTATGTAGTTGTGGAGGTGGAAGTTTAAATGTACATGTTAGATTGGCGGGCTAAAAACTTAGAAAGAGTTACAGTCTGAGTCCAAAGGATATCTACTGCAGAATTTCCTCTTGTTCAGGGGAGGTCAGTTTTTTGTCCTAGTAAGGCTTTCAACAGATTGGATGAGGCCCTCTCACATTATGGAGGGTATCTGCTTTACTCCAAGTCCAGTGATTTAAATATTAACCCCATCTAAGAATACACCTCCACTGAAACATCCAGAATAATATTTGGCTAAATATCTAGGCATTGTGTCCCAGTTAAGTTGACACATGAAATTAACCATTAAAGGTGGGGCGACTCTAAAATAAAGAAATAGTCCCTTCTCCTTTCCTGGAAATTTCTGATGGCAGGGGTTTATTAAAGCATACTTTCAAGCAGAGATTGAGGAAATGTGTGTTTTGTCTAGGTAGGGGAGCCTGCAAGACACACCCCTTCTCTCCTCTTTCCCCTCATGAGTTGTCTTAGGATGTCAGAATGTAGGAATATAACCTACATGGCTCACGTGAACCTCAGAGAGAAGGGCTAGAGCTGAAGTTACTCAGCCAAGTGATGGAGTATAAAACTACCTAGGGATTTAGCACTTGATGCTGGCAGAAGTTAAAAAGAGATAGGCTGAAGATCTTTTAAAAGCTGGGGGAAACTGACATTATCCTTGCCAAGTGCACTATAGCATTGCAGATCAGGGACTTCAGATCAAATTAAATTCAGAGTACAGGTACCGGTCTTCCACTCACCAGTGCCAAGTTAAAGATGTAGCCAACAACGGGCTGCACCAGCACCAGGGACCAGACTGCAGAGGGATAGAGATGAGAGGAATAAGCAGAGGAAGACCATCTTGTCCCCAGCACACATTCATCTGCCATGCATAACCTTCCACCAGCACACAGACCCTACCTCAGAAAGGAAAAACAACCTTGAATGTGATAAAATTTTCATCCAAATAAGATTCCTTTTCTTTCATTTTAAAATTAAGATCTTGCACCATCACTGAAAACTGAGGTTTCCTAATTAGATTAAGGTTGGTTTTTGAGATGTGTTAGCTCCTTAAATTTCAAATATCATAGAAAATTTTACCATATAACATGTTGCTCCAGAATTTCATTTAATTATGTCGTAGGACTTTCTCCTTAAGGTCCTTGTCACACAACCATAAAAGATTGGGCTTCCAGGCACTTTGAAAGGTGAGAAGGGCAGGGTTTATTGGGTGAAAAGGAAAAAAAAATGTGAAACAGGGACTCTCAGTAAAACAAGAGTCCTGCTAACAGGCATACCAGCACACAGACTGAATCCTAGGTACCACCTGGAACAGGGGAGGCCAGGCTTCTCCCCACTGCAAGCAGCACGAACTTCCTGAGGCTCCACCCCAGGGCACACTCCTCCCAGTGCGCAGGGCGCTTGGAGCTTCTCCAGTGACACCTTCATACTTGGCTGTCTGAATTACATGAAAAAATATTTATTATATATTATTCAATGAAAAATGGCAAGTTGTAAAATAGCATATATAATAGGGCATCATGTTTCTATAGTTAAAATATTGTTAGAAGTATTATATAATATATACAAATAATATGAAGTAAGAATCAAAGGGCTGAAAAGACATAGTTGAAAAAGCTAGCAGTGCTTATCTCTGGAGTGCAACTCTGGTTGATTTTTATTTTCCATTTTTAGTTTATCTGTATTTCATGAACTTCTAAGAGCAAAAAAAAAAAAAAAAAAAAAAAAAAAAGAGGAAGATTATTGTCCTCTGGGTAGAATTAAATTGACAAACAACTTTCATAGTTAGTCTCTTTTGAGTTTGTTACATACAAATATGTCTTTGAATCTGATCACTACTGTGGACTGGTACCATCCATTCTCTGGATATGATCAACTATTTTCTAAAGCATGTCCTGATGATGAGTACATTCAACACCTGCATTTCATGGAAAGAAACTACCAGAGGGAACCATTTTCAAATCCTGTTTTTAAGGTTCCGTCTCACCTGTCTTAACAACCACGTGATTCTCACTCTGAGCCACAAGGCTGTGCCTCCTAGGAAGTTGGGTTTAAAGATTGCTGAACTATAATTTTTTAAAAGCATTTTTGCTATGCCTAAAATTGCCTCTCTCAGTTTCTAACAGCACTATTTTTAAGCTGTTCAAATATTTGATTTAGTATGCTTTCATGTACGTTTTATTTTCATAGCTGTTTCCTTTATTAATGGGTATTGCTTTTTTTTTTTTTTTTTTTTTTCATTTTGTCTTAAGCTTCAGTTAAGGACACAGCTGTATGATCTATTGTTCCTAGAATGACTTCAAATTTTCTCATTACTGCAAGACATTAAGTTGCCAAGATATGATTTACTTTAGTAAGTGCCTTTTATGTCATCTACGTTTGAGAGTTTTTGTGACTGTTACTTAAATTTCATTTTCCTGGCAATCTGTCTCAGTGTTAAAAAACAAAGGAGAGACTCTGCGTTGCAACTAATCGACTGAGCAACCTAAAACATTAGATAACTCGTTAGGCAGACACCACTAGGACAGACCGCACACCACATGAACCGAGGGCAGCCACCTGGGAAAGGCAAGGCAAGAGGTGCCGCTTGGCACTGCCTTTCCAAATGTGTTCCTATCAGCTGCACACATTTCTGAATATGTGCAGGCAAAGAGAAGACCACAGAAGTGGAAAATTGGAAGGCGGAAAAAAAATCCCCTCAGGCAAAGATCTAAAGTTAATTTTAAAGAAAGTTTAGGTGGAGGATGCTTGCTGGAATTTGATAAAGGTAAAAAGTAAAATAGAAGGGCTTCTGTTGTGGTGCTGGGAACTGTGCTGAATTGACTGATAAGAAAATAAAATTGTGTAAACAAATTTAAGGCGATGATGAAGGAGTTCAGTCATGCTGAGGAGTTGCTTAGCAAGGCTCAGAAGGCTGTCACCATATCTACTGGAGAATGTGACATTTTACATTTTGTATTTAGTATGTGGTATTTGGAGTAAAAAATAAGGTAGATAGAAATAGTCTCATTTAAATCATTGCTTCACTGAGTGGCAAAGTATTTCAATATAATGCATTAAGCAAGAATGAATAATTTAAAATATTGGGCTAAAACAAATGTTTCAGGGAAGCAAAATAACACACTTTATGTATAAGTATTACTTTAAAAGTTACTAAGATCATTTAATAGTCATATTTTATTTGCTGATAATGTCTAAGGCCATTATTTTTATTCCTTTGATTTATAGTGTGCACTTAATTTTAAGACCTCCTGGGACATGTAAATTGCAAAATCCTGAATGATTTAAACAATGGCACAACAACAATGGCACTTAAGGACTCTGTGAGCACCACCACACCACTGTTACTCATATCAGCAGACTTTCGGTATATTATCTCAAAATAATGTTGTTGAATTATTCCCATTCTTGCCATCATGTATATTCCTGTTCAATGGCATTGACCTAAAAACCATTTAATTGTAAAGTATAAAGCTCATAAAGTATGCTTTCTAGAAAGATTTCTGACAATACTTTACAGCTAGTCTCAGTTATTTTTTCCTCTAATGATATCATCCACAGAAATTGTCTTTGTTTAAAAACAAACAAACAAAAAAGGCAAGATAGTATTGCTGTATTATGCACCTTACATATCAACAATCTTATCGGGTAGGACTACATTAGTTTTTATGAAGGAAGTAAATCAAGGCATAAAAATGTTAGATACGTTTTTCCAGTATCAGTTAATAGCATAGGACTGGAGCACAATTCTCCAGCAAGGCTCAAACCCAAGCTGTCTTGGCTTAGTTTTGAAACAAAGGAGAAATGCTTCTCTTTTCATTTCAGGTTTATTCGATGCATTTTGTTCTGATACTAAAGCCAATAATAAAAACTATAAAGTTTTCTTCGGTGTTGTTCATGGCATGAGCTAGTAATTGCCAAACACCAAAATATTGAGAAACATTGGTACTTTGGACCACATTTTTCAACTTTTTTTTGTATTTTCCTTCCTTTCTGTTGGCCAAGAGAGAACAATATAACAACAACAACAACAACAAATTAGGCAGAAAATTAGGACAATTCCCTAAAGCAGGAAATGGAGGAAGTGTGGGCAACTAAGATATACCACACTTAAAATAGCCAGACATCCTGGCAGGTGACAGTTTGGCAACAGTTGCCCATAAAGCCATTAGCATGAGGAAGATCTCGTGGAAAGTACTGCAATCCCAGCCAAATGGTATTCAGAGGTTTGTGCTTGATCTTTATGAATAACATATAAGATTAGTGTAATTGAACAGAAAACTAAAACAAATTAAATACTGGCATCCATTGAATAAGAACCTGAGATTTGTAGTATGCATTTATTTGAAAGAGGAACAAGATGCGAAAGTAAAAATTAATCCTGATGATGATAAGACTGAACTATTTCTGAAGGAACATCAACAGTTTTCCAGTAGATCGGGGACAAAGTTAACAGAAAACCACGTTTCTAATAGAATTGTATCCAAGGCCATACCTCGCTTTTAAAATTACTATTAATTTTTCTTTCAGAGTGATTGCTACTTTCTTACTGATGGCATGCCCAGCCCTATCTCATTTCTCCCACCACTTGAGAAAAGATTATTGAAATAGATAATTGTGGAACCGTTGCACTTTGCTCCCACTTCCACGTTCCTCTTGGAATCAGCCAGCACAGGCCAAAACCCTATGACAGGTCCTCTTCTCCCCATCTCCTTCCAAGTTGCCCCACAGTGGCTCTGCTGTGTGTTATCCTTGCTTCCGGAAACTCATCAGCCCTCCTTTATTTCACTATGTTTGTGTTCCTGGTCACCTTTGGTCAATGGGCTTTAATTAAAAGAAGAGACCAGTTCTTAGAACAAACATGCTTGGACAAATGAGATTTTCTGCTGCCGTGAAACTGGCATATGGTAAATCTGACTAGACTCAGATTTTGTTCTAAAGTCTTGAGAAGAGCTAATTAATAAAGTTAACTGGCCCTAGCTATAATGGTCAGAAAGCTCAAAGGCTAGAAGTGAAGAAGATAGATATAGACAAATTTAATTATACCATAGTTCTCTAATTTTGTTTTTAAGGCTAGAATTATATATCCTTGAGACTGCTGATCTTTTAGGTAATACAGTGTGGGAATCAGACACTATGTTTGTTTCAATATTTAATCTTAATGTCAATTTGCAATGTATGTGTTTCAAAAGACCTAAGTGTTTTGTATGTTAATGGGTTTTAAATTTTGTCTTTGTTTTATTCTACAAAAGGAATTTCAGTGCCTATAAATATTACCGGAACGATTCAATCCGTATCCCAAGGACGTTTATATTTGCTATAAGTTTTTTGAAGCTAGGCTTTCATGTACTGTTTAGGGTTATTTTGAAGACAGTACGAGCAGAAGAGATGCATTGTTTTACTCCCCAAATTTCATTTGGAAGCATAAATATTCTACAACATTTTAAACCTTGAATATATTCTACTACAAAGTTTAGTCTTACGGATTTTTCTAAGCCTCTTTTTGTTTACCAAAAAAAAAAAAAAAAAAAAAAAAAAAAAGTGAAAAGAAAAGAAAAACAGTACCTAAACCTCATTATAAATTCCTGACTGTGCAGTAAAGGTGCAGCTGTTAGCTATTCATCACTGAAACTTCGCTTTGTTTCTATTGACAGATCATTTTAATAACCACAATTCTCCAGTTGATATAAAGTAGTCCACATTTTTGTGCTTGTGCAATTTATTATTTGACTGCCTAAAATAGGAAGTTTTATTTTCTGCACTCCTTCTTGGTAATTCTTCTTCCTTAGAGTACATTTCTTTTTTCTCTTTAAAGTACACTTGAATAACAATGATTGCCTTTTCAAAAAAAAAAATTTTAGTCTGCCATTTTAGTGAGACTTGACAGATAATATGAAACTATTTAAATAGAAGATAGAGTCATGTGACCTACTATACTTGGTTTCTATTTTCTATGCTGGTTGGCTGTAATTTTGATCTTTTCTGTCTGATTTTATAGAATGAGCTAAGTAATTTGTGTAAAAAGATGAAAAATGTAACATATACATCAGGGACAGCGTCTACTGTTGTACAGGATAGAAAGACTAATGTGTGCGCATCTGATTCTGTTTAACATTTTCCCGTTGTCTCTACACACTTCCAAACTCTCTATCCTTTCTGCGCACCACAAGGTGACAAACAGGGCTCATTCTTTTGGTCATGGTTGGTCTAAGAATCAACACAGCAATGATATTCTTTTTAACAGTAGAGCACCTCTTCCATATTGTTCTCTAAGTGAATGAAGTGACAAAATCTAAAGCAAATACACTCTGGCTTCATTCATGACAACAAATAAGACTTGGGTTGTCAACTTTTTCACTTTATGTTGAACTGTGAAGCTGAAAAAGACTTACGCAGGAAATAAGAAATCACAGTGCTTTACAGAGACGTGCTCTAGCATGTCTTTTCAGGCGAACTAGCTGAGTGGAAACTGGTTAGAGAAGAACCTGATAAAGCTTATATTTTTAGTCTGAGGGGAAAAAAATGATAGCTCAAAAGACTCTTTTCATTGCCCTTGATGATTTTGTTCTTCATTGCATTTCCTTATTTCTTGCTAAAGCTATTTTGCTGAAGGCTACAATATACCAAGAATGAGAGCTAGTGGAGTGGAAGTAAGTCAGCTTTGAAGCTAAGTGGCCAGACTGCCTCCCTCCGGCAAAAATATCTCCTTACGATAAAACAGAATTCCTTTATAATGGGCCTGGTGAACTTCTGAAAGATTATCTAAGTGTCAGGACGAGTTTAGAATGAACTTAGGATGCCATTTTGAAGGAGGAAAAGACCGTGTTTGTTCAAGTAAGCCTTAAAAATAAGACTCAAGTTTACTTTTCTTTTTCCTCCGCAGGGCAAGGCAGGATGAAGCTAGGGATCTGGAAAAGCCATCATCAGCCTCAGAGAAAGAGACTATGACCACAGATTGTTGCAATTTAAGAAAGAATTTGAGGAGCCAATATGTCTGGCTTTACCGAATTCAGGTTCAGTATAAAATTCCCTGACTTTTAATATCACGTCACTATGGATTTGAAGCTGCATCCTCTAAATGGAGAGAATCTTATTCTACTTCTCAGATTCTCTTCCTAAGATATCCACAACCCAGTAGAGTTAATTTCGAGTGAATCAGTCCTGGTTATTGTCTTTGGAAAGTCTTGCTAGTCTGATGACATTAGCCACAGTAGTCTATTATCAAGATGTGGGCAGACTATGTGTTTGCTAATCATGTCTCTTTACTCCAACATAATTCCTCAGGGTACAAGATTAATAACTGAAAATCACCTGCATACTTTGCTGGCTCTTTGCTATTTTTTTCAATATATAGTATGAGTCCCCTCCATTCACAGAGAACTTCATTCCATGAGCAGGGTAATCCAGTAGTGCAACGGGAATTTCCCCCAAAATTCTGTTGTTTTTCCCAAATAATCTATGGTAGAAGCTATCAACATTCTAGCTTACTTTCTTAATTATTTCAAGAAAAAATTTCATTATTTACAAGGTTATTGTTTGGTTGTAGATAAATCCAAGTTGATATAACTATGCCGAACCCGTTTGTAGCCCCATTCCAATTTAAAAATCTTGAAGTTCTCTCTCTGAATGAAAAATGGGTATCACCTTATATGTATGCAACTGTTATGATTTGTATGTGTGTCCGCACCCAAATCTCATGTTGAAATATAATCTCCGATGGTGCAGGTAGGGCCTGGTGTGAGGGGACAGGATTATGGGAGCCATTTCTAATGGTTTAGCACCATCCCTCTAGTGCCTTTTCATGATAAGTTCTCACGAGATCTAGTTGTTTAAAAGTGTATAGCACCTCCCCACTTTCTGATTTCCTCTTGCTCTGGCCATGTGAAGTAACTCTCCTGCTTTGCCTTCCGAAAGATTGTACATTTCCTGAGGTCTCCCCAGAAGCAGAGCAGATGGCCAGCTTCACGCTTCCTGTACAGTCTATGGAACTGTGAGCCAATTAAACCTCTTTTCTTTATAAATTATCTGGTCTCGGGTATTTCTTTACATAAGAATGGACTAATACAGCAACTGAAGGGCCCTCTGGTACCTTTCCCAAAGTAAAGAAAGATGAGTTGCAGGGGTAATTATATATTCTAGAAATCCTTATTGTCAGGCAAGGCAAAGAGGTAACTGTCTCCTTTATTAAAAATTAAAACAAAACAATAATTTAAACAAGCCATAGACCTAAATTGTTTTTGGTGGGTAATTGTCTAAATAATATGTGCCCATTATTTGGCTTAGTGTGATATACATGGCACCCAGGTCATCATAATGGGGACCCTACTGAAATATGTCAACCCCTAGCTGATTCAATTTAGATGTGAAATTTTAAAAAGGAGTATTTTTGAGTAATATGATTAATACATTCTGCTCGTGAAACATCCTCACTGTTTTTGTTTTGTATCATTTCAGTTGGAAAAAACAGCTCCTTGATTGTGAATGTCATTCAGCATTAGTGTCAAATGTTAATTAAATAAATTCACGCTATTTAAGATGCTGTATGATGGATGCTTAGAATCCATACTTTTAATTTATTTGGTTCTAACTGCCCAGTTTTGATGCATTTCTCTTTTTGCTAAACAGGCACTCAAATGAGAACCAAGGCTCTCAACTTAATGTCAAGACCTGGAGAATGAAACCGGTGGGTATCATTTTTAGCTGCTTTGTAGGAATCAGTTAAGAAACATTCATGTGAGCTCTGTTGTTTTTCCTGTTCTTAGGACAGTGGTTAGCATATTTTAATAGATTTCCATTAAATCTTTCTAATTTTGGGTTCTCTGGGGCTAAGAAACTGACTTTGATGTTTTTATTCTTGCCATTCAAAACACTTCTCCATCGAAACAACTCTTAAAAATTTCTCTCTTACTTAGAATGCACATGGAATGGGAAATTCATAAACTGAGAAAAAGATTTTTGCATCATTCATGAGTGTAGATTTTCTAAGCTTACTGGATATACTGTGGTTATTAAAGTGGCCTGCCAGGTGAGACAAGTATGTTGCTAGGCTTACGCCGTTTAGTTGTTCAGACAGAACAACTGGGAGCTGTTATGTATGTAAATGCAAATTCTTTATCTGTTCAGAAGGATTTGGGACAAAAATGAACCATGACTCCTAAAATCGCTAGACCACCTTGGGGAGGCAGGTTTAAAAGTTATCTGTATTAGACAGGATAGTTGATGCTAGTTGCTGTAGCAAATAACATCCAAACCTCAATGGTGTAACATGCACACATTTTTTTTTTTCTAGAACCATGCACTGTATGTTTGAATGTTGACAGAGAAGGCATTGTTACAAGAAGCTGTCTGAACATAATCAGAAATTACTGATTAATAAATTGTTGAAATAGGAAGTACATTTATTTTCAATTTATATTGCAGAGGTGATGTGAAGACAATATTTATATTATTATTTTGGCTACTAAACTCATTGATTTAAAAACACATTCAGACTTCGAGAATGAAGAATGTTAGTAGCATATCTCTCCCATAGACCTAGTTGCTATAAAGGTCTTACTTTTCCCCTCTTCTCTTCTTTTGGTGACATCATAGTGTCCTCAACATTTTTGCCTAGAAATTCCCATGTCAGGACTTTTAAACTGCTATTCTCTTTGCCTAGGATATTCTTTCTTAAGACAATAGCCTGACTTGGTCCTTCACTTCATTCAGATTTCCAGAGAGCATTCTTTAGCCCCTTGTGTGAAATAGAATCTCTTCCAGTGATTCTTTATTCGACTTTTTTCCCCCAAAACCATTTATCCCTATTATATTTGTTTACCACCTAGTTCCTCTGTTAGAATATAAGCACCATGATGGCAAAATATATTGCCCTTTTTGTTCACCACTATATGTCCAGTGGTTAGGGGACTATATCTCTAGTGCTTAGTTTCTGGCACATGGTAGGCATTCAATACATAGGTATTGAGTAAATGAATACAGTGTCCAAACTATTGCTGCTACCCACCATACATTATTGCACTCTCACATCTCAGTCTGATGCAGTTTGAGTGTCCCTTCTGAGCAGTTTTCCTCCACATTTGCGGTTAAAGGATTCTGGCTTTTTTCATTATATGACTCTGATATGGCTGGGATGTTTGCATTAAGCCTCGGGGCAAAGGAGAGAGAGGGCTCTAGTTGAATATCTCTGGGAGATTTTAACATATAGGCCAAAAAGAAGGAAATATCACTTTCATTCATATTTCATTGGCCAAAATTTATCACATGGATTTCCAAGCTATCCTAAAAGGAATGCTAAGGCTAAGAAATATTCTTTCTGCATTCTTGAAAACAGAAAATAGACTGGGTGAGCATCTAACCAGGGTCTGCTACAGTGCCCTTGACAAAAGCCAGTTTCTGCTGCATTTTTGGTGAGTTTGTGAAGCTCATAATAGCAAATTTGTGGTGAACAGAAAGATTGTTGTGATGGCAAACCTCATCATAAATCCTACGCAACTCATTTTAGAGACCTAAAGATACAGTGGGGTTTCCGCAAGTATTATAGACCATTTATTGAAGTTATACCTAGATTGTTGTATTAGTCAGGGTTCACTTAGAGGGCTAACTAATAGGATACACACACACACACACACACACACACACACACACACACATCCTATCCTAGCCTATATATGAGTTTATTAAATATTAACTTACATGATCACGAGGTTCCACAAAAGCATAGTGGCTCACCCTTGTATTCCCCGCACTTTGGGAGGCCGAGGCAGGCAGATTAGGAGTTCAACACCAGCCTGGCCAACATGGTGAAACCCCGTCTCTACTAAAAAAATATACGAAAATTAGCTGGGCACAGTGGCAGGTACCTGTAATCCCAGCTATTTGGGAGGCTGAGGCAGAAGAATCCCTTGGACCCACGAGGCAGAGGTTGCAGTGTGCTGCTTGCCCAACTCACTTCAGAAATAAAATGAAGTCAGTCTACTTCGTTTTTGGTCATTTTGGATGTCTTTAGTTTTCATGTCTTTCACCTAAATTAACTACAATTAACCTAAAAATGGAGAATTTTAAACAAATATTACCCTGAGGTGAACCATTAGCTCCTAGGCATAATTTAAAAATTGCCTAAGCAGTGCCTGATTCTGATTGTCCCCAATCATTTATGTAAAATATATACAAAGAGGGATGTTAACCATGATTTCCTGGGCAATTAAGAATTTGGAACTTTCTTCCTGCACTCTTTACTTGCTGTGAGCTTAACAACAGATAGTATACTAAGGAGAATGAGTTTCAGGATTTCAACCCTTATAGAACCCCAAGGCAGGGCCTTTTACGTCCTACATCTCCCTTGTTCTTTCCTGAACTTCTGATTGAGAGGAATGCAAAATGCAAACAAGTCTTAACTTTTAGAATATAGTCAAATCCAAAGTAAACTGCTCTGCCTGGCCTAATACTAATCCTAGACCATCAGTCTGGGACCTATTATAGACTGAACGTGTCTCCCCCAGATTAATATGCTGAAACCTAAGTTTCCAATGTGATGAGCTTAGGGGGTGGGGCCTTTGGGAGGTGACTGGGTCAAGAGGGTGGAATTGGTGCCCTTATAAAAGGGACCACAGAGAACTCTCTCTTGCTTTCTTTCCATCATGTGAGGATACAAGAAGTTGTCAATCTGCAACCCAGGCAAGAATCCTCACCAAAATCCTGCCATACTGGCACCCTGACTGTGGTCTTCCATCCTCCAGAACTGTGAGAAATAAGTTTCTGTTGTTTGTAAGTCACCAGTACTTCGATACTATGGTACTTCAATACTAAGTACTATGATACTTCGCTGTAGCAGCCCTGACTGACTAAGGCCTCAAAGTAGCCACCAGTGAATTGATGTCTGCTTGAGTTCTCCTACCAATTCTCTCTGTGGATTCATTTTCTCCTTCTCAGTTAAAGATGTGGTCTTGAAAGAACACATCACAGCCTTGAGCACATCACATCCCCCCATATGCCTCCACTTCCTGGGCCCGACACAAACACATCACAGCCTTGAGCAATGCCTCCACTTCCTGGGCCTGACACAAACACATTCCTCCATTTATCTCAAAGAAAAACAACACCTGGAGAATCTCCGATAAGTTTACAACCGTTTGTAAAAGTGCAGGAACCGATAAGAAAGCTGCTAAAAATATAATTTAAAATGTAAACCAATTGTAATGCTGTAGCCTAGAGAAATGCCTTGTTCCTCTGTAACCTGACAAGTCCTGTTTACCTCGAGCTATAAAAAGCAAGCGCACGCATCGTTCCGGGCCCTCTTGTATGTTGTGGAACGGAGGGACCAAGTTTGGACTTGCATTAAAGATCCTTGCCGCTTGGCTTTGACTCTGGACTCTGGTGGTCTTCTTCGGGGAACAAACGGTCTGGGCATAACAGTCTCACATGCTTCTTTACAGAACCTGTCATCTTCTGGTATTTTCTAAGAGGTATCTCCTGTGAACTATCCTTGGAAAATTCACATAAATAGTTCTATCTTATAGGAGTGTTCTTATTCTGTTGTTTGGGGTCCAAGTTCAATTTTTCTCTTTCTCTTTTCTTTTGAGAGGCTATTTCAACAAATAGCGCTTTGTAAAGATTTATTAAATCAATTCATGGCAAATACTAGGTACACTTTTTTTGTTCCTTATAATAACACTTGCCATAGTAATGTCTTGCCATGTTTAGTTCTGTGGCATAATTTGATGAAGGTACAGCTAGATATTGTGTCACATACAATAACATTGCAACAAATTGCAACAACTGAAAGCCAGGGAGCCTATGAGAAATAGTTTCATTATAAGCAAAAAATTGTAGTAAATTTAATTATCGCTTTTCTTAAAGCAAAACAGTAAATGTTGTAACTCAAACAACAAGTTTCACAAACGTTGTTGAGACATAACCTGTTCTGTTTGTTCCTGGGCTTAGTCTGCTGATACAAAGACCTTATTCCTAAGCCCTCAGGCGATACTGTGTGGCTAGCACTATGCTCAAGAGAGAGCATTCCTGTTAAATGTTACTATTTGCCCACTCCCAGTATTTTTCCTTGGTCTTCTTATCTCTTTAGTTCATATTCTCCACCAAGTTTCTGCCTTCTCTAATGCATGGCCTCTGGCTTGGATTATCAGGCATTTTCTGTCTCATTCGTATCTACTTATCAACGGGGGCAGAAATAGAATGAAGTGGAGAAAGATGCTTGTGAATGTTGGGAGAATCTAATAAGGTATCTACTTTATGCCAGAAGGAGAGTAATCTTTGCAATACAAAATGACTGATTTTCTCAATTCTTTTTGGTAGATACCTTGTTAGACCAAAAGAGTATCTGTCTCTTTTCCAGCCTTGAGATACATTATATTAATAGAAGCTCCATTTCTATGACTTGAAATTAAGAAGGCAGCTAAGAGGAAAGCAGGTAGAAGGAAGAAGGGAAGAAATCTGACTATCAAGACATTGTTACTTGTGCCTATTTTAATTGATTCAGGTTAATTTGAAGTGACAGATTCCTTACCCCCATAAAGAACTCTTATGGGGCCAGGCATGGTGGCTCACTCCTATAATCTCAGCACTTTGGGAGGCCAAGACGGGTGCATTGTCTGACCTCAGGAGTTCTAGACCAGCCTGGGCAACATGGCAAAAACTTTTCTCTACAAAAAATACAAAAATTTGCTGGACATGGTGGCACAAGCCTGTAATCTCAGCTACTTGGGGAGCTGAGGTGGGAGGATTCCTAGAACTCAGGAGATGGAGGCTGCAGTGAGCCGAGATCATGCCACTGCACTCCAGCCTGGGTGAGACAGCAAGACTCTATCAAAAAAAAAAAAAAAAAAAAAAAAAAAAGGTCGTAAGGAAGGGAAGAGGGATTATAAACTTATAGAAGGAAAAATGTTAAATTGAGATATCTTGGAAGATTGAGAAGTTTCTTAGTCCCAGACATTGTCCTCCGAATAAGATTGTTAAAGATAAAATATAAAGTTTCAGGGGAAAATCAATAAATACAGTCAATTTCATTAAATAAGCCAGAGAGAAGTTGAGCATTGCTATTCATTATTGAATATTTGATGTCATAAGAAAAAGATATTTTTCTTGGCTACAAATTTTGGAGCTCCTGCTTCCTCCTGGGAATGACAGACTAAGTGATTCAAAAAAAAAAAAAATTTCCCAGAAGTTTCCATAAAATAATTTTTCATTATACTGATTTTGCTTGAATTAGACAATCTGTTTTGACTTCTCCCTAGGGTAGTGACATTACTAATGTGAGTTGTTCATTTATTTTGGCAAATATTTTATTTTAGTTGCATTACTTCCCAGTTATTTTGCTATTCATTGATGTCCTCATCACTGGGTGGGGCAGAGAGGTTTGTACAGTAAAAAGAAGCTTAGTTTGAATAAATCATGTTTGCATCTAATTATGAGCAAGCACAAATGTATACTTTTTTTAAAAAAAGAGTATGTCTGGGGTCAAAACAAGTAAAAAATCTTTAAATCATATATATATACTCTTAGCTTGTTTTATCTTTCACAAGTATGTTGAAATACACCTAGATATGTCCTGACCTGCCATTTATAATATAATATCCCTAATATTATAAAGTGTATGGAAACTCTGCTTAGAATTGTTTTATGTAGTAAACTGCCTCACGTGTATTCATAACTCTTAATGTAATTACTTTAATGCTATGATGTTATGATTAGTGGAAAAGACATTTTATATCACCACTTTGGAAGCATAATTCCATGAGTTAGTGATATTTGTGAACCAGAAATTAACATTACACAAAGAGCAAGCACGAAATAAGTGGTAAGCATATAAAGCAGTGTTTTACTGGTACTTCAAATAGAGCATTTCCAAAAAGAACCTAATTATGTTTCTCTAAATTCTCACTTTTGATACTGCAACACTACCCGATGTCTCAATTTGGCTTATGATACTGTTTTCCCATAGTAGAACGATTACTATATTTACGCTTCTATCTCAGAAGTCATCAACCACCTCCTTCTTTCTTTCACCCTTTCCCTCACACGTGCAATCATCAAATCATCTAAATAACCGAGCATATCTCCACAATCACGTTGTGTTTTATTCCTTTTCCTTCTCTGTACTAGTTCGAGTTCGTAATTCATGTATCTTTTCAAAACCACTCTAATATATGTCTTCTTAATACTGTTAGTCCTACCTTTATTTTTCATCCATACAACTGACTGATATCAGAGTGGACGTTCTAATGCAGGGTTACAATGGCATCAGCCCTCTGCTAGAAAAACCTTAGGAGGTGACCCATTGCATTAGTCAGGGCTCTTGTTTTCTGTTGTATTAGTCTGCAAGCTTAGAAACTAATCCTAGGTCTCCAGCAATGAAAATTGAATGTAATAGTAGACTTATGGGAAGCTAAAAAACTAGATTTGAAAAATGAATGAGGAGAAAGGTCAACTGGGAGGTCTTTCCTGAAACGCAATAACTGTATTGTAGCAGAAATGGTCTGGCCAGGATACTGCTATTGTGGCTGCAGGGCACAATTGGTGCTAGAAAAGGGGAATCTCCTTTACTATTGGGTTCTGTGGTGTGAGATGTACTGCATCACAGAGATAGTGCATGCGCTGGAGAACCCCAAGTCAGTAGGGAAATTGAATGCTGGAGAGCCACTCCGGAAAAGTGCAAACAACAAACAGCAATGACCACAAATGTCAATTAAATACATGACTAAGGCTTAAACCTGTTAAAAATGCATTCAAATTTCTTTCTAAGGTGACTTTACATTTTCAAAATGATAATTGCTTATGGAAGTGTTCCCTTCCAACTCATCAGCTATGCATTCTCATCCTGGACATCTGATCATTCTCTTAAATAGCTGCATACTGTTCATACTGAGGAACACATTGTTTCCTCAACCCAGGGTTTCTCAACCATGACACTATTGACATTATTGCCTGGATCATTCTTTATTGTGGGAAGGCTGAACTTTGCGTTGTAGGATGTTTAACAGCATCCCTGGCCTCTACCCACAGAATGCCAACAACACCTCTGCAGTTGTAATAACTCAAAAGTCTCCAGACATTTCCAAATCTTTCCTAGGGAGTAAACTCACCCCAGGTTAAAAAGGAGACTAAAGAGAAACACTTACATGCAATATGAGATCCCAGAAAAAGCACATTTGTGGAAAATCTTATGAAATTCAAATAAGGACTTTAGTTTACTTAATAGTATTGTCTCAATTTTATTTCCTGGTTCTGCTTTTTATGCCATGGTTACATAAAATGTTACTTTAGGAAACACTGGGTGAAGGATATATAGACATTCTCCGTGCCCTTTACAAGTTTTTTTTGGTAAATCTGAAATTCATTCAAATAAAAATAAAAAATATATATATCTGAGTTGTCATCACCATTTCCTCTAGCCCTGTATTTCTCAACCTATTTTGTTAATGTTATTATACCTCCTTCGACTGCCCAAGAGCCTTTTGAGATGTTTTTTCCCTAATTGTTCTCCCAATGAATTTTGGATATCATAGAGACTCTGTTTGTGCAGTGAATATCTGTGCTTTCTACATAAAAAGACTTAGTGTTTCTTTAATTCTCCCCACCCTCCAGAACCAATTTCTGCCTTTTTTGAAAATTCACGCTGTAGTCAGAAGCAGTGATAGTCTCCTCTGACCTTCCAAAACTTTCCTTACAGTCGGTTATACAATGATCAAATGTTGCTTTGCATTCTAATTAAAATAAGTACATGTAATATGGTTTGGCTCTGTGTCCCCACCCAAATCTCATCTTGTAACTCCCATAATTCCCACTTGTTTTGGGAGGGAGCTGGTGGGAGATGATTGACTCATGGGGGTGGGTCTTTCCTGTGTTGTTCTCATGATAGTGAATGGGTCTCATGAGATCTGATGGTTTTAAAAACGTGAGTTTCTCTGCACAAGCGCTCTTGTTTTGCCTGCTGCCATCCATGTAAGATGTGACTTGCTCCTCTTTGCCTTATGCCATGATTGTGAGGCCTCCCAAGCCATGTAGAACTGTGAGTACAATTAAACCTCTTTCTTTTGTAAATTGCCCAATTTTGGGTATGTCTTTATCAGCAGCGTGAACACAGACTAATACAACCTGTATGTCTTTTCTACCAGACCCATTAGCTTCTTAAGATCAGTGATGCTGTATCCTTCACTTTATATTCCTTCCACAATAGCAGACACACGAGACACTCAAAAGCCTGCAATGCTTTAAAACAGAGATTATATTCAGCTGAGATGACTTACGTATTTAATAAATGTGGTAGAATTAAAATAGAAAGTACAGGAGGTCAAACCAAGAGTAAAGCTAATAAAGTAAAAAAATAAATAAAGGAAGTTTGTAAATGGTGATATGTATTATTTGAGTAGAGTTTTATTTGGGAGGAATAGTAAGGAATTAGGCAGAAAGATGGGTGTAACAAACTTGAGGTAACAAATTTCATTTGCAATGTTATTTATTGAAAATAATATAGAATTTTTAAAAAGCTACCAGTTACACCAACCATGGATAGAATTTTAACATTTCCTGGAAAGATGTATGTGTAACCTAGTCAGTAAAGTGAGTTGGGCTCCATAAGACAACAGAAAGCAACTCAGTCCTCCGTTTGCTGTTTCCTTCTCCTGCATGAAAGTCACTCAAGGTCAAAAGCTTTTCCAGTGAGTTTCAGGTAATAAAAAATAGTATTTTTTCCTTAATATTAAAAGTCTTGTTCAGCATTATATTAAAACTCTGAGTTTTACCAATTAATATTTCTTCCCTCAACCAGGCTGGGAAACTTGCGGTGGGAAAGAGTCATAGACTGTCATTCTTTCGCGTGTTCACGGGTGAGCTTTAGAGTCAGTGACCTGATCTTTTCTGTGAAACTTCAGTTCACCTGTGTCATACTCTTCAGAGATTCTCGTGAAGCCACCCTCAGTTGGCTTCAGAAGAGAAGAAGCCTTCCCTGTTCCTGCACCTTGGAAAGGGGAAGCCATACTGATCTCTGTCTCCAAATGGATCCTCACTCTACTATTGTCCTCAATTTCCTGTCACTCTTCCATTCCTCATATAGACGCTGGAGGTAGTTAATGGGCTAATGCTGGCAGAAAGAAGCATTATGCAAATCTTACATAGATAATATAGGAATCAATTTAAAACTAGAAGGATACTGGCATCAATTATATATATACATATATTCTGTACAAAGATAGATGTTGGCTAGAAACTCTGAGATTATAGAAAAGTCTTATGATCTAGTTATATTTTAAGCCATAAATATTGTAGCTGGCACACAATAGGTACTGAGTAAATGCTGGTGACCTTTATCATTTTTCTCTTCTTTTCTTAAATCCTTTTCTGAATTATATTTCTTTGTAGCCCACAAATTCAATTCTATATATGTCCTTTTATTATAAATACATCATATTTTAGATTCTTGTACATTTTTAACAATCCATCTGTTTCCCATGTCATGGAAAAGAAAGGAGAATTGGGTTGAAGTGAATATCATTAAAGAATATTAAAATAATGAATATATAGAAACTTGTAAGTTGTTTCTTATGTTTTTAGAAACAATTTAGAAAAATTACTATATATTGGAAGAAACATCATTTTGTTATTCAGTTTCCTCAACTGTATTAGTCAGGGTTCTGTAGAGCAACAAAACTAATTATATGTACATATATATATATATATCTTCCATATATACACATATATATCTCATATACATATATATAGGAGTTTATTAAGTATTAACTCACATGATCACAAGGTTCCACAATAGGCTGTCTGTAGGCTGAGGAGCAAGGAGAGCAAGTCCGAGTTCCAAAACTGAAGAACTTGGAGTCTGATGTTTGAGGGCAGAAAGCCTCCAGCGTGGGAGAAAGATGTAGGCTGGGAGGCTGGGCCAGTCTCACCTTTTCATGTTTTTCTGGTTGATTTTATTCTAGTCTCACTGGCAGCTGATTAGATTGGGCTCACCCAGATTAAGGATGGCTCTGCCTTCCCCAGGCCACTGACTCAAATGTGAATCTCCTTTGGCAGCACCCTCACAGACACACCCAGGTTCAATACTTTGTATCCTTCAATCCAATCAAGTTGACACTCAGTATTAACCATTACAAGCCCTCCCCTTGTTAACTGAACCCATACGCATCTCCTGTGCTCATACATCATTTTCAAGTAAAGACAATAATAATTACGCCTAACACAATACAACTATCCTTTGCACAACCAGAAATGCACCAGTCCCCAACCCAAATACTATTACATAAAATTAACAATACTTAAATGCTGATGTGAAGTCAATAAATCTTATGTCACATGATAAAGAGAAAGGAAATAAAATGAAGCTATTTTCTTAGTAGAAGGGTATACATGAAAAAACATGTCTTTAACAAAAGAAGGAGGAAACACTCATGAAAATTATAGTCCTCATGTCTGCAGCTGGTCATGTGGTCATAGCTGGTACTGATGACTACCTTCTTCTACTACCCATTCTGTATTCCCTTTGCCTGAAGCAAGCACCTCAGCAGGTCGTGGTGTTTTCCCTAATGGTGTGACCCAAACCTTCCTTCCCGAAGGGTCTGGGTCATTTGTAGCCCTGTCCAGATTGCGTTTTTGTACTTTTCCATTGACTGTAAATACAGAGCATGGTAATACTAACAGACACCCTAATGGATCTCCTGTATTCCATGTGTACTCTTCCTTACCTCCATTGTGAAGTAGTAGACTGATTTCATCTTGATAGTCTGGGTCAATCACCCCAGCCAACACTGTAACTCCTTTCTTAGCCTGTTGACTTAAGGTAGGAGGAGCCCAAAGTGACAGGTGGCAATCTTAACTTCCAATTTAACAGAAACATTGTTGTGTCTCCTGGCGTCAGGGTTCCTCCCTCTGGATCTAAGACCTCTAGACCAGCAGAATGTAATGTCACGGGAACAGAAAGCAAAAATTTTGCCAGTGGATCACGAGGGGTGATGGTGAGTGATGCCAATTCCACCCCTTAATTCCTGGACCTGTGAATCCTGGTTATGGGAAAAACTATATATTGGACGCTGATTCAGAACATACATGGCCTTCTGGAGAACTTTGCCCCAGCCCTGCAAAGCATTGTCACCTAGTTGGCATTGTAACTGTGACTTAAACAGGCCATTCCACCGTTCTATCAATTCAGTTGCTTCAGCATGATGGGGAATATGGTAAGACCAGTGAACTCCATGAGGATGAGCCCACTGCTGCACTTCTTTAGTGATAAAGTGACAGCCTTGGTCAGAGGCAATGCTGTGTGGAATACCATGATGGTGGATAAGGCATTCCGTGAGTCCACAGATGGTAGTCTTGGCAGAAGCATTGCGTGCAGGATAGACAAAGCCATGACAGGAGTAAATGTCTATTCCAGTGAGGATAAACTTCTGCCCTTTCCATGGTGGAAGAGGTCCAATATAACCAACCTGCCACCAGGTAGCTGGCTGATCACCCCAAGGAATGGTACCATATCGAGGCTCAGTGTTGGTCTGTGCTGCTGGCAAATTGGGCACTCAGCAGTGACCGTAGCCAGGTCAGCCTTGGTGAGTGGAAGTGCATGCTGCTGATCCCATGCATAACCTCTGTCCCTGCCACCATGGCCACTTTGTTCATGGGCCCATTGGGCGAAGACAGGGGTAGCTGGGGAAAGAGGCTGAGTGGTGTCCACACAATGGGGTCATCCACTTGATTATTAAAATTCTCCTCTGCTGAGGTGATCCGCTGGTGAGCACTCACATGGGATACCAGTATCTTCACAGTTTTTGACCACTCAGAAAGGTCAATCCACATACCTCTTCCCCAAATTTCTTTGTCACCTATTTTCCAGTTATGCTTCTTCCATGTCCCTGATCATCCAGCCAATCAATTGGCTACAGGCCATGAGTCAGCACATAATCGCACATCTTGCCATTTCTTCTTCCATGCAAAGTGAACAACCAGGTGCACTGCTCGTAGTTCTGTCTACTGGGAAGACTTTCCTTCACCGCTGTCCTAGAAAGGGGCTCTAGTGCTGCAACTGTCCACTTTTGGGTGATGCCTGCATATCATGTAGAACCATCTGTGAACCTCAGGACCAAGCCTTCTCTTCTTCTGTCACCTGATCACAGGGAATCCCTCAGGAGACCATCGGTACAGGCTGGGGAGAAAAGTCAGGGTGGCAGGAGTGGAGACTGTGGGCATTTAAGCCACTTCTTCATGTAACTTACTTGTGCCTTCAGGATCTGCTCAAGCCCGATCACATATATAACACTTCCATTGGATGATGGAATGCTGCTGTGCATGACCCACTTTATGGCTAGATGGGTCAGAAAGCACCCAGTTCATGATAGCATTTCAGGTCACATGGTGACTTGATGGCCCATAGTCAAATGTTCAGTTTCCCCCAAAGTCCAGTAATAGGCCAAAAGCCGTCTCTCAAAAGGAGAGTACTTATCTGCAGAAGATGGCAGGACCTTGCTGCAAAATCCTAAAGGTCTCCGCTGTGATTCATCTATGGGTACCTGTCAAAGGCTCCAAACAGCATCCCTATCTGACACTGACACTTCAAGCAGCATTGGATCTGCTGGGTCATATGGCCCAAGTGGCAGAGCAGCTTGCACAGCAGCCTGGACCTGTTGCAGAGCCTTCTCCTGTTCTGGACCCCACTCAAATCTGGCAGTCTTTTGGGTCATTGGATAAATGGGCCAGAGTAACACACCAGAATGAGGAATGTGTTGCCTCCAAAATCCAAAGGGGCCCACTAGGTGTTGTGCCTCTTTCTTTTGCAGGAGGGGCCAAATGCAGCAACTTATCCTTCACCTTAGAAGGAATATCTCAGCAGGCCCCACACCTCTGGACCTCTAGAAATTTTACTGAGGTAGAAGGTCCGTGAATCTTAGTTGAATTTATTTCCCATCCTTTGTCATGCAAATGTCTCACCAATAAGCCCAATGTGTTTGCTACTTCTTGCTTACTGGATCCAATCAGCATAATGTCATCACTGTAATGGACCTGTGTGATAGCTTACAGAAGTAAAAAGCGATCAAGCTCTCTCCAGATAAGATTATGACACAAAGCCAGAGAGTTGATATACCCCTGAGGTGGGACAGTAAAGGTATATTGCTGCCCTTTCCAGCTGAAGGCAAATTGCTTCTGGTGGGCCTTATGGACAGGAATGGAGAAAAAGGAGAAAAAGGTATTTGCCAAGTCAATGGCTGCATACCAGGTACCAGGAGATGTGTTAATTTGCTCAAGCAATGAAACCATATCTGGTACAGCAGCTGCAATTAGAGTCACCATTTGGTGAAGGTTATGATAATCTCCTATCATTCTCCAAGATCCATCTCTCTTCTGCACAGACCAAATGGGAGATTTGAATGGGGACGTGGTGGGAATCACCACCCCTCCATCTTTCAAAACCTTGATGGTGGCACTAATCTCCACAGTCCCTCCAGTGATGTGATATATATATATGTGTGTGTGTGTGTGTGTATGCGTGTGTGTGTATATATATAAATATATAAATATAATATACATATATATATATATATATTTCTCAGTAGAGGCGGCTCTAATGGCTTCCATTTGGCCTTTCCTACCATAGTAGTCCTCACCCTACCAGTTAGGGAGCTATTGTGGGGATTCTACTAGCTGCTAAATATGTCTATACCAATTATGCTTTCTGGCACTGGGGAAATGACCACAAGGTGAGTCCAGGGACCCACCGGACCCATCGTAAGTCAGACCTGAGTTAAAACTCCATTAATTCCCTGACCTCCATAAGCCCCTACTTTAACTGGAGGACCACAGTGACATTTTGGGTCCCCTGGAATCAATGTCAGCTCAGAGCCAGTGTCCAGTAGTCTCCGAAATGTCTGATCATTTCTCTTTCCCCAACCCACAGTTACCCTGGTAAAAAGACCGGAGGTCTCGCTGGGGAAGGATAGAAGAAAGATTTGCTGCAGAAATTGTTAGTAACGTGTTGGGGTTCTTCCTCAAGGGGATCTGGCCTTCCTTTCATTAAAGGGGTTCTGGGTCTTTAAACTGGTTCAAGTCTTGACATTGATTGAGGGGCCATAATTCTTGTTTTTATAATTCAAATTAGCCTTTTGTCCATTTGACCTAGAAGGTTTCTCTTTATATAAGTTAAATAGGAATACAGAAGGCTTCCTATCGATTTCACTTCTAGGAACACTGTCATTAATTAGCCAGTGCCAGAGCTCTACATGAGTCAGACTATTCTGATTGCCACTTTGCCTCTTCTGTCCACTATGGTAGCTATGCCCACCTTGTCTTTAATGGTTGAGTGCTGTCACTGCTCCTGCCACCTCGAGATGCAATTATTTCCATTATATTTAAATTTTGTAGTTGAGTGATTGCCATTCCCACCATTAGATCTAACATACAAAGAAGAGGCATTACAGGGCTCTTCAAAGACGCAGATTCTGTCCAAGAAAATCTGCTTCATGAAGCATTGGTCAAGAGTATATCTTCAGGACCCTCCCAGCTGGGGTGAGTAGGTCCAAAGTGACTAATCCACTCCACCATGCCAATCTCCCTAAGCCTTTGGATCCCTTACTGTACATTAAACCAAGAGAGATCAGGCATTTCCAGCTCTCTCACAGTGGACCATCTTTTAATCCATATTTTAGCCGATCAAGAAATAAACTATTAGAGTCTTTTTTGTCATTCCCAGAGCTGCAACATTAAATGCAGAGACCCTATTTAGTGGGCCTAAATCAATAAATTCAGCCTGATCCAACTCTATGTTCCTTCCACCATTAACCCACACCCTTAATATCCATTTCCATGCCTGTTCTCCAGATTTCTGTTTATATCAATTAGAAAATTCAAGGAGTTCTTTTCGAGTGCACTGCACCTCCTCATGGGTCATGCTCTGAACCTCCCCTCTAGGGGCCTGCAGGGACTTTTGCCTAGTTATAGGTCTAGAAGCAAACAGAGTTGTTGGGGTTAACTCCTGAGGAGAGTCAACATTAGCTTGCCTGGCCACTGCTTCAGGGGAGGCCATCACTGTTGCCTCAGGCAGTGCAGGGTTTATCTCCTCAGGCAAAGATGGAAAGGCTGATGGCAGCATAGGTAGTGGAGGGGATGTTGCCACCACTGGGGATAAGGAAGCTGTTTCTTCTGACAAAAAAGATCCATCAAAGTTTACAAACTCAGCATCCCCAGCTTCATCAGGGTCCTCCCACACATTCCCATTCCATGTTGCAGGGTCCCATTCTTTTCCAATCAATGCCCTCATTTTAACAGTAGACACCTGGCAAGGCTGTGCATGCATCTTTCATTGCAGGTCAGCCACTCGCATGATAAGAGCTTGTGTCTGTTTCTCCACAGTTTCAGCTCTTTCTCCACAGGAGATAAGTCTCTCACTCAAGACAATCTTAGCAGATTTGAGGCTCAGTATCTGCTGCTGAAGCCTGGAGATAGAATCCCTGAGTTTATGATTTTCTTTCATCACTTTGTTTACTGAACTTAGGAGCAACCAATCAGCTTCATTACATTCCTTGGTCCTCCACATATGGTCAAAGGTATTATGTATAGAGTCACTAAACTCCTTGCCTCTCATGACTAATGAATCAGAAGTGTCAAATGCATTTATTTTGCGTAACTCTCTAAACAGTTCATACCAAGGACTACCAGTGTTCTCCATACTATTAGAAGTAGAGTCCTTAGAATTTTGGGGTCTAATCATATTAAGCAGCCAACTCCGGGAACCACAAAACCGATGAAAAAACTCCATTCTTAATATTCTGTTCCTCTAAAACCACTCCTGATACCAAAATCTGTATTAGGGTTCTCTAGAGGGATAGAACTAATGGACTATGCATATATGTAAAGGGGATTGTATTAAATATTAACTCGCATGATCACGAGGTCCCTCAATAGGCCGTCTGCAGACAAGGAGAGCAAGGAGAGCCAGTCCGAGTCCCAAAACTGAAGAACTTGGAGTCCAATGTTCAAGGGCAGGAAGCCTCCAGCGTGGGAGAAAGATGTAGACTAGGCCAGTCTCTCACTTTTCACATTTTTCTGCCTGCTTTTTATTCTAGTCATTCTGGCAGCTGATTAGATTGTGCTAACCCAGATTAGGGGAGGATCTGCTTTTCCCAGCCCACAGACTCCAATGTTATTTTCCTCTGGTATCACCCTCACAGACACACCCAGGATCAATT
Source organism: Rhinopithecus roxellana (assembly GCF_007565055.1). Classification (NCBI taxonomy): domain Eukaryota; kingdom Metazoa; phylum Chordata; class Mammalia; order Primates; family Cercopithecidae; genus Rhinopithecus; species Rhinopithecus roxellana. The sequence goes on from NC_044549.1 coordinate 2,111,755, forward strand.
CTTTTGTATCCTTCCATCAAGTTGACACTCAGTATTAACCATCACCTCAATCATAAGAGATTTTGAACTAGGTAATGTTGTTAAGTTGTAATTGAGAATAGGAAGATGTCAAACTGGGTAAGAACATGTCATATCTCCTAGTGCTCTGTCTCTGGCCACTTAGGGGTGTTTTATAGAAGATGCTCCACCATATTAATCAGGAGTATGTCAGTCTTTTTTCTTTTATAGATTTCCAGGAATTTTATTGTGTAAGAGACATAAAACCTTCTTGAACCTATTCAAGTTCTGTAGTCTACTGATATGGTTTGGCTCTGTACCTCCACCCAAATCTCACCTTAAATTGTAATAACCCCCATCTGTCAAGGGTGGGACCAGGTGGAGATAATTGAATCACGGGGATGGGTTCCGCATGCTGTTCTCTTGATAGTGAGTGAGTTCTCAGTGGATCTGATTGGTTCATAAGGGGCTTCCCACATCACTCTGCACTTCTGTCTCCTGCAACCTCTTTCCATCATGATTGTAAGTTTTCTGAGACCTCCCCAGCAATGAAGAACTGTGAGTCAATTAAACCTCTTTCCTTTATAAATTACTCAGTCTCGGGCAGTTCTTCATAGCAGTGTGAGTACCACTTTTAGGATACCTTTACTATTATATAGAGAAATGCTTTCTGTTTTTTGAATGAAGTCACTGCCTTTAAGCCCAAGGAGTACCCTCCCACCGGTAACCCTGAATCGCTGACCAGCAAGAGCCGAGGTGACCAGAAGGACTGTCAGAAGCTGACAAGCTGGGGATTCTGGGCAGTAAATAATCATTCAGATCAATCAAGCAAGAGACATCAAGAAAACATCTATATCGGTAAGCAGAAGAATGAAGAGTGTCCAAAGTTCATCTAAATCATCTGAAACTACTGGCAGGCAGCAAAAGTAACTGAAGAGAGCCCTATTGGAAAGAGGCGAAGGAAAGGTTGGGAATGGGGAGTAAACCGAAGGAGAGTTTTGAAGCAGAGCCAGCTCACTCTCGTGGCCTCCACTCCCTTTATATTCCTCGCACTTGGTTGAGATTCCATTGGAACTGAACCTGGCTTAGAGGTAAGCCCTTGGTAACGAGAAAGAGGTGATTGGATGTCTGAGTAGCGGGCACTTAATGTACACTTGCTGTGGTAAAAGACAGATACATGTTTCCCGCATAGGCGTTTCTCTGTCACTAATAGCAGTGAACACGTTCTGTGCACCTTTTATGATTTTATAAACTTGGATCACCATTGCTTCATCTTTCAATGCTTACGGACTGAGTGATCCTTTTGCCCTCCCGCATGTGGCCATCCCGCTCTCTCCTCAATAATTCAAGTTTATTAGTCGCCAGACTTTCTTCATATGTACATGATGTTATTTATTTATTTATTTATTTATTTATTATTTACTTTTTAGAGACAGGGTCTCATTCTTTCTCCCTGGTTGGAGTGCAGTAGTTTGATCATAGTTCACTGCAGCCTGGAATCCTGGGCTCAGGCAATCCTCCTGCCTCAGCCTCCAGAACAATGGCTGGGACTACAGACATGTGCCACCATGCATGGCTAAGTTTTACATTTTTTGTAGAGCTAGGGTCTCCCTATGTTGCCCTAAGCTTGTCTCAAATTTCTGGCCTTAAGTGATCCTCCTACCTTGTCCTCCCAATGTGCTGGGATTACAGGCTTGAGCCACCATGGCTACCAGACTTTCTTCACCTTCATTCTTTTCTGAAGAAGATAAAAAAGATCTGTATCTCATTTTCCAAATGTGGAGTCTGCATATTTTAGAACAAAGGCAAAATAATGACTTCTGTATTCCCAAAAGCTTTCTTTCTGACCCCAGCATTCTCTGGGCTCCAAGTGCTCATTGAATAATTGTATTCACAGATTAATGCAGCGCTTCTTCAATTTTAATGTGCACATGAGCTGCCTGTGGATTTCGTTAAGATACAGGTGCGAATCCAGTAGGTCCAGTGGGGCCCACACTCTGCATTTCTAGAATATTCCTGGATGCTACTGCCCGCATATGCACCACACTCTCAGCAGTGAAACGAGTCCAGTAGTTGTTAGAGCCTTTCTCTGTGTCAGAAGAAAACATTCTGAGAAGAGTGTATTCTTCCCATTTCATCCCCATCTCCAAAATCATGTATTCTTATTTTTTCACATGGGCATACATTTACTGTATTTTTTTTTTTTTTTTTTTTTTTTTGAGACGGAGTCTTGCTCTGCTGCCAGGCTGGAGTGCAGTGGTGCGATCTCGGCTCACTGCATCCTCTGCCTCCCGGATTCGCGTGATTCCGTTGCCTCAGCCTCCAGAGTAGCTGGGACCACAGGCGCCCGCCACACCCAGCTATTTTTTTTGTTTTGTTTTCGTATTTTAGTGGAGACGGGGTTTTGCCATATTAGCCAGGATGGTCTTGGTCCCCTGACCTCGTGATCCTCCCGTCTCAGCCTCCCAGAGTGCTGGGTTTACTGGCCTGAGCCACCATGCTCAGCCAATTTATTGTTTTTTCTAAGAAAATAAACACACAAGATTTCACTGCAATTTATTTATGTAACTTTAACATTAATAAAATTTGGATGAGTTTAATATTTGCTGAATATTTTTAAATATATGTTTCTTGTGATAACCTGAAACTTGTCTTCAAGGCATGTACATTATATTAGGCTGTTCTTGAACTGCTATAAAGTAATACCTGAGACTGGATAATTTATAAGAATTAAAGGTTTAATTGGCTCATCTCTCTGCAGGCTATACAGGAAGCTTGGCCCAGGCATCTGGTCAGCTTCTAGGGCAGCCTTAGGGAGCCTTTACTCATGGTGGATGGCAAAGCTGGAGTAGGCATGTCGCATGATAAAAGCAGGAGCAAGAGAGAAGAGAGGTGCCACACTTTACAACAAGCGGGTATCTCAAGAACTCGCTCACTATTGTGAAGACAGCACCAAGCTGTAAGAGATCCACCCCCATGGCCCAAACACCTCCCACCAGGCTCCACCTCCCACACTGGAGGTTACAGTTCAACATGAGATTTGTAGTGAGGTCATATATTCAAACCATATCATACACACACAAAATGAAATGGGCAAATACCCGAGATGATACATAATAGGGGGTGACCCAAGCTAAAGACAAAGCGATCTGATACTATAAGTTGGTTCAAAATGATACAAATGGGGACCAATAAATTCAACTATCTCTAGTCACAGCTCTAGCAAAAGTTTGTACCAAGGGCTAAAAATCTGTGCTATCCCAATCTGTGAATGAAGACATGGGAAATTTGGTTTATAGTTAAAAATCTAGTCCTGGGGGTTAATGGGATATAAGACTTATTCTTGTATTAAAGAGTTAGAACTAGAGACCAAGGTAAATAAATTCAGTATGCATCTCCTCCAAGGGCAAGGGAGAAAGGAGGAACACAATCCATTTAAAGGTAGACCTAGTTGGGAGATGATATTAAGTCTCATCTCAGTTGTTTCAGTAAGCTGCACACCTCCTTCCTTAAATCAGTTCAAGAGATCCCAGGAAAAATCAGGTGTGTTTCCCCTTATAGATTATTTTACTACACACCAATGGGGATTGCAGCTCCAGTATAAATAGCAGATTCCACCGAATCTCACTCGAATAAAATAACTATCTGTATCTTAGGGCTTCTACATTTCTTCATTAACATTATTTTTTATATCCTTTTGTGGCAAATGTGGACATTTTATGACTTTTGGCAACACATTTTGAAAGTCTAAACTGTATTTACAAATATTGCTTGTCCCCATGATGATTGGGCAATTTTAGGGAGAAGAAACATTTCTTTCCCACTCCTGATGGTTTCTTCCAAATAGCAGGGAAGCTCCGCTAGTTGGTTACGCTGCGTCTCTCCACTTCCTCACACACCTGTTGGTGAGTACTGGAAAAAACTGGGCATAAAAGCTGGCTCCTTTTCTTCTTCTTCATAGGATCTACTTGCCTACAGAAGTCTTATGCTCTTAGGCATGTGATCCATTTAAATGCCAAGGCCCTGTCCCCTGGAGAGGCTTATGGTGATCCAAGGCTGTGGGTGACCAGGAGGTTATGTTGCTCTGATTCTGGCATCAATTGTAGGAAATCCATTGCTGGCACATGCTCAAGCCACGTTCTCCAAATTTATTAGTGACAAAAGTGATATTTTGGTTCCTAACTATAGAATCTTTTGTCGTACTTCGCTGTTGTTTCACACTTCGTCAGAGAAGAGTGGTAATATTTACTTAGCATTTCTTTGAACCTCAGCATTATTCATTTTCATTAACATTCAGAGAACTCCAGAAGGCTAATTCTAATAGGAAATACGTGGTTTCTTCCTTATGATTATGTGTACGTGGATTGTAATGTTTATTACTAATTGCCTCAAAATCAAGACTTGGGGAACTTGGCTTGAGAAAATTGAAATGCAACTTCCAACTTCAACTTTATCATTGAATAAACTTTAGAACTCGATCTCTTTGGAATTCAGTTACCTAATATATAAAATGGGGTTCAAATGTGTACCGTCTACCTTAAAGCATGGCTGAGGGGTTAGAATTGAATGTGAGAACATATTGACAATTATAAAACAACACAACAAATGTGTGTCATTATTCTAAGAATTCATTATGTGTGTGTAGCAAACACACATTAGAAAAGTAAGTGGCATTACTTTTGATTGTATTCAATTTGTTTCCCTTTATAGAAAGCTGGAAGAGACCACCTTTTCCTTCTAGAAACACTCTTACTCTTTATGTATTGGGTCAGATTCTTACTGTACACTATAATGTGCACTTTCTTCTAGGGTGACTTTTTATGTACATTAAGAACGGATCACTTTTATATGTAAGTTCTAAGGTAGGCTGAAAATACTTCCTTGTTACATGAAGATCTTTAAAAGTGAATTATGTTTATACCACTTATGTAGTTTTTTTTTTAATGATGTAAATATCACCTTGCTTTATTGTGACACATTTTTAGACTTAGGACTTTTAGTTATATGAAGTGTTAAATGACATTTGTTAGCCTATTTTAGTGTAGGCACTTTAAAATGTCAACCAAACAGATGTTCCACTGTAAACATGAATAAAAACGAGGGCATAGTAAGATTAAATACAATTTTAGACTATTTTATTATGTTAATATTAATATTACTTAAAATTCAGTAGTGATTTAATTATATATAATTAATGAAGATGACAGGAAAGACTCCCAAGTTCATAATTGACAAAAAAGTTGTAGTTGGTTTAGTTATTTTTTAAAATTAAAAAATAATTTATTAATTTTTAATGGCAAGATTATAGGAGTAAAGTTAAGCAGATATGGCTTACAGTGTTATCCTGATCATTTCTGATTTTGCTTCTAGTGTTATTCTGACTCTCCTAAATCTCAGTACCATCTCATATTCAATACTCAAGTGGATGCTGTAAATTGATTATATATGTGTATCTATGTATATGTGTATATGTAATGTATAATAAAAAGGAGGAGGAAGGAAGGCCTATGCTCTCCAGGAAAGAAAAACATATGTGTCATTTTCTCACAGTTTTGTACATATCATAGCCCCTACTTTGAATTTTTAAAATATGTAATTAATTAAAAAAAAACCCTACGTTAAGCTAAATTAAAATACTACATAAAACAAGTTTCCTTTAAAATTTTGACTCTTTATGGCTGGATTAAAAAACTCTTGTGAGTCTTGTGAAGATGTTCACATGACATTTTGGCTTTTCCTGAACTGATAACATTAATAATAATGATATAATAATGTAACATCGTCGTACATTTTTATTTTACTACAACTTTTTTTCTACTTTTTAAATGCCTGCTGTGTATCAGGGGCTTGGAAAGATGACTGTATATGTATCTTATTTGATATATTTGTTTTTAATTGAAACTAAATTGATAAAAATAATTTTATCTTAAAACACATTTTTCCTAATTCCAAGTAGAAAATACATTTAAAGAGTGCTGAAATTTTGAAAGGTGTATGTAAAAATAATTCAGAAGTATAAAGCAAACAACTCTAAGATTATTAATAATGTGAATTATCATGAATATTCATTAGGGCTAAATATAGTCCTTGTGTACACTATGGGAGTTTCTTCAAAGTTAAAGAAAATGTATATACATGGAAATAATATCAAGTTTGTTCCAGAGAATTGTTCATAGTCTCAACGTAGTTATTTAAAAATACCATATTATAGGCCAAGTGCAGTGGCTCATGCCTGTAATCCCAGCACTTTGGGTGGCTGAGGCAGGCAGATCACCTGAGGACAGGAGTTCGAGACCAGCTTGGCCAACATGATGAACTCCTGTCTCTATTAAAAATACAAAGATTAGCCGGGCATGGTGGTGTGTGCCTGTAGTCTCAGCTACTTGGGAGGCTGAGGCAGGAGAATTGCTAGAAGCCAGGAGGTGAAGGTTGCAGTTAGCCAAAGTAGTGCTACTGCACTCCAGCCTGGGCAACAAGAGCGAGACTCTAAAAAATTAAAAACCCCAAAAACTGTATTATATATATTTCCTATTCACATGAATAACGCTTTCCTGCTGGTGGTTATTCATAGAAGCCTGTGGATGATTTCTGTTTCACATAAGTATTAATTCTCTAATTTATCTGTTAAGTCTACGATGTCATAAACTAAGTTTTCTTAAAATAAGAAATGCCACAAAGTCTATCTTTAATTATCAATTCACATACAAAATTAGAAAAACACAAGCTTTTAAAATAGTTGACTTATTATATTTTGAAGCATTTTTGTATGATGGAAAAACATTGTAACTTTTTACTTCATACTTAAGTAAGTTCCAAAATAAAATAAAACCTCTTTCCTGTTTTTCCTTTCTTGTCAACAAGGGTTTAAACAATAATAAAATAATATAATAATAAAGGAATAGTAGAATAAGTTGAAAATAATAAGTGAGTCACATTGTTACTATTTTAAATATTACAAATGATGTTATTTCACTCCATAGTTATGTGATAAATTAGATATTATTACTATCCTTTCTTTACAAATTCACAATCTAAGCACCAGAGAATGTAAGTAACTTGCCAAAAGTTTCTGACCTAAAGGAATATAGTGACAATAAAAGCTATCTTAATTCCTACTCAAGCAAAGGTGAAAACACATCATGTAAGACAGAATGTCTTCACGGACTCCCTACTAATCCATAATTTTGTCTCTTTGTAGTCAGAAGAAAAATATGTTAGAAAATGTTGATAATGGTTTTTGACAAATTTTCATTAAATCCAAGTTCTTTTACTTTTGTTTATTGTTTACAGATGTCACCAAATAAAAGTGCTAAAATTTTGAATGTTTTAAAGCTGGTTTATTAGATTCTAATTGCTGCTGTCAGAAATTACCACAAAGTTAGTGGCTGAAAACAAGACACATTTGTTCTCTTACAGTTCTGAAGGTCAGAAGTCCAAGAGGAATTTTGTCATAAGATGGATTATATCTAGAGTCCCATCTGTGCTTAATTTAGAATATTTAAATAATGTGATTTGGAAATTTTGAACTGGTCAGACTCATATAAGATTTTGGATTTAAAATGATGTTTAATTTTTAAGACTTGAGAATGGGGTGAACGTATTGCATGTGAGACAGATATGAAGTTTTGGGGGTCAGGGACTGTCTTCTGCTAAGGTGGCACAGGGAATCCATGAGTCACACACCTACTTTCATCAATAGCCCTCTTTATGACGGAATCATCTGACCTTTTGACACTTCAGAGGCACAAGTAAAAGTGGTTCAAGCACACCCTTGTCTTTCACTCCAGCGCCAAGTCGCTTCCTGACAATGAATCTCCAATTTAACATCTTTTGCACCTTTGGATACGCTGAGAAATCTCCCAGTCACCAGAGCCTTTTTTTTTTTTTTTTTACTTAACAGATAATTACTTCAGTCTAATTGTTTCCTATCACATTTTATTATAAGTAGCAAGAATGAATTAAACTGCACCTCTTGATGGCATGTTTCTCATTTCCTTAGGAGATCTCATGAGCGGTGCTTTTAACATTCCTATTTCTTTTTCTTTTCTTTCTTTTTTTTTTTTTTTATTTTTTTTTGAGACGGAGTCTGGCTCTGTGGCCCAGGCTGGAGTGAGCGGCGCCATCTTGGCTCCCTGCAAGCCCCGCCCCCCGGGTTCCCGCCATTCTCCCGCCTCAGCCTCCCGAGGAGCTGGGACCACAGGCGCCGCCACCACGCCCGGCTAATTTATTGTATTTTTAGTAGAGACGGGGTTTCACCATGTTAGCCAGGATGGTCTCGATCTCCTGACCTCGTGATCCGCCCGCCTTAGCTTCCCAAAGTGCTGGGATTACAGGCCTGAGCCACCGCGCCCGGCCTGGTTTTGTTTTTTGGTTTTTGTTTTTGAAATGGAGCCTCTCTCTGTCGCCCAGGCTGGAGTGCAGTGGTGCGATCTCGGCTCACTGCAACCTCCGCCTCCTGGGTTCAAGTGATTCTCCTGCCTCAGCCTCCCGAGTAGCTGGGACTATAGGCACGTGCCACCATGCCCAGATAATTTTTGCATTTTTCGTAGAGATGGGTTTTACCATGTTGGCCAGGATGGTCTCCATCTCTGGACCTCGTGATCCGCCTGCCTCGGCCTCCCAAAGTGCTGAGATTACAGGTGTGAGCCACCATACCGGGCCTAATAATCTTATTTCTATCAACAACCTGTTTCTGGTGATTTAGGGATTCTCTAAGGTGACACAGGCTTTCTTCACCATGCCCCTCCTTCCCTTGTGCATTCTCGCTGTGAGAATCACTACCGACCGTATTTCTACTAATAATCTCTACAAGGAAATTTATATTTTTCCATCCCCTGCTTCATGATTCTTCCAGCCTCTTCCCATTACCAAATTCCAAAATCATTTCCACCCTTTTGGGTATTTCTTTCAGCAGCGTCCCACTTCTAGGTATTCAGTTTCTATTGCTGCTCTCACAAAATACTACAAACCTAGGGGCTCAAAACAACACAAAGTTATTCTCTCACAGTTCTGGACATGAGAAGCCCAAACTGAGTCTCTCTTGGCTAAAATCAAGGAGCCAGCAGGACTGGTTCCTTTCAGAGGCAGGAGGAGAGAACCTGTCCTTTGCCTCTTCCAATGACCAGAGGCAACTGATGGTTCCTTATCGGCCACAAATCGCTTCCTTGTCTGTTTCTGTTATCACATTACCCTCTTTTCAGTCACATGTCTCTGCCTCCCATTTACAAGGGCATTTGTGATTTCTTCGCGAACACCTTGAATAACCAGGGTGATTCCCCCATCTCAGACCCTGTGATGTAATCACCTCTGCAAAACCTCTTTTATTACATAACTTAACATATTGACAACTTCTGGGGATTCAAATGTTAGCATCTTTGTGGATCATTATTCAGCTACTACAGTTTAATGTTACCCAGTGTCCATTTTTATATTCCGGATTTAGTCCTCTCTGAAATTCAACTATATTTCAGTTGTGCACAAACTTAAAACTATAATTTTATTACTGACACTTTGGCCAAATGCTGTGTTATTTTTTAGTAAAGTAATATGATTATGTATAATACAGATAATTTGGGGTTTAAAATAAGTTATTATATTCAGATTATTCAGAGATCATTCCTATTATAGCCAAGATGTGAAATCATCATTTTGAAAATGATTGATTATGTTATTTTTGTAAGTGCAACTTATCAGAATACACCATGTTTTGTTAGATAAGGGAGAAGAAAGATGAGGCCAACAAGTGTTTGTTAGAAAAGAATTGCTTGCTCGGTTATTTATCACTGACATTAGCTATGAAAGATAAGAGGATTGTGTAATCAAGTTTGATTTTTCATAAATTTGGGACCCACACTTTGTATGTATGCATGTATTAAGAAAAGGACATATCCCTTTGGGGGCTGAGGTGGGTGGATCATGAGGTCAGAAGTTCAAGATCAGCCTGGCCAAGATGGTGAAACCCCGTCTCTACTAAAAATAAAATACAAAAATTAGCCAGGCATGGTGGCAGGCGCCTGTAATCCCAGCTACTTGGAAGGCTCAGGCAGAGAACTGCTTGAAGCCGGGAAGCGGAGGTTGCAGCAGTGAGTGAAGATTGAGCCACTGCACTCCAGCCTGGGTGATAAAGTGAGACTCTTCAAAACAAAAACAAAAAGAAAAAAAAACAGAAAGGAAGAAAGGAAGGAAGGAAGGAAGGAAGGAAGGAAGGAAGGAAGGAAGGAAGGAAGGAAGGAAGGAAGGAAGGAAGGAAGGAAGGAAGAAGGAAAGAGAAAGAAAGAAAGAAAGAAAAGAAAGAAAGAAAGAAAGAAAGAAAGAAAGAAAGAAAGAAAGAAAGAAAGAAAGAAAGAAAGAAAGAGAAAGAAAGAGAAAGAAAGAGAAAGAAAGAGAAAGAAAGAAAGGAAAGAAAGAAAGAAAGAAAGAAAAGAAAAGGACATATTACACTTTTACAAAGGAGTAGTTTGAAGATTTCTCCCCAACAGATTATAGGAAACCTTAAAGGAAGTTTCAACAAATAGATAAAATGTAAAGTTGGCACTACCCTTAAAAGAAGCTAATTTTCTCTTATATGCAATGCAACCACAAAGTTATGAGTTTTGTCCCACAAACTACAAAGGAATAGCGTTTCATTTCCTCATGGAAACTTGGTATTCGAGCTAGTTTCACTTCTCTTGCAGTTGGAGCATCACCGCCTCCTAAAACCTGCTCACCCTGTGCTTTAATTATGTTGGTAACACAGACAACTTTTAAACCAGCATCCTCAGAGTCAAACTCTGATCCCCTCCATACCCGATAAACAACCAATTTTTGTTCCATTCATGTCCACAGCCAATAAACAAATTCACTTCCATGAAACTGCTCTTGTCTATTCTTAAGAGCATTCCAGTTAGCCTTCTTCCTCACAGTCTTGCTCAGCTTCCATTCATGTTCTATATAGTGGCTCAAATGTTTTTTTTTTTCCTGAAATGCTAATTTAATCATGTCACTTATTTTCTAAAAGTCTTTCACGGTAACTTCGGGTTTAAGTCAAAAGTCTTTAATTTAATATACATTGATATCAGCATCTGACTTGCCTGTATTTACCAGTCACCTCCTCTCAGATCCTTCTCTTTTGATCATCTTCAGGAAGAATTAAGTACTCTTCCTTGGGTCTTCTTCTTGACACTCATCACAGCTGGACTGTTTTATGGACCTACAATGCTACACGCAATTTTCATAAACTATCATTACTCTGGATGACACTCTTACAAGGTATGGATTAGAAATGCCCTATTTTCGATAAAGAAACATATCTATAGATGTTATATAACATTTCCTCTGTCAAATATAAGGTATCAAAGCCAGGTGTGGTGGCCTGCCCCTGTAGTCCCAGCTACTTGGGAGGCTGAAGCAGGAGGATCACTCAAGCCCAGAAGTTCAAGGCTGTAGGGAGCTATGATCACACCACTGCACTCCAGCCTAGGTGACAGAACAAGACCCTGTCTTTAAATAAATTTTTAAAGAAATTTAAGTAGCAGAGTTGAGATGTGACCCTGTACATGTTTAAATATTTTCTGTACTTTCTACTACACTATAGTTCATCTATCACCAAAATGTTGTGCTATTATCTACTATAATAGTTAGCATAGCTCTCAGCTTTCTCCACACTAGATAGTGGCTCCTTAGGGAAGGAATAATATCTGTATTCTAAGTATATAATATTGGGTCTAATACACAGTTCGGTCTTCATTCAATGTTTGTTGGATGTTTATTCCATTTTGAGAAACTGGTTCTCCCTTCACGACAGTGTGGCCAGAGAGCAGTGATGTGTATAGACAGGAATGGAAAGGCATGTGAGTAGAAGGATTACAATCAACAAGGAGAATCCAAGTCCATCCCTTAGAAAATTTAGATATAGTAGGCAAGCCCTAGAGAGCCTAGTTCTTCCTGGATTCTGTGCTTTTGGATTGTATATATGCCCTTAGATGAGGAGCCAGTGTGCCTTGAGGAGGTAATGTGATTCAATTTTGGAGTGACTAACTGAAAAAAACTTACATTAACATATTTTCTAGCCAATTCTGTGTCTGCGTGTGTTTAATAACATTAAGATGAAAATAATTACTAATATTTTTAGATATTTAGATTAATTTAATTTGAAACTCAAAATTAAGCAATTAAAAATACAGATACTGTTGAATTGACCTTACTGATTAGTAATAGGAAGATGAAAAGATATTTTGAGTAGTTAGCAAGGATAAAATAAGTTGTCAATATATCCAGAAAAAAAAGGATATAGGTTTCCAAGGATTTTGGGGAAAACAGGCAAAATAGGAGGCAAAGCGGGAAAAACTATGAGATGTCTTGTGTTTTTGTTACTTTGTTTCTTTGACTGAAGCAGTGGAGTGATTCGAGAACACAATGGAGTTTATCCAATCAGGGTTAAAATTTCAGTAAGGATCATATGAGCAATACATCCATCCTGATTATTGGACACAGGACCAGGGTGTTATGAAAAATATTATTATTGAGAGCAATAAAAAGAAATAAATGGTAATTAATACTGGAGCCACATATTGTCTAGCTAGTTCTGTCATTGTTGAATGCCTGAAAATAATCTGGGGAGAGCTTTGTTCTATGGGATAGAATGTTTGTATGTAAAAAGTCCTTCTGTTCTTGCATGCTTGAGAGTTCCCAGGTATGGTATATAACTATTGTTTCTCCCAAATAACTTTGCTAGAATGAGATGTAGGCAATTAATCGTGTAGTTGTCTATCACATAATCATGTGTCCTATTCTACAGACATGATTCTTCCTCTAGAAGAAATTTGAGACTAGGAAATGAGCAGAGGCTCCTTCTCCTTGTTCTTTGTGTAAGTTGGCTTATAATGAGAGTCACCATAAAGGCCCATGTTTAGTATCCCAGAAGATTGGGAACCACGTAAAGACGGTAATGGTTCTAAACCAGGGAGCCAAAAAGTGACTCTTACAAATTAAGAATAGTTTGCCACTGTTTAAAATAATCCTGGTTTACTTTTTATGCCTAATTCAGATCCACATCTTAGAGCCAGCAGCCATCCAGATGGTGGTAGTTCTTTGGGACCTGACATGATTTTAAAAGGTCACCTCAGGCAAATTATAACTGGCACCTCTTTCTTATCAGAGACCAAACATCTGTGAACTTGCTCCAGTTCTGAGTCATCAGTGGAGCCGTTTCTCATGGCAGCTCCTTGCTGACTTTCTTTCCGGGTGAACTCTGTGAACGATTTATTTTTCCTATTAAAATTGTCACATGCGTTATATAGACAGTCCCACAGTGTTCCTAAAATTTTGCCACTGAAATTTGAGTCAAGAGGTACTAGGTTTTTAATTTAGAACTATACCATAGATTTACTTTCAGTGACATTAACATTAGGGAAATGTCCCCCCTAAAAGATGTATTTTCTTCACTGTAGTGTCACTACATCCCGACTAACTTACAACATTCACTCTAGTGCCTCTATGCTAATAAAAATAACAAAATATGTATAATTGCATTATATATAAATAAAATACTGTATTTAAATTTTATGTTCCAGAAGTTTCTGTCCTCTTTCTTTTTTGGGGGGGATCGAGTTTCACTCTTGTTGCCCAGGCTGGAGTGCAATAGTGCGATCTCGGCTCACTGCAACCTCCACCTCCTGGGTTCAAGCAATTGTCCTGCCTCAGTCTCCCAAGTAGCTGGAATTACAGGCATGGGTCACCAAGCCCGGTAAATGTTGTATTTTCAGTAGAGAGAGGCTTTCACCATGTTGGTCAGGCTGATTTTGAACTCCTGATCTCAAGTGATCCACCCACCTCGGCCTCCAAAAGTGCTGGGATTACAGATGTGAGCCTCCTGTCCCCTTTCAATATTAGACAGTAAAAATGCATTAAAATTATGAGTCAGTTGTTCACGTTTTCACATTATCCTTCAGTACTCTCTGGTTTTCCTGTTGTATATAAGCATTTGTTACATGGATATGTTATGGAAAGAGGCAGATTGGAGAATGGAAATGTATCTTTTAGTTTACCACCTTGAAGTGTGTAGGTAAGAATTGACGCTCATATTGAAGATGCAGAGGCCATTAATTATGAATGAAAGTTTACATTATGCTCAGTGTAGTTTTTGCATTTAGTGAATTTTATTTGATTTTTTTCTTCCATACACCCACTTGAATAATTACAAAGACTCATGCTCAGTAGTAGGGCCTTGTTCTGAGCTCTAGCCCTATACCTAACGTCTGGTTTCTTTGCTTGGTTTGGGTTAATGAACTTTCTTTCCCACAACTTCAAAAACATGGTATGACTTGGTTAGGCCCTTGTCTGTTTAACAGTCTTGATAGAGGCAACTCATCCTTCTCCGTTTTGTGGATAACATGTTGTAAATACTTTTTGGTGTAACTTTTACAATAATAAAAAATAGAAGTCCCAAGTAGTTTTAATTTTTCCTTGATTAAAACTAGGTTGAGAGAAACTTTACTGAAAGAAGTTTTGAGAAAATACAAGTGATTTTGAAAATAAAAATTACTGGATTAACAATAAGCCTCTGTTTATGTTGATAAGAGAAGAGGCTAACAAAGGTGTATGTATCAGGTACAATGTATTTATGTAGAGTCATACGTATTTTGTGCCTTATCATTAGAAATTTTAACTTTTAAGTCTGTTTGCCAAATGATAAAAGATTTTCCTATAATTTTGAATTTTTTATTGTTGTTAGAAAGTTAGTTGACATAACTTTAAGGGTATGAATGTTTGATATAGAAAGCTAAATTCACAAGAACGTTATTTGTAGACAACATGTTTACTTAGCTTAGGTGGTAAATTATTTTTAGCATATGAGGTTGGATTGCCTCAACATCATTGGATTAATTAACCTGTGAACTATAACTCCACTGATCCAAATTAAAAATAAATTGATATTACACAATTCACTATAAATCATAATGCAGAATATTGATTTTTTTCTTTTGAAACTGGCCAAATTATGTCCCTTTAAGCACTACCTCTACTACTCACTCCCATTTACAGGGTAGGGCACCTGTAGGCATGTTTTTCTTTTATGTCCACGGGTGATAACAACCATCAATGAGCATGCGACCCAAGCTAGCCAGCCAAATTATCTTTCTTGCATACATGGAACTGGGTTTTGTGACATTGGTGTATCACTGTGGACATTTAAAAAGAGAGGATATGCCTTGGACAAGGAGAAGCAAATAATACTAGTCTTAGAAACAAATACGAGACCACAAAGAAAGCAAAGATAAGATGTTTGGCACTAAGAAGAAAAAGAGAATGCTACCCAAGTTCCTTGATCCTTTCTAGTTCTTCTTAAAGCCTGGCCACGTATTGCCTGCCCTGTGTTTTATGAGACACCTTTTTATTATTTCTAATGAATTATCTGCTTTGGTTCAAGTTTCTTTGAATGGTATTCTGTTTCCTGCAAACTATGGCTCCGAATAAAAATAGCCTTGTGCAAATTTTTCGGATCCCATGTCTTATTACTCTTTGGAGCCCTTGATGTAAAACATTTATGAAAATGTTACTGGGGCTGTTGTACCTCTTAGACATCACCCCAGGTACATATGATTGTATTTCTAGTACTCGCTATACCGGTTCTCTAAGTTCCTTAACCACTCTGGTGTTTACTCTTGGGCTTGGTTTAGGTTATTTGATGTCCTCAAGTAGCCTGTCTTTCTTTTAATTGCTCAAGTATGGTGCACTGGTATTATTCTCTGGACTTCCTTGGTGACTGTCATAATAGTTTGTTTTATATTAAAGTCATCGGGGCAACTCAATGTCTGTTATAGCAAAGATTGCAGATTTAGAAATCACCTAAACGTGTTATAGAAAAATATGAATGTCTGGAGTGGGGTTTGGGACTCATTTTTATTTATAGAATCTGAAGTGCAGCCTCATTTGACAACTGCTAACCACTCTTACAATAATATAAGCTCCCGAAAGGGACACACAGATCCATATGACCTTCAGTGAGACTCAATGACCTTCCATTTCCCCACTTATAATTCTGGTTTGAAGGACATAAACAGGCCATAGTGGTAGGTAGCAGAGTTTTCAGACTAAGAAAGAAGGAGGTCTAACTTCCTCATTAAGTGGCCATTTCACTGTTTAAACCTGTATTTCGTTTACTCTTCTCTCTTGAAACCCTTGAGAAATATAATGACTTTCTCCCATTTTGGAGAACTTCAAACCACAATGAACTGAAACACTTGGAAGACTTGGCAGAATTAGAGCAGATCCAGTTCAAGGGAGGTAAGAATTAGATTGGTTCAATTAGGTCTTTGTATTTTGTAAACAAACAAACGAACAAAAATCTATTTTCTTTCCTTTGTGACTGACTGTACTACTCATTAAAATGGTGGAATTTGGGGGGCCAAAATCATGTTGGAGACTGAGGATGTTGGTCTCTTTCTCTGTTCCAGTCCAAGTTCACAAATGGTTAAGTCCAGTGTGGTAAAGTAGCAAAGCAAAAAGAAATTGCAGGCCAACTTCTTGAAAGAAGACATACATGTAGCCAAGAAACATATGAAAAAAAGCTCAATATCACTGATCATTAGAGAAATGCAAATCAAAACCACAATGAGATATTATCTCGCACCAGTCAGAATAGCCAATATTAAAAAGTCAAAACAAAACAAAACAAAACAAAAAAACCAACAGATACTGGCAAGGTTTAGAAGAAAAACTAATACTTTTACACTGTTGGTGGTAGAAGTGTAAATTAGTTCAACCTTTGTGAAAGACAGTGGCCATTCTTCAAAGACCTAGAGGCAGAAATGCCATTTGGCCCAGCAATCCCGTTACTGGGTATACACCCAAAATAATGTAAATAATTCTATTTTAAAGATACATGCACACTCATGCTCGTTGCAGCATTATTCACAATAGCAGACATGGAGTCAACCAAAATGCCCATGAATGATAGACTGGATAAAGAAAATGTGGTACATATACATCATGGAATATTATGTAGCCACAAAAAGGAATGAGATCGTGTCCTTTGCAGAGACAAGGATGGAGCTGGAAGTCATTATCCTCAGCAAACTGATGCAAGAACAGAAAACCAAACACATGTTCTCACTTGTAAGTGGGGGCTGAATCATGAGAACACATGGACACATTTTGGGGAATAACATATACTGGGGACTATCAGGGCATTGGGAGAGGGAGAGTATCAGGAAGAATAGTTAATAGAGGCTGGAGTTAATACCTAGGAGATGGGATGATCTGTGCAGCAAATATCCATGGCACACGTTTACCTACGTAACACACCTGCACATCCTGCACATGTACACCTGAACTTATTAAATAACAGTTGAAGAAAAAAAGAACACTGAATGTAATTAGGGCTTAGGTCAATACAAAAAAAAAGGAAAAAGGAAATGGCAGGTCAAAGCCTGGACAGTAAGTTTTCCATATGGTGTCTTCCACATAATGATATCTGCACCTTTGTAGCTGCATGATGAGTTCAAGAACCTGGGATACAACCAGATACAACCATCATTGTCTCTTTTAATTACACATTCAACTAATATTTAACATACTGCCTTATAATTGTGCCTATGCTTTAATAGTTTTTGAATGAATGAAGAAAAATGTTCTTTATTAACTTCTTTTGTAATGTTTTTGAACTTTCAAAGAAAAATGACTTCATGCTTTGGAAAAAGCTGCAATCATAATTTTCTTCCTAATTGGGCTCATCCTCTCTGTAATTTGGAGAGAGGTAAGTTTGTGCATATGGATTATGATAGTCATGCACATAATAAATCTCTTTTAGTGTTTGGCATCTAAACTATATTTTCATATCTGATTCTAAAAAGAAAAATGAGGATAGCTAGATATATACATATATATTGCCTAATCTCTTTAAAAAGCCTTGTCATAGTATTAATAAAAAAGATATCTGAGAATATTCTGGCAGAGTTCAGATTCTTGATTAAAAGCAGACATATTTTGTGTTTATGCATTGGTAATTATGTTGTTCACAGGAAAAAAATGACTCACCATTATGTATAATTGGTAAACAGATGGGGAGATATTTGATGGACTTCTTTCTTGTTTGTTTTCTTTTTAAAGAAGAGAAAAGGTCATTTTCTTCCCCTAACTTAAAGTGGTAGAGAGCAGTGTAACAGATGTGGCCAATTTCATTCTTGGAATGATATTTTTTGAAAAAGAGAGGGAGGAGGCAAAAATATTTTGGCATGTATTATCTTCATTCTATGTGGATCATGGACAGAATTTAAAACAAAATATGTGTATTTTAAAAATCTAAAACAATAATTTAAATCTTGCAAATATGTGTAATATATAAGGAAATCAGAGTTTCGCCGTATATATTTTCTGGAAATGTAGTTTTAAAATATGCCAGTATTCATTATTTAAGACAAAAGCTCTGTGATCAAATAAATTTGGGAAAAACTAGTTTAAACAAGTCATACAGATTTCTTTATTGTAGTACTTTTCAGAACCTTTAAATGCTTATGTGGACAGTGACTACGTATATGTAGTGTGTATCTCTCTCTCTCCCCACACATACACACACACACACACACACACACAATCTATCTATTTTATAGAGAGAACAGTTTTCAAAGAGTCAGTGTATTTGACTACAGAACTAGTTTTTTTTTTCTCCTTAGGGTATCATAGAGAGAAATGTTCTGTAGAACATACTTCAGAACACTGAAATGAATGTTCCTCAATTCACCCATTAAGTCTTCAAGGTTGCCTTTGTTTACTGATTCACTAATGAGTAGACTAAATGGTATTTGACTGGCCTCATGATGTTAAACAATCTCAAATAAATGAATTGTGTACTGGTTTCTATCTATATTCTGGCTAACCTTTCCCCTTTGTCTAACCTGTGGCAGAAATTCATGATTAAAATATGCTTTAATTGCAACCAAGAAATCTTTGTCAGCTGGGGGAAAAAGAGCTCCATTTCTACCTTGAAATTATATCAAGCTGTAACTCTGGTTAACAAAATACTTAGAGCTTCGATGAAATAAATCATTGTAATAACAATATTCATCATCATTATTATTTCCTCAGAAAGAGAACTGGCTTCTGGGTATTCTTAGACTAATCCCATCTGCCACCACAAAATTTGGACTTTGAAGCAAATGTATTAGGTATTTCCTAGATCACATCCCTGGATAACAAAGAGCTTCATTAAATGTAGAAAGCTCTCCATAGCCTTTGCCTCCCACTGGTTTAATATATAAAAGATTGTGCTAGATACAGAAATCATATTTACATTCCTAAATCCACACAGTATCATATGATGTTGTGTGAGATAGGCCGAAGGTCACTGTCTACCAAGCAGTCAGCAAGGCCTCGTGTTTGGATTCAACTCCTCTCTTTGATTCATTTAAAAAAGCAGCAGTAATAACAATGACACAAAAAATTTGAAGCCAGTTTTTAAGTAATGATAGCCTGCAACCTCTGCAAGAATGCAAAGGTCGGGCTCTGTGGCTCACGCCTGTAATCCCAGCACTTTGGGAGACCAAGGCAGGCAGATCATGAGGTCAGGAGATCGAGACCATCCTGGTTGACATGGTGAAACCCCGTCTCTACTAAAAATACAAAAAATTAGTCAGGCTTGGTGGCGGCGCCTGTAGCCCCAGCTCCTCGGGAGGTTGAGGCAGGAGAATGGCGGGAACCCGGGAGGCGGAGCTTGCAGTGAGCTGAGATAGCACCACTGCAGTCCAGCCTGGGCGAAAGAGTGAGACTGTGTCTCAAAACAAAACAAAACAAAAGAGTGCAATGCAAAGATGCTCCAACTGAATACTATGCTAACAGCAGCTCTGGTGCCCTTTCATATCCATGCAAGGCAGAAAAGGAAAAGTTACCTAGAGCATATGCTGACAAGTGAACTAGAAAACTGGGAAAGTCTGCGATGGAAAATTACAAGGCTGCATAATAGTAATATACAAATATGATTTAGGTAAGATACTCAGGCCAGGCAAAAAGCTATTTTAATTTTCTGCAACTCTAGCTTTAGTTACAGGCTGTGTGACTTAAAGCCAAGGAACTATGTAAATGTCTCTCAGAGATATCTTGCCTGACAATGTTGCATATTTCTCTGCATATTCTTTAATGGTAACTTTGAAATTAGTTTATATAACTATTCTAATAATCTATGCAATGGTTAAATCTAGTGTGGAGATTTTTGTGACAGTAGCCGGCAAGATGGCTGAATAGGAATGACTCCAGTCTGCAGCTCCCAGAAAGATCAACGCAGAAGGTGGGTAATTTCTGCATTTCCAACTGAGGCACCTGACTCATCTCACTGGGACTGGTTAGACAGTGGGTGTAGCCCATGGAGGGTGAGCTGAAGCAAGGAGGGGCATTGCCTCACCCAGGAAGCACAAGGGGTTGGGGAAGTCCCTCCCCTAGACAAGGGAAGCCATGAGGGAATGTGCCCTGAGGAACAGTGCACTCTGACCCAGATACTATGCTTCTCCCACGGTTTCAGCAACCTGCAGACCAGGAGATTCCCTCAGGTGCCTACACCACCACCAGGTTGCTGGGTTTCAAGCACAAAACTGGGCAGCCATTTGGGCAGACACTGAGCTAGCTGCAGGAGTTGTTTTTCATACCCCAGTGGAACCTGGAATGCCAGAGAGGCAGAACCGTTCACTCCCCTGGAGAAAGGGCTGAAGCCTGGGAGCCAAGTGGTCTAGCTCAGCAGCTCCCACCTCAACAGAGTCCAACAAGCTAAGATCCACTGGCTTGAAATTCTCGCTGAGAGCAGTGCAGTCTGAAGTCAACCTGGGATGCTTGAGCTTGGCAGGGGAGGGGTGTCCGCCATTGCTGAAGCTTGAGTAGGTGGTTTTCCCCTCACGGTGTAAACAAAGCTGCTAGGAGGTTTGAACTGGGTGGAGCCCACTGCAGCTCTGCAAAGCTGCTGTAGCCAGAATACCTCTCTAGATTCCTACTCTCTGGTCAGGGCATCCTTGAAAGAAAGGCAGCAGCCCCACTCAGGGACTAATAGATCAAACTCCCATTTCCCTGGGACAGAGCATCTGGGGAAAGGGGTAGCTGTGGGCACAGCTTCAGCAGACTTAAGCATTCCTGCCTGCTGGCTCTGAAGACAGCAGCAGATCTCCCAGCACAGCACTCGAGCTCTGTTAAGGGACAGACTGCCTCATCAAGGAGGTCCCTGACCCCCATGCCTCCTGACTGGGAGACACCTCCCAGCAGGGGATGACAGACACCTCATGCAGGAGAGCTCTGGCTGGCATCTGGCCGGCGCCCCTCTGAGACAAAGCTTCCAGAGGAAGGGATAGGCAGCAATCTTTGCTGTTCTGCAGCCTCTGCTGGTGATACCCAGGCGAATATGGTCTGAAGTGGACCTCCAGCAAACTGCAGCAGACCTGCAGCAAAGGGGTTTGATTGTTAGAAGGAAAACTAACAAACAGAAAGGAATAGCATCAACATCAACAAAAAGGATGTCCTCACAGAAACCCCATCTGAAGATCACCAACATCAAAGATGAAAGTTAGATAAATCCATGAAAATGAGAAAAGAAGTGCAAAAGAACCGAAAATTCCAAAAGCAAGAACACCTCTTCTCCTCCAAAGGATCACAACTCCTCACCAGCAGTGGAAAAAATAGGACAGAGAATGAATTTGACAAATTGACAGAAGTAGGCTTCAGAAAGTGGATAATAATAAACTCCTCTGAGCTGAAGGAGCATGTTCTAACCCAATGCAAGGAAGCTAAGAACCTTGAAGAAAGGTTAGAAAAATTGCTAACTAGAATAACCAGTTTACAGAACAACACAAAACACTTGATGGAGCTGAAAACACAGCACGAGAACTTCGTGAAGCACACACAAGTATCAATAGCCAAATTGATCAAGCAGAAGAAAGGATATCAGAGATTGAAGATCAACTTAATGAAATAATTCATGAAGACAAGATTAGAGAAAAAATATTATAAGGAAAAAACAAAGGCTCCAAGAAATATGGGACTGTGTGAAAAGACAAAACCTATGTTTGATTGGTGTACCTGAAAGTGATGGGGAGAATGGAACCAAGTTGGAAAACACTCTTCAGGATATTATCCAGGAGAACTTCCCCAACCTAGCAAGATAGGTCAACATTCAAATTCAGGAAATACAAAGAACACCACAAAGATACTCCTTGAGAAGAGCAACCTCAAGACAAATAATAGTCAGATTCACCAAGGTTGAAACAAAAGAAAAAATGTTAAGGGCAGCCAGAGAGAAAGGTCTGGTTACCCACAAAGGGAAGCCCATCAGACTAACAGCAGATCTCTCGACGGAAACTCTACAAGCCAGAAGACAGTGAAAGGCCAATATTCAACATTCTTAAAGAAAAGAATTTTCAACCCAGAGTTTCATATCCAGCCAAACTAAGTTTCATAAGTGAAGGAGAAATAAAATCCTTTACAGACAAGCAAATGCTTAGAAATTTTGTCACCACCAGGCCTGCCCTACAAGAGCTCCTGAAGGAAGCACTAAACATGGAAAGGAACAACTGGTACCAGCTACTGCAAAAACATACCAAAATGTAAAGAATGTCTATGCTAGGAAGAAACTGCATCAACTAATGAGCAAAATAACCAGCTAACATTGTAATGACAGGATCAAATTCACACATAACAATATTAACCTTAAATGTAAATGGGTTAAATGCTCCAATTAAAAGATACAGACTGGGCCGGGCGCGGTGGCTCAAGCCTGTAATCCCAGCACTTTGGGAGGCCGAGGCGGGCGGATCACGAGGTCAGGAGGTCGAGACCATCCTGGCTAACACAGTGAAACCCCGTCTCCACTTAAAAAATACAAAAAATTAGCCGGGCGAGATGGCGGGCGCCTGTAGTCCCAGCTACTTGGGAGGCTGAGGCAGGAGAATGGCGTAAAACCCGGGAGGCGGAGCTTGCAGTGAGCTGAGATCCGGCCACTGCACTCCAGCCTGGGCGACAGAGCGAGACTCCGTCTCAAAAAAAAAAAAAAAAAAAAAAAAAAAAAAAAGATACAGACTGGAAAATTGGATAAAGAGTCAAGACCCATCAGTGTGGTGTATTCAGGAGACGCATCTCATGTGCAAATACATGTGTAGGCTCAAAATAAAGGGATGGAGGAAGATTTTCCAAGCAAATGGGAAGCAAAAAAATGCAGGGTTGCAATCCTAGTCTCTGATAAAACAGGCTTCAAACCAACGAAGATCAAAAAAGATAACAGAAGGGCATTACATAATGGTAAAGAGATCAATGCAACAAGCAGAGCTAACTATCCTAAATATATATGCACCCAATGCAGGAGCACCCAGATTCATAAAGCAAGTTCTTAGAGACCTACAAAGAGACTCAGACTCCCACACAGTAACAGTGGGAGACTTTAACATCCCACAGTCAATATTAGACAAATCAGCGAGACAGAAAATCAACAAAGATATTCAGGACTTGAACTCAGCTCTGGATCAAGTGGATCTAATAGACATCTACATAATTATACACCCCATATCAACAAAAATTACATTCTTCTTAGCACCACATCACACTTATTCTAAAATTGAGCACATAATTGGAAGTAAAACACTCCTCAGCAAATGCAAAATAACAGAAATCATAACAAACAGATTCTCAGACCACCATGCAATCAAATTAGAACTCAGGATTAAGAAACTCACTCAAAAATGCACAAGTACATGGAAACTGAACAACCTGCTCCTGAATGACTACTGGGTAAATAACAAAATTAAGGCAGAAATAAATACGTTCTTTGAAATCAATGAGAACAAAGACACAATGTACCAGAATCTCTGGGACACAGCTAAAGTAGTGTTTAGAGGGAAATTTATAGCACTAAATGCCCACAGGAGAAAGAGGGAAAATCTAAAATCGACACTCTAACATCACAACTAAAAGAACTAGAGAAGCAAGAGCAAACAAATTCTAAAGCTAGCAGAAGACAAGAAATAACTAAGATCAGAGCAGAACTGAAGGAGATAGAGCCATAAAAAACCCTTCAAAAAATCAATGAATCCAGGGACTGTTTTTTTGATAAGAT
Organism: Rhinopithecus roxellana; assembly: GCF_007565055.1. NCBI lineage: Eukaryota > Metazoa > Chordata > Mammalia > Primates > Cercopithecidae > Rhinopithecus > Rhinopithecus roxellana. Next base: position 2,135,804 of record NC_044549.1, read on the forward strand.
TAACGAAATAGATAGACCACTAGCTGGAGCAATAAAGAAGAAAAGAGAGAAGAATCAAATAGACACAATAAAAAAGGATAAAGGGGATATCACCACTGATCCCACAGAAATACAAACTACCATCAGAGAATACTATAAACATCTCTACACAAATAAACTAGAAAACCTAGAAGAAACAGATAAATTCCTGGACACATACACCCTCCCAAGACTGAACCAGGAAAAGTCGAATACCTGTAGAGAACAATAACAAGTTCTCATATTGAGGCAGTAATTCATAGCCTAGCAACCAAAAAAGGCCAGGACCAGATGGATTCACAGCCGAATTCTATCAGAGGGACAAATAGGATCTGGTACCATTGCTTCTGAAACTATTTAAAACAATAGAAATAGAGGGACCCCTCCTTAACTCATTTTATGAGACCAGTATGATCCTGATACCAAAACCTGGCAGAGATACAACAAAGAAAATTTCAGGCCAATATCCCTAATGACCACTGATGTGAAAATCCTCAATAAAATACTGGAAAACTGAATACAGCAGCACATCAAAAAGATTATCCACCATGATCAAGTCAGCTTCATCCCTGGGATGCAAGGCTGGTTCAACATACATAAATCAATAAATGTAATCCATCACATAAACAGAACCAATGACAAAAACCACATGATTATCTCAATAGATGCAGAAAAGTTCTTTGATAAAATTCAACAACTCTTAACGTTAAAAAGTCTCAATAAACTACATACTGATGCAACATATCTCAAAATAATAAGAGCTATTTATGACAAACTCACAGTCAATATTACACTGAATGGGCAAAAGCTGAAAGCATTCCTTTTGAAAACTGGCACAAGACAACCATAACCTCTCTCACCACTCCTATTTAACATAGTGTTGTAAGTTCTGGGTAGGGCCATCAGGTGAAGAAAGAAGTAAAGGTATTCAGATAGGAAGGGAGGAAGTCAAATTGCCTCTGTTTGCAGATGACATGATTGTATATTTAGGAAACCCCATCATGTCAGCTCAAAATCTCCTTAAGCTAATAAGCAACTTCAGCAAAGTCTCAGGATACAGAATCATGTGCCCCAAACTCATGTGCCCCAAAATCACACGTATTCCTATACACCAATAATAGACAAATAGCCAAATCATGAGTGAACTCCCATTCACAATTGCTTCAAATAGAATAAAATACCTAGGAATCCAACTTACAAGGATGTGAAGGACCTCTTCAAGGAGAACTGCAAACCACTGCTCAAGGAAATAATAGAGGACACAAACAAATGGAAAAACCTTCCATGCTAATGGATAGGAAGAATCAATATCATGAAAATGGCCATCCTGTCCATAGTAATTTATAGATTTAATTCTGTCTCCATCAAACGACCATTGACTTTCTTCACAGAATTAGAAAAAACTATTTTAAATTTTATATGGAACCAAAAAATAGCCCATATAGTCAAGACAATCCTAAGCGAAAGAACAAAGCTGGAGGCATCATGCTACCTGACTTTAAACTATACTACAAGCCTACAGTAACCAAAACAGCATGGTACTGGTACCAAAACTGATATATAGACCAATGGAACATAACAGAGGCCTCAGAAATAATGCCACACATCTACAACCATCTGATCTTTGACAAACCTGATAAAAATAAGCAATGGGGAAAGGAATCCCTATTTAATAAATGGTGTTGGGAAAACTGGCTAGCCACATGCAGAAAAATGGAAACTCAACCCCTTCCTTCACCTTATACAAAAAATTAACTCAAGATGGATTAAAGACTTAAATGTAAGACCTGAAACCATAAAAACCCTAGAAGAAAACCTAGGCAATACCATTCAGGACATAGGCATGGGCAAAGACTTCATGACTAAAACACCAAAAGCAATGGTAACAAAAGCCAAAATTGACAAATGAGATCTAATTAAACTAAAGAACTTCTGCATAGCAAAAAGAAACTGTCATAAGAGTGCACAGGCAACCTACAGAATGGAAGAAAACTTTTACAATCTTTCCATCTGACAAAGGGCTAATATCCGGAATCCATGAGAATCTTAAACAAATTTACAAGAAAAAAACAATCCCATTAAAAAGTGGGCAAAAGATATGAACAGACGCTTCTCAAAAGAAGACATTTATGTGACTAACAAACGTATGAAAAAAAGCTCATCATCACTGGTCATTAGAGAAATGCAAATCAAAACCACAATGAGATACAATTTCACACCAGTTAGAATGGCGAACATTAAAAAGTCAGGAGACAGTTGATGCTGATGAGGATGTGGAGAAGTAGGAATGCTTTTACACTGTTGGTGGGAGTATAAATTAGTGCGACCATTGTGGAAGACAGTGTGGTGATTCCTCAAGAATCTAGAACCAGAAATACCATTTGACTCAGCAATCAAACTACTGTATATCTACCAAAAGGATTATAAATTATTCTACTATAAAGACATATGCACATGTATGTTTATTGCAGTACTGTTCACAATAGCAAAGACTTGGACCAGCCCAAATGCTTATCAAAGAGAGACTGGATAAAGAAAATGTGACACATATACACCATGGAATACTAAGCAGCCGTAAAAAAGAATGAGTTTATATCCTTTGCAGGCACATGGATGAAGCTGGAAACCAGCATTCTCAGCAAAGTAACTCAGGAACAGAAAACCAAGCACCGCATGTTCTCACTCATAAGTGTGAGTTGAACAGTGAGAACACATGGACACAGGAAGGGGAACATCACATGCTCGGGCCTGTCAGGGAGTGGGGGGCTAGGGGAGGGAGAGCATTAGGAGAAATACCTAATGTAGATGATGGGTTGATGGGTGCATCAAACCACCATGGCATGTGTATACCTATGTAACAAACCTGCACATTCTGCACATGTATCCCAGAACTTAAAGTATTAAAAAAACACAAAATAAAAACAACAACAAAAGTAAAGTGAAACATTTTTCATGACCCATATAAAAACTATAAACCTTGACAAGATCCCATCAAATTATTTGAATAATTTGGCAGATAATATGTATGTTGTATCATGTAAAATTGTTAATATTCTGCTGTTTTTTGACCCCAATACATCAGTTTTATATTGTTTGAGTTTAAAAAAAAGGAAACTAAATGTAATTGTGGGAACTACTACAAATGGAAATTTCATATTTTGCTCATCTCTCCTTTTCTGAATCATTACATGCAACTATAAGAAGCCAATTCACATGATCAGCACTCAGCCTAGTAGTCTTCTTACTGAACAAATCAGTATATAGTCTGGTTATCATTTAATAATGAAAGAGAAGAAGTACTTTCTTCAGACAACAAAAATGTAAACTTTAGTGGATATTTTGGTAAATTTTACCACATTATATTAAAGCCATTTGTATTTTAAGACAACCATAATCTAAGTTAAGAGACATGTGCTAGACGTAGAGATTTTTGTGACTCATATAACAGAGACTATAACACAAGAGATTATTAAACAAAATGTATAAGGAACTACAAATTAATAAGCAAAATTTAACAACCCACTAGAAAAATGGTCAAATATGAACAGGTAGCCATGAAAAAGTAAATATTAACGTCAGACTTCTATAATTGTCATGACGAATTACCACAAAATTTATGGCTTAAACAAAACACACTGATTATCTTATACTTCTTGAGGTCAGTGGTTTGAAACAGTTCTCAACACCCTAACATCAAGTTGTCAGCAGGCTGCGTTGCTTTCCACAGGCTCTAAGGGAGAATTCATTTCTTCCTCTTTCAGATTGTTGGTGAAATTCAGTTCCTTGAGGTTGTGTTACCGCAGTCCCTGTTTTCCTGCGGGCTATAAACTGAGAGTCACTTATAGCTTCTAGAGGATGCCACATTCCTTGGCATATGGTATTTATTTTCCAACTTCAAAGCCAGTAACGATGACTGGAGTTCTTCCTCCACTGAATTTATCTGACTCTGCTGCCATCTTTTATGCTTTTAGGAGCTCTTATGATTACATTGGGAAAACCCAGGTTCGGGATAATCTTCCTGTCTCAAGCTGTTTAACCTTAATCACATCTGCAAAATCCCTTTACCAGTGTATGATAACATATTCACAGGTTCTGGGAACTGGGGCATGGATATCTTTGTTGCATGGGATGGGGAGCACATTATTCTGCCTACCACATTTGAAACCATTTGACATTCAGTTTAACCTAATTTGTAATCAGAAAATGTATGTATAAGCAATGACATGAAATGGAATTAAAACCACTGAACAGATTGTAAGTTGTATTTTGTTTCATCCATTGAATTCGCAAAGATTAAAAATTTGACCATATCAAAAGTTGGCTGGGATATGAGGAAAAAATACTAATGGTGGGGGTATACATTGCTGTAGATGAAAAACAAATGGCAGATAGCCATGCCCACATGTATAAATAAAATATATATATTATGTATGGATATATTCTAGATATGTTTGTATTTCTATAAATTTGCATTTTAAATATTTTTAAAGTGCAAAAATATAACCATCAAAATTATCAGACTGATTGTCCTAAGAAGAGAGAGGGTAAAGAGAATATGATTTGGGGTCTTAATCAAAAGGGGTGTTATTTTATATATAATTTATATTTCATTTTCTTCTTTTTTAAGCCTGGAAAGATAATATGTAAAATGATAAAATACTAACAGGTCTTTATTGCAAAAACTGAGATATAGAGTTAGTTTTTAATCTATCTATCTATCTATCTAGTCTTAGATTTTTAAAATTTCTGAAATAAGTGTATCTTTAACCAAGAAAAAGGAGATGTCTTTAGACTATATACATACACTCATCAAAGTATCTTCTAGTGACCGCACAGAACAGGAGTGGGCAATTTTGGGGGGTAAATCATGCCTGATGCCAGGTGATATAAATAATGTATATTGGAAAATAGCCACTTTAAACATACTGTTTATGGCTGCTTTCCTGACACAATGGCAGAGTTGGGTCATTGCAGCAGAGACTATATGGCCCTAAAAACCAAAAATACTTACTATATGGACCATTTTACTCTTTTTGCTAGGAAGGGATACCTCATTAGAGCTGGCTACAGGTTGTGTGGGACTGGAGCCCGTCACCTAAACACAGTTACATGGGTTACAGAAGTATTTCGCCTCAAGCAAACCAGGCAGATCCTTAAAAACAAAGATGATCCCAGTGTCTGGTTAAGAATAAGTGCTTTCAGCTGCATGCACATGTACCCTAGAACTTAAAGTATTAAAAAAAAAAAAAAAAAGAATAAGTGCTAAGGGAATTAAATGCAATAGATTGCTGTGCCTACCATCTCACTGTACCTGAATCCACCACTCTCTGCTAAATGCCCAATCTTTTTAGGTAAGATGGTTGATAGTATAGGTTTTTATTTCTCTTTTGATAGTTTTCTCCTATGCCCCCTTCTAGTCTGTCTTAAAACCTTGCTTCTGTTTTCTCACCTCAATCTGAGAGTCATGCTCTCTGAATCCTAACAGTACACATCATTGTAAGCTACTTTTTATACTCTGAACATGATTAAAAACTACCTTCCCACCACCCCAGAACTGAAAGTAAGTCTCAGTTAAAAGGAAAATCAGTGCATATAGATATTGATATGAACCATTCTAACTCATGCCAAAATACTATATCTCAGCTCCTTGCTTAAATATGAATATAGTACTTTTATGATGTGATGGCTAATTTTATTTGTCAGCTTGGCTAGGCCTGGCACCCAGATATTTGGTCAAGCATCAATCTGGCTGTTTCTGTGTGAGTGTTTCTCGATGAGACGGGTATTTAAATCGGTACACTTTGAGTAAAGCAAATTGCCCTCCATAATGGGGGAGGGCCTCATCCAGGAAACTGAAGGCCTAAATAGAAGAACAGAATGATTTCCTGCAAGCACGGGTGACTTCTGCAGCAGGCAGCATTCAGACTTGTGAGCCACAGCACTGACTTTTCATTGAATACTATGGTTTAAAGGTTTGTGTCCCCTCAAAAGTCATATGCTAAAATTCAAAGCCCCAATATGATGGTATTTGGTGGTGGGGCCCCGGGAGGTGATTAGGTCATAAGGCATGAGCCTTTATGAATGGGATTGAGGCTTTTATAAAAGAAGCCCAGAGAGCTATAGGAGGACCATATGATAATACAGCTAGAAAGTTCCTTCTGTAATCCAGGAACGGGCCCTCACGCGACAATGAATCTGCCTTGATTTTGCACATCCCAGTATCCAGAACTGTGAGAAAAAAGTTTCTGTTATTTATAAGCTACTCAGTCTATGGTATTTTGTGATAGTAGCCTGAATAGACTGACACTGCATTCTGCATCTCCAGTCTGCTGGCCTGTCCTTCAACTTTCCAGCCTTTATAAACTGCATGTGTTAGTCCATTTTCATGCTGTTGATAAAGACATATCCAAGACTGGGTAATTTATAAAGAAAAAGAGATGTAATGGACTCTCAGTTCCACGTGGCTGGGGAGGCCTCCAAATCATGGCGGAAGGGGACAGGCACGTCTTTCACGGCAGCAGGCAAGAGACAATGAGAGCAATGAAAAAGGGGAAACCCCTTATTAAAATGTCCGATCTCATGAGACTTACTCACAAAACCACGAGAACAATGTGGGGGAAACTGCTCCCATGATATAATTATCTCCCACCAGGTCCCTCCCACAACATGTGGGAATTATGGGAGCTACAATTCAAGATGAGATTTGGGTGGGGACACAGCGAAACCATATCACTGCATGAGCTAATTACTTTACATCAATTATTCTCTCTTTTTATCCCCCATATATATATATATATATATATATGTATATATGCACACACATGCACACGCCTATTCTATTGGTTTTGTTTCTCTAGAGAACCCTGACTAGTATATATGACTCATAAAGTATATGACTAATTAAAGATGTTTACTTCTAAAAATTCAGAGTAGATATATGCAGTCAACAAACCCTTAGGAGATTTAACATTTAACAACAAACATATGACATGCATTATTTGGGAAGCTTTCAATCATTATAGTAGTCAAACTTCAAGATGGATCCCAATGATCCCAGCTCCCAAATGGTATTCATACTCCTATGTAGCTTCTTCCTACATGAAATCACGGTTAGTCTGTGTGACCAATAGAATATGGCAGAAAGATATAGATTCACAGATTCCTTCAATCAAATAATAAGGCCTTTAAAAAGTTTATGGAAGTTGTCATTCGGCTATTTTAATAGAAGTCCATAGTGGAGAAAAAGTTACCTCAAAGCAATTTGTAACTGTGGCTTTTGTTTAATGGAGTGAACTTCAATAAGGTTCAAGGAGACAAAACATATTTTTACAGAAGGTTATATTTAAAGAATCACAGAGAGCTTGACTGAAAGGGACAGAGAGTAGAAAATTAAAGCCTGAGACTTCCAGATTTCTGCAAGTAGGAAGCAGCTGCAAACACGTATTTCCTTTTGTGAGAAAGAAAGGATAACTCAGGTCAGAACCAGGATCCCAGAGGGTGAAGCCCAGAACCACAGTGAATCATTTGCAGGCAGCAGTTTGAGTCCTAATCAAGGAACTTTCAACACGTGCCTGGATGGATTTAAGCCTTGCTGTGGACCAGTAGGTGTAACTTGTTTTCTCTAGTTCGAATGGGAGTTCCTACTTCAGTCATTCTAAGCTTGTCCCACCACTGTATGTTGGTCGCATGTGTGTTGGAGGGTGAGTGTCATCGTCTCTTTAGCTCACAAGACTCCAGATGGAAAAATATCTGGACACAAGATGCTTTCTTAAGGAATTACACAGAAATAAACTCCTTTGCACCTGGAATTGATGTAGATGATAAGATTCTGGATGTCACACTGAAATTGAATGAGATGAGATGTTGGGGTCCCTGGGAGGGGATGAGAATATTTTGCATGTAAGATAGACATAAATGATTGGTGAAAAGAAGTCAGACTGTGGTAGCCATCCTTCAAGATGGCCCCCAAATCCCCAAGTTCTAGAAATGAGATTTTTTTGTAGTTTTTTTTCCACATTGTAATAGGGATGGGGTCTGTGACAAATAGAATATATGAGAAGTGATGACATTTCACTTTTGAGATAGATTACAAATAAAACTGTGACTTTCATCTTGGCATTCTCAATCCCCTCACCCTCCACCCCCCAAGTTTGCTTTGTCTCTCCTCTCTCTTTCCTTTCTTCACATCACTTACTCTGGTGACAGTCAGCCCTGGTATGTCATGAGCAGCATCACTGTGAGGGCTATGTGTTAAGAAACTGAGTCCTCTGATCTGCGGTCAGTGAGAAACTGAGGGCTCCTACCGATAGCTACTGAATGTGCTTGGAAATAGGTCCGCCACTCTCAGACAAACTTTCTGCATACTTCATCCTAAACCTTGACTGCAGCCTTCTGAAAACATTCTGAGCCAAAACCATTTGGGGAAACCACTGCCTGATTCCTGACTCTCATAAACCATGTGATAAAATAAGTTTCTTGTTTTAAGGTGCCATGTTTTGTGGTAATTTGTTACATAGCAATTAATAGCTACTATAATCATTCAAGGGTTTATGAATATCTTACCAGATATCCTACCGTGTTCAAGGTGCTATCAAAGATAAAGCATAATATCTGACCTCTCTGTAAGTCAGGACTCAATTCTGAAAACGGAAGCCACTGTAGGAATTTTTAACTGGAAATGTTTGATAAAAGGTTATAGATGCTTAGAAAAATACTGAAAAACTTGAAGTGCATGGTCAAGGCAGAACCCTTAGGGGCTGCTGTTTGAGGCCATGATTGGTATCAGGAGTACAAAAGGACACCTCTGTAGTGAATGAAGAAGATGGCATAAAAAAGTGACCCACAACCACTGCTGCTCTTACTGACACATATAGGTCTGAACATCTGGTAAAGTGCAGAAAGGACACAAGAATTTCACTGCAGGGAAACAGCATATGACTACAACATTACCATCAGCATAATCAAAGAGGTGCAAAAAATGGCTCCTGCCTCATTCCTACCCTCCAGGTCTTCTTCAAGTAAATCTAATTAGTGAAACCTGATTCTCTTCTGGAATCTTAGCAGCAAAGTGATCTGGGAATGTTTTTAGCTTTTGAATTTCTTCAACTTGAATGGAGTTAGAATGGATGTTGAGAGCCAATTCTCACCCTTTATCATAGTCTGTGCACACAAGGGGTTTACAAGCTTAATAGAATGACAAGATTAACATAATGTGACAAGATTAGAGATGGAGCATGTGCTAAATTGAGTGTTACAGCTTAAGTTCAGCAGAAGATCAGAGAAAAAGGAGATTAGAGTGTGATGGAGAATTCAGAGAAAGTTCCATGAAATAACTTAGCTTTCAGTTAGGGCTTGAAAAGATGGTAGGAGTTGAATAAACCTAGATAAAAGTAGAGTATTTAATGCAGGTGGATAGCAAGAGTGAAGGCAAGAATTAATGCAGGTGATAGCAGGTAGTTAGCCTGACTCTTGCAAAGAAAAAACAACGAAAGGTGGTCATAACAATGGACTGTGAAATATATACAGCTGTGAACATTGAGGTAATATATAAATATATTGCATGTGGGTATATGTGTACTCAATGTCCATAACATTCATTTATGTAATCATGTAAAATTATGTGTGTATTGTCATTAAGTAGATTTCTTTCTTTGTCAGATACTAATGGACTTAGACTAAGCTAGAGGAATATTCAGGACCACAGATATCTCAACGTTTCCTTCCTTCCAACCCTGGTCATGTTTGTGCAGTGATTATGAAAGTCTTTAACAATTTTTTTTTTTCTGATTTGTGTTCTGGTTTCCTTATTACAGAATCAGGCTTTCCCTGAACTCCTCAACTCTTCCCAATTCTTTCCCTATTGAGGGACTAGATCTGTTCTCATATTTTCTTGGCTGTTGGCCATGGTTCTGCTTCTAAATGGAGATTTTTGACGATTGTTATATGAACCTGGCTAATTTTGAATAGTGCATGTGCCTAGAAATTGCCTGCTGTTATGTCTCCTCACTTAGGTCAGGTCTTCATCCATTTTGATATATTAATAGTAATAATAATGGACCATTTGTTGGGCATGTATTTGTTTGAAATGCTTGTTTCCTGGCGCCATAAAGAAATAACACTTGAACATTAATTTACTCAGCAAGGTCATTTTTACTTCCTGCAGAAAGGGTGCAGAAAGGGTACACTCGCCAGCAGTTTTGCCACAAGTGTACACCGAACAAAGAAGACAGGGTCATTTATAACCTGCTGCGTCCCCACTACTGCTGTGTCCCGTTTCCATTGGCTGGAACGGAACCTCACATTCTGTATTTGTCCCGATTGGCTAGCAACTTGGAACTTTTTAAAAGAGACGAAGGCAGAGGAGGACAAAGGCAGAGGAGAACAAAGGAAGGAGGAAGCAACTTGTGGAATGCTGAGAAAGATAAAAAACACCTTCAAATAAGGAAGAGGAACAGGCTATGACCTAATGCTTGCTTGGACCAGTATGAATATGCCTGGCAAATATTTAGGCTAAATTGTAGGAGCTAAGAACATAAAGTACATTTGTTGTTGTTGTTGTTTGTTTGTTTTTTCACAGCTAGCAGATATTTAAGAATGTTAGCACAGGTCTTTGAATCAATTTTGCTTCTAAGAGAAGTTACTATTTATTCCTAATTAAATGGGGTGGAAAGTCTTTGAAGAGGAATCTCTACTTTACTTTTTACATGTTTTATCCCAGAAAAGGTGTTAGGTACTTTCTAAAAACTATTTCCAATCCAAATATATGTTTTTGTTTCCATTTTATAGATGAGAGAACTAATTTAACTCCAGAACCTGTACTCTTTATATGATAAAAATTAAAGCATAAAGCACGATCTTTATATGAAAGTATCTCAGACCGCACAGCTTACAAAATGTTGCTATTGTTAATTATTTCATTTGATCCTCAGAATAAGATTGTGAGACAAGAAAGGTAGGAAAATTCTGTCTTCTTTTTTTTTTTAACAGTTTGGAGAAGCAACTCACTTCTCAGTCACCTACTCTAGAAAGATGAGTACTTAATAAACATTATTATATTTCGATCAAGTCTTATATAAAGAAAATTTGTGTCCCATGTATATTAGATAAATAGACACATAGAAAGGTAAATAGACTCATGTAAGGTTTTGAAGCTTAGAGAAGTTTGGAGAGCCTCCAATATCAGAACGTACATATTTTGCCACAGTAGAAATTGGTAAAATACGCAGTAGGAATTGGTTATGATAAAATTTCTTTCCCTATAATTGACTTCGTTTTGATCCTAGTTAAGTTTTCCATGTGTAGATGAATCCAAATCTCTCATTTTGGACAGGGAAAACATCAAACATTGGTCATGTTTCTGAGTCTCAACCAAATCTCTAACGTCTTCTGCTAATTAATGCATCATTTTCAATAGTAGAAGTCTCAAAATAGCATTGTTAGGTTTTTTCTTTTGTTTGCCTCTTTACTACTGCAGACCACAGAAAAGTGATCTTTGGCCAACTTTATAGGTATGTTTGCATCATGTTGGAAGACGAGTTTTCTATTAGGGCTCACTATCCACATAGATGTTTTAGAAAGTGCTAATGCATGAAGTGACCTCAGAAAATAAAGTTTAACCTCAAATTTAAAAAAATTGAATTTTAGTTATTTGTCAGGATATGGAAAAGAATTATAACTTCAAAATGACCTTCAGTTCTTAAATTTCATCTTTTAGCAATTAGACCTCACAACCAGCCTGCCCTTTTCCGATCAAGAAACAAAAATTTATGCCTATGTAGCATCAAAAATTCCTTGGTTATAATCAAGAGGAACATAAAGGTGAACATTTTCATTAGTGCATGTCATGAACATTGTGGAGAAAAGAATTATAACCTACCCCACTCTAATCCATCTTCTCTGAGGAGCCATTTTAAGTGAGAAAAAAAAAACCAAAACCTTAGCTTTTCAGTCACTCCAACTTCTTAAAATAACTTTTAAAGTAGCACAGGGAAAGTTCTCCAGGAATAAAAAACGCTGCTTGATCTCCTTAGAGCCTTGTGAAAAATCTGTAAGCTAGAGACGAATGATTCTACCTCAGGAATAATGCATTCAGTTCTAAAATCACGGATATTGATTGAAATCCAAGAGATAGATGTGAGTCTTAAGCCTGTGGAAAGAAATCTAATACATTTTTTCATATATTTAATTAATCATGGTCATTATGAGACAAAGAATTAAAGATAATGTATCATTTGTCTGAGCTTTATTGAACACTTCATAATTGCATAAAATCTATGTGATAATTCAAATATCTTGCTTTTGGATCACAGAGAAGGGATTTTGTAGTTTAAGAGTAAAAATTAAAAGTTGTTGGGAAAGTATCAATTGTAGGCTAAATAATAATCAATCACTATTTCAGTAAAGACCACAGAATTGCCTTCTAGACTAATAAATTTATGAGTAGATATACAAGTTGCTCTTCTTATTCACTCAAAGGAGTAAATTTTCAAATTATCAGCTCCTAAACTAATCATGCTGCAGAAAATCAGATCTTCTTAACTTGTTGTGGACTCAATTAATATAAATTTCATGTTACATAGGCAGAGCATTTTGGATTAACATTTGCTTATACATGCTGATAGGCCCACCAAACTATGCAATTATGCCAGGATAATATTAAAAAGCTTAGAATTAATCTTTTTTTAAGCCCAAGGTTATAGGAAAAATATAGAACATTTACAGATTAACTTTGCATTAGGCACTTCACACATTTCTCACATTCTTATTTAATCTTTGTAATCGCACAAATGATCTTCTGTGGTGGCATCATCTTCTCTTCTTTACAGCTGAATAACTGAACTCAACATCATGTAGCTGGAATTAAGCTGGGCTTTTACTGACACCCACCTTTGTGCCAGTCTTTGGGAGATCGCACATCTGACTAAAACGTTCACACTTCTCTGAATCCATGTGCAGTGTCCTTCTACTATGGCCTGGTGACCTAGGTTTACTCTTGGGGCTTGCTTTGACCAGTGGAACTTCAGCAGGCATGACACAAGCAAAGGCTTAAATGGAATTTGCATAACTAGACTTGATTTGTGCCTCTTTCACTACCGTGAGACAAACATATCTCAGCTAGTCTCTTGGTTCCAGGAAGACGAAAGAAAGGTGGTGCAGATCCTCATTAGATAATTTGCCCAGTGCAAGCCAGTAAAGAATAGAGCTCTCTCCAGTCAGTAAACTGCAGAAGCACAAGTTCAGTCAAGCCCAACTAGGTTCAGCCTAGATCAGTTTGGCCTTAGATGTGTCCGGATACTTGAGCTGAAAGGATAAATGAATTTTTTTTTTTTTTTTTTTTTTGAGTTGGGAGGTGGTTTGTCATGCTGCAGTTGACAACAAATACAAAATTGTAAACTCTCTCCCCTGCTTTTTGCAGATGATAAAATGAACCACAATGTCTCACAGGAGAAACTTACAGAAATGTTGAAGTATCTTTGCTGTCTGTGCATAAGAAAAGTTCAACACTAATGTTAAGAGGCAGGAAAGACTGGGTTTAGGTGGTTGTTAGTTTTTCTATTTGAAAACAGTATTTGATGTTCTCTATTAATCTAAGACAAAAGATGAGAACCAAAAGGGAAGGAGAGGATACTATCCATGATGTACTGTAGTGACACACCAGCATACTTCTGAGTATGTAAATGTCAAGAGGAAGTGTTTTGACTCGCTCGCCTGTGTACGCCCTTGTGGAAGAGGTAAAATATAACAGGCAAGCCTCATTTTTGTAGTTAAAGTAACCATGGAAATTTTAAGCGTTCCATCATGGATTGACAAACTGTAGCCCATAAGCCGAATGTAGCCTGCTGCCACTGTTTATTAAGTCTCACTGAAGAAGACAGCCATATCTCTCATTACATATTGCCTATTGCTGCTTTTCCTCCACATTAGCAGAGGTGAGCAGTTGAGAGAGATATTACAGCACATAAAACTTAACATACTTACTATCCGGCTCATTTTAGAAAATGTTTGCTGACCCTTGCTGTAGAGTGCTGTAGGGAAGGCATGGCTGGAAGATGTTAGACTAGAGCAGGAACGTAGAGTTGATCACGTGAGGAAATCCTGTAGGTGTGGTTGTTGCTGTGGTTGTAGTACTGTGGTTGTACTTAATGAATGAGAAAAGAGACATGATTTCAGGGAATTCTCACTGGAGTCCATTGTGAAATTTGAGGTCAATGCTTCTGTCATTCACTTGTAGAAAATTATTGAATGGCTTATCTTCTTTAGAAAACCTTATTTTGATGCAGCATCTTTATAACATTAGTGTCATCCCAAAGATTTAACTTGATTTCTAGGTGGAAATTTGAACCAAGAGAAATGGGACGCTCTGGAAATGTAGTAGGCCCAGATATATTTTCTGTAAAACATCGTGTGTGTGTGTGTGTGTGTGTGTGTGTGTGTGTGTGTGTGTGTGTTTAAAAGGTATCAGTCAGATATTCCCCCAATAATATGTATGTTTGGATCAAGCACAAAGTGTAGACATAACTACAAGGCATATGCTGTCTGACCATATTTCAGAGCACCTTAAATTATTATTTGTTGTGTGCATCCTCCAGCCCTGACAAATCCCGAAGGACCAAATAAATACTACACTCCTTTGCACTTCAAAGTTCCTCTGAGTTTTACTGTTCAAATTACGGTGGTGGCTGCTTTCCCCCTCTCTATTGCTTGTTCTTTGTCTGTTTTCACACTCCTCCCGGCTGTGTAATCACTCATTCTCTCCCATTTATCACAGTCTTTCCCGGTCCTGACTACACTATCTCCCCATTTTTGTCATGGTGCACTGGTACATTACAAATACAATTAAACCTCTTACGATATTGCAGCTTTTGCCCAACACATCCCAGCTTCAAGGTTGAAAGATTTCTGATATTACCTCCGATATCAGTTCTTTCCCATTTATCGGCAGTGTCTGGACTAATGCAGTAGTGTTGCATTAATTAAAGGAAGCATCTAGTAATACTGCTGTTTTTGCCAGTCTGACACTGAATCAGGAGTCTAATGCCTGTTCATGTTTTAAGAACCATTTATCACCCATGTCATCCCAAAGCAGCCAGCTGTCTGAGCCAAGCCTCATTTGCATTTCATCAACCACAGGCTCTCTTTCTCCATCTCACTCTCAAGTCTTTGTATAGCAGCTCTAATTTTTTAAAGCACGTTTTTCAAAGAAGGAGCTTAGCTAAAATTACTATGCTCCATAGAAAGTTGATTTCAATACCAGACACAAGTCTCCATACTGATTGTGGCCGAAATGAGTAACACAGACTGTGCCTTGAATTTGTTCTTCCTCTTGGTCAGGTGATGGAGAGATGGGGAGAGCTGTCACCACTGCCTCACTTCCAAAATTGGTACAGAAATTTTATTGATATTTGCATTTGATAGTAAACATAAAAATTCAATTTTATTTTCTGATTATGAAAACAGTTTATTATAGTAACAAATGAAATATATTTGATTTCATTTCATCATTCATTTTGCACTTGGCCCTCTGTTCTTTTTACTCTCTCCAATCCCACATTACATAACCTTTTCTACCCACCAAAGCTTTTTAGACATATCTTGACAATGGCCCACATTTCCCAAAACAATGGAAAATCAACCAATGAAACTATGCAATTTGAAGCCATTTCAAAATAAGTTCATAATTTCAAAATCTGTGTAATTAATGTACACATTTTCTTTTGTACATATGTCTTTAATATATCCCCCTTTTCTATCTGTTGATCCAAATGTTAATACCTCTTGAGAAAATTTACCTTTTCCTTTCCAAGGCAAAAGTAATACTTCTCCCTTTCCTTGAATCATTTTCATAGTAAATACCTTTTCAGGACGCTTATGCAGGATGTGTGTGTATGTGTGTGTGTTGGGGGTTTGTTGGTTGAGGTTGGGTATACGGAGAGTGGGGTGGAGAGTAGGGATTATGTTAACTCATGCAGGATGTGTGTGTGTGTGTGTGTTGGGAGGTTGTTGGTTGAGGTTGGGTGTATGGAGAGTGGGGTGGAGGAGATTATGCTAACTCATGCAGGATGTGTGTGTGTGTGCGTGTGTGTGTGTTGGGGGGGTTGCTGGTTGAGGTTGGGGGTATGGAGAGTGGGGTGGAGGAGATTATGCTAACTCATGCAGGATGTGTGTGTGTGTGTGTGTGTGTGTGTGTGTGTGTGTGTGTTGGGGGGTTGCTGGTTGAGGTTGGATGTATGGAGAGTGGGGTGGAGGAGATTATGTTAACTCACTGTGCCATAGACTTGTCCACCCTCAATGTTTGGCCTAAACCAAATCCCTGGAGATAATTTTTTAGAGGCAATCATCCCTTTTTATGTTCTCTCTTTTAAACCCAGATGGTCAGCAGCAGTGGACACCTGTCTCCCACTGAGACCATTTTATAAAGGTCATTTAACAGTTTTTCCTGATAATACCCTTCAGTCACCATGGGGTTGGTTTCAGATTCCATTCCGTGACCTAGAAACTTGAAAGCTCTATATCCATAACGAACCCTTTGGGATTTCCGGTCCTCAAAAAGTAATTATTTCAACAAGTTTCTTTTTGAAAAGAAAATGATCTTTTGGAATTTTTACTACATTGAATGGGAAAATAAGAATTTTGTATGTATTAAATCTAGTTTACATCTCAAACACATTTTAAGATGAATATCGCTTAAATCTTAATCAACCATTTAGAGCACAAGAACAAATACTTTCTAATAAACTATGTAAAAACAGGTTTTAATTTGATTATTAAGTGTAATTTATTGTTATGTATTTGATAATCTTCCTAATCCATTGTCAAAACGCCTTACATTTTCAGAGCTGCAGAATGTGTTTCAGTAATAAAACTTATGTTCTAAAATGCCTTTTAATGCAGTCAGGATACTATAATTTATTGCATAAACACTGTAGACTTATTTTCCACTGACTTGAAAATGCCATATTGGTCCTCCTGAACGAACATTCATTTTTCAAACAGTAAACTGATTTTCTATAGCTTGTATACTGTCATATATTCACAAAGATTCATAAAAGAAACATTTATTCTTTTATATTCTTTCATATCTATTAATGCTTTTATTTTCTCTTTATTTTCCTTCAGATTTACGAACTAAGACATTAATGCTTGAAGCTGAAACTTTTTCCCTCAGCTTTTGTATATGTAAATCTCTTTTTATATTACAACTCTTCCTGCCATGTTCAAGGCTATTAAAATATGTTCACATTGTTGTAGATGGATTGTTTTGTAAACAACATTTTTGTAAACACTTTCCCGTTGACTACTTTAATTTGCTTTTGTGTTTTTCATAATCCTTATAATATCATGAATTTTGAAAACATGGAATAAGGGCTTCTGACATTAAGAAGAATGGGTTTAATGAAATCAGCTCATTTGGTTTCTGAGTGTATTTTGCCCCTCGTTAGCAAAACCATCATAAAATTGTGACTGAAGATGTCTGTTAGTTGTATGGATGGATCATTTTAAACACTGGCTGGGTATATATATATAGTCATTTTTTTAAGATACAATTTTAATTTTAGAATAGCTCTAGATTTCTAGAAAATTGACTATAGCACAGAGTGTTCTCACATACCCCACACCCAGTTTCCTCTCTCGGTAACTTCTTATACTGGTATGGTATCTTTTTAAAACTAACAAACCTATATTGCTATGTGATATTAATTAAAGTCCATACATTGTTTATATTTCCTTAGTTGTTACCAAATTTTATGAAGCGATTTTGATAGGAGAAAAAATTTACGTATATATGTACAGATTGACCACCTCCAAAGAAAGAGGGGAGGTGAATCATAAGAGACTCTGACGTTTTGCTATAATTTTGACAATCACAGTTTTAAATCATGGCATTTTCCAAAATTTATTAGCTACGTAATCACAGTCAAGCTACTTTGCCTCTTTAAGCCATACTTCCTTTGTGTAAAAGTGAGCAAAACAATAATATCTTTCTCACAGATTGGTGATGAGCATTAAATAAAATGTTGCAGATAAAGTTCTTAGTAAAGTCTGGAACATAGTTAGTTCTTAATAAATGTTGGCTATTTTTGGTATTATTACTGAATTTAAAGGCTGAGAAGCAAGCAGACTGATAGTATTCAGAATGACTCATAGAATATTTACATTGGTTCAGACTGATAGATATTTTCACAGAGCCAATATTCACATTATCTCCAGGTCCAATTTGCCCTATGAGACACCTGATATAGCAAGTAGCCCATCAGCTATCCAGCAGTAAAAACTAAATTAGAGGAGGGAAGTCCTCTTCCAACCGGTTTGACATATTGTGGCTGAATTTTTAAGTTTTAGTGAAAATAATAATGATGGTTTGATCTTCAAAGTTTTGTTTGACCATTTCCCAAATAGCTTGCAATTATTGTAGTGTAACCGCTTAAAATTCTGATGAAACGTGGAAAGAATTCTTTTTTCTAATTGATACTTTGTGAGTGCAACTACTTTGCACTGTGCAGAGAGAAAAAAATATATATATTCCAGGCATTCACCAAATCTAACGTGGATGAACAAGTCTTTAAATTTCCTCCTGTCCTCAGATTTGCACCATCAAATTTCAGATCAAATAAAAAAATCGGTTTTTTTCACTACTTTTCTTTAAGAAAATGTAAGAGAAAAAGAGAAAGAAACACATGTTTTGAAGGGTAGAATCTTGGCAATTATATCAGATTGAAAAATCCAAATTTGGATTAGCTTCAATCATCAAAGATTCAAGAACTGCTGCAGTTCTAAGAATGAGCCAAAAAAATGGGTATGCATCGAGGGGAGGGAATTAGGAAGGGAATCGATAGTCATTCAGACATTTTCCCAGCATTAAGGCTTCACAAATTTTGCACTGGAAGGAAAGATTTATAAATTAAGAAACTGAGTATCCAGTCCACCCTAGGATAAATGCTGCAATGTGCCAAAGCATTCCTATTTGAGTATAGTTTTGTGCTTTGCCAATCATAACAATGGGTGATAGAGTAATAAGAGCCTGCATGAAGCACTCTGCTAATGATAATGCTCCCAGTAAGAACAAAAGAGAGGTGATTACTTTTAAACATCATTGAATATAATCAAACACTGGGTAGGCTTGTCTGTATTTAGATGTTATAACTCTACATTTATAGCTATAAAATAAAAAAAGACATGAAATTTCTGTGGTTAAGAAAACTATTTATTATTACAAATGTGAATTTCTCTAGATGGTAAATTCTTTTGAATTAGTTGATTTCATGTAAGTTGATTTGCTCAGTAACACAGAGTAGACTTCTTGTATATAGGAATGAGGGTGCATTTGATTAAGATCCATTATTTTCTTATATGTATATCTGTTTTCTGCTCTCCCTCAGAATACATTCACAAAACAACACGCATCTCTTCCACCAAATTCTCCCCAGAATACTGCACATTCAATCAATGTCCACAAACATTAGATACAGAATGTTAAATTACTATTAGGTTAGTGCAAAAGTAATTGCAGTTAATGGCAAAAATCGCAATGATTTTTGCACCAACCTAATAGTAACATTGAAAAACAATATTAGTAATTCAACATGAGAAAGGTCTTCAGGAACAGTCATCACCACAGACAGGCCAAACTATTATTTGTAGGGCATTGTAGTAAATTAGAAATTTATCAAATTCATAAATTAATGCATATTTTGTTAAAGGATATGAACAACCTGTTCTATAAAGTTGATCTATGCATCGTTGGGAGAGCAAAATAATAAAATGCTATAATAGTAGCAATCACATGGTGACCTTTCCATCACACTTACAAATTTCAATGCACTTGTCTATTTGTTATTTCCTGTGTGGATGGGGTAGCTGAGTGGTTGGGTCAACAGAGGTCTTACAGACAGGTGACTCCCTTCTATACCCCATTCTGCCATTAGTTGATGTGTGTTATACTTTTGCTTTTTTCTTCCCATTTCACTACTAGTTTAAAATCCTAATCTTGAGTTCGAAATCACACCTAATTTTATTCATGTGTAGTTGTACCTGACAAAGAATTACACTACATCAATTCCATCCATTAGATGGCAGAATGGACACAAAACCACTGACATTGATTACTTCAGTGCAGGTGGGATTGCAAATGCAGACGATGAGAAGGAGAAGATTTTTATTTTTTCTTTATATAAGTTTACCTTATGTATTCTAATACAAGGCTCCAGTATCATTTATAATGAAACATTAAAATGTTTTTAAAAGTTCACGTGCTTAATGTTCTTTAAGCATAAACTCATTTATTACAACAAATGCAGCAATTTATTTCATTCTTCAGATTATTGATTCTGATATAAATAAAACTGTTCGGAAGTTGGACAGAGATATTTAAACAAGCAAACAAACAAAGAAAAGCTAGAGAAAAATTGGAAAAAAAAGGAATGCTTTTTTTTTTCTTTTATTACTTCATCATTGTTGATGGTTTGAAAACATCCAACTTACATCTCCTGAATTAAATCTGATATTTTCTTGGAGAGTAGTGAGCAGTGGCTGAGGGTAGATAGAAAACACAGTGTATTTTGAAAAATATAAAATTCAGAGAAGCTTCATTCAAATGCTCCCTGTGTGTCAAAGAGCTATTAAATATAATTTTCATGATTTTAATATAAGTGAATATGAACTACATATGGTCTAAGTTTCTTTTAAGTTGCACATGGATTTCAAATGTAGGGGAGAAAGATCACTGGGCAAATACGTTTTTGGTTTTGAAAAACTTCCAAATGTTTAAAAAGCACTTTTCAAATCAGCCGTAGCCATATGCATCCAGGTTTTCTCATCCTCACTATTGAAGGGTAAAAAGAAGGAGGATTAAGGGAAAATGAATGGAGATGCGGCGCATGTGCTGTAGAACTAAAACCAGTCGATTCTCTAGGGAATCAGTTAAAACATAAATTTGGTCCTTATGGCAATTTAACCCAAAGAATCTAACACTTCTATTCTTAGCGACTTAGGATCATGGATGATATTAATCTGTCACAAAATGATCCTATGACTATTTCCAGAAGTGGAAAAGTGCAGAAATAGACAATGCATATGATATTGCTATTTTATTTTGTTCCAAGTCTTGTTACGATCAGTGGAAAACAGTGTTCCAAAGGAATGAACATTTAAATTATGGCATGAAATATAATTTTTAATCCTTTATGCATAGATACATTGATAATAACCGAACATCTTTGGCATCTGGCTTCCAGATACAGTGACGATTCCCTGACGGCATCTAGAAATTAAATAGATGTGTATGAACACTTTTTTCCAAAAAATGTAAAAATGTTAAATGTCAGTTATTTTGAAATAAGTTATTTTTTAAAATAAGAAGCATTTTAACTAAAAATTACAAAATAGAGTGAAATATTTGGACAGTTAGTTGCTCAGTGCTTTTTCCAAATAACAGATGAAATATATTTTGATGTTTTTTTGTTTTAAATAAATGCAAATATATAGATGCAAAGCAAATCAAACGTTGCTACAAACAAAATACGTGTGTTGTCTACAATTCTTAAATATTGAATAACATTCAGTGAACTTCAACACACGCATTTGATGTCTGTTAAAATTCATTATAATAAATTTCGAATTAGATTTCAAAATGAACACACTATTTTCTTATCTTTTAGTGTCTGTTGGTTTTTTCTATTTTCTTTCTTTCTTTTTTATTTTTTTATTTTTCTGAGGTGGAGTCTCACTCTGTCACCCAGGCTGGAGTGCAGTGGTGATATCTCAGCTTACTGCAACCTCTGCCTTCCGGGTTCAAGCGGTTCTGTCACCTCGGCTTCCCGAGTAGCTGAGGTTACAGGTATGTGCCACCACGCTCAGTTAATTTTTGTATTTTGACAGAGATGAGGTTTCACCATGTTGACCAGGCTGGTCTAGAACTCCCGACCTCAGGTGATCCACCCGCCGTGGCCTCCCAAAGTGCTGGGATTACAGGCATGAGCCACTGTGCCCAGCAGTTTTTTTTTTTTTTTTCTATTTTCATTACTAAGACTAAATAATAGTTATGTGACTGAATACAGGTGATCATTTTACCAACTCTTTTTGGCATTTTTTTGGTCATTTTTGATTAAGTATAATTTTTAGAAGTGAATAAGTGTATATTTCTCGAAATATAATATAATATATGTGTGTGTATGTGTGTGTGTGTGTGTGTGTGTGTGTGTGTGTGTGTGTATGTGTGTATTTGGGAAATAAAAGAGTATTATATTTTACTCAAACAACATCAAACATGCGGTCAGGTAAGTTTGATGAGGAAGGTAATTTTTTAGCCTAACAATGAGAATGTGTTACTTGATAGTATCAGTTACCTGACCCTTCCACACTGATATTTTGGGTGCAATTGCACCCTCTTTGCCTTATACTCTTGGGAGAAGAGAAGGTTCTTCTTCACACTTTTCTATTCATCACAACTTCTCCTGGGGGACAACCCAAAAATAAATTTCCCGGAATATATTAAGGAAACAAAAACAAACAAATATAGAGAAAAAAATAAAGGTAAGTGTTTGGGAGGGTGAGAAATCAAATTCAGTGGGGTTTAAACTATATCCCATACAAGTACCCCAAAATTGTGCTTTTGGATAAATTCACCTTGGACAGAAACATAGTCAAGTGATATATTCCCTTTACCTTTTTTAAAAACAATACGTATCTCTATCCTTGGAAGAGAGACAAAGAGTGCGGTAGGGTGACTGTCTTTGATTTCTGTTGGGGTTCAGAGGAAGTGTAACTTGCCTAAAAGATACCTTGACTTGTGTCACATTTAGCTATTTGTTCCTTTCTATTTAGGAAAACAGCCTGCGCCTGCTGTGGCTTGGGCTCTTATTTCCTTTCCTTGGGCTTCTTGGATCTCATAAATGATAACTCTACTTTGAGCCTTGCCTTCTCCAAAGGAACCTAACTACTAGCATCACCTCCATCATCCTAAAGCATGACTCTCTGCCTAAGAAAACCCCTATAGTTTACATTTACATTTACTTTATATATCTCTTAATCTTTTGAGGAATGCCTCTCTATTCTGCATGGTAAAGTTCTGTTTATTACAACTATGAAACATATTTCCTTCTTTTCTTATTTTTTATATATTGAATTACTTTATTATTGCCAATCAAAATCTGCTTTGCTAAATTATTCAATATGAGCTTGCCTCTTCAATTAGACTTTGGAATTCCTGAGATAAGAAATTATGTTTTATTCTGAAGTTGTGCTTAAACTAATGGAAAGATGGTTTGTCCACACAGGATATAGAGGAATAGAGTTATTCTGTACACAGTCACCCTTAGCTGCAAGAGCGGCTAGAAATAGGAATTATACAACTTTTTAAAGACATGACCTCACCAGGCAAATTCTAAAGACTCTTCTACCCTTTGTGGTAAAAAAGTGAATTGCCAGTAATTTTATAAAATGTAATATAAAAATAAGTTTTTAAAAAACAATTTAATGATTTTGAATACTTTCATCCAAAATTGTAATGTTCCCTAATTCTTGTGAAATCGGGCTAAATACGAAGACGTTGAAGAATAGCTCATGCTTTCGTCTCTTTGCCATAATGTTTACAATTTCTCTCTGAGAAATGAAAGAACAAACCCAAGCCATGCCATCACACGCTTTCCTAGAACAGTGGATCCAATCCCACTTTTCTCATATGAAGGACGTTTCATCACACGGCAAGTGACCAAAGCTGCTCTTTAAACTGTAAGGCAGCAAAGTTCAAGCACTACCTTGCACAATCAACCATTTATAGCGTCATTCCCTCACTGTCATTATACAAGTTACAGAAATGAGAGAATCTAAATCTTATATCTGAGATGGGCTCGGGATACAGGGTGGAGATTAGGTTTGGTCATGGTGGGCACAGGGATGAGAGCAAAGAGGAACCCCAAAACAATTATTCTTTCTATATTAAATTTAAACCAAGTTGTTTTAATTGTACAATTGAGGTTGGATTTTCACTGAAAATGAAATATTTCAGTAATGAGTTAAATTCATTAGGAAGAAAATATTTTAAAATACCTAGTGGCCATCTTTTTCAATCTATCTATCTATCTATCTATCTATCTATCTATCTATCTATCTATCTATCTATCTTTATCATCTATCTATCTATCATCTATCTAGAGGTCACATCTATCTATTTTTCCTTTAAAAATAAAACAGAAAATAGGGGCCAGACCCAGTGGCTCACGCCTGTAATCCCAGCACTTTGGGAGGCCAAGGCAGGTGCATCACGAGGTTAGCAGATCGAGACCATCCTGGCTAACACGGTGAAACCCTGTTTCTACTAAAAATAAATAAAAAAAATTAGCCGGGCGTGGTGGCGGCGTCTGCGGTCGCAGCTACTCCGGAGGCTGAGGCAGGAGAATGGCCTGAACCCAGGAGGCGGAGCTTGCAGTGAGCCGAGATGGCACCACTCACTCCACCCTGGGCCACAGAGCGAGACTCTGTCTCAAAAAACAAAAAAAGAAGAAGAAGAAAAAAAAGGGACACAGATATTCATTCCTTAAAACATGCTTAGTGGAGACACTGCAATAAATGGTCTATGAAATGGGAGCCCTTGCAGAAGCCAACGAGCCTTATAGGTCCTGACCTTGATACTCCACTCTGCAATTCTGCACTTCACTAAGTGGGCATTCTGTGCTTCTTACATATATATATACACACACACACATGTGTATATATAATATGTCTTACATATATATATATATATATATATATATACACACACACACACACACACATTCTGTTATGTTTATTTCTAAATGCTCAGTTTCTTTCTGGAAGAAGATATGTGCTGCCTCAAATTTATTAATTTATGGTCTGAAACTTGTCCTTGACCTTCCTCTGGATGTTTTGAATGCAGTATACATAATGTTTAAAAATACATGGGCTCAAGCATGGCAAATTGAACCATGCAGTAATTTGTTAATTGCAGGTGAAACTGGCCACTCACCTCTCTTACTGAAAGAGCAAATGATAGTGACTAATTGCACTTCTGAGAGCTCTAAAAGAACAAATTGTTACCGAGTAACGGAGTAACCCAAGTTTGTTGGACATGCAGAGTCTCACGTGGAAAGAAAAGCCATGGTAACACGGATTTTGTATATATCCACATATACACCTAGCTCTGCCTGCTGAGAGAAACTGGAAACAGTGACATCCCAATGGAAATGATAGACATGATACCAGGGCTGGGAGAGGGCACACACAAGATGAGCCTGGCATAGCCCGTTATGCCAGAAAGCAACGACGTGCTCAAAGCATTCTGGAAACATAAAAACTGCGCAACGGCCACCCTGAAGCATTCTCACTGAACAAACATGCAACACATTAGGTCTCAAACAAATCATCTTACTAATAGATTATAGCCCAATATTAGTAAACTACAAATCCATACTGATACATTAAATAAATAACTAATTGAAAACTTTGATAAGGAATATGAATATGAGATATTTGCATAGTTTCACAATAACCCTCTCCCAAAACTCTTAAAAATGACAATAAAAGAATATGCAGCTTTATAATGGAGAAGCTGGCTAATGTCACCTTAAGCAAGTGAACAAAGTTTATCTTTAGCAACAAGGGGGAACATTGAAATCAGATGACACCAAATGGAATGTAATGAAAAGGAAATAGCATCATTTCTATGATATTCCTGCACATAACATGACTTTGAAAATGAAAAATACAGTAGACACACCCAAAAGAGGAACATTGTGCAAAATAACTGGTCTGTAAACTTCAAAAGTATCAAGGTAAAAAATTAAACAAAAATAAATAGGTTGTTCCAGGCTGAAAGAAGTAGCGTAAGACAACCAAATGCAAAGCCTGACTCTGAAGTAGATCTGTTGGCTGTAAAGGCATTTTTAGAGCTATTGATCAGAAAATACAGTGATTTTTACTGTACTTATAGTTTTTCTATAAGTTTGAGATCATATAAGTCTTTTCTCATTTATTAATTGCCTTCCTTTCTTTCCTTCCTCTCCTTCCTTCCTTCCTTCATTCCATCCCTCCCTCCCTCCTTTTTCTTTCTTTCTTTCTTTCTTTCTTTCTTTCTTTCTTTTTCTTTCTTTCTTTCTTTCTTTCTTTCTTTCCTTTTCTTCTTTCTTTTCTTTTCTTTCTTTCCTTCTTTTCTTCTTTCTTCTTTCTTTCTTTCTTCTTTCTTCTTTCTTCTTTTCTTTTCTTTCTTTCTTTTCTTTCTTTCTTTCTTTTCTTTCTTTTCTTCTTCTTTCTTTTCTTTCTTTCTTTCTTTCTTTCTTTTCTTCTTTTCTTTCTTCTTCTTTTTTTCTTTCTTTCTTTCTTCTTTTCTCGTTCTTTCTCTGTCTCTTCTTTCTTCTTCTCTCTCTCTCTATTATTTTTCTTTTTCTCTCCTCCCTTCCCCTTCCTCTTCCTTCCTCCTCCTCCTTCCTTCCTCCTTCCTCCTTCCTTCCTTCCCCTTCCTTCTTTCTCTCCTCCCTCCCTCCCCCTCCCTCCCTCTCTTTCTCTGTCTCTCTCTCTCTTTCTTTGTGTTTTTTCTTTCTTTCTTACAGGGTCTTGCTCTGATGCCCAGGTTGGAAGTAGCACAATTATGGTTTACTGAAGCCTCGACCTCCCTGGGCTCAGGTGAACCTCCCAACTCAGCCTCCTGAGTAGCTGGGACTACAGGCATGTGCTACCATGCCTTGCTATTACACGTATTTTTTATAGAGACAGAGCTTCCCCATGTTGCCCAAGCTGGTCTTAAACACGTGGGCCCAAGCTATCTGCCCATCTTGGCCTCCCAAAGTGCTGAGATTTCAGGCATGAGCCACCATGCCTAGCCTTTTTCCCTATTTCTTGACATTTAAAATGAGTGAGCAAATGTTAAAGCCTTGATTGTCTTGTCACTTGAGCACATTAAATATTTTAAGATATAGTAAAATAATACAGTATTATTTTATTTTACTTGAGGAAATGGAAATGTAAGTCTAGTTAGAAGATATAGAGCCTTTTTGGGCTTAACTCTTACAATTTTATTTTTCAGTTTTAGAAATGGCTTTTTCTAACATTTAAAAGTTATTTGTTTTGACGAAGTCAAGTAAGTAATGTAGTTTTTAATTTATTAAGACTGTTATATTTGCATATAAGCTGAATATTAATTATTTTATTCATTAAAGAAATACTGACCGAGGGCTTGTTTGGTTCCAGGACATAACATTTAGCAAAACGGATCCAAATATCTAACCTCATGAAGCTCTCACATTCTAGTGGGGAAGAAAGAAAATAAATAAGTAAATTAGTTATATGTTTCAGATATCTGCACAATGGAGGAAATTTAAAGAAAGAAGGAGAAAGGGAGTGGGGGGCTCCGCACCTTTCGATAAAGTAGTGAGGAAGGATACTGCTGAAAGGGGGACGGTCAGCAAAGACCACGGAAGGTGACGAACCATACCATGCACATTCTTAAAGCCCAGGAGGAAGTACTGATATGGTCTAACGTGTTTCTGATTCAGGTGAATTTTCCAGTGTGGAGGAGACTGCTGAGTAGATTGTTCCATATCTATAACAAGGAAACAAATGTCTGCTTCCGGGGTTGAACGCCATTTTGAAAAATAATGGACCAAGTCTTTATTTGGGTATAATCGATGTAAAGAACCCTGCGTAGGACACAAGCATATGCAAAAGTCAAAGGAAAAGCTGGGGAGCAGCTTGTTACCATAACAATGGGAAAATCTGAGGGAAAAAAAGGAAGAAATGAAGAAAGAAAGGAACAGAAGAGACAGAGAGAGAAAGAGAAATTGCAAAAGAGAGGAAAGAAAGGGCAGGGAAAGAGAGAATAGATAATAATAGATCAAAAGAAAGAAAAGCCTAGAGCAGGTTTAGGGAAACGTTTTCTCCAAATGACCAGAGAGTAAGTATTTCAGGCTTTATGAATCAAAAGGGAGCTCTGTCAAGCTGCCCAGCTCTGCCTTTATAGTGTGAAAGCTGCCCCAAGAAATACATAAATTAGTGTGACAATGTTGCCATGAAACTTTATGCATAAACATTAACATTTAAGTTTTGTATGTCACAAAACCTGTCACAAAATATTTTTTCTTTTTACTTTTTTCAGCTATTGAAAATGAGAAAAATAAACATCCTTAGATGACAGCTCTACAAAACGGACCATAGTTTGCCAGTCCCAGGTGTGGAGACACAGAGACAAGTTGCCTGAGCCAATATGATGCAGTGAGAGGTAGAAAGGAATCAGGTCAAGTATCTTGGCTTGACAATTGGTGGGTTCTTCCTCTTCTCAAAGCTTCACTGTTTTAACCAATGAAGTGAGAATGTTACAATAGATGAACGTCAAATTCTCTTCTTACAGTCACTTTTATTTACTTTATTACTGTTCACTGTTTTAGTTCAATTATCTGCAATAATCTTAGACAAAATATGTTTCACCCTGTGGGTGTTGAAGGTCCTTCTTTTAGGCCCTTTAGGAAATTGGTGCCACCGTGATTTCAGTGATGCTTTCCCAGAAAGTCCCTGAAATGACTGCGCTCAAGTGCAATGAGGTACTTCGCAATATGGCCTGGGCAGACGCCAGTAGTTTGTTTCTAAGTAACAGCCATTCCTAAGTGGTGGGTGAAAATTCTCACCCGTAACAGTTTATCTCATTCACTCTAGTTTAGACTTCTTTAAGAGGCCAGGTGCACTGAGGTTTGGTTTTGTAATGGTGAACATGTGTTGCATGCTGAAACAGCCCTTGCTGCACTGCTTCAGGGTAATGGGGTGTAGAGTCTGACTTCCTATTTAACTATTTTTAGTATGGTTTCAAATTTATATATTTAATAAGGAAATATTCTGGGATATTTCCAATGTTTCAGGATTTAATGTTTGTAAGGTCTAATATAATTATTCATGCTAATTCTAGGAAATATATGGCATCTTAGGGTAGCAAACAAAAGATATTCAACTTATTTAGATTGTGTTTCTAAAGACGGCCACTATAATATCTCCCATTCCCCTCCCCCATCAAGCTTTAGAATCTGTTAGGCCCCTCCTCTCGTATCTGGGCTTGCTAGTGACTGGCTTTGACCAACAGAAGGCAGCAGAAGTGATGCTGTGTAACCCCTGAGGCCAAGTCTTATCTGCAGCTTGAAACTCAGTTTTCTTGGAGTTCTCATCCATCTTCTACTGGAGAGGCATAGAGAGTAAGGGGCACAGCCAGCGCTGAGCTGTTCTAGCCGTTCAAGCTGAGATGCCGTAGAGATGGCTGAATTCATTCACCAGTCAGCCCGGTATTCCAACCGAACCTGACCTCCAGCTGATAACCCAGCTGAATGCAGCCAAATGAGTAAGGAAATACAAGGAATGGAGGAAATGCTCAGGCAGGCACACCCACCCCCTCAATTCCTGACCCACAGAATCCTGAGCAAATTAAATAGTTCTGGTTTAAAGCCATCAAATGTTAGGTTCA
The DNA here is from genome assembly GCF_007565055.1 of Rhinopithecus roxellana. Lineage (NCBI taxonomy): Eukaryota > Metazoa > Chordata > Mammalia > Primates > Cercopithecidae > Rhinopithecus > Rhinopithecus roxellana. The sequence continues at coordinate 2,165,268 of NC_044549.1, forward strand.
TCTGTTGAGCCACAATAGATAACAAAAACAAACTTGACACTAATTAAATTCAGAATGATCAATTATACCCCGTGTACTTTAGGTAATCTGCGTGGCTTATCATCAGCTAGTGGCTTGGCGGTAAACCGTGCTGGAACCTGTAATGTTCACACTATATACCTGCCTTATTTCCACATGCATTGTTCTTTAGATCATCTTTCTTGCAGGTTAATTTATTCAAAGTAAAATAATGAAGTAGTATATATACAATTTAAAATTATCTACAATAAATTTAACATGAATTAATTCTGGTTTGTAATTATTAGGATTAGCTATTTGATCGTAATGCCAATAAAATTTCAGTTCTGTTCTGTAGAATGTAGTGTTCACTTCTCTAAATAAATATTTTTTAAAATAACTAGTACATTAGGGAAAGATGAAAAATTAATTCATATGCTGTTAAAAGTAATTTTTTTCTTAATGTGGATGTGAAGTTGCACTATGTAAAACTGTTTGTCATGATAGGATACGTCTGATATTTACTTTAATCAGAGCTTATTTGAGGTTGGCCTAATGTTTCCTTGATGCTCCTTTTTTAAGACAAAACAAACATGAGAGTGTAACTACTTAAATGGTAACACGAATTGATGTTAGTAAATTAGTACCTTCATAAAAGAACTCCCAATTTTACTGCTAAAAGCACAGCAATGTATGCAGCATTATGTAGTTTAAAAGGCACACTGAGAAGTGCCTGTATTCAAATCCTTTTCTGTGCCCTTTGTGTTCTTATCTTCCCCAGGCCAGCAGACAATCCTGCTTTTCACTAACCTTTGGCACGCTACCACCAGCAATAAACTGTGTGCTCCTTCCGAGTCCCTGAGCTTCCTTAATTAGCATCACCTGTGGTATGTTCCATTTGGAGCAGTCCCATCAGCCACACGCACCTGCTTTAGTGTCTGCGGGTAGAACAAGACTCAGTGTGGCGGGGCTCCGGGGAGTCCATCTGCATGCCCTCCAGCAGTAGCTAAATACCTATCATCTCCAACAAGCTTACTGCAGCCCCTAACCCTACTCATGATGCCTCCGTAAGGTCGAAGTGAAATGTTACACCAGAACCTGAACAGATCCACCATGTAGTGACCCAAAAAATAAAGCAAAACGTTTCCTTCATGTTCAAAATAAAAAATATTTGATTTTGCTCAACAAATTGTCTTTCTACCCTTTCAAGACAAAATATATTTATTTTTTATATTGAGGTTTGTCCTAAACCTTTTCACGAACCACAGAAGTTGCAAACATTTTAATTTTTTGTCAGTAGGTTTTAAGCACAAATTTTGAAGTACATCTTCAAAATATACAAGGTGATGTTTTCTCTTAAAATATTGTAATGGTATAAAGCATTTCACATGCCAGTTAGGAGGGTAACATTGACACACATTTAAAATAAAAAAATGTATAGCAATGAATCATAAAAAGGTATAATGAATGTCTGTTACTGAACGATGGATGAAACATAGGTAGTTAAACCAAAGGAATTTTAAAAGGCTTAATTTGAGTTCTTCTCATGAACTCACACTTTTCTTTTTTATGCCTTTTTTCTTTGCCAAGAAGAATTTAGCTGTGACACATAATGGGTATATTTTGTTAAAGCTAAGTTCTTTCAGTGTCAAGCTATTATATCTTCTACATACAGAGAAGAGTTGGTGCCAAGATTTCTAACGAGTAGGTACACATTCGTCTTCAAACAGAAAGGCACTAAAAAGCATTGTGTTGGTAGATTGATGTGTTGAAAGATATGCAATGAAATTCTGACTCTATGAGAGTAACGGCTGTTTTTAATGGGAAAAAAGCCCGTAGATTAACACTCATGCTAAAAACAAAGGACTTTGATCTCCTTGCCCATTTTGTAGTAAGCAGCACATATAATTATCCTATTATAATTTCAAAACAGGGCAAGAACATTGCCTTAATTATTCTAGGTGTCACCAAACAGACTAATTATATATATTCTGTTTATATATTTTAAGTAAAATTTAGGAAAAAAAGGAAATAAAATTTTGCTGTTAAATGACTTTCATTTTCAGTAAGAATGTCTTATATATGTAAGCAAGGACTAGCCACTATAATTTAATCCTTATTAAGTTTCAGTTTCCCATTTCATGCTCCAAATGCATGAATCATACACTTTTAATCTTACATATGAGCAACTGAGGACCTGAATGTATCTTTTTGGGGTTGTACTGTTATTAATGATTAAATATTAGTTCCCTGATTCTCAGTTGAATCCTATTTCCACTACATACGGTCACCTTCCTTCACTGACTTTGAGTCTCTGAATGTAAAATGAAAAGATGTATTTTAATAAGTAACAGTCTAAATTAAAGCTCGACAACTCCTTATACTTTTTTTTTTTTGAGACGAAGTTTCGCTCTTGTTGCCCAGGCTGCTGTGCAATGGCGTGATCTCGGCTTACTGCAACCTCTGCCTCCTGAATTTAAGTGATTCTCCTGCCTCAGCCTCCCAAATAGCTGGGATTACAGGCGTGTGCTGCCTCGCCTGGTTAATGCTGTATTTTTAGTAGAGACAGGGTTTCACCATGTTGGTCAGCCTGGCATTGAACTTCTGACTTCAAATGATCTACCTGCTTAGGCCTCCCAAAGTGATGGGATTGTAGGCGTGAGCCACTGTGTCTGGCCTACTTTTGCAATTTGTGATGGGATGCATTTCTTTTAGAAAGTGGTCTGAAAACAACCCAGAGTTCTGGATTACCAAACGGAGCCTATGCTCTTGTAGTTGGAAGGGAGTTAGAACTCATTCCACATTATCTTAGTCACCAGGGGTCACCAACAGATTTAGAAGTTTTTCAGATAAAGAAAAGGACAACTCAGACAAAATTCTAATTCCATAAATCAGCAGAAGGGAAAGGACATAAAGTATATAACCAGAAGCTTGTTCAGGTCATGGCATTGCGTTGTAGCAAACACGGACAATAACGCTTAAAATATAAGATCAAAGATGCTTGGCTATACTTATGAATGCAACATTAAGGTAGCATTTTTCAAAATACACTACGCAGAATGTAAGTTCCTCATTATATGAAAAGATTTTAAGTGAAAACAAAAGTGCCCAGTTCAAATATATGTAATGATAAGACTGGATAAAAAAAGGTGGTACATACATACCCTGGCATGCTATGCAGCCATGAGAAAGAATGAGATCATGTCCTTTGCAGGGACTTGAAAGGAGCTGGAAGCCATTACCTTTAGCGAACGAATGCAGGAACAAAACCACAAATACCACATATTCTCACTTGTATGTGGGAGCTAAAAGATGAGAACACTTTGAACAACACACACTCAGGCCTGTTGGAGGCTGGAGGGTGGGAGGAGTTAGAGAATCAGGAAAAATAACTAATGGGTAGTAGGCTTAATACCTGGATGAGGAAGTAATCGGTGCGACAAATCCCCATGACATGTTTATCTATGTTACAAACCTGCACGTGTCCTCCTGAAATTAAAAGTTAAAAAACAAAAAACAGAGACAAAAAGAAAAATGTAAAAATGGCATACAATATCCCTTCTTGATATTTTGCAGTGGCTGTGATCATGTGGCAGGTTCTGTGAAGTTATTCAGTAAAGATATGTAACTTTGTTTCACGAGTGTTTCCCAAACTTGCTTGACAGCAAAACCCCATTTTCAAATATTAGCATTTCATAAAACACAATTGAAAATATTGAGTGAATGTGTAGCTTGTGTTCGAGAGCTACGCAGAGTTCTATTATCCACTCTCGAGCAGAAGTTTCATCTCTCTTCTCTGAGAATAAAAAAGGTGCAAAGTATCATTTATGATTACCAGTTCATCTTTAGTTGCATTTATTTTTCCTGAACCAAAAAATAAAAACAAATTAAAAACACACAAATAATTTAAAAAAAAAAGTAGCTACTTCAGTATGTAAAAGATGAAACTCACATCTTGGATTCATTCACTTTTAAAGGTCATCTGTCATGAGAACCAATCACTTTAAGTTAAGATTATAGATTATCTCCCATCCCTGATACACACACCACACACAGACTGATAGTCTGTTGTGTGTCTATGCAGTATAAATTGAAAGTGTCAGGACTGTATGTGGTGCCTGGACTGTATAGACACCTGGAAAGTCATTAGACCACTTTTTATGAGTTTTACTGTATTTTCTGCCTCTGCCTCTGTCAGTATGGAAGAGGAAGAGAAAGTTTCTTGCATAGAAGTTAAAAGAAAAAAAAACACCAACTAACCAAACAAACAAAAAATCCCCAGGGCTCCCTGTAGAACAAAAGCTTTCATACAAGAAAGATACAGAAAAACCTGGCAAAAAGGATTTGTCAATTGGTCATAAGAGCTGGCTGAGAAGTTGTTCTTGCTGGTTACTAGTAATTCAGAGGAATTACTAACAACTAGTCTTATCCCTTGCTGCTGCGAGGCCTTAGCTACTAAGGTCCTATTAGGACATAGGTGTTAAACCTTTTTCTGTACAGGGCACATTTCTATTAGATCATGTGGGAACGTGTAAAGCACGGGTAGTTTGCATTTTTCTTTCCTGTACAAGCTACTCAGGACAGGGGTGGGAGTGAGTGTATAGCCCTGCATAGTCTGGAAATTCCAGACTTCTTTTGTTAACAGATGGTGGAATGGACAGAACAGCTAAAATTTGCTGGGTATTTTTTCACATACTAATTTAGTCAGTTCAAATCTAATATTGACTTGTGACAAGCTATGTGGTGATCTCAGAAATGTGATTTAAGCAAGTATCACCAAACAATTTAGCGTTACCTTAGTATCGAATCACAAGCTCCAGAGTAAACCAAATCTCAATGATGAAACCATTAATGGTTTTCCTCTGTCCTCAAATATATATACTTACATTCTCAACAGTTCATGGGGCATCGAGCTCGGGCTTTGTTTCATGCAGAATCTGGCCGTGTGAAAAATACAGGCACTGAAGTGGAAAATATTTTTGCATTCTTCTGTGCCAGCATTGCCCTTTTCTGTCAAGTTGCACACACACGTGTCCACAATGGGAGCAATATTTACAAGCTGCATTTTACATAATTCCGGGGAATGACTAGCTACTCTTCCACTGAAGAGAATTCCCTTGGCACCCCTGCGTGCCACTCAGTCCTGCTGGTTCGTTGGTTCTATTGTGTATCCTGCAGAGTGATACATGGCAGCGTCTTTGCCTGCTGTAGCTGAAGTGGAGTCATCCATCATTGCGATCACAGGAACTGAGGACCTTATGGACTGGGAGTAAATTATGAAGCTATGAGGAAGGTGATCATTTTTGCAGAAACAGCTATTTTATGTTCCTGTTTTCTACACTATCCTTTCTTTCTTGTCTGGGATAATGAAAGAGTAAAAGCCATAGGACCAGTTTTTGTCCTTTGGATTCATGCTGAAGGAAGAAAATACAATCAATAAAAATGCACTTAACGAGCCTAAGATTGACTGGTCTTTTTCTGTTTATTTTGCATTTCAGGTGTAATTCTCTGTGACCTGCTGTTAATGCTATGTAGCTGTGGATTTCCCGGATTTAAGTGTGTTATAAATGGATAAACTTCACCATGTGGGATGATTTAAACTAACTGGTTTGAGATCCAGGCTGGGCATGACAAAGGAAAAGTTGTCAATTACCTTTAGTGAATTTCAGTCATATAGAGCCAAACTAGATAACTCATTCTTTTCATACCCTTTCATCTCTCCCATTATCCTGCAGTGAAAGCATCAATCAATGCCTGAAAATACAATCTGAATTCATAAGTTACTCCAAAATTTATAATTTTTGCTTTATGTAATTTACATGTTTTTATTGTATCCTAGTGAATTTAGAATCAGTTTAACACTCCTAATATGGTAAAATATGGTTAGGTAATTTAAAGAAAAATGACTTCCCCAATACAATTTTAAAAATTAAAATGAAGATTAAATAATACAATTTAAATAATGCTAATACATAACCAAGTGGACTGAATATTTTTTCTTCCGTCAGTTATTCTACAGTCACACAGTTTGATCTTGTAAAATCTATCAGTACTCATCTGCTTTGTTGTTATACACTCATTGGCTATGTTCTAATAGATGAGTATGATACTGTTGTGAACACTTACTACTTCCTTCATACCATTTTTATATCTAAGAAGTGATTATTTGCTTTATTAGAGAAGGCTAAATAGCTTCACTTTGAAGACTTTCTTTAACATAAATAATATGATGACTCTTCCATATAGTTACTTTGACAAGGCTCTAATAGCAAAATTATGTCACATATAAACCAACAACCTAGTTAATGGAATCTAAATTAATATTTTAAATTCAGAAGGTACATTTTTTTTACAGACAATAAGATTTTAAGGCGACCTTCTAATTAAATACTGCATACTGGAAAGAGACTAACCCTAGGTTACATCTGATTGCTGTATATGAAAGATAAATATTTAATGCAAATGAAACTAGCATTTTTGAAACAAATATTTACCTTTTATTTAGATTGACCACACACATACTTTTTTGTACCATAGCTAATGAATGTTTATGCAAAGTGCCAACATACACAGTGGTAATAAAGTATAATGAAAATAAATGTTGAAAAGAAATTAAACTTTCTTTATATGGGGAAACTTTCTTTATATGAAGCATAGCAAAGCAAGCTAATTCTACCATGTTTAAATGCAAATTTTATTGAGACGAATCAAAGGCAATGAAAGGCAGACATAGCAGTTTTATTCTATTTTAAACTACTTTATTGGCTACAGCTGCTGTTTTTGAATGAAGCCAGTCTCTTTACTTTATTGGCAGCAGCCTATATCCAGTCAATCTTTCACTAAGGAACAGAAAGTTCACTACCCTGAAGAATCCTTCCATCACTTTGCTTTAACCAGTTAGCAAAATAACGAAAGGGTAATTGGGTTAAAACATTTTATTTCTATATTTTTAGTTAAAAGCTTAAAATTGGGGTGCTTAGAAATGTAGGACTTACAGGAGCACTAACTAAACAAAGATGGTTCTTGAAACACTCTTGCATGTTGCATCATCATTTTCAGTTGTGTGAAGGCTATCCATGCAAGGGTAGTCTAGATGGAATACTTTTAAACATTTCTACAACAAGCCTAATTCAGATGCTAGATAGACCAAGATTCTAGGATTTCACATGTCCTTGCAATGAAATATTGAGACTCCTATTTCAAAGACGGATTTATAGGCGTGTATGTAACCTAGGTTGCTCAAATTTCACATGAATATCCAAAAGCAGATTAAATTCATAGGGTTTTCTATAGGAGACAGAAAAAAACTTTGGATGTACCACCTTTGTATGTCTGCTTTTACTAAACGCTAAGTTGCATAATCCATAGTTTGTGGCCTCTGATGCTTAGCAAGTGTCTTTACTGTTTTTTGTAAGATAGTTTCCAGATCTACAGCATAATTTAAAAGCAATTTATGTAATTGACAAAGTGAGAGATTCACATGTCATATCTTAAACAGTCGTTTGGCTGACACGCACCCTAACATGACTAAACTCTTCCAGTAGTGCATTAATTTGCTGCATGAAGCATTAATAAAATTCATTATTGAACTAGTTGGAACTAGGGGGAATGTTACTCTAATCCTTGGCATACATAAATTTCAAATACGTGGATTACAAAGTACTTCGCCTTAATTAAATATAGTATAATTAAGTCACTGTTTTTGAGCCTTATCATTCACTTGGAAAATGATTTCCACATATAAACTGACATAGCTAATCCAAAAGTTATACAAATTTGAAAGAAAATACACATAATGTCCACATCAGAAGCAACAAAAAAGTACTCAGCATCGTCTGACTCTACTATTTCCTGCTCAGAATTTGGAAGTTTCACTTGGTAGGTTTCAATGCTCAGTATCTTTATATTGAAGCACAACTGTTCTGATATAAATGACAGGAGCACGCATGCTCTTCTTCCATCTACTCACTTGAAATTTTCTCACAAAATAGCCCTTAACTGTTACAAAACTTGATTTTTATATTCCCAAGAGGAACCCCAATTTCTATTTGAAGAACACTGGGATTACTGTTCCACAGGAAGGCAATGATTATGGTGCCTTCGGCACTTCTGACTGAGTTTCCCCATTTACATGTTCCTACATATTGTTAATCCTTCCCTTGTGTACTGAAAAGGCATCTGGCATTAATCAGCAGCGAAGTGAAGATCTTCTGTTTGCTTTAAAGATATGTTTAAGGCCCCGTATCTCTGATGTGGAAAATGCATGATTATTCATTTCTAAAGCCAGTTGTGTAATTTAAGATTGTGTTTCAAAATTGAAACATTAAAATGCATAAAACCAAAGCTTGAAAAGGGAAATTAACTTTTAGATAGCTGTATAATAGCAAAGGATTTCCAACATAATTTTGGTAAGAATTGGTGTATTTTATGAGACATATACTCTATCCAGCTTGTTTTTGCATTTTATATAATCACCACAAATATAATTACAAAACCCTTGTCAGAGTGGGATTTTTACTGGGATCCTGGACAACAATGACATAAAAATACAGTGTCAGAAGTATAGGAATATCTCTAGGACATCGACAAATGATAAGAAAATTTCCAAATGCCCTGTACCCAATGGTACACCCAGAAAAGTCCTCCTTTTGATCTAGGTAACTCGCAATGTTTAGAATCCCAGGCTAAACTCTCCCTCGAACATTTCTTGGACTTTTCATATAGTCTGTTACCTCTAGCACTTTTTATCTGCTTCAACCCTAGTGAAATATTGAATAAACTTGTGTCAAGAATCAGACAAATGATCACCCAGCACTGCCTTAGTTTTAATTTCTGTGCAGTGATTTTTGCAACTTATGGAATTGGAACCAAGGTCAGGACTTGGTCAACTGTTGTCATTTATTTATATCTGACAGGGCTAGAAGGCACACTGAGAACAGCCAACGGACACACTGAATTTAAAAGCTCAGCTAAGGAAATCAGATCTGTAACCATGAAGAAATCAAGAGTCTTGTCATGATTCAAGATATAGATGGAGTGTCTACTAAAATGTAAGCTCTATGAGGACAGTTCTATGAGTTCACAGAATTTAAGTTCCATGAGAGCAGATATTTTTGTCTGCTTTATTCACTGCCGTAATTACAGTAGAACATAGTTGGTGCCCAACAGACATTTGTTTAATGAATGGGTGAATCAATAATATATACAACATGAGAACAAAAAACAGAGTAGATAGTTAAACAGAAGATGATGGCCAAGAAGAAAGATCAGGAACTAGAAGTCAAACTAGTTGGTAAAATATAAATCAAGCAAGCAGTCACACAGACAAGAATAAAAAAACCCCAAAATATGAAAGCAAGATAGTCAATGAAGTACTTGAGCATAATAAAGATGATCTTTTTGGGAGTACTTGTTATGTGTAGATATTGCTCTAAGACTTTTACATGTGTTACTTCTTTTTGCCCCTCACATTATGCTACTGTTATCATGTTACAAAGAGGAATGTAAGTCACGAGAAGACTCCATCTTGTTTAAAGTCTCTATTTGAGAAAGTGGTAAAGATTATATTTGAGTCAGAGCTTCTGCCCCTGCTATACTGCCTCCCTTTGGTCCCCCTGAATATAATGAATCTTTAATGGAGCCTGGCATAGGAAGCAGAGAAATGGAAGCACAACAGTAGGAAGAGAGCTTGATTTCTAGCCAAACATCAAGGCCAGCCAGGAAAATTAATAAATCGGATTACTGTTTGGGCAGACACCAAACCTAAGGCTTAGTTGACCCAGGAATTCGTGTTGGAACAACATATTGGAAGCACATGGTAAGATACGGACAGATTATGAGAGCAGGTTGTTTTCGTCTTTTATGTCATACTTCAACCACTTTAATCTTCTTAGTCCAGTAATTTCCATTTTGTGAACATTAAACAGTTTGTGGATTACCAAAGATCAGTATTTACATTTTAGTTCCTGATCTGTTGGTTGGTTAAATAGATATGATAAAACACTCCTAAAAAGAGAGTAATTGTTTTTCTATTCACTTGCATTTTGTACTTTCTAGGAGCATGTGTGTAATTTGAGAAAGTAAAACAAAAAGCCCATACATTTAAGACATATTCTTTACTTAATTAATTGGCCCACTGTGGTGAATTTGGATTGTTGAACCATTGGATGAAATCAAATGGCCACAGAAATGTAATCTGAAGAGCTGACTTTAAGCTGTAGTAGTAACTACCACTCATTCAGTTCTCATTTGTTATCTGCTTGTATATTAATTAGCGCAGGTTTTCTCACCCTTGGCACTGTTGATATTCTGGGTAAGATAATTCTTTGCTGTGGGGAACTGCATTTTAGGATGTTGAGCAGCATCCTGGTTTCTACTCACTAGATGCCAGGAGCAAGCCCCTGTAAGAGTGAGGTGCGCAGGGCACAGAATGCAATGTGCTCTCAGATTGTACCTCACCTCACTGTGGTTCCATATGTGACAGATAATGTCAAATGTTCCTTTAAGGGCTAAAAAAATTCTGCTCACTGAACCACTAACTTAGAGGAATACGAATAGTTTTATCAACTACATTACAAAATGTATAAATGGGATCTATAATATGAAAGCTTATTTCTCATTCCAATAATAGTCCAAATATGTATCACTTGCCATGAGAGACTTTTTCCAGGTGAACATTCAGAGACCCAGGTTATTTGCACATTGTGTCTCCAATATGTTCCGAGCCTCTTATTTTCTGCTGGTGGAGAGGGAAAGAGACAAAGGAAAGAGACACTGTTCTGCTGGCCACTGGAAGAGCAAACACATGACTTGAAAGCTGTATCTCAGATGTACCAGACTTTGACTCACATTACCTTGGCTACAACTCAGTCACATGGCTATTCCAAGGAGATTTGAAAACTGTAGTCTAGCTGTGTGCCCAGTATAAAGAAGAAACACATATTTAATGAACAGTTTATGCATACACCCTAGAGAGCACAGAAGCAATGTTTGTGTGGAAAAAAGAGAAAGAAGGGGAACTGGAAGAAATATGCCTCCTAAAACTGGAAATGATTCAAAAGCACTTTGATAGAGAAATGAATAAATAGTTGGAATGCATTCACCCAATTGAATATATGCAGCCATAAAAAATGACCTGTAGCTAAACATGACATCAGGGATGAACCTTTGGAAGCATCAGGACAAACTAGCAGGTCTTGGAAGTTCACACTATTCTACCTAACTATAAAATTTAAACACAATCCCCAAATTCTTCATATACTCGCTAGGCACATGATAAAACTAGAGCAAGAACCTGGGAAACACAGAATGCAGAATAGCAATTATCTTTTAAAAAAGACACAAGGGGGTTGGGATAGGAGAATGGCACAATGGTAGATGAAAGTTATTGGAAATGGTCAATGCAAGTTATTGGAAATGGTCTTGTTTGAAGGCTGAGTGATGGGCTTAATGTTATGCTTCATATTATTTTCTCAGTAACTTAAGTATAATATTGTTTATGCATAAATAATGCATTACAATAGAAAATATTAATACAAAAAGATCAAAACAGAACAAACACATTAGTATTTGTTTAGTATGGAACATCATATATTTTCTGAGCATTTGCCAATGGCAAATTTAACCAAATTGGTAAAGCATTATAACTTGTACTGTTAGTTACTGTTAAAACCTTCTTAAGATAGGACAAAGAGTTAATTTCCAGTACGAATTTCTGGTACTGTATTTCAATATAGCTGTAATCACTGTTACTTCGTGATTTATTTTGATTATAGCACATTAATTTCAATATGAAGATTTGTCATTACACTATTTTGAATCATAAGGAGGAAATTGTTTTTCACTCTATTATGTGCTTGAAAATGTGATTTTTTTATTTCAGAGAAGAGGTTTTTGCCTCCAATATTTTAAAATTTTAATGCTGTCTAAGGCAAGAGAAAAATACAGAAGTATGCTTTATGTTAAACTCTACTAGTATAATCTACTTAATTTGATGAGGAACGTAAAAAGAAAAAAACTTAATTGAGTCTGCTGTTAAAAATAGCCTATCTATACACTGACAAGTTAACTCATATTGGAATGGAAAACCAAGAAATAATCTTTTGGAGTACAAATATAGAGAAATAGCATCAATTTACCCAGATCAATGTTGTTTGTCTGTGGGCCAATTAGTTGACAAACCCTTATTATATTCAAATATCCTCAATTTAGTAACCAAATTAGAATGTGGCCTTGGACGCTGCCTAAGCTGAGGACTCCTTTTCACCTTCTCAAATCCCTGTCTGATGTGTTCTTTCATTTTCAGGTTGGAATCTAGTGTTGGTCATAGGTACTGATCACATTCCGGGGCCTCGTGGAAAGAAAAAAAGGTACAAGAAATTCATTTAATCCCTCTTTTTCCTTTTCTCCTTTAATATCATAGGATACAGAATCAGAGAAATGTCTCATAATGTAATTGGCAGTGGATGATTTATAAGACTGTATTAATGACTTAAGACATGAGAGTATTTTAAAAGAGATTTCACATGAAGTACAAAACACCCACTACATACCCATAACAGACTTCTATTCCCGGCAACATTTACTTATCATTTAGGTTGGAATGTGCAAAGATATGCATATTGTTCAAGCATCCTTTTTTTTTTTTGGTAAAAGTACACACAAAATTTCAAGCAAATAAATTTGCATAGGAATGGTCATGATATTTTGACAAGTTTAGGATGGATAAATATAGAACTGACGCAGAAACTGTGATGCCTGACAGACGCTGGTGTTTGCTTCATTATTGTCATGGAAATTGTGTATAAAAATAAATTTGACAAGCTTTGTTATGTTTGGTGCAATTGAAAAAGTTGTTTGTGTAATTCCTTTGATGATTAAGTGACTAGAGTTTTAATGATGCCATTGAAGAGAAAAACAATGAAGCGTCATTCCTAAGCAACTGGTACCGAGAAGCATAGAAAAGGATCCACATTTTGCAGATTTACCTTGAATACAGCTGTTGGATGAGCATAAAATTTGAAGAGTTGGAAGAAAAATGAGATACAGAACCTAGCATTTATAATGAATTATCAAATGTGAGTAATTGCACTCAGTTGAACCAAAACACTTAGATTTTTGAAGCTGACTCATCATTTTAATAATTTCCTTTTAAAAGATGTTTTACGCTTAATAAATTCATATAACGTCAAAGTGCTTTGAAACACAATCTCTATTTCTTTCATTAGATAAGGAAGAAGTGAAATTTAAAGTAAAATGTTCCCTTTAAAAAATGTATTTTTGCATGATACAGTGATTACCCCACTCTTTATTCTGACTGTCTGGGTTCATGATTTGGCTCTACCTGGTGGCAATTGTGTACTCACGAAGTAGTTTTTGGAGAAAAATTTGGTTCACAGAAGCAAAATTTGCCAAAGAGAAAGAGCATGAGATTATATGCAGGATGGAGGTTAGACAGAAAAGGAAAAACCTTGATTTCACCCTTGCTGATATGCTAGTTGTTCAGGGCTACAACCCAGAGCCCAGGACCTGTGAATTTAAACTCCACTGACATAATTCTCCCTGTCAGGGATAACCATGGTATCTGATTTTATCACTTCTACAGGGGAACAATATTACCAATACATACTATTGCCTCTCTCAAAGAAGAAATGGCACTCATAAAACTATTGCGTTTTCCTAGATTTGTAAGAAGAAAAGGGAGTACAACAAGGCACTCGTTTGATGTGACTCTCCTTTTTTGTTTTGTGTCTTCTAAACCTCTTAATTTTGATTTCCCCGCTATGCCTAGTGTTTAATGAAGCAACTATATTCCATGAAGTAGAAAGAAAGATTTTTATATACTGGGATTTACAAACCCTTACATCTTCTTCTTTTTTTTTTTTTTTTCGAGAAACACTAAGAGATAGATAACAACTGGCCATTAAAGAATAAAGTAATACATAAACATGTCACCTGCATTGGGTGAATTTAAGACTTGGGCAGTAGTAAAGGAAGCTGTGACGCATTTTGAATTTTCAGGGTCACATAAGGCACTTTTGTCTAGAGACTATTTACTGGTGAGCAGAGACCCCAAAAATGTAGGCCCTCTGAGCCTTCTAAAACTTGTGTTTATCATTCTATAGACTTCCAAAAGTTTTACTGCATGTGTTTCTATTCTTAAATGTTTTGTTCAGGTTTGCATGTTTTTGAATGCATATAAATGAAATCATGCCATAAATATTCTTTAAATACAGGCTCGTTAAATTAATTGTCTCTAAGATTTGACCATATTGTTCCATTTAGCCATGATTCACTGGTTCTTCTTCTACCTAGTATTCAATTTTCTGGATATAACACAATTTATTTATCATTCTTCTGTTTATAGATATTTGAATGTGTTCATTTTTTTTCTTAATGCAAACAGTGCTACTTAAACATTGTCAAAGTTTTCTCCTGGTTATATACAGGTGGTGGCTGTTACTAGTTATATACAGTTATTATGGCCTGATATTTGACCCCTACACAAAACAAGAAATTCATATTACTTGGCAATCAAATAAATCAAAAGTTTCACAAACATCAGAAGTAATCCTCATTCAATGCAGTCTCATATTTTTATTCCATTGTATTACATTTCTACTCTGTATCATGTTATTTTAGGTTGTTAATCTCTGGTCTCTCCCCAAAGGCCACGACCACAAAGCCAAGAGCATAAAAGTTCTAGTATATTTAACTTGACAAAGGAATTCAGTTGAAGGCTGGTTCACTTTTACACCCATCTATTTGAGATTCTCTTTTTACTGAACATTACTGGACATTAGAAGATTTCCTGCCAGATGGGCATCTTAGAAGTATGCTGCATATATACAAATGTATATATACATTTTTACACATATACAAGCACAGGATTATTTGTTAATTTCAGCAGGAGTTTAGTATCCAGTCTGCAGTGTGGCTAGAAATGGAAGTCCTCAGGTTTTGGAATCTTAGGAAGTGAGACACATATTGGAATGCTGTATTTCCAGAAGTACTAGATGACCTTGTTTTGGAAAAATTTCCCATTAAAAACAGACAGAAATTATACAAAATATAAAAACACATAAAATTATAGCTATTGGTAGAGATTAGAGATCTACCAAGGCATCTAGAAATTAGAACACAATCCCACAGAGTGGCAAGGTCCAAGTTCTCAAGGAGAAGCTCTCTGTGGACAGTTGCTACTACTTCCCCTGCCTCTAGTCATTGGCTTACTTAAAAGCAGCAGCTGAAAGGCTAAGAGCAATTCAAATGGAAACATACGGGTAAATGGAAATGGATATTGGCTGTATAAGGCAATAATAAAAGAAGCATTTTGGCAATACACACATCGCATGATAATAATAGCACACAAGATGGGAGGAAAAAATGAAATTAAAGTAATACAGTCCTTATGTTTTCTCAGAAGTGGTAAGAGTATGAATATTAGATTTTAACAGGGCAAAAAACACTTTGAAATCACGAGGACAACTCCAAATGGAGATTTAAAGAATATATAGCTTGCATGCTAAACAGGAGAATGGAATTAAGCAATAAAAGGTAGCTACCAAAAACTACATCAATTATTACAGTTATTGGGAAAATAATAAAATATTTTTTCCCTGATAGCTTGAAAATGAATGAGAATATCTTCTTTTTTTTTATTTTTATTATACTTTAAGTTCTAGGGTACATGTGCATAACGTGCAGGTTTGTTACATATGTATATTTGTGCCATGTTGATGTGCTGCACCCATCAACTCGTCAGCACCCATCAACTCATCATTTATATCATGTATAACTCCCCAATGCAATCCCTCCCTCCTCCCCCCTCCATGATAGGCCCCAGTGTGTGATGTTCCCCTTCCTGAGTCCAAGTGATCTCATTGTTCAGTTCCCACCTATGAGTGAGAACATGCGGTGTTTGGTTTTCTCTTCTTGTGATAGTTTGCTAAGAATGATGGTTTCCAGCTGCATCCATGTCCCTACAAAGGACGCAAACTCATCCTTTTTTATGGCTGCATAGTATTCCATGGTGTATATGTGCCACATTTTCTTAATCCAGTCTGTCACAGATGGACATTTGGGTTGGTTCCAAGTCTTTGCTATTGTGAATAGTGCTGCAATAAACATACGTGTGCATGTGTCTTTGTAGTAGAATAATTTATAATCCTTTGGGTATATACCCAGTAGTGGGATGGCTGGGTCATATGGTACATCTAGTTCTAGATCCTTGAGGAATTGCCATACTGTTTTCCATAATGGTTGAACTAGTTTACAATCCCACCAACAGTGTAAAAGTGTTCCTATTTCTCCACATCCTCTCCAACAACTGTTGTTTCCTGATTTTTTAATGATTGCCATTCTAACTGGTGTGAGATGGTATCTCATTGTGGTTTTGATTTGCATTTCTCTGATGGCGAGTGATGATGAGCATTTTTTCATGTGTCTGTTGGCTGTATGAATGTCTTCTTTTGAGAAATGTCTGTTCATATCCTTTGCCCACTTTTTGATGGGGTTGTTTGTTTTTTTCTTGTATATTGGTTTGACTTCTTTGTAGATTCTGGATTCTGGATGTCAGATGAGTAGATTGCAACAATTTTCTCCCATCCTGTAGGTTGCCTGTTCACTCTGATGGTAGTTTCTTTTGCTGTGCAGAAGCTCTTTAGTTTAATTAGATCCCATTTGTCAATTTTGGCTTTTGCTGCCATTGCTTTTGGTGTTTTAGACATGAAGTCCTTGCCCATGCCTATGTCCTGAATGGTACTACCTAGATTTTCTTCTAGGGTTTTTATGGTATTAGGTCTAACATTTAAGTCTCTAATCCATCTTGAATTAATCTTCATATAAGGAGTAAGGAAAGGATCCAGTTTCAGCTTTCTACTTATGGCTAACCAATTTTCCCAGCACCATTTATTAAATAGGGAATCCTTTCCCCATTTCTTGTTTCTCTCAGGTTTGTCAAAGATCAGATGGCTGTAGATGTGTGGTATTATTTCTGAGGACTCTGTTCTGTTCCATTGGTCTATATCTCTGTTTTGGTACCAGTACCATGCTGTTTTGGTTACTGTAGCCTTGTAGTATAGTTTGAAGTCAGGTAGCGTGATGCCTCCAGCTTTGTCCTTTTGACTTAGGATTGTCTTGGCAATGCGGGCTCTTTTTTGGTTCCATATGAACTTTAAAGCCGTTTTTTCCAATTCTGTGAAGAAACTCATTGGTAGCTTAATGGGGATGGCATTGAATCTATAAATAACCTTGGGCAGTATAGCCATTTTCACAATATTGATTCTTCCTATCCATGAGCATGGTATGTTCTTCCATTTGTTTGTGTCCTCTTTGATTTCACTGAGCAGTGGTTTGTAGTTCTCCTTGAAGAGGTCCTTTACATCCCTTGTAAGTTGGATTCCTAGGTATTTTATTCTCTTTGAAGCAATTGTGAATGGAAGTTCATTCCTGATTTGGCTCTCTGCTTGTCTGTTACTGGTGTATAAGAATGCTTGTGATTTTTGCACATTAATTTTGTATCCTGAGACTTTGCTGAAGTTGCTTATTAGCTTAAGGAGATTTTGGGCTGAGACAATGGGGTTTTCTAAATATACAATCATGTCATCTGCAAACAGGGACAATTTGACTTCTTCTTTTCTTAACTGAATACCCTTGATTTCTTTCTCTTGCCTGATTGCCCTAGCCAGAACTTCCAACACTGTGTTGAATAGGAGTGATGAGAGAGGGCATCCCTGTCTTGTGCCAGTTTTCAAAGGGAATTTTTCCAGTTTTTGCCCATTCAGTATGATATTAGCTGTGGGTTTCTCATAAATAGCTCTTATTATTTTGAGGTACGTTCCATCAATACCGAATTTATTGAGCGTTTTTAGCATGAAGGGCTGTTGAATTTTGTCAAAAGCCTTTTCTGCATCTATTGAGATAATCATGTGGTTCTTGACTTTGGTTCTGTTTATATGCTGGATTATGTTTATTGATTTGCGAATGTTGAACCAGCCTTGCATCCCAGGGATGAAGCCCACTTGATCATGGTGGATAGCTTTTTGCTGTGCTGCTGCATCTGGTTTGCCAGTATTTTATTGAGGATTTTTGCATCGATGTTCATCAGGGATATTGGTCTAAAATTCTCTTTTTTTGTTGTGTCTCTGCCAGGCTTTGGTATCAGGATGATGTTGGCCTCATAAAATGAGTTAGGGAGGATTCCCTCTTTTTCTATTGATTGGAATAGTTTCAGAAGGAATGGTACCAGCTCCTCCTTGTACCTCTGGTAGAATTCAGCTGTGAATCCATCTGGTCTTGGACTTTTTTTGGTGGGTAGGCTATTAATTGTTGCCTCAATTTCAGAGCCTGCTATTGGTCTATTCAGGGATTCAACTTCTTCCTGGTTTAGTCTTGGGAGAGTGTAAGTGTCCAGGAAATTATCCATTTCTTCTAGATTTTCTAGTTGATTTGCGTAGAGGTGTTTATAGTATTCTCTGATGGTAGTTTGTATTTCTGTGGGGTCGGTGGTGATATCCCCTTTATCATTTTTTATTGCATCTATTTGATTCCTCTCTCTTTTCTTCTTTATTAGTCTTGCTAGCTGTCTGTCAATTTTGTTGATCTTTTCAAAAAACCAACTCCTGGATTCATTGATTTTTTGGAGTGTTTTTTGTGTCTCTATCTCCTTCAGCTCTGCTCTGATCTTAGTTATTTCTTGCCCTCTGCCAGCTTTTGAATGTGTTTGCTCTTGCTTCTCTAGTTCTTTTAATTGTGATGTTAGAGTGTCGATTTTAGATCTTTCCTGCTTTCTCTTGTGGGCATTTAGTGCTATAAATTTCCCTCTACACACTGCTTTAAATGTGTCCCAGAGATTCTGGTATGTTGTATCTTTGTTCTCATTGGTTTCAAAAAACATCTTTATTTCTGCCTTCATTTCATTATGTACCCAGTAGTCATTCAGGAGCAGGTTGTTCAGTTTCCATGTAGTTGAGCGGTTTTGATTGAGTTTCTTAGTCCTGAGTTCTAGTTTGATTGCACTGTGGTCTGAGAGACAGTTTGTTATAATGTCTGTTCTTGTACATTTGCTGAGGAGTGCTTTACTTCCAATTATGTGGTCAATTTTGGAATAAGTGCGATGTGGTGCTGAGAAGAATGTATAATTCTGTTGATTTGGGGTGGAGAGTTCTATAGATGTCTATTAGGTTCGCTTGGTGCAGAGATGAGTTCAATTCCTAGATATCCTTGTTAACTTTCTGTCTCATTGATCTGTCTAATGTTGACAGTGGAGTGTTGAAGTCTCCCATTATTATTGTATGGGAGTCTAAGTCTCTTTGTAAGTCTCTAAGGACTTGCTTTATGAATCTGGGTGCTCCTGTATTGGGTGCATATATATTTAGGATAGTTAGCTCTTCCTGTTGAATTGATCCCTTTACCATTATGTAATGGCCTTCTTTGTCTCTTTTGATCTTTGATGGTTTAAAGTCTGTTTTATCAGAGACTAGGATTGCAACCCCTGCTTTTTTTTGTTCTCCATTTGCTTGGTAGATCTTCCCCCATCCCTTTATTTTGAGCCTATGTATGTCTCTGCATGTGAGATGGGTCTCCTGAATACAGCAGACTGATGGGTCTTGACTCTTTATCCAGTTTGCCAGTCTGTGTCTTTTAATTGGAGCATTTAGTCCGTTAACATTTAAGGTTAATATTGTTATGTGTGAACTTGATCCTGCCATTATGATATTAACTGGTTATTTTGCTCGTTAGTTGATGCAGTTTCTTCCTAGCCTCGATGGTCTTTACATTTTGGCATGTTTTTTGCAATGGCTGCTACCGGTTGTTCCTTTCCATGTTTAGAGCTTCCTTCAGGGTCTCTTGTAAGGCAGGCCTGGTGGTGACAAAATCTCTAAGCATTTGCTTATCTGTAAAGGATTTTATTTCTCCTTCACTTATGAAACTTAGTTTGGCTGGATATGAAATTCTGGGTTTAAAATTCTTTCCTTTAAGAACGTTGAATATTGGCCCCCACTCTCTTCTGGCTTGTAGAGTTTCTGCCGAGAGATCTGCTGTTAGTCTGATGGGCTTCTCTTTGTGGGTAACCCGACCTTTCTCTCTGGCTGCCCTTAAGATTTTTTCCTTCATTTCAACTTTGGTGAATCTGGTAATTATGTGTCTTGGAGTTGCTCTTCTGGAGGAGTATCTTTGTGGCATTCTCTGTATTTCCTGAATTTGAATGTTGGCCTGCCCTACTAGGTTGGGGAAGTTCTCCTGGATGATATCCTGAAGAGTGTTTTCCAACTTGGTTCCATTTTCCCCCTCACTTTCAGGCACCCCAATCAGACGTAGATTTGGTCTTTTTACATAATCCCATACTTCTTGCAGGCTTTGTTCATTTCTTTTTCTTCTTTTTTCTTTTGGTTTCTCTTCTCGCTTCATTTCATTCATTTGATCCTCAATCGCTGATACTCTTTCTTCCAGTTGATCGAGTCGGTTACTGAAGCTTGTGCATTTGTCACGTATTTCTCGTGTCATGGTTTTCGTCTCTGTCATTTCGTTTATGACCTTCTCCGCATTAATTAGTCTAGCTGTCAATTCTTCCACTCTTTCTTCAAGATTTTTGGTTTCTTTGTGCTGGGTACATAATTCCTCCTTTAGCTCTGAGAAGTTTGATGGACTGAAGCCTTCTTCTCTCATCTCGTCAAAGTCATTCTCTGACCAGCTTCGATCTGTTGCTGGCGATGGGCTGCGCTCCTTTGCAGGGGGAGATGCGCTCTTATTTTTTGAATTTCCAGCTTTTCTGCCCTGCTTTTTCCCCATCTTTGTGGTTTTATCTGTCTCTGGTCTTTGATGATGGTGATGTACTGATGGGGATTTGGTATAGGTGTCCTTCCTGTTTGATAGTTTTCCTTCTGACAGTCAGGACCCTCAGCTATAGGTCTGTTGGAGATTGCTTGAGGTCCACTCCAGACCCTGTTTGCCTGGGTATCAGCAGCAGAGGTTGCCGAAGATAGAATATTGCTGAACAGCGAGTGTACCTGTCTGATTCTTACTTTGGAAGCTTCCTCTCAGGGGTGTACTCCACCCTGTGAGGTGTGGGGTGTCAGACTGCCCCTAGTGGGGGATGTCTCCCAGTTAGGCTACTCAGGGGTCAATGACCCACTTGAGCAGGCAGTCTGTCTGTTCTCAGATCTCAACCTCCTTGTTGGGAGATCCACTGCTCTCTTCAAAGCTGTCAGACAGAGTCGTTCGTGTCTGCTCAGGCCTCTGCTGCTTCCCCTGTTGTTTTTTTAGCTGAGCCCTGCCCCCAGAGGTGGAGTCTATAGAGACAGGCAGGTTTCCTTGAGCTGCTGTGAGCTCCACCCAGTTCGAGCTTCCCAGCAGCTTTGTTTACCTACTTAAGCCTCAGCAATGGCGGGCGCCCCTCCCCCAGCCTCGCTGCTGCCTTGCGGTTAGATCGCCGCAGACTGCTGTGTTAACAATGAGGGAGGCTCCGTGGGCTTGGGACCCTCCCGGCCAGGTGAGGGATATATTCTTCTGGTGTGCCCGTTTGCTTAAAGCGTGGTATTGGGGTGGGAGTTACCCAATTTTCCAGGTGTTGTGTGTCTCAGTTCCCCTGGCTAGGAAAAGGGATTCCCTTCCCCCTTGTGCTTCTCAGGTGAGGTGATGCCTCGCCCTGCTTCAGCTCTCGCTGGTCAGGCTGCAGCAGCTGACCAGCATCAATTGTCCGGCACTCCCTAGTTAGATGACCCCAGTACCTCAGTTAAAAATGCAGAAATCACCCGTCTTCTGTGTCGCTCGCGCTGGGAGTTGGAGACTGGAGCTGTTCCTATTCGGCCATCTTGCTCGAGAATATCTTCTATCACTGTTTATTTTCAACATCATGTTCAACATCATATTAGAGGTTCTAGCCAGTGCAATAAAGAAACAAAAGGTATAAAAATGAAAAGGAAGTAGAAAGCTCATTATTTGTGTGACACAACTGTGTAGGTAAAATATGTAAATGAATCTACATATGAACTTAAAATTAATAAGTATGTTTAGCAAGGTCAGAGAATTCAAGATCAATATTAATTATACTTCTATATACCAGCAATAAACAAGTAAAATTATGTTTAAAAGTCATACCACTTATAAAAGCATAAAAATTATACCTAATATAGGAAACTTAATGAATATCCACCAAAATGACTAAAATTTAAAATACTGGCCAGGCATGGTGGCACACACCTGTAGTCCCAGCTACTTGGGAGCCTGAAGTAGGACTATCACTTCAGTCTGGAAGGTCGAGCTGCAGTGAATCATGATCGCACCACTGTACTCCAGCCTGGGTGACAGAGCAAGACCTTGTTTCTAAAAAATTAATGAAATAAAATAGGCTGGGAGGGGTGGCTCATGCTTGTAATCCTAGCACTTTGGGAGGCTAAGGCAGGCGGATCACCTGAGGTCAGGAGTTCGAGACCAGCCTGGCCAGCTCTGTCTCTACTAAAAATACAAAAATTAGCCAGGTGTAGTGGTGCATGCCTGTAATCCCAGCTACTTGGGAGGCTGAGGCAGGAGAATTGCTTGAACCAGGAGGTGGAGACTGTAGTGAGCAGAGATTGTGCCACTGCACTCCAGCCTGGGTGACAGAGTGAGACTCCATCTAAAAGAAAACACAGTAACTAAAATAAAATAAATAGTAACAATTCTAAGTGTTAGAGAGAATGTGGAGCAATCAGAAGTCTTTTAGCCTATAGTAAACCCACCTCTAGTATACAGGCAAAAGAGAACCTTACGGTTGTTTGCCAAGTGTTTGCAGCAGCATTATTTGTAATATCCCCAAATTGAAAATAGCCTAAATATCCATCAATAGTAGATGACTGATAATAAACAAATTATGGCATATTCTCAAAATATAACACTAAATCACAATGAAAATTAACTCACTAGGGCTACCTGTAACAATATGCATGAATCTCACAAAATTTTGTTAAAAAAAAGAGTCCTAACACAGATAAATATAGATTTTTTGATTCCACTTTATAAAAGTTAGCAAAATTGATCTATTAGATAGGAGTCAAGATAATTGTTAACTTGGAGGAGGAAGGCTAGAGATAATAACTGAGTGAGGACATCAGAGCGACTTCTAAGGTCCTAGTAATATTCTATTTCTTAATCTAGGTTGATATGGGAAAGGCTAGAAATGAATTTTTATTCATAATCTTTATTTTTCACTCCTCTCGCTGAGCCCTTTGTCATATGACTTTAGAGTTTCTCTGATAAAGGCAGAATATAGCTCCCTATATGACCTGTTTTGGTTAATAGAATGAGGCAGAAATGAAGGTATGTCTGTTCAAAGCCTAGGCTTCAAAGGCACTTATACATTTTTATTTTTTTTTTATTTCATCTTAAATTTTTGTGGGTACATACTAGATGTTTAAATATCTCATGAGGTACGTGAGATGTGTTGATAGAGGCAGGCAGTGTATAATAATCACATTATGGGAAATGGGGTATCCATCTCCTTAAGCATTTATTTTATGTTTTACAAAAATCTGCAATGCTTCACAAATTTGTGTGCCATTTTTGTGCAGAGGCTATGCTAATCTCCGTATCATTTCAATTTTAGTGTATATGCTGCTGAAGTAAGCAGCCTCATGCATTTTTATTTGCTTTTTAGCATTTCTGCAATCACTGTGAATAGAGCATGACTGTGTTAGCCTCCCAAAAGGAGGATGGCTGGGCTGTAGAGGAGAGACATACCAGATGTCTTACTTTGGTTGTGTTGCTATAACAAAATACTTTAAACTAGCTAATTTATAGAGAACAGAAATGTATTTTTCATGGAGGCTGGAACCCATGATCAAGGCACCAGCAGGTTCAGATCTAGGAAGGGCCCAATCTCTGCTTCCAAGTTGGTGCCTTGTTGCTGCATCCTCTGAAGAAGAGAAAGGTTGTGTCCTCACCAAGTAGAAGAGGTGGAAGGCACAGAAGGGCAAAAGAGAGGGGGGCAAACTCCCTCCATTGAGCCCTTTCATAATGACATTATTTCATTCATGAAGGCAGAACCCTCATGACCTAAACACCTCCCCCAAAGACCCATCCTCCCAATACTTGCCTTGAGGATTATGTTTCCAACACACAAAGTTTAGGGGATACATTCAGACCATAACACCAGGTAAGCTGCCCCAGCCAAATGCAGCCTAGAGTGAGTTCCTGTTGGTATTTGCAAATGCACAAGTAAGCAGCTAGCTGCACACAGGAGTAATGCTAGACACGTGGGCTCTGCTCTTGGCTGGATTTGGCAGGTTTCATTTCGATGGGAGAGTTCTGTTTCACGTGATTTTCATTCTCTTCCACAGACTAATAGGCTAGATCAGGTGTGTCTTTCTCATGATGATGGCATCAGCTCATGTAGAAAACATTTTACACAAGGTCTGTTGGATTCTTGACTTGGAACTAGCTCTCCATAAGTTCTGCTTTATTCCATTAGTCAAAGCAAGTTAGTTAGATGACCAAACCCCAAATTAAGGGACAGAGAAATGTCCTTTTTTTGTGGAAGAAACTGCAAAATCTCAAGGCAATAGCTTTAATCAGAGGAATTGTGAAGTATTGGAGCCATTAACACAATCTTTGACTCCTAGAAGGATATCACACAGTAAATAAGTAATTACAGCATAATTCATTCATTAAAAGTATATTAAGTATTATGAAGAAGAAATACTGCATGGTAAGCTCTACACGGAAAACAAAAGAGAAAATAAATACATTGTTAAGCATTTCTATTTCAAAATTACAATCCTGGATAATTATAATATTGACTATCACATTTCCATAGGAGGAGCTATTTAATAATGCACATGATATCTAGTCTGTATTTTGTTAAATGCATAAAACTGACATTAAGAAACAAAACTAACATCCTGGCTATGTAAAAATCTCTGATTATTTTTCTATTTAATTTTGAGAGCTAAATAAGCCAGGCTATTTCCTTCTATCTCCAATGACTTTGCAAAACAGAACTTTTACACCATTTGGGATTACATACTATGTGGTTTTATATCTTTAGGTTTGAGAAACATATATATTGAGAGATTATGAGGGAGTGAGGTAGGGAATTATTAGGGAAAAAATTTGTCCTCAAAGTGTTACCTTTGCAAAGAAAGAAAACTGCACCACCGTTTACACTTTCCTGGGTATCTTGCTCAGGGCCCTTCTCATTATTCTACTGTCCACTCCCTGACTCACTCTGCAGGAGGAGGAAGGAGTATCTAATTTGTCCACTTCATCGGTTGGTGTTTCAAAAGCTCTCTTTTCTCCCTTGACTGCCTTCAAGCAGAGTAAATTCTTCTCTTTTTCCTCTTTAAGTGTAATAAATCTTTGGGGATCTATTCTCTCTTACAATAGGGTGGAAAGATGAGGAAGAAGCTGCTGTTTTGAAATTTTATCTGCATCTAGGTAGGCAAACTCAAATAACAGTGGGATAAGCAAAATATCCCTGCAGTATTTTCCAATCTAGTTTTACCAATAATGTATACTTAGATTCTGATTTGGCTTCTTCTGTCTGCTGTTAGTCGATTGGATTTAAGATGGCTGCAAGTTCTTCGACATTCCTACCGTTGAGAGTGGGGTCTATATCCCCCGCGCTATAAATTCAGTGAGGAAGTGATGCTACATAAGTTCCAAGGCTAGGCATACAATTTCCATGCAGCTTTTACCGTGTTCTCCCAGGACAATTCCTTTCCAGGTGCTTCCTCTTGGGTATCTCAGCATCCAGCTGCCATGCTAAGAGAAACCTAAACCACCTAGAGAGGCCCTGTGTGGGTATCCGGCTTACAGTCCCAGCTGAGGAAGATTAAATCAGGCACCAGACAAGGATGTGAAAGAGGCACCAAAATCATAGACCAGAGACCAGTCATTTTTGTTGGACACTGTCTGAATTCCTGATCCACAGAGGCAATTAATTAATATAATCAAATGGTGTTTTTTTTTCAGGCCACCAAATTAGGGCGCATTTGTTATATAGAGATAATGACTGGTACATTTGAGAAAAGAGCATGGATGAGGGACAACCATACATCCGTGCAACAGATGAATCATACAAAAGAAAAGGACAATTCTTGGGAAAGAGAACTCTCAGAAATGTCAGTCTGTTTCAGGAGTTCAAGACTCATCAGGATCCAACTGGCCAGAATCGGTTGCTTCCAATTAAGCCCCTAATATTCAAAGCCAACTATTAGCGCAAGTCTGAAATGGTTTTGGGAATGTGATTTCAGAATGACCGAGGCCAGATTGTAATCACTAGAAACACGAGTATCATCCACCTGGTCAGCTCCATGCCTGCACCCTGGAATGATGGGAATATATATGTATGCAGCCTTAATTACAGAAAATTTAAAAATAGTTGTGTGTGTGTGTGTGTGTGTGTGTGTGTGTGTGTGTGGGTGTACTACCTTAGAGAAAAAGACAAATGACAAGAAAACAAATTTATATCAGAGTTTGAATTTAGTCATAATACATAGTCATCTTCAGATATTCCTTAGATACACACACACACACACACACACACACACATACATATCTCCCGGATTTAGAGCAAACCTTCATCACCTCTTCTATTGTCTTCAATTTTACCTATATTTCTAACTATGAAATTACTATTTATTTGAATTGAAGATCCTAAGATAATTGAATATTTATTTTCTCTACTACATGTCAAGTATGTTAAGAATTTAAAATTTCAGTAATAAGGATGAGACAGACAAAAACCTTTAAAATAATTTAATAGCTGAGGTCATCAAAACTGTATTATTCCCAGAATTTAATGATCCAAGTTTTTTTGTCCCTCTTTCAATATTGCAGAATGGTTACAAAATTTATTTTGGAATTTTAGTATAAAATTTACGCTATTTTAGTGCCTAATTCACATCCTTGGGAGAACAAATTAGTTTGCCTTTGTACTGGTTTAGACTCAGTTTCAAATTACAGGTACTCACAGGCACTAGCTTAAGCAATATGGAGTATTTATTACAATGATGCTAGAATATCTCATGGAATTGAAGGGTGGGCATAAATTTAGTTCTCTGGAATTGCCTGAAAACAGAACTAGGAGGTTTTATGCCTCTCTTTGTGTGTGTTTCAATTTTCTCTTTCTCCAGGATCAGCGGATTCCAGTTTTCCTGACCACATAGCAAAACAACAATAACAACAACAAAACATGGCTGCTGATGAGTCCCGAGTTGACATGTTGCTCCCTGGAGCAGACTTCTCTTTCTTCAGTCTCAAATTCCTAGGGATTGAACCATGAATAACTTAGGCTAAGTCACTGTCTTTGGGGGATGGACTCTGAGGGCCCTGCCCTGTCAGGCCTGGTGAGAGGACAGGGCCATGTTGTACAAGACAGCTTCCCGGACTGACTACTGCCCTCCTGTGGCGAAATGGGGGAAGCCGCTCCCAAATAAGGGTGGTATGAAAAGACTAGTCAGAGTGAGCTCCCACGAGAAATCAATAATGAATGCAAATTCTGTACTTTGAAATTCCAAAATGAATTAATAGGGAGACCAATGAGTTAAAAAGTCTTGCTTTGCCACCTAATGTGCTTTCCATATTGGAATGCTATTCAAGGCATCTGCCAGTTACAGCAATCCCTTTCAGGAGCCTCCACGTAACAACCAGGTCTATATTGATCTAGCCCAGTTCTGTTCCCTTTGCATTGGCTGTGCAGTTGATTTACAAGGGATTCCTGCCCAGCACAGTCTAAGGGGATCAAGGGGAGAACCTCACATACCAGCGACACACTATGCTGGATTGTGTCAGTTAACTCATCAATGCATTCTTTTCTAGATGAGTTTGAGTTGAAATCGGTTACCATGACATTAGAGTCAGTGCAGGTGCAGCAGGCTGTACAGTAATAGCTGGCCATCAAATAGGTAAAATGATTTCCATAGAGCCCAGGCAATACCTGTTTTAGCAGAAATGGCCAGTAGAGATGCTTCTGATTCAGCACATCCAGACCAATAGAGCTGGGGTTCTATGAAGTACTGTAAGAAATGGACATTTCAGGCCCCAAGTGGCTTCTAAGGCCTGCTCTTATATTTCCTTATTTACCAATATATTGTTAAAATACGTTCCCATCACCTGAGAAAAACTGAATATGATTCTGTGCTATGCAACTTAAAAGAACCTATTTGATACACTTCTCAGGAGGCAAACAATTGACAGTTAGTGAGACTGAAAGGATGCTCAGATTAACAGTAAATAATTTTGAAAACTGTTAGTTTTATTGGTATTAATAATGAAAAATAGTAGTGATAATAACAATGACCACAGTGCTGACCTCTTTATAGTGAGTGCTTACTGTGTTCCATTGAAAATACAGGCATTATCTGAACCTAAACAGCACATTGGTCCTAGGATGTTGTTTCAATGTTACCGTTCTCATTTTATAAATGAGGAATCTGAGGCTCAGAAAAGTTGTTTCCTGAGATCCTGTAGCCGGGAAATGATGAAGCCAAAAATGTGACACAGAGCCTGAGCTCTTAACCCCTTTGCTGAACTGCTTCTACGGGATTTTTTAAAGATATGGAGTATTGAGAACATATCACAATTTCATTTTGAGTAACCAAGTAAAGTGCAATCTAACAACACATACAAAGAGGACTCCCAGTAGCAAATATGTGGTTTACCTTTCCACATATTTTCCAAAATATTTGCCCTTGGATACTAATCCTGAAGTATTTCAACATCTGGTTCAAATTACACATTTTGCTTTATCTATAAAACTGCAAAACGTTATATCATTAGCACCAAGCAGACATGTGTTCCTCATTATGTTTTATTCTATTCATATTGAAATAATTATTAAAACGACTTCAGTTTCTCTATTTTCCTTATTTACTTGTACTATTTTAGTAGCAAATAAAGTGTTTTATTGTTAGAATAAAAAGCCATATTGAAAATTTGGGAAATTTTATTCTTTTATCTTGTTTTTGTAAGTCATCAGCTGTGATAAAATTTTAAAAAGTTATAACCCAGAGTTTATTAAAAATAACTCCCACTCTAATAAACCTACACTTCCAAATGTCACCAATTATTATTTAAGAGAAATTGAAAAGACTCTTAAAAATGGCTTGTCTCTATTCACCATCCTAGGATTCTTAACACTGTGGACCTCCTCCTTTTTCTAAACGACCACAAGTTTTAAGAGTGGGAATAGAAATGTGAAATGGGAAGAGGAAAATACTATTTGGAACATTGGTGTGAAGGAGAATAATTATGTAGCGTAGTAGGTTGCAGGTATGTAAAGATTAAATAAAAATTGTTCTGTGTGGCCGGGCATGGTGGCTCAGGCCTGTAATCCCAGCACTTTGGGAGGCCGACGTGGGTGGATCACGAGGTCAGGAGATCGAGACCATCCTGGCTAACATGGTGAAACCCCGTCTCTACTAAAAATACAAAAAATGAGCCGGGCGTGGTGGCGGCGCCTGTGGTCCCAGCTCCTCGGGAGGCTGAGGCAGGAGAATGGCGGGAACCCGGGGGGCGGAGCTTGCAGGGAGCCAAGATGGCGCCTCTCACTGCAGCCTAGGCCACAGAGCGAGACTCCTCTCAAAAAAAAAAAAAAAAAAAAAAAAAAATTGTTACGTGTCTTCATTTGTGTTCTGAGCTTGTAAAAATGTAGAGATGTTTACTTTGAACAGGAATGAAACAGAATGGGAAAGTTGGAGTCCCACATAAGGTAGTGGATGACCTGTGAAGCAAAATCCATGATAGTGGAAAAGATGGGAAAAGGTGCCTCCCCATTTTCCCCTGTGACAGGCTGAACATTAGATTTGGGGAAAATGTGACACATCCCTGAAAATGAAAGAGGGTAGAACATAAAGATGAATACAAATCCAGAGAGATGTACAGATTGAGACTGGGAGAAAGAAGTGAAGACCTCTCTTCTGGTTACCACCGACATGACGACTACTATCCTTCTGTTCCTTTATGGTTTTTTTCTTGTTCTTGTTTTTCTCCTTCTTTTATTATTCTTTTAAACAAGCCTAAAATATTTGATATTGAAACACAGCTCATTTCTGGGAACACAAAGTTATAATTGGATTTTGGATTTCCATGCTGCAAAATACAATAATGTTATAGTACTTTTAAGATAACAAGAGAGAAAATGTTGTAATGAATCAAAGACCAGGCTGAAGAAACCTGTGGCAGAAAGAAATTGAAAGCATATATTTTCCTGGATATATAATATTTTCTTTAATTATATAAAAGTCAAAAAATAAATTAAAAAGGCAGAACCCAACGCCTATTGGCTCCATTTGGCCATAACCAGGTTTATACCATAGGGCCTAACCCCCTTCACCTGGAATCTGGCACCTGCACTCTTGAGTGAAACGATTATCTATAGCATCCTCATTCTTTATTTTTGAAGGTTATTATGAATATTCATTTTTTAGTAAAAACTTATAGCTGTCATTTGTTTTAATAATTGAGCAATTATTTCAATCATTTGTTCGAACTTTGCTGTTTTGAGGGTTTATTCTGAAAATAAAATGACCTCGAATGTTTTCATTTTAGTTTGGATAGGAAAAAACAAACTGAATACCGTGGTACACGTATTCATTGAAATTTTAAATTACTAAATTTTCATCCCGTGTGTCCTGAGGATAGAAAAAGAAAAGTACTGATGAAAAACAATTGTAAGACATTTTACACACCACTAAAAAAATAAATAAATTACTTTAGGGCCCATGTAATACTCTTTTGGAATTTTGTTTTTTCTGAATAAGTTTCAGACTGAATCTCTTTAGTTAACTTCGTTAACTTAAATTCTGCATTAAAGATAATTACACTGATACATTTTACATTTATGGTCTTTTCCTCCACTCTTTGTGAATGCTATTTTTAACTTTTGCTACTTCTTCTGTTTTTTTTTTTTTTTTTTTTTGTTGTTGTTGTTGTTGTTGTTGTTGTTGAGACGGCGTCTCGCTCTGTCGCCCAGGCTGGAGTGCAGTGGCCGGATCTCAGCTCACTGCAAGCTCCGCCTCCCGGGTTCACGCCATTCTCCTGCCTCAGCCTCCCAAGTAGCTGGGACTACAGGCACCCGCCACCGCGCCCAGCTAGTTTTTTTTGTATTTTTAGTAGAGACGGGGTTTCACCGTGTTAGCCAGGATGGTCTCGATCTCCTGACCTCGTGATCCGCCCGTCTCGGCCTCCCAAAGTGCTGGGATTACAGGCTTGAGCCACCGCGAACTTTGCTACTTCTACACCCTGAAAGTCCAGAAAGAACATAACTTTGCATGAAGGCAAACAAACTTTATGCATCTTCTGGGACACCTCTCCCAGAAGGGTGATTTAGTAAATTCATCCCTTGCACCAAATGTTAAACCTCTATTTAGGCAACTGCTGACAGAAAAGTGAAATGCATTTTATTATTCCATGTAATGCTAGATTTTAACAAACTATATTATGTTTGTAAAACTATCTAAAGGCAGCTAATGTAGATATAAAATGTGTTATCGGGTTCCAAGATGGCCGAATAAGAATAGCTCCAGGCTACAGCTCACAGCCTGAGAGACACAGAAGATGGGTGATTTCTGCATTTCCAACTGAGGTACCAGGTTCATCTCACTGGGACGTGTCAGACAGTGGGTGCAAGACAGTGGGTACAGCCCAATGAGTGAAAGCCAAAGCAGGGCGAGGCATCGCCTCACCTGGGAAGCCATGGGGGAAGGGAATTCCCTTTGCTAGCCAAGGGAAACCATGACACACAGCTCCTGGAAAATCCGGTCACTCCCACCCTAATACTGTGCTTTTCTTAGCAAATGGCACACCAGGAGATTATATCCCATGCCTGGCTTGGAGGGTCCCAGGCCCACAGAGCCTCCCTCATTGCTAGCACAGCAGTCTGAGATCTAACTGCAAGGCAGCAGTGAGGCTGGGGGAGCGGTGCCCACCATTGCTGAGACTTGAGTAGGTAAACAAAGTGTCTGGGAAGCTCGAACTGGGTGGTACCCACTGCAGCTCAAAGAGGCCTGCCTGCCTATGTAGACTCCACCTCTGAGGACAGGGCATAGCCAAACAAAAGGCAACAGAAACCTCTGCAGATGAAAATGTCCCTGTCTGACAACTTTGAAGAGAGTAGTGGTTCTCCCAGCACAGAGTTTGAGATCTGAGAATGGACAGACTGCCTCCTCAAGTGGGTCCCTGACCCCCGAGTAGCCTAATGGGGAGGTACCCCCCGGTAGGGGCAGACTGACACCTCCCACGGCCGGGTACCCCTCTGAGATGAAGCTTCCAGAGGAACGATAAGGCAGCAACACTTGCTGTTCAGCAATATTCACTCTTCTGCAGCCTCTGCTACTGATACCCAGGCAAACAGGGTCTGGAGTGGACCTCCAGCAAACTCCAACAGACCTGCAGCTGAGGGTCCTGACTGTTAGAAGGAAAACTAACAAACAGAAAGGACATCCACACCAAAACCCCATCTGTACGTCACCATCATCAAAGACCAAAGGCAGATAAAACCACAAAGATGGGGAAAAAGCAGGGCAGAAAAGCTGGAAATTCTAAAAATTAGAGCACCTCTCCACCTCCAAAGGAACGCAGCTCCTTACCAGCAATGGAACAAAGCTGAACTGAGAATGACTTTGATGAGTTGAGAGAAGAAGGCTTCAGATAATCAAACTTCTCCGAGCTAAAGGAGGAAGTTCAAACCCATTGCAAAGAAGCTAAAAGCCTTGAAAAAAGATTAGATGAATGGCTAACTAGAATAACCAATGTAGAGGAGTCCTTAAATGACCTGATAGAGCTGAAAACCATGGCACGAGAACTATGTGACAAATGCACAAGCTTCAGTAACAGATTTGATCAATTGGAAGAAAGGGTATCAGTGATTGAAGATCAAATGAATGAAATGAAGTGAGAGGAGAAGTTTAGAGAAAAAAGAGCAAAAAGAAATGAACAAACCTCCAAGAAATATGAGACTATGTGAAAAGACCAAATCTATGTCTGATTGGTGTACCAGAAAGTGACAGGGAAAATGGAACCAAGTTGGAAAACACTCTGCAGCATATTATCCAGGAGAACTTCCCCAATCTAGCAAGGCAGGTCAACATTCAAATTCAGGAAATACGGAGAATGCCACAAAGATACTCCTCGAGAAGAGCAACTCCAAGACACATAATTGTCAGATTCACCAAAGTTGAAATGAAGGAAAAAATGTTAAGGGCAGCCAGAGAGAAAGATCGGGTTATCCACAAAGGGAAGCCCATCAGACTAACAGCAGATCTCTCGGCGGAAACTCTACAAGCCCGAAGAGAGTGGGGGCCAATATTCAACATTCTTAAAGAAAAGAATTTCCAACCCAGAATTTTATATCCAGTCAAACTAAGTTTCATAAGTGAAGGAGAAATAAAATCCTTTACAGACAAGCAAATGCTGAGATATTTTGTCACCACCAGGCCTGCCCTACAAGAGCTCCTGAAGGAAGCACTAAACATGGAAAGGAACAACCGGTGCCAGTCACTGCAAAAACATACCAAAATGTAAAGACTATGTATGCTAGGAAGAAACTGCATCAACTAATGGGCAAAATTACCAGCTAACATCATAATGACAGGATCAAATTCACACTATACAATATTAACCTTAAATGTAAATGGGCTAAATGCTGCAATTAAAAGACAGAGACTGGCAAATTGGGTAGAGTGAAGACCCATCAGTGTGCTGCATTCAGGAGACCCATCTCACATGAAAAGACGCACATAGGCTCAAAATAAAGGGATGGAGGAAGATCTATCAAACAAATACAAAACAAAAAAAGGCAAGGGTTGCAATCCTAGTCTCTGATAAAACAGACTTCAAACTAACAAAGATCAAAAGAGACAAAGAAGGCCATTACATAACGGTAAAGGGATCAATTCAACAAGAAGAGCTAACTATCCCAAATATATATGCACCCAATACAGGAGGTCCCAGATTCATAAAGCAAGTCCTTAGAGACTTACAAGGAGACTTAGACTCCCATACAATAATAATGGGAGACTTTAACACCCCACTGTCAACATTAGACAGATCAATGAGACAAAAAGTTAATATGGATATCCAGGAATTGAACTCAACTCTGCACCAAGGGGACCTATTAGACATCTACAGACCTCTCCACCCCAAATCAACAGATATATATTCTTCTCAGCACTACATCGCACTTACTTCAAAATTAACCACATAGTTGGAAGTAAAGCACTCCTCAACAAATGTAAAAGAACAGACACTGTAACAAACTGTCTCTCAGACTACAGTGCAATCAAACTAGAACTCAGGATTAAGAAACTCACTCAAAACTGCTAAACTACATGGAAACTGAACAGCCTGCTCCTGAATGACTACTGGGTACATAACAAAATGAAGGCAGAAATAAAGATGTTTTTTGAAACCAATGAGAACAAAGATACAACATACCAGAATCTCTGGGACACATTTAAAGCAGTGTGTGTAGGGAAATTTGTAGCACTAAATGCCCACAACAGAAAGCTGGAAAGATGTAAAACTGACGCCCTAACATCACAATTAAAAGAACTAGAGAAGCAAGAGCAAACACATTAAAAAACTAGCAGAAGGCAAGAAATAACTAAGATCAGAGCAGAACTGAAGGAGACAGAGACACAAAAAACCCTTCAAAAAATCAATGAATGCAGGAGCTGGTTTTTTGAAAAGATCAACAAAATTGATAGACTGCTAGCAAGACTAATAAAGAAGAAAAGAGAGAAGAATCAAATAGATGCAATAAAAAATGATAAAGGGAATATCATCACTGACCCCACAGAAATACAAACTACCATCAGAGAATACTATAAACACTTCTATGCAAATAAACTAGAAAACCTAGAAGAAATGGATAAATACCTGGACACATACACTCTCCTAAGACTAAACCAGGAAGAAGTTGAATCCCTGAATAGACCAATAACAGGCTTTAAAATTGAAGCAATAATTAATAGCCTACCAACCAAAAAAAGTCCAGGACCAGACGGATTCACAGCCAAATTCTACCAGAGGTACAAGGAGGAGCTGGTAGAATACTGTCCTTCTGAAACTATTCCAATCGATAGAAAAAGAGGGAATCCTCCCTGACTCATTTTATGAGGCCAACATCATCCAGATACCAAAGCCTGTCAGAGACACAACAAAAAAAGAGAGAACTTTACACCAATATCCCTGATGATCATTGATGCAAAAATCCTCAATAAAATACTGGTAAACCAAATCCAGCAGTACATCAAAAAGCTTATCCACCAGGATCAAGTGGGCTTCATCCCTGGGATGCAAGGCTGGTTCAACATATGCAAATCAATAAACATAATGCAGCATATAAACAGAACTAAAGAGAAAAACCACATGATTTTGTCAATAGATGCAGAAAAGGCCTTTGACAAAATTCAACAGCCCTTCATGCTAAAAACTCTCAATAAACTCTGCATTGATGGAACGTATCCCAAAATAATAAGAACTATTTATGACAAACCCACAGCCAATATCATACTGAATGGGCAAACACTGGAAGCATTTCCTTTGAAAATTGGCACAAGACAGGGATACCCTCTCTCTCCACTCCTATTCTACATAGTGTTGGAAGATCTGGCCATGGCAATCAGTCAAGAGAAAGAAATAAAGGGTATTCAATTAGGAAAAGAGGAAGTCAAATTGTCCCTGTTTGCAGATGACATGATTGTATATTTAGAAAACCCCATCATCTCAGCCCAAAATCTCCTTAAGCTGATAAGCAACTTCAGCAAAGTCTCAGGATACAAAATCATGTGAAAAAATCACAAGCATTCTTATACACTGATAACAGACAAACAGAGAGCCAAATCGTAAGTGAACTTCCATTCACAATTGCTTCAAAGAGAATAACACACCTAGGAATCCAACTTACAAGGGATGTGAAGGACCTCTTCAAGGAGAACTACAAACCACTGCTCAATGAAATAAAAGAGGACATAAACAAATGGAAGAATATTCCATGCTGATGGATAGGAAGAGTCAACATCATGAAAATGGCCATACTGCCCAAGGTAATTTATAGATTCAATGCCATCTCCACTAAGCTACCAATGACTTTCTTCACAGAATTGGAAAAAACTGCTTTGAAGCTCATATGGAACCAAAAAAGAGCCCACATTGCCAACACAATCCTAAACCAAAAGAACAAAGATGGAGGCATCATGCTACCTGACTTCAAACTATACTACAAGGCTACAGTAACCAAAACAGCATGGTACAGGTACCAAAACAGAGATATAGACCAATGGAACAGAACAGAACCCTCAGAAATAATACCACACATCTACAACCATCTGATTTTTGACAAATCTGACAAAAACAAGAAATGGGGAAAGAATTCCCTATTTAATACATGGTGCAGGGAAAACTGGCTAGCCATATGTAGAAAGCTGAAACTGGATCCCTTCCTTACACATTATACAAAAATTAATTCAAAATGGATTAGAGACTTAAATGTTAGACCTAAAACCACAAGAACCCTAGAAGAAAACCTAGGCAATACCATTCAGGACATAGGCATGGGCAAGGACCTCATGTCTAAAACACAAAAAGCAATGGCAACAAAAGCCAAAATTGACAACTGGGATCTAATTAAACTGAAGAGCTTCTGCACAGCAAAAGAAACTACCATCAGAGTGAACAGGCAACCTACAGAATGGGAGAAAATTTTTGCAATCTACTCATCTGACATAGCGCTAATATCCTGAACCTACAAAGAACTCAAACAAATTTACAAGAAAAAAACAACCCCATCAAAAAGTGGGCAAAGGATACGAACAGACATTTCTCAAAAGAAGACATTTATGCAACCAACATGAAAAAATGCTCATCATCACTCGTCATCAGAGAAATGCAAATCAAAACCACAGTGAGATACCATCTCTCACCAGTTAGAATGGCAATTATTAAAATGTCAGGAAACAACAGGTGCTGGAGAGGATGTGGAGAATTAGGAATACTTTTACACTGTTGGTGGGACTGTAAACTAGTTTAACCATTGTGGAAGACAGTGTGGTGATTCCTCAAGGATCTAGAACTAGAAATACCATTTGACCCAGCCATCCCATTACTGGGTATATACCCAAAGGATTATAAATTATTCTACTACAAAGACACATGCACACGTATGTTTCTTGCAGCACTATTCACAATAGCAAAATCTTGTAATCAACCCAAATATCCATCAATGACAGACTGGATTAAGAAAATGTGGCACATATACACCATGGAATACTATATAGCCATTAAAAAGGATGAATTCATGTCCTTTGTAGGGACATGGATGCAGCTGAAAACCATCATTCTCAGCAAACTATCGCAAGAACAGAAAAACAAACACTGCATGTTCTCACTCATAGGTGGGAACTGAACAATGAGAACACTTGGACACAGGAAGGGGAACATCACACACTGGGGCCTGTCATGGGGTGGAGGGTGGGGGAACGGAGAGCATTAGGAAATATACCTGATGTAAATGACGAGTTAATGGGTGCAACACACCAACATGGCACATGTATACATATGTAACAAACCTGCACGTTGTGCACATGTACCCTAGAAATTAAAGTATAATTTAAAAACATTCTAAAATATGTTTTTCAAAGTAGCTCAAGGAAATGCATTTCTGATACCACTGTTACATGAAAAAAAAAGTAAGTCTTTTCAAAATACTGTGAAAATAAAAGTGTTAAATATTATCTAGGTCTACTAAATGAGATGCTTAATGTTCTTTTGTAGCTATCATGATTCATCAAATTATTTGGTTATTTTTGCTGTTGGAAATGCTTTAAATATATATTCATAAATTTTTAAAAAAGATTTTTCAGGATTAAATCATCACTTCAAACAAATTAGAATGAGATGTATTAAGAGTACTATAAATTGAGTCAATATTCATTTGAACCACTTTCTAATACAATTTTCTTTAATAAAAAATCTGGTAAACTAAAAAGAAATGAACAAATTTTCAATAGATACATAGATGAACACATACATACATACATAGATAATTACCATTTTCAGATTCTTTTGCAGATGGACTCCCACACAGCTGTGGTTCCTGTAAGTACTTATAACTACATCAAATCAGAGGAAGGAAGCAAGCAATGAATGAGAGGAAGCAACTATATCGAGGGATGTTGGCTTCTTAGAAAGCATGTAGCACAGGTTCAGTGGGCTTATGCCTCGTATTCTCGTCTAGTGGAAGTCCTGGCATATAATTATTAAAATCCTTAGTGCCTAGTACTATAAAAAACAGTGTTGGGGCTTTCATTTGAAGATAATTAAATATGATTGAGCTTTTTCTTAATTTCTGTTGTTACTGTCCTTCTTGGAGATTCTTCCTGTTCTCTAAGACTCTAATAAATCTCTTTCTATTTAAGTAAATCACACAGATTAGCAATGAAAGGGACACTGATTTAGGTTAAAAACTACACTTGTAGAAAAAGAGTATCAGAATTTGGTACCTAGTGATACAGGGGTGAAGCAGAGGAAGACCAGCTCCTAGGAGGAGAGGAAGAATTAAGTAGGTGGGGAGAGAGAAAGAGAGAGAACCTGAAAGACTAGGGGGTAAGCTGTGGGGAATGAAAGTAATAGCAACAGTCCCAGAAATGTCAATGAATCTTTCCAATACTTAACATTAACGGTGTTGTTCATAAAAGTAGGCTGCCCTGATGGGATTTTCATGGGATAAAATGCAAATTATCCCATGCCATTAGATCTTACTGTAGAAGCCACAGATATCAGCCAGATCACTTCTATTCTCCATTACCACCTATGAAAATTAACATTGAGTATCAATTTGATTGGATTGAAGGATGCGAAGTATTGTTCCTGGGTGCGTCTGTGAGGAGGTTGCCAAAGGAGATTAACATTTTAGTCAGTGGGCTGGTGGAGGCAGATGCACCCTCAATCTGAGTGGGCACCACCAAATCAGTTGCCAGTGTGGCCAGAATAAAAGCAGACAGAAGAACCTGGAGAGACTAGACTGGCTTAGTTTCTCAGCCTCCATCTTTCTTCCTGTTGGATGCCTCCTGCCCTTGAACATCAGACTCCAAGTTCATCAGCTTTGGGACTCTTGGACTCTCAACCACAGACTGAAGGCTGCACTGTGGGCTTCTGTACTTTTGAGGTTTTGGGACTCGGACTGGCTTCCTATCTCCTCAACTTGCAGACAGCCTATTGTGGGACCTCACCTTGTTATTGCGTGAGTCAAAACTCCTGACTAAACTCCTCTATCATATTAGTTCTGTCCCTCTAGAGAACCCTGACTAATACACCATCTGTGGTGTCAAACGTGTAGGCTACTTACCCAGCTCACTACTATCCTCCCTCAGTGTCCCAGAACTCCCCAAGAATTCATACTCTTGATTGGAAACAGCAGTTCAGGTGTAGACACATGTTCATCTAGGATAGTGTGTACCTTAAATTTTATCAATTTTTTATTTATTTTCGGGACACGGGCAGATTTGAGACTAATACATAAGTCCATATCTTATTATGCTTCTTTTTTCTTGAGTGGAAAACCTTGCCTTCCTGATCCACTTCATCCTATACCAGTGCTATTGTATCTGTTTGGTAGACCTTTTCCTCTTCTTTAGCTATTTCCTTTAGTTTTAAATGTCTCTGCTTCACTGCAGTACCTCTCAAGATTCATCTCCTTCACAAAGACTTTCAAGATTACTACAGCAGGGACTCTCCATATTTACTGAATAATCCTGTGGCACCTATTGCTATATAAAGATAAGCTACTTTTGTTTTTTGACTGTTTTATTTAATTATGCTACTTTTAATTTTTTGACTGTTTTATTTAATTATTTGTTAAATTCCAACGTTTATATTAGACTCAGTGGGTACAGGTGCAGATTTGTTACATGGGTATATTACACGATGCTGAAGTTTGGGATACAATGATTCCATTACCCAGGTAGTGAGCATAGTACCTCACAGTTAGCTTTTCAACACTTATCCCCTTCCCTCTCTCCCCACTCTAGTAGTCTCAGTGTCTATTATTACCATCTTTATGTCCATGTGTGTCCAATGTTTAGCTCCCACTTATAAGAGAGAACATGTGGCATTTGGTTTTCTGTTCCTGTGTTAATTTACTTAGGATAATTGCCTTCAGTTGCATTATATTGCCGCAAAGGACATTATTTCATTATTTTTATGGCTGTACAATATTTCATGGTGGATATATACCACATTTTCTATATCCATTCCACCATTGGTAGGCATCTTGGTTGATTCCAGGTCTTTGCTATTGTGAATAGTGATTCAATGTGCATACAAGTGCATGCATCTTTTTGGTCAAATGATTTATTTTCTTTGGGATATATACACAGTAATTAAATTCTGGATCGAATGGCAGTCATGTTTTCATTTGAGAAGTCTCCAGACTGTTTTCCACAGTGACTGGACTAATTTACATTCTTACCAACAGTGTATTTACATTCTTACCATCAGAGTTCTGTTTTCTCCTCAGCCTCACCAGCATCTGTTGTTTTTTGGTCTTTTAATAATATCCATTTTGACTGTTGTTAGATGGTATATCATTGTGGTTTTGATTTGCATTCTCTGATGATTAGTGATGTTTATCATTTTCTCAAATGTTTGTTGGCTGCCTGTATGTCTTGTTTTAAAAGTGTCTTTTTATGTCTTTTGCCCAGTTTTTAATGAGGTTATTTGATTTTAACTTCTTGAATTGGTTAAGTTCTTTATAGATTCCAGATATTAAACATTAGATGCATAACTTGTGAACATTTTCTCTCATTCTGTATGCTGTTTACTCTGATGATCATTTCTTTTGCTGTGCAGAAGCACTTTAGTAGAATTAGGTCCCACTTGTATATTTTGTTTTTATTGCAATTGCTTTTGGGGATTTAGCCAAAATTTTTTTGTTAAAGTCAATGTCAAGAAGAAAAATTCTTAGGTTGTTTTCTAGGAGTTTTATAGTTTGAGGTCTTACATTTAAATCTTTCATCCACTTTGAGTTAATTTTTATATATGGTATGGTGAAAGGTAGGGGCCCAGTTTTGATCTTCTGCATACAGCTAGCTAGTTGCCATTTATTGAATAGGGAGTTCTCTCCCCATTGCTTGTTTTTGTTGGTCTTGTTGAAGATCAGATGGTTGTAGGTGTGTGGCCTTATTCCTGCATTTTCTATTCTGTTCCATTGGCTTTGTGTCTGTTTTCTATTCTGTTCCATTGGCTATGTGTCTGTTTTTTTTTTTTTTTTTCCACCAGTACTATGCTGTTTTGGTTTCTGTAGCTTTAGAGTATAGTTTAAAGTTGGGTAGTGTGATGCCTCCAGCTTTGTTCTTTTTGCTTAGGATTGCTTTGGCTATTCAAGCTCTTTTCAGTTTCACATGAATTTTAGAATTTTTTTTCCTAATTCTGTGAAGAATGACATTGGCAATTTGATAAGAGTAGCACTGAATTTGTAAATTGCTTTGGGAAGTATGGACATTTTAACAATATTGATTCTTTCAATTCATGAACAACGAATGTTTTTCCACTTTTTTGTGTCATGTCTCATTTGTTTCAGCAGTGTTTTTTAGTCTTCCTTCAAGAAATCTTTCACTTCTTTGGTTAGCTGTATTCTTAGGTATTTCATTTTCTTTGTGGCTACTGTAAGTGGGATTGTGTTCTTGGTTTCACTCTCAGCCTTGATGTTGGTGTAGAAATTCTACTGATTTTTGTACGTTGATTTATTTCCTTTATTAAAGTTGTTTATCAGTTCTAGGAGCCTTTTAACAAGGTCTTTAGGGTTTTCAAGGTATAGAATCATATTGTCAGTGAACAGAGAGAGTTTGACTTTTTCTTTTATTATTTGAATGCCTTTTGTTTCTCTATTTTGCTTGATTGCTCTGGCTGTGACTTCCAGTCCTATGTTGAACAGGAGTGGTGAGAGTGGGCAGCCTTGTCTTCTTCCAATTTCAAGGGGAATGCATCCAGCTTTTGCCCATTCAGTATGATGTTGGCTGTAGGTCTGTCATAGATTATTCCTATTATTTTCAGGTATGTTAATTCAATGCCTAACCTGTTGAGAGTTTCTATTTTGCAGGGATATTGGATTTTATAGAAAGTTTTTTGTGCATCTACTGATATGATCATAGCATTTTTGCTTTAAATTTTACTTATGTGGTGAATTGCATTTATTGATTTTCATATGTTGAACCAGCCTTGCATCCCAGAAATAAAGCCTACTCGACTATGTTGTATTAACTCTTTGACGTGCTGCTGGATGCAGTTTGATAATATTTTGTTGAGGATTTGATAATATTTTGTTGAGGATTTTTATGTCGACGTTCATTAGAGATAATGACCTGAAGTTTTCTTTTTTGGTTGTGTCTCTGTCACGAAGTATGCCAGAACACATATTTTCTGGTTGTTTGTGAAGTGTTCTTTAGATATCTACTAGATCCAATTGGTCAGGTGTTATGTTTAAGTTCAGAGTTTCTTTGTTAGTTTTCTGCCTCACTAATCTGTCTAATGCTGTCAGTGGGGTGTTGAAGTTTCCCACTATTATTGTGATCTATTTCGTAGATCAAGAAGAACCTCTTTTATGAAATTGGGTGGTCCACTGTTGGGTGCACGTGTATTTAGGATAGTTAAGTTTTCTTGTTGGATTGTACCCTTTATCGTTATGTAATGTCTTTCCTTGTTCTTCTTAATTGTTAGAGGTTTAACGTCTGTTTTATCTAACATAAGAATAGTGACTCCTGCTCTTTTTTTTTCTTTTAGAGGATATATGTTTTTTTTGTTTGTTTGTTTGTTTTTTGTTTTTTTTTTTTTCTGAGACGGAGTCTCGCTCTGTCGCCCAGGCTGGAGTGCAGTGGCCGGATCTCAGCTCATTGCAAGCTCTGCCTCCCGGGTTCCCGCCATTCTCCTGCCTCAGCCTCCCGAGGAGCTGGGACCACAGGCGCTGCCACCTCGTCCGGCTAATTTTTTGTATTTTTAGTAGAGACGGGGTTTCACCGTGTTAGCCAGGATGGTCTCGATCTCATGACCTCGTGATCCACCTGTCTCGGCCTCCCAAAGTGCTGGGATTACAGGCTTGAGCCACCGCGCCCGGCCGTTTTTTTTTTTTTTTTTTTTTTTTTTTTTTTTTTTTTTTAACACTTACTTTAAGCCTCTGAGATCATTATATGTGAGATGGATCTTTTGAAGATAGCAGATGGTTGGGTCTTGTCTTTTATCCAGCTTGCCACTTCATGTCTTTTACATGAAGCAATTTGTCCATTTACATTCAAAGTTAGTTTTAACAAATTAGATATTGGTCCTGTCATCATGTTTTTAGCTGGTTGTTGTGCAGACTTGGTTGTGTAGTTTCTCAATAGTGTCTGTGGACTACGTGCTTACGTGAGTATTTGTGGTAGCAGGTTTCAAATTGCTTTTGATTCCACGTTTAACCGTCCCTTGAGGACCTCTTGTAAGCCTGGTCTAATTGAAACAAATTCTCTTAACATTTTCTTGTCTAGAAGGATTGTATTTCTCTTTTACTTATGAAGCTTAGTTTGGCAGGGTATGAAATTCCTGTTTTGGGATTTCTTTTCTTTAAGGATGCTGAAAATAGGTCCCCAACATCTTCTGGCTTGTAAAGTTTCTGCTGAGAGGTTCACTGCCAGTCTGATGAGATTCTCTTTGTACATTACCTGATCCTTCATTAGCTGCCTTTAAGATTTTTTTCTTTGCATTGATCTCAGTGAATCTGATGACTATGTGTCTTGGGGGTGGTCATCTTGTATAGTATCTAGCAGGAGTTCTCTATATTTCTTGAATTTACCCCTCAATCACTCTTATGAGATTAGAGAGATTTTTTTTTTTTTTTTTTTTTTTTTGTGGACCGTATCCTAAAATACATTTTCCAAGTTATTCTCTCTCCTTCTTTTTCAGGGATCTCGTGAGCCACAGATTTGGTATCTTAACATAATCACATATTTATTGGAGATTTTGTTCATTTTGTGAAAAAAATTTTTCTTTTTTGTCTGCTTGAGTTGATTTGAGCTTCTGGTTGGTCTTTGAGCTTTGAGATTTTTTTCCTTGACTTGATCTATTCTGCTGTCAATATTTCTGATTTTATTCTGAAATTCTTGTAGTGAGTATTTCAGCTCAAGAAGTTTAGTTTGGGTCTTTCTTAAAGCAACTATTTTGTTTTGCATCTCTTGACTTGTTTTATTGGATTGCTTGCCTTCCTTGGATTGGGTTTCAACTTTCTTCTGGATCTTGTTGATCTTCCTTGCCATCCAGATTCTGAATTCCATGTCTGTCATTTCAGTAATTTCAGACTAACTAAGAACCCACTGCTGAGGAGCTAGTGGGCTCATTTTTGAGGTAAGGGGATACTCTGGCGTTTTGAATTCTTGTGCTGATTTTTTCTTTCCTTGGTTGGGGGGGGGGGTCATTTTCTTTAATTGTGGCGTAAATTGAGTATAGTTAGTTGGCTTCATTTCTGGAAGTTTTCAAAAAAATGTTGTTTCTTTGCATGCTATTACATTCTTGCCTTTGGTTTTGTAAGACAGTGAATTAGCCTTTTTTTTTTTTTATGTCATAGCTTGGGCTGTGATCCAATAGATGATGCTTGAGAGCAATGCACAGTATATAGGCTCTTACTCAGTCATGTGGCTACTTTGTGTATCCTCATTTTTGCAGCTGTGCTTTGTGGTGTGAAGGGGAGAGAGGTGACTTCTCCATCACTTCCACTCCTGAGCCTTGGGGGAGCTATCTCTGATCACTAACATTGTGCCCATGTTTTGTGTTTTTGTTGTTAGGTGTTTTAGGCCATGGGACTCCCTCAGACAGTGGTCCAGCTGGGAGAGATTGGCCACACGCTTACCAGAACAGCCTCTCTGTGGAGAGAGGCATGTCTAGTTCCCACACCAGCCCATGAACCTGTGTGACTCACTGCTCTCAGT
This sequence comes from Rhinopithecus roxellana, assembly GCF_007565055.1. Lineage (NCBI taxonomy): Eukaryota > Metazoa > Chordata > Mammalia > Primates > Cercopithecidae > Rhinopithecus > Rhinopithecus roxellana. Next base: position 2,210,189 of record NC_044549.1, read on the forward strand.
TTTCTGAGAGTGTGAGTTTCTCCACCCAAGTGCTGGGCACAGATCCTGGTTTGGCACTCCAGAGATATGAGTCACAGCCTTGGGGCACCAGGATCTGCTCATGGCTTCCTCCTCTGAACTCTCAGGGTTGGGTTCCAGGTGCACTGGGAGATCTGAAGGGCTTCCAGGCTGCTGGAATGCACTGAGGTGGAGCCAAGCACCCAAGCTGGGCAGCAGAGGCTGCACTATGTACACACACCTGTGAGGCAGCCAGCCCCAGCCAGGAGCACTGGGAGGGGCTGGCAGGCAGGCCTACGTGACAGATGTGCCCTAGTCCTGTGGGAAATTTGGCCCTGCTTTCTCCTGTTCTGGTGGTGAGCTAGGGCCAGACTCTCTCAGAGGGGAAATGAGCAGCCCTGGGGGTTGGGCGTCTATGGCCAGGCAATAATAACAACAAAATCTTCTTGTATCTAAAAAACAGATATTCCAAAGATATAAACTAAGAGTAACAAAAAAAAAAAAAAAAAAAAAAAAAAAAAAAAAAAAAAAACAGAGCTTAGCAAATGAAGGTACTTAATTTATGTGTTTAAATGAAGGAAGAACCAGGTGGTTGAGACACCGTACCTCCAAGCAGAGTGCATTGTAGGTGGGTACTTCGTAGCTCATTAAGACCCATGGCTAATATGGTCATTCAGAACACACTTTACTGACCTGCAGACATGCATTCTCAGTTTTCTATGTTGCTTCATGACAGTGGACATTGAACTTCTAGAAAATTCTATGTAAAACCTACCTCAACATCTCTCTGTGTTGGTAGCAAATAATTATTTCATCTTTCAGGTACCTTCTGAATTTTTATTAAACTCGTAATAGGTTTTCTCCTTTCCCTCATTTCTTTCTATGAACAAATGTCCTCAGTTTAACCACACTATAAAAGATACTTTAGCCATAATTAAATAATACAAAGTCTGTATTTGAACTACCTGTGTTCAATGACAACATTCAAAGGAAATTTTATGCAAAATGCATGCCTCACCTTGTGTAGAGCTCAATAAAAGTCAAACATGAACGAGAAAAGTGAAGTACAAAATATGGCTTTCAGCCCTGAAATGACCCAGCTCCTCAGAAGACACAAAGGTCAAATTGTAAAGGCACGCCAATATATTTTGCCAAGTATACTGAGGCTACTGCATTTAGAAAGCTAATTTGCCTGACTAAAATTGTGACAAGAACAGAGGTTGGCACAAAACTCAATACGTTTCATGTGACAGACACCACAATAAATAATAGAAATGAAGAAATGAGTGAATTTAGTCCAATTTTATTATAAATTAAAGTCAGACTAATATCCTATGTTATTGACTAAGTGAACCATGCCTATGAAAGTGCAGAAAATTACAAGGTGAATGTGAGATAACTTAGTACTTAATCATTCTCAAAAATAAAAGTTAAAAAATGTTTCTGACCTTCACTTTCATGTGTGAAATTCGATACCTGTGCAGATCTACAAATGGGCTGTTTTTTCATAGCATGAGCATAATTGGGCCGTAATGTGCATAAGGAGGATTCGCTCAGATGACACTTGACCATGTGAACCTAAGGACAGCTCTGCCACATGGGACTGGCTTTATTTTTACAGTCACAAGGAAAACCTGTGGTAGATATCAAATTCTGATTCTAGCTACTAGAAGCTGAGAAGGATTCAAAGCCACTCAGTCTTTTCACCTCCCGGATTTTTATTGCTTGGGCCACGTCACCATGGATATAATAGCTGATGTACATAGGCTAATAAATTTTCTTTCAGGACAATTTAACATATTACTCAGAGAGTTGAGGCTATGAAAACCTAGCTTCAGTTCTTAGAATAGCGTTTCAAAGGCCTGAGGACATGGGTATGTACACAAATATACACCTGTGCATTTTTCAAAGCTAAGGGAAGTCGTGTGTGAAAGAGAAAGCCCACGTAGGGCAGCGGATGTTCTTTAGTGGATATGCAGTCACTTTGGCCTTCTCGATGGCCATCCTCATAACGGAAACATCTAAGCAACCATAGACATGGCTACTGTATGTTTTAAACTGTCTAGAACAAGACTAATCGCATTATTTAAAGAAGGTAGTTCATTTCAGATATAACTATGTATGATTTCTTAAAATATAAATGCCTTGTGAGATTCTCCATTTGAATTAGTACACAGATATATAAAAGTACCTTTCATAGACATGGTGTGTAAATTTGATTATCAGTGACAAAATTCAGTTGAAGCCAGATAAATAATATACTGTTTTCAGTATATTATTTTCAAAACTCTCAAATACTTCTAAATTGCTTTGGGTAAAATCAAGACAGTCTTGGACAAAACATACAGTCACATGAAAAACAATTTAAAGAGAACGTGGGTGGAAGGGAGAAATAATTGCCTTGATGATGTTTTTGCAGACTATTGTGCTGATAATTTTATTTAGCAGCTGCTGTCTCTCAAAATATGGTATGATGTCAGAAATAATGAGTCATGTGTATTCCTAGATCAAGACATTCACTCCAATACATGTTATCAAAGATGATTCCATCTTGAATTTGAAAAGCAGACCAAGGACACTGACTTCCTTATTATTGGAAATACATTGAAATGTAGAAAAATATTAATATGCTGATAAAATTTATATATGTATATAATCTTTCCAAGAATATCTATAAATAAATGTATATGAATAAATGCAATTACTTAAATACATATTTCCATATATACTTGCATCTTATAATACATCTATAAGCTTATTTCTAGTTAACATATAGCATACAGCAATTACCTTTTAAAGTTTTAATGCTATGATTTAGATGCATTTAACAAAATAATAACGCTAATGCTGATGCTGCTGATAATATTTGAGTTGACTTAAGCATATGAGGAGAGAAATAATTTAATTTTTGGCAAGAATTGCTGTTTCCTAACAACAGCTGGCCCAGTTTAATTCCTAACAAGGTCATCATCTAATCCTCAGTAAATGTGAAATCTAAGTTTTAAGTCAGGAACAGATGTGATGTGTTAACTGCAAACTTGCTTGTTATGTGAGTTGATAGTCTACAGTTGAATTGCTTATTCATCTATTAATTTAATTAAATGGAGATTTTTATTTTTATTTTTCACTTGGTCAGTTACAACTTATTTATTATTTGTTTTTTTGAGAAGACGGAGTCTCACTCTGTCACCCAGGCTGAAGTGCAGTGGCGCAATCTTGGCTCACTGCAACCTCCCACCTCCCAGGTTCAAGGGATTCCCCCCGTTTCAGCCTCCTGAGTAGCTGGGACTACAGGCGCCCGCCACCACACTCAGCTAATCTTTGTAATTTTAGTAGATACAGGGTTTCGCCATGTTGGCCAGGCTGGTCTGAACTCCTGACCTCAGGAGATCCGCCCCCCTCGGCCTCTCAAAATGCTGGGATTACAGGTGTGAGCCACCATGGCCAGTAAGTCAAAACTTTCTTCCCTGTTCTTACAAGGTAGTGTTTATTATGCTATGAGACAACCTCCATGGGGCTGTGTGAAGAGCAATTTAAACACCAGGGAGGGATCCAATGTTACCCTTTCTTCAGCTCGAATGAAGGTGTCTCCCTGTCTCACACAGTTTTATTAATAAGAAGCAATTATCAACATCAAAAGGCAGTCTGGTCAGAGGTCCCCTCCTGTCCTCTGTCTTCCTCCCTCTTTGTCTTGTCTCACCTCCACCTCTGCGTCTCCGTTCCTTTAGGGATCTCCTAGGGCCACAGAGAACACAAGAGGCAGCAGTGAAACCTGTGCTAAGTGACACCGTGGCCAAGACATAAGCAGAGTAGATGCTCACAGACGGCACCAATTCGGGAGGAAGCCGGCTGCTCATAGTGATACTCACTTCCCTGCCCACGTTTCTGTGCACTTCGGCTGTGCAGCACCTCTTCTGTAGTGTCTCTTACGTTTCACTTCCTGACACATGGTTGCCCTGTATTTTTATTTTTGACAGCAGGTGTAGCTTTGGGACTTGCTTCTAAATGTGAGCAGCAGTGACGTGTGAAGTGTGACAAACCGGGACTCAATTCTCCATGTACTCTTCTTAATTATGACCTCGAAAGCTTTCTTCCGCATGAATCTTCACATAGATACAGGGAGTAAAGTCTTCTAGTAACTGGCATGGTCATGTAAAAGAGAAATAACCTTTCACTGGATTAAACTAGTGATAATATGTGAAAGCTGTAAGTATCCTAGCTGTAAAAATATATATTCACGGCAGACATGAAATAAATGCTCAATAAATGTGTTTTCTCACTCGTAATTCAAGCAACATATTTCATTTCAAAGCAAGAGAAGACTTTAGATAGCAATTCTAGCTCTTAAATCTTTGTTTCCTATATAAAATGGGCAAAGGTTGATTTTTAAAATTCTATTTTTAATAACTTTCAATAAATATCAATATTGTGTGAACATTCTGCTCTACTGTTCAAACACTGACAGAAACGGTGATGCTTAGCTTCAATTCCATTTGATTTTATTGAAGCTGCAGCATTTCAAAAAGCAGCACTTGAATTTTCCACGCACTGAATTCTATGTTGAATCCATGACAATGAAATGATGTGTAGGCTCTATATTTAGGCATTACAAGTAATCTGGAGAGAATAAAAAGTGTATGGGAGCATATTCATAGGTTACATACAAATATTACAGCATTTTATATAAGACGTTTGCCAGTCTTGTTATCTGATGGAGGTCCTGGAATCAATCACCTATGAAAACTGAAGGTCAACTGTAGTTTCCTTTCCTACAACACACACACACCCACACCCCATACTTAAGACTCACTCATCCTTAAAACTTCGTTTCAAAACATTATTTAAATTTTATCTTATTCAGATCAACTTCGTGTCACAATTTAGACAGCCTCTCATTCTCCGCTGTCCATAATGACCTGCCATGTATCTCTTCCAGTAGTTGTCACATATCATATACTCATTGCTTTTTTTCTTTCTTTCTTTTTTTAAACTAGGCTGTTTGTTCTTCTGAGCAGCCTCAATGATTCATTCATTACTATATTCCCATTGCCTTACACATATCTGACAAATAGTAAAAGCACAATAGATGCCAGTTAAATGAATGGTAAATATAAATTAATATAAATAAATAAATTTGTCTTAAATTATCTGTTGCTTCTTAAGTTTTCTTTTCAGATGATCAATTTATTTAACAAATATTACATCAATGCTTACTATTTATATAATGTGGAGTAAGAGAATGTAAAACATTTATTTGGAATAAAATTAATGTATGGTACACAAAATTAAATTAGTAATTAAATAAATTATATCTGTTAATTTTTATATTCTATCAGTTAACATTTGTTGGGTATTTCTGTGTGTGGTATCCTTTTTAAAATGGAAAGAAAGGAAACAATGCTCCAGTTAGGACATAGGAGGCATTGTGATACTCTTAAGACACTGATTGCTATTGTAATTCACAGTGGTCAATAAAGGAATTCCTTTGTCTTTACTTATGGTCTAGGGCTATGCCAGTGTGTTTATGCTTATAGTCAAGTGGCTAGTGTGCAGCCCTTCAATATAGAGGGTCTGTCCCTATGGTTTAAGGCACAGTTTTGATGGACCAAAATTAATCAGGGACACTTGGATTCTATTCTTGTGCTTTGCAGTGTTGGCAGCCTTCCAACATTAGGACAGATAATGTTCTCGTTAAGCTGGTGGATGAGCTTATCTTCCAAGCCATTGATAAAGTTTATGACAATAGTGGGCCTGAGAACTGACCCCAGTGGGACAGCTCTCAATATGCGACTCTAGTTTGTCCCATAATCACTGATCATCATCTGTGGGTATGAACTTCCCACCAGTTATACATTGACCTTACAAAATTTTCCAAATCTCTTCATGAAAAATGTCATGTGAGTCTGTATCAGAGTCCTTACTAAGATCCAGATCTATCAAATGTCTTGCCTTTTTTTAACCATCACTATCACAAAAATGTTAAATTGTTCTGGGGTGATTAGCTTTCGTAAAATCATACTAAGTTATGGTTGAGACCTGTGGTTTTGAAAACTATTTGGTAGCTAACAATTTTATGATTATATCTAGTGGCAATCCAAATATTAAAATTAGATGGACTAATCTTTACTTAAGATAATTTTTCTTTTCTTTTTTTATTTTCGTTAGGAACAGGGATGCACTCTGTAGCCCAGACTGGAATGCAGTGGTAAGATCATAGCTCGCTGTAATCTCGAACTGCTGGGCTTCAGTGATCCTCCACATTATCCTCTTGAGTAGCTGTAATTACAGGTATGAGCTGCCAAGATTGATGATTTATTTATTTATTTGTAGAAATGGGGTCTCTCTATTTTGCTTAGGCTGGTCAATTTTTAAAACATATTATTTTAAATTCTATATTTTTCTATTGCAACATGTCCATCCTGTATCTTCATACTTCCTAAACCTCCTGCTTTGTCTCCCTGACTTTGCCCATGGCTCCTTCCTCAATATTGCCTCTGTGCTGGATCAGAATTCGCTCAGTCCTGCTCTCATCAAAATCACCTGAGTTGTGTGTGTTCCGTTCGTCACGTATTAACTTCCATTTGAAATATTCCCTTTGAAATGCTTTTTGTTTTGAGAATAAAAACAATTCTACATCCAAAGTGCCTAGCAAAGAGACTAGCAGAGTGTAGGAACTTAATCAGTAAATACGTGCTGTGGGGTTTTATTCTTAGACTTTTTCTTGAATATCACTTTTGTTTTTGCCTTTCCCCAAAACACTATATCTGGTTTGACGAAGTGCTCCCCAGGCATCCATAGTAGCAGAAAAGCATTTGCACTTTCTTTGCTCACTGCAAGTGGCCAGATGCAGTAATTTCATCCTCTTCTTCAGTTTATCTTGACAGAATTTGCTTTCTGTCCTTTAATGCAGTCATTTACTGAGCTCCCCAGACATTCCTCCTCTTTCCTCAGTGATTTCAGCACCTGGTCTATATTTTCACCCTCTGCCTTGCCTCCTGCAAAGTTTATGACTGTAGAGTATAATTCAATCGCTTCACAGTTTTTCTGTCTCCTTGACTCCAGTAATTTAATTTTTACCAGCCACAAGCATAACCATATAACCCTCCAAGTTCACGAACACTGAAATGTTGTGTTTTCTCATAGGTGACATGCTCTTACTTGCATCTAACCATGCTCATCTAAGTATTGCTACATTTAGAAAGTGATTTTGGAGATACTCTTAACATGAAGAGTGTTCAAAAGGGCTTCGATGATCATCTTACAATTAGACAAGCTGCAGCGGGAAGAAGGTTTGGCTGGAAGGACCTTAGCGACAGTTCCAGTGCCAGTGAGAGCTTTAAAACTGCCTTCAGATAGTGTTTTTTGACTCCTGATCTAATTCTCATCCTAATCTCTACACCCAGTGACTGCAAACTTATTTCCCTGAAATTTAATTCAATCCCACACATATTTATTGAGTGTTTTTTATTCACGAGATACAGTTCTAGGAACTTGGTATAAATCAGGGAGCAAACAGATAAAGCTGCCTACCATTCTGGCACTTCCATCCTTTGCTCGAATTCTCTTGCAGAATGCATCATGTATTGTCTTGTATATATTGTTGATAATTTCATGGGGTTTCTGTGTTCCACAGAATCTTAGAACCAGACAAATTATTTTGTTTTCTAGTTTATGGAAAGATTTAAATCTCAGTTTCCTGTTTGTGGACAGGTTAAACAAGATAATGTTTAGAGTGCCTTGGATGATGTCTAACATATAGTAAGCATCATTCCTGTAATCTCAGCACTTTGGAAGGCTGAGGTGGGAGGATTGCTTGAGGCTAAGAGTTTGAGACCAGCATGGCCAACATAATGAGACTGTGTTTCTGCATTAAAAAAAGAAAAATTTTCCTTACAGTGATTAGTGTTGGTATTTTAGAGATCATAGTAAAAGTACTGCTTTTAAAATTACAAGTGCCCAATAAATTGTAAATATTTGTTTTGTCAATACTTTTGCATGGTACCTCCTTACTGAATAATAAGCTCCCTGAAGTCAAAGATTGTCTCTTTCATTCAATCTCTCTTTTTTTGTGTGATTTCCTATATAAATGGCACATCATTGACATTCAAAATGTTATTTGCTGTATTGCATTTAGTTAAAATACTGTAATTTCATCTTAATTAGCTTCTAGGTTTTTATTTGTTCTCAAAGTTTTCCAAACTATTTTTAACACCTACCATTTTGAGAAAAAAGAACTCAAGGAACTAAATTATAAGATATTGTGGATCTAAATATTTACTAGGTTTAAAAAATTGTCAAATTTCACTCTTCTGTTAAGAAAGTTGTATTTGATTTTCTAATTATAATTGAGATTTACTTGGAGGATAGACAAATTATGATACATATGAAAGTTTTAGCTCTTCTTATTGAAACGAAATGTAGAACATCTTGTCTAAACCTGGATTTTAATTGAAGGAGAGGCAAATCTGAGAAATGTACACATAAAAGGTCATGATGATTAGGTTTTTTTTTTTTTTTTTTAAGGATACAAATAATCTAGTTTGAGGACAGTGAAATTCAGTTTCCAACATTTCCATAGCCCAGGTTTTCTATATTTGGTATGCTAATGATTAATCAAATCACAATCAGTATGCATTTTAAGCCACAATGCAAATCCTGAGCTTCATTTGGTGATGTAAATACATGATCATAATTATGGAAATTTTATTGGGTGAAGGGCAGCAAATATTAGTACAACTAATGTGGTCCTTATTTGTGAGGTGCTAACTGCCTCAATCTGCCACAAGCTGCTAAGGAAGCTGCCACGCTGTCTCTGTTTTTTCATTGTCATTGCTAAAAAAACTGGAAAAGAACACTCTTTGTAAATGAGCTAACCTACTTCTACAAAGTCCTTTGCTATGCTTTTCTAGATAACTTTATGATAACTTTATAACAAAGTGGCTCAGTCTGTCTTGAATATTTAGAATTGTCTTACATATGAATAATGAATCATTTCAATAAAAAAGAATCTGATGCCCATTGTTTCTTGGGATTATTCTTTAGATTTGCTGCAACATGGCAATTGAGCTTTTCTTTTGAAAGTGTGAAATTTATTTTTCAACACTGACTGATGACAATATCCTGTCTCTGAAGGAGTTAAACCTAGCTGCTAAGGAAGGCAGTGTTTTATCTCTGTAAGAGCCATTTACTGCACTGTCTTCCACCTTGAATTAGAGGTGGGCAAGATAATCTTATCAACAGTTCAAAGCAAATCCATCTTTGGATTTTGAATTATGAGATCGCACTATATATTGCAGATCGTCTCTCTTGCATTATTTCCAGTTATTTCCAGAATTCTATAAAGCAGATTAGATGTTTGTTAGATGAGAAAACTGAGAGAGATATAGTTAAATCACCTTGGTCATTTGCCTTAATAGTCAAGCTCTCAAATTATTTTCTTCATTTTTAGTGAGAAGGTTATATTTTTTGCATAGGATGATATTAACATATACTATAACATACAATGTATTACAAAGCTTAAGCAGTAGAGAAATATATGATACAGGAAGAGATAGACCCACATAATTACTTTCTCCTTCCAATAACTGTTTTCAGTTCTCTTTCTTCCTTTTTCTACACATAATACCCATATATATTTTCATTCTTTTTACTATTTACAAAAATGTAACAATAATGGATTCTATTCTCCACATACTATGAGAAATTTGTTATAAATTTTTCTCCCATTAGTAATAAGGGGGAAAAATAATATTATTTCTGTGTGATTGTGTTTTTGTACATGTATTTGGATTATTTTAAGTTTTTTACTACTAGTAAAAATGTTACAGTAAGAATTCTTGTTTATAGATTTTTACTCTCAGGTAAACTTTTGTTTAATTTACAAAATGTAGTATGTATCAATAAGTAATATGTAGTTGAATAATTACATATGTATTTCATTCAATGCACTATGTGAAATAAATATATTATTTCATTCAATTCCTGACAATACACAGGAATTATTGACTAAATGTCAGAAGATGATTTTAAAAAATGAGATCACATTTTTCTAAATTTAATCTGTGAAAATACCTTTACTACTTTTTTGAAGTAAATTGGTCAATATTGTGTATTTAACTGTTTAGTAAACCAAGTAAAAACGTATTTATCAAGTATTCACAATGGAAAATGTGTAAGCTACTCACTTGTGGAAGAAGGGAAGAAAAAAATAATTAAGACTTATTTAATCTCTGTTATGCTCCAATCATTGTGTGAGACATTTTTTACTGCCCTTCTAAAATCTACAGACCATTATGTACATTATGAATCACTACTAACTTTATTGTAATATAATCTGATGCTTCAAATGGTAAAGTAAATGAATAAGCAGATAAATAAAACCCAAGTTTACAAAGTTTGTAAGTGGTAAAGTTGAGATTTGAATAAAGTAGCTGATCCTAAGATTAAAACTATTCTTATTTCACCATACTGCATGTCATATGAGGCAAAGATATGAAACGTTTTGTGAGTAAACAGTCTATTATCTACTTTGCTTGTAAGTGGCATATCTATACAGAGAGATATAGATATGATATATGGTTTCTTATAACAGTGTGGTTTCATGAATTTGATTATACATTTTTTCCTGTAAAAAGAAACTGAATTCAGCTGATTGATTTTTTTCCATGGGGTACATTAGGGTAAAGGTGTCAATGTTGCAAACTTGGACAGAGACGTCATTTTAGAATCCAAATATTAAGTTTCTGTAAAAAGCTAAAAGTAAAAATGTAATCTCTTTAGTAAGTCCAGGTTACTACTAACATTGTGGAAAATGTTAACATGAACATTAATGAGACACTTTGTAGAGCAAAACAATCATAGAGGATTTGCCAGGAATTAGAGCAACATGGTGAAGCACAACATAGACAAACATTACTCGAGATTATTTATTACAAATAGCTCAGAGTGGTTACTGAGGACTCCTGTCATATTCTGATAAACTGTAAATCATCAGTTCAGCTCCTGCATATTCGGTACAATCCCTTCTTTATGGTAAGTGCATCTACCCTTCCAACCACAGTGGCGGCTTTTTCTCCCACACTTGGAAATAGGCAGTAAATATCGAGAATTTATACTCACACAGAGAGATCCTCTGTGAAATCTTCTATGTATTTATTTCATCTTAAGAAATAGTATAATGGTTGATCACATGTTGCATAAACTCCTCCATGACAGTAAACTGCACGTTCCTATTAAGTGAAATGAACTCTCCCAGATGCCGGAATCCCGCTGAGGGAAGTTTTCTGTGAAGGCATGCATTCGTTGCGGAGACATGGACAGCTCATTCCCCAGGAAATATTCATTTACTATAACATCAGGGTTTTTATCGTACCACCTGCAAATTTATTACAATAAAACACTGTATTTAAGGAAATTTACCCTAGCAATCATAAGGCAGAAGCAGTTAATGACAGGTGTCTTTTAAAAGAAAAACATTGAATGTCGTTAAACTAAAGCAAGTCACATGCCTCTGATTGTGAGTAACTTGTGTAACCATCAGTAAATCCTTGTTTTCCATGGTTTTGGGGAAGTGCTGTTATACATGGAAAGCAAAGGGGTCAGTGCCTTGGTAATGTTTAGCCGAATCTTTGTTTCTTACTCTTGGCTCTTTGAGTAGTATAAAACACTAGCCCAGAATGTATACATTTTAGAAATGAGCTCACCCTGGTCACTGGTAAGCATCTTGAGTGTTTTGCCAAGCCTACCACCAAAAGGACTCATTCAGATTCCAACAGGAACTCTTCTCACCCACGAAATCCTCTAGAATCTGGAAGATCTCACCACGTGATTGAGATCTAGGGACCCTCCGACACAGAACAACACTTTCCAATTGGTCATATAGTAGAAACTGATTGAAGAAGGAGGATACTGTTTGCATGGAAATAATCTCACTTGCCTTTCTTTTACCCTTTACATTTTTTTTTCAGTTGAAGAATGTACGACCTATAAAGCTTGACGCTTGTGTAAGGATGAGGAACAATGGGAAAGGTAAAGAGAAGAGATTTTACAGCAAAATACCTGGCTTCTGCCTCTGACCAGCTGTGTAACCTTGAGCAGTTCCTTAACCTTTGGAACTGTAGCTGAGTCCCAGTATGGGAATTAAGAAGCCAATGTATAGAAAGCATTTTGCACACATTTGACTGATTCAAGTACATACTTAATCTATAGGGATTACAAAAATTTCCAAGGAACTGATTTTGCATTACACTCTAGCGGACGAGGCCACTGTGAACTTAGATAGTATACTTCTCAAGTATGTGTTAGGTCTGGGGATTGTAAAACAAGTTGCTTGAAATTAGGGCATAAGTTATGTAGCAGAAAATTTGAATATTTAAGTGTTATTAAATTAACTGATGACACGAGTGCTTCTTCAAACTGATTCTATAACTCTCTATTATTGCTCCTTGAATAACTCTCTGTTATTGCCCTGTTCTGCTCCTTGAAAATGACGTCAGCCAGAAGGGTTTTGAATACACAAAGCAGATAGAAATAGTTGCTAAGGACAGCATTAAAATTAAGGGACAGTGATCAGATTTCTCTGTAGCTGTTGGTCTGGCATCAGGCCCCTCTGAGAAAGCGCAGTTAAAGCCCTCATGTGTCCATGACGAAGTGCCTAGCTCCAAAACAAATGTTATGGTCACTTTGATGGCACTTTTGCATCAAGGTTTCGGATCTTTTCCTGCTACTCTTTCTCTTTGAGCATACAATGACTACCCAGTGCCTGAGATCTCAAGAGACCAGAACAATCTCGCCAAATAATTTGTTGGCTCTGTGCCAAAAATCTTCATTTCTGGATCTGGGAGTTATGGGTGGTGGGTGGCAGTGAAGAAAATGCATATGCTTAAAATTGGCAGAGTTCATTGCATTCAGTACCCTACCATGCCATGGCATGCAGGAGCGAAGACAGAGTTGAACAGCTGGAAAACCTCTCCCTTCACTTGTCCCTTGGAAGACTCCCCATATAACTGTGTAACAATACTATATGGCAAGAAGCATGTGATCTCAGCTGAAGTAGAATCCTCTGAGGATTCAGCGTTGGAATACTTCTAACAATTGTGAAGTAGAGTGCATCTTTAAACCAAATGTAGTGTTATGGTTTATGTTTACAAATGCGTGTAAGCAACACACACCTGACCTTCCCTATGCCCCGCCCTGATGAGGAGAAACAATATGTTTTTGTTCAGTTCTATGCATTTAAAACATTGTTTTAAATATTATGTATGCATTACTTTGATAACATGAAAAATAAAATCATACATAATTTATTATAAATCCACTAGAACCCAATTTGTCTCTAAGAATGTTTCACCCAATCTCCTCAAATTATGATTAAAGAAGAGTTTGGCAATATCATCAGCACAGGATAAAATGGATGTCCATTTTAAATATTACTTGGCAATAAAATCAGTTTGCTTTCCTGTCTATCTATCTATCTATCTATCATCTATCATCATCTATCATTTATGGAGTGACTAAGATGAAAATTAGGGCTTTTGTTAAAATGTAGCCCATCAAAGACTGGGCATCACACTGCTATATGAAAATGGTTGATGGGACAGGTGATGGGGTACACTGGGTGATATGGTTTGACTCTGTGTCCCCGCCCTAATCTCATCAAGAATTGTAATCCCCATGTGTTGGGGGAGGGGCCTCATGGGAGCTGTTTAGATCATAGCAAATTTCCCCCTTGTTGTTCTTGCGATAGTGAGTTCTGACAAGATCTGGTTGTTGGAAAGTGTGTGACACTTGCCCCCTTGCTCTCTCTCACCTGCCACCATGTAAGATGTGCCTTGCTTCTCCTTTGTCTTCTGCCACGATTCTAAGTTTCCTGAGACCTCCTCAGGCATGCAAAACTGTGAGTCAACTGTTTTCTGTACAAGTTACCCAGTCTCAGGCAGTATTTTTATAGCACTGTGAGAACAAACTAATACACTGGTCATGTCTTCTAGCCAACAGTTGTGCCCATACCCACTAAAGCATTATTTGTGTAAGAGCTAAACAGTTCTTTTTTTTCCCTTACTTTTTATATTGTAGTAAATTTTTGACCTAAGTATTTGGAAACTAGTGGAGAACATTCTCATATACCTATCACCAGGCTTTCCCTAATGTTAAATACTTACAGAATAATCATACAATTATCAGAACTATGAAACTGACATTGGTACACTACTATTATACTACAAATTATATTTGAGTTTCACCAGTTTTTCTTCACTACTTTTTAAAAATATTTCTGAAAACAATCCAGTGTTCTACACTGGATTTAGTTGCATATCTCTTTAGTCCCCTCCAAGCTTAGCACTTCAGACTTTCCTGTCTTTCAAGACACTTTGAATAAGTACTGCCCAGTTATTTTGTTGATTGTCCCTTACTTTGGGGGTGTCTGATATGTACTCATGATTAGATTGAGGTTATACATTTTTGAAATTATATTTTAAGTTCTGGTATACATGTGCAGAACATGCAGGTTTGTTAGGTAAGTATGCACGTACCATGGTGATTTGCTGCACCCATCAACTGCATCTACATTAGGTATTTCTCCTAATGCTGTCCTGCCCCTAGCCTCCCCACCCCCTGACAGGCACCAGTGTGTGATGTTCCCCTCCCTGTGTTCATGTGTTCTCATTGTCCAACTCCCACTTATGAGTGAAAACATGTGGTGTTTGGTTTTCTGTTCCTGTGTTAGTTTGCTGAGAAGTTTCCAGCTTCATTCATGTCCTGCAAAAGACATGAACTCATCCTTTTTTAATGGCTGCATAGCATTCCATGGTGTATATGTGCCACATTTTCTTTATCCAGTCTATCAATGATGGGCATTTGGGTTGGTTACAAGTCTTTGCTATTGTGAATAGTGCAGCAATAAACATACGTGTGCATGTGTCCTTATAATATATATAATGATTTATAATCCTTTGGGTATATATCCAGTAATGGGATTGCTGGGTCAAATGATATTTCTGATTCTAGATCCTTGAGGAATTGCCGCACTGTTTTCCACAATGGTTGAACTAATTTACACTCCCACTGACAATGTAAAAGTGTTCCTACTTCTCCACATCCTGTCAAGCATCTGTTGTTTCCTGACTTTTTAATGATCCCCATTCTAACTGGAGTGAAATGGTATTTCATTGTGGTTTTGATTTGCATTTCTCTAATGACCAGTGATCATGAGCTTTTTTCATGTTTGTTGGACACATAAATGTCTTCTTTTGAGAAGTGTCTGTTCATGTCCTTTGCCCACTTTTTGATGGGGTTGTTTGTTTTGTTCTTGTAAATTTGTTTAAGTTCTTTGTAGATTCTGGATATTAGCCCTTTGTCAGATGGATAGATTGCAAACATTTTCTCCCATTCTGTAGGTTGCCTGTTAACTCTGCTGATAGTTTCTTTTGCTGTGCAGAAGCTCTTTAGTTTAATTAGATCCCATTAGTCAATTTTGCTTTTGTTGCCATTGCTTTTGGTATTTTAGTCGTGAAGTCTTTGCCCATGCCTATGTCCTGAATGGTATTGCCTAGGTTTTCTTATACAGTTTTCATGGTCTTAGGTCTTACATTTAAGTCTTTAATCTATTTCCATTTTCTGCATATGGCTAGTCAGTTTTCACAACACCATTTATTAAATAGGGATTCCTTTCCCCATTGCTTGTTTTTATCATGTTTGTCAAAGGTCACATGGTTGTAGATGTAGGACGTTATTTCTGAGGCCTCTGTTGTGTCCCATTGGTCTATCAGTTTTTGTACCAGTACCATGCTGTTTTGGTTACTATAGCCTTGTAGTATAGTTTGGAGTCTGGTAGCGTGATGCCTCTAGCCTTGTTCTCTTTGCTTAGGATTGTCTTGGCTATATGTGCTCTTTTTTGGTTCCATATGAAATTTAAAGTAGTTTTTTCGAATTCTGTGAAGAAAGTCAATGGTAGCTTGATGGGAATAGCATTAAACCTATAAATTACTTTGGGCAGTAAGGTCATGTTCACAATATTGATTATTCCTATCTATGAACATGGGATGCCTTTCCATTTGTTTGTGTCCTCTCTTATTTCCTTGAGCAGTGGTTTGTAGTTCTCCTTGAAGAGGTCCTTCACATTCCACATAAGTTGTATTCCTAGGATTTTATTCTCTTTGTAGCAATTGTGAATGGGAGTTCACTCATGATTTGGCTCTCTGTTTGTCTATTATTGGTGCATAGGAATGCTTGTTATTTTTGCACATTGATTTTGTATCCTGAGATTTTGCTGAAGTTGTTTATCAGCTTAAGGAGATTTTGGGCTGAGATGATGGGGTTTTCTAAATATAAAATCATGTCATCTGCAAGCAGAGACAATTTGACTTCCTCTCTTCCTATTCAAATACGCTTTATTCCTTTCTCTTGCCTGATTGCCCTGGCCAGAACTTCGAATACTGTGTTAAATATGAGTGGTGAGAGAGGGCATCTTGTCTTGTGCCAGTTTCCGAAACGAATACTTCCAGCTTTTGCCCATTCAGTATGATATTCGCTGTGGGTGGGTTTGTCATAAATAGTTCTTATTATTTTGAGATACATTCCCTTAATACCTAGTTTATTGAGAGTTTTTAGCATGAAGGAGTGTTGAATTTTATCAAAGGGCTTTTCTGCATCTATTGAGATCATCATGTGGTTTTTGTCATTGGTTCTGTTTATGTGATGGATTATATTGATTGAATTGCATAGGTTGAACCAGTCTTGCATCCCGGGGATGAAGCTGACTTGACCATGGCAGATAAGCTTTTTGATGTGCTACTGGATTTGGCTTGCCAGTATTTTATTGAGGATTTTCACATCGATGTTCGTCAGGGATATTGGCCTGAAAATTTCTTTTTTGTTGTATCTCTGCCATGTTTTGGTAACAGGATCATGCTGGCCTCATAACATGACTTAGGGAGGAGTCCCTCTTTTTCTATTGTTTGGAATAGTTTCAGAAATAATGGTACCAGCTCCCCTTTGTACCTCTAGTGAAATTTGGCTGTGAATCTGTCTGGTCATGGGCTTTATTTTTTTTGGTTGGTAGGCTATTAATTATTGCCTCAATTTCAGAACTTGTTATTGGTCGACTCAGAGATTTGACTTCTTGTTTTAGTCTTGGGAGGATGTATGTGTCGAGGAATTTATCCATTTCTTCAGGATTTTCTAGTTCATTTGTATAGAAGTGTTTATAATATTCTCTGATGGTGGTTTATATTTCTGTGGAATCAGTGATGATATCCCCTTTATCATTTTTTATTATGCTGATTTGATTCTTTCTTTTCTTCTTTATTTGTGTGGCTAGCAGTCTCTCTATTTTGTTAATCTTATAAAAAAACCAGCCCCCAGATTCGTTGAGTTTTTGAAGGTTTTTTTCTGTGTCTCTATCTCCTTCAATTCTGCTCCGATTTTAGTTAATTCTTGTCTTTTGCTAGCTTTTGAATTTGTTTGCTCTTGCTTCTCTAGTTCTTTAAATTTTGATGTTAGGGTGTTGATTTTAGATCTTTCCTGCTTTCTCTTGTGGGCATCTAGTGCCATAAATTTTCCTCTAAACACTTAGTTAGCTGTGTCCCAGATATTCTGGTACATTGTGTTTTGTTCTCATTGGTTTCAAATAACTTATTTATATCTGCCTTAATTTCGTTATTTACTCAGTAGTCATTCAGGGGCAGGTTGTTCAGTTTCCATGTAGTTGTGTGGTTTTGAGTGAGTTTCTTGAGCCTGACTTCTAATTTGATTGCATTGTGGTCTGAGAGACTGTTATGATTTCCATTCTTTTGCATTTGCTGAGGAGTTTTACTTCCAATTATGTGGTCAATTTTAGAATAAGTGTGATGTGGTGCTGAGAAGAGTGCATATTCTGTTGATTTGGAGTGGAGAGTTCTGTAGTTGTCTATGAGGTCTGTTTGGTCCAGAGCTGAGTTCAAGTCCTGAATATCCTTATTAATTTTCTGTCTTGTTGATCTGTCTAACATTGACAGTGGGGTGTTAAAATTTCCCACTATTATTGTGTGGGACCTCTTTGTAGATCTCTAAGGACTTGCTTTATGAATCTGGGTGCTCCTGTATTGGGTGCATATATATTTAGGATAGTTAGCTCTTCTTGTTGAATTGATCCCTTTACCATTATAATGCCCTTCTTTGTCTTTTCTGATCTTTGTTGGTTTAAAGTCTCTTTTATCAGAGACTAGGACTGCAACCCCTACTTTTTTTTTGTTTTCCATTTGCTTGGTAAATCTTTCTCCATCCCTTTATTCTGAGTTATGTGTGTCTTTTCATGTGAGATGTATCTCCTGAATACAGCACACCATTGGGTCTTGACTCATTATCTAATTTTCCAGTCTGTGTCTTTTAACTGGGGCATTTAGCCCATTTACATTTAAGGTTAATTTTGTTATGTGTCAATTTGATTATGTCATTATGATGCTAACTGATTATTTTGCCCATTAATTGATGCAGTTTTGTCATAGTGTTGATGAACTTTACAATTTGACATGTTTTTGCAGTGGATGGTATGAGTTTTTCCTTTCCATGTTTAGTGCTTCCTTCATGAGCTCTTGTAAGTCAGGCCTGGTGATGACAAAATCTTTCAGCATTTGCATGTCTGTGGAGGATTTCATTTCTCTTTCGCTTATGAAGCTTAGTTTGGTTGGATATGAAATTCTGGATTGAAAATTCTTTTCTTTAATAATGTTGACTATTGGCCCCCACTCTCTTCTGGCTTGTAGGGTTTCTGCTGAGAGATCTGCTATTAGTCTGATGGGCTTCCCTTTGTGGGCAACCCGACCTTTCTCTCTGGATGCCCTTAACATTTTTTCCCATTTCAACCTTGGTGACTCTGATGATTATATGTTTTGGGGTTATATTTCTTGAGTGTAATCTTTGTGGTGAGTCTCTGTATTTCCTGATTTTGAATGTTGGCCTGTCTTGCTAGGCTGGGGAAGTTCTCCTGGATAATATCCTGAAGAGTGTTTTCCAACTTGGTTCCATTCTCCCCATCACTTTCAGGTACACCAATCAAACATAGGTTTGGTCTTTTCATGTAGTCCCATATTTCGTGGAGGCTTTGTTAGTACATTTTCATTCTTTTTTCTCTAATCTTGTCTTCATGCTTTATTTAAGTTGATTTTCAATCTCTGATCCCTTTCTTCGACTTGATCAATTCGGCTATTAATACTTGTCTATGCTTCGTGAAATTCTGATGCTGTTTTTTATTAGCTCTATTAGGTCATTTATGTTCTTCTCTAAACTGGTTATTCTAGTTAGCAATTCCCACTAACCTTTTTTCAAGTTTCTTTGGTTCCTTGCGTTGGGTTAGAACATGCTCCTTTAGCTTGAAGTAGTTTGTTATTACCCACCTTCTGAAGCCTACTTCTGTCAATTTGCCAAACTCATTCTCCATCCAGTTTTGTTCCCTTCCTAGTGAGGAGCTGTGATCCTTTGGAGAAGAAGAGGCGTTCTGCTTTTCGGGATTTTCAGCCTTTTTGTGCTTTGGATTCGTTTTGTTTTCTCGTTTTCATGGATTTATCTGCCTTTGGTTTTTGATGTTGGTGATCTTCAGATGGGGTTTCTGTGTAGACGTCCTTTTTGTTGATGTTGATGATATTCCTTTCTGTTTGTTAATTTTCCTTCTAACAGTCAAGCCCCTTTGCTGCAGGCCTGCTGGAGTTTGCTGGCGGTCCACTGCAGGCCCTGTTTGCCTGGGTTTCACCAGTGGAGGCTGCAGAATAGCAAAGATTGCTGCCTGTTCCTTCCTCTGGAAGCTTCATCCCAGAGGGGCACCTGTCATATGCCATCTGGAGCTCTACTGTATTTGGTGTTGGGAGGTGTCTCTCAGGAGTCACGGGAGTCAGGGACCCACTTGAGGATGCGGTCTGTCCTTTAGCAGAGCTTGAGCGCGGTGCTGGGAGATCTGCTTTTCTCTTCAGACCTGGCAGGCAGGAATGTTTAAGTCTGCTGAAGTTGTGCCCACAGCCACACTTTCCCCCAGATGCTCTGTCTCAGGAAGGTGGGAGTTTTATCTATAAGCCCCTTACTAGGGCCTACTGCCTTTCTTTCAGAGATGCCCAGAGAGAAGGAATCTAGAGAGGCAGTCTGGCTACAGTGGCTTTGCAGAGCTGTGGTGTGTTCCGTCCAGTTTGAACTTCAGGAGGGTTTTTGAGTGACTGTGAGGGGAAACCACCTACTCAAGCCTCAGTAATGGTGGATACCCCTCCCCTCAGCAAGCTTGAGTGTCCCAGGTCAACTTCAGACTGCTGTGCTGGAAGCATGGATTTCAAGCCGGTGGATCTTAGCTTGCTGGACTCCATGGAGGTGGGACCCGCTGAGCTAGACCACTTGGCTCCCAGGCTTCAGCCCCCTTTCCAGGGGAGTGAATGGTTCTGTCTTGCTGGCTTTCCAGGAGCTACTGGGGTATGAAAATAAACTCCTGCAGCTAGTTGGTGTCTATCAAAATGGCCGCCCAGTTTTGTGCTTGAAACTCAGGGCCCTGGTGGTGTAGGCACCCGAGGGAATCTCCTGGTCTGTGCGTTGCGAAGATCATGGCAAAAGTGTAGTATTGGGCTGGAGTGCCCTGTTCCTCACAGCACAGTCCCTTGTGGCTTCCCTTGGCTAATGGAGTGAGTTCCTTGACCCCTTGTGCTTCCCAGGTAAGGCAACACCTCGCCTTGCTTCTGCTTGCCCTCCGTGGGATGCACCCACTGTCTAACCAGTCCCAGCGAGATAAGCCTGGTACCTTAGTTGTAAATGCAGAAATCTCTAGCCTTCTGCATTGGTCTGGCTGGGAGCTGCAAACCGGGGCTGTTCCCATTTGGCCCATCTTACCATCCCCCCAATATTCATTTTTAAAATTCCTTTTGTAGTACATTGGATAATGGTCATACACAGATATCTAGTCCTAATTCCTGGAATTTTTAAATGTGGCCTGAACGGAAAAAGTGTCATTGAAAATATAATTAAGAATTTTGATATGATATGAGGCGATTCCCTTGTGTTACCCAGATGGGCCCTAAATGCAACCAAATGTAATGGCAAAAGCCGTAATCACATTTGCTGCAACCTACTAGCTTCCAGGAACTGTGAAAGAATAAATTTTAGTTATTTTAAGGCACTGGGTTTGTGTCAATTTTATATAGTGGCCTCAGGAAATTAACACATCCTTCCTGGTCTTTCCTGTCTTGCTGGCTATTAATTTGAAATTGGGGATATTTTGAAGGACAGTCTTGTTTGGGAGAGGAGGCATACCTTTTCATGCCAATTCTCAATGTTAAGTCGCCCCTGGATGACGAGTCATTAATGCATTAATCTGAAATGTACTTAGAAAAGCTTGGGTTGCCACATCATTTTATAAGGCGGGGTAAATATTTTGGCATGGTGAATTGTTCTTATATGACAGATAATATTTGATGACATGATGAAGTAAAGAAATGCTGGGGTTTAAAAAAAAATGCCATAACACACCGAGGAAAAAGCAAATATGTGGCAAGGATGCTTTTCTCAGTAACCTGAAATGCCTGTTTATCTACCACCCACACCATTTTACTGAATTATTCCTATCAGGTTAAAATATTTCTATTAGGTTAAAATATTTCTATTAGGTTTACTGGAATAATCTGGTTAGGGGAATACACAATTTTATTTTTGTTATCTAATTTAATTTAACAACACATAATGAAGCCCATAAGTGCACACATACACACGTATATACATATATACATATATGTATGTATGCATGAGTAGCCAAAGTGGTTGGGATACGGATCAGGATGATCCAGTGCCTAATTTTAAATGGTTTCTATTCAACAGTAAAATAGATTTGAGTTAAATAATTTTTATGGCTAGAGATACATATCAAATAATTTTACACATGAAAAAAGGTATTGAATATGATTAACGAAAATACAAGTATTTTAAATACATTTTAGTATTTCTATTGTGATTTGGATCCAGAATTTTAAAAAAGCTTAGAACACCAAACTCCTCTCACATCTCTTAATGTCTATGTCCCTCCGTGGCGAGGCTCCTGGAAATTTTATTTGTCATGAAATGCTCTCATTTATCTCCCCCCATGCACAAGAGAAGGTTGAAGTCAGCCTTCTCACCTCACCCCTCAATGATACTGCCAGGCAAACATCCTCAATGACTGACTTGCCAATTAATTCAGTTGTCTTTAAGTTTTCTTTCCCTGTTCCTCTGTTGCATCTGACACTGTTGACTCTTTTCAGCTTGAAACATGCCTCCCTTGTCTTCAATGAAACCATGGAGATTAGAATGATATACGAGTTTATCACTTGCCCAAAATATAAACTCAAGAAAGCTTGTATAAAAATGGATAAATTACTTTTCTAATTTTATTATCTCATAATTTTGATATATAATCTGACATGTTTTTAAGTGTAAGAGTATAATAAAATTTGTGCACATATTAATATATAGAAGAGGTCGGGTTATATAATTTCAAGTTGCTTTATGTTATTTCTCTACCAACTGATACAATTTTTTTTTTTTTTTTTTTTTTTTTGAGACGGAGTCTGGCTCTGTCGCCCAGGCTGGAGTGCAGTGGCTGGATCTCAGCTCACTGCAAGCTCCGCCTCCCGGGTCCACGCCATTCTCCTGCCTCAGCCTCCCCAGTAGCTGGGACTACAGGCGCCCGCCACCTCGCCCGGCTAGTTTTTTGTATTTTTTAAGTGGAGACGGGGTTTCACTGTGTTAGCCAGGATGGTCTCGACCTCCTGACCTTGTGATCCGCCCGCCTCGGCCTCCCAAAGTGCTGGGATTACAGGCTTGAGCCACCGCGCCCGGTCGATACAATATTTTTATAAGTCAATAGTATCTTGATGATTTACAACAAAATATTTCCTACATTTTCTCTTTAAGAATATGTTGGAGATGAGGTTTATTAAACTTACTTTATAAATTAATACTTTTTTGAGAGATTACTATTAATATGCTGAAGGAATTGGCAACACATCATCTTTAAACACCTATCCCTTATAAAACTATACTTTTGTTAAAATCATGGAGTTTTATTCCAATTGCAATTTTATGCTGTACTTGAGTACTTTTCATTTTATTACATTAATATAAGGTGGTATTCATATGCTTTTGAATTCAGTTCTACTCTAAATAGTTTACATATTTCAAAAATATTGCTTTAGTTTCGTTTTCAATCTATTTATATTCCCAAACTAAGTTACCTTTAAAATATGAATGTTTAGCTCTTTGTAACTCAAAGATAAAAGTATTTTTAAAATCTTGATCTCCATACTGTTTTTTCCATCATTAAATACTTTAATTTTTCAAATCCTAAATAATTCAGCAGAAAAATAATTTTATTTTAATTTTTAAAATTTTTATGAATGCATAATAGCTGTACATACTTAAGGGGTACATATGATATTTTGATACAAGGACACAATGTGTAACGATCAAATTAGGGTAATCAGGAAATCCATCATCTAAAATGTTTATCATTTCTTTATCATTTATCATTTCTTCTTTATCATTCCATAAAGAAGTGGAATATTCTAATTCCACTTCTTTAGTTAATTTGAAAACTACAAGAAATTATTGTTAGCTGTAGTCATCCTATTGTGATACCAAACACTAGATCTTATTTTTTCTAATTGAATTTTTCTGCCCATTAATCAGCCCCTTTTATTTCCCCTAGTCCCACCACTCTTCCCAGGCATTGGTAACCAGAATTCTACTCTCTGTCTCCAGGAGATTGATTTTTCAGCATTCACTTATAAGTGAGAACAGGCAGTATTTGTCTTTCACTGTTCCACTGTTGCATCGGACAGTGTTGCTTGGCTTATTTCACTTAACAAAATGGCCTTCAGTTCTGTCTATGTTGTTGCAAATAACGAAATTCCATTCATTTTTTATGGGTAAATAACATTCCATTGTATATATGTGCCACATTTTCTTTATGCATTCATCTGATGATGGACACTTTGATTGATTTTCTATCTTGGCTATTGTGAATAGTGCTGCAATGGCCACGGGAGTGCAGATATATCTTTGATACACTGATTTCCTTTTTTAATAATGTGTACTCAGTGGTAGAATTGCTGGGTCATACGGCAGTTTTGTGTTTGGCTTTTTGAGGAACTTCCATACTGTTTTTAGTGTCTGCACTAATTCACGTTGCCCCCAACGGCGTATGAGTGTTCCCCTTTCTCCATATCTTCATCAGCATTCATTATTTTTTGCATTTTTGATAAAAGTCGTTTCAACTGTGGTGAAATTATATCTTAATGTGATATTTTTAAGGTAAATAACTTTATGTCAAGAATTTTTTAAAATGTAAGACTATCTCCCCAAAGTAGTCTGGGCAAATTTCCAAAATAAATGGGCTCTCAAAGCAGGGTCAGGCCTTCAGGATCAATTTCATCTCTTTGTTTCTAATTGAAAAAAAGACATCGATTACCCAAATTCCTATATTTTAAGTTTTCTAGGATAAGCTGGATCAAATTCTTTGGAATTTTTGTTTAAAATTGTGCAATATATTGAACTTTTAAAAGGTTAATTAAATGTGTGTGTGTGTGTATAATTTAACAATAATTAAATGGTCTTAAAGTTCTTATCAATCAGATTAACAGACTATGATTAGCATATTAAATTGCCACTGTGCGTCCTTCCATTTTGGCACCCACTGTTCTATCTTCCAGGCTAAACGTCATGGAGAATTTGGATTCATGGTTCATTTGTTTTTCCGTCATACTCTTGTTGGATTTTCTCCTAACAAATAGAAAGACATGAGATTGAAGAAGTTAATTGTTCAACCCAGGTTATAGATGAATGGCATTCCCGAGAAATTAGAGAAAATATCAACAAACTCCTATGGCATGCCAGGAAATCAACCAATCCAAACTGAAGCAGAAGGCTGGCAATTCAAGGAACGAGATCTCAAGAAAAAAGGAAAAGGGTGAATAGATTCCTTGGGATATATATTGTATGTTGGGGAGTTTAAACTTCTGACAAAGATTTGAGGATGAATGCAAAGACTAAGTAAATAAGAATTAACTGAGTTATCAACTCCAACATGATAATGATTAAAGAAAGGAAATGCAATGAGGTTACATGTTACAGATTATCTGTAAATAAAACTTACAAAGATGAAATAATATAAATCTCAATTATTAATTACAAATAAGAATGCAATAAATCTAGTAAGCTGTGGGACTCCGGGTTTTGGATGTTTATGTGTATTTGTGTATTTGTGAATTTATTTCTGTGTACAAAATGTGGAGCATGAATAAGAGCTAAATATTCTTCCTATATGTAGGAGGTCAACAAATTAGAGCTCAGAAAATGAGGAAGAACAATAAAAACATGACAGTTAATATCTGTACAAACATTAAAAAAAAGCTAAAGTGTTAAAAATAATTTGCTTCTCTAAGAGAGGCATAAAGGATATTTGACTTTAATCCTTTGTGTAAGGATTCCAGAAAAAAATCAGCATCTAAAATGATATACAATAAATATCCTATCCATAAATATTCCATCTATATTCCATGTGCTTATTCTTGTTTTTTTCTTTTTGTTTTTTTGAGACAGGATCGCACCCTGTCGCCCAGCCTGGAGTGCAATGGCACAGTCTCGGCTCACTGCAACCTCCACCTCCACCTAGGTTCAAGCAATTCTTGTGTCTCACCCTCACGAGTAGCTTGGCTTACAGGCATCCACCACCACGTCCAGTAAATGTTTGTAGTTTTAGTAAAGACGGGACTTTGCCATGTTGCCAGGCTTGTCTCGAACTCCTGTCCTTAAGATTTGCTGTCTTGAGTGAGAAATGATTTGTTTGCCTAAACCAGTTTCTGTTTATTTATGTAATAATTAAATTGGTGTAATTTGAATCTTTTAACCTGATTTTTTTTTTGACAGAATGGTCAGTAAAGACAATCATCATATGATATATATTTAGCCTTTACATCATTTAATGAAAATATTTGCATTTATAATAACCTTACTGGCACTAAACTATATACATAGAAATATTTACATTAATATCTCCCATTTATTTCTATTCTTAATAATCTATCCTGAGACCTTCTTGTATTCCAGGAACCAAGTATTTGCTCTGGATTCTCCATAAGGTAGAAA
This sequence comes from Rhinopithecus roxellana, assembly GCF_007565055.1. Taxonomy (NCBI): domain Eukaryota; kingdom Metazoa; phylum Chordata; class Mammalia; order Primates; family Cercopithecidae; genus Rhinopithecus; species Rhinopithecus roxellana. The sequence continues at coordinate 2,236,304 of NC_044549.1, forward strand.
CAGATGTAGACCTCCAACTCTACCTCTTTTTCATATTAAATTATATTCCACTGCCTTCCTGGGCTACTTGGAAATTCATGAAAATGGATTAAAATTACATCATTTTTGAGTTATATTTATAGTATTTAAATTATCTTCTTCCAAGTTTTATCACTTCTGGGCAATTGGTGATAGCTTTTATAGCTAGTGAATTTGTTCTCTTTAGAATTAGATTGGTTTGCCCTTTGGAAAAAAAATTACAGTTTCATCTGTGATTTAAAATGATTTTTATTAGATTCTGAAATATTTCTGTTAGGTCAGTGTTTCTGAAGTTACTAGAGTCATATTTTTTGTTGTACCCACAGTAGATCCAAGATACAATCAAAGGTATTTTTCACTAAAATGCTGTTGATTATTTTTATAAATTTGATGACAATATAATCCAATGTAAATAGTAATATAATTATCTAACTTTCCTATTTTTAAAGGAACATGTTAAATCCTTACTTAAAGAATATTTTAAGCCCCAGAACTTATTATAGTTTTGATTTAGCAAATCTATCATTAATTAGATGAATGGATCTGTGCTCACTATTGATCTCTATAGCTTTGAATAATAAATAGCAATGGCATCTGCTTATATGCACCCAAAGCTTTGTGTGACTTCCAAGTATTGAATTATGTATTTCATATAAATGGATTTTGTATTTTATGGGTTATTTTCTTCCAATATAATTTCCACCTGAATTCAATTTTCATGTGAGGAGTCGGCTATCACAGCCTAACATAGACAGCTAGATAGGATACAGGGAAAATTAATGCATGCTGGTAATATGGATGATCAAACATCCATCCATATTTGAAGTAATTTGTTGGGAAAAGTATTCACTCATGTAGTTTGTGAATGTAGTAATCAAATGTGACCAAAATGCAATATGCTATAACGGAAATTCATGCAAATAAAAACACTTTCAAGTGTAATTTAAATCCATAAATATATAATAGATTAAAAAGGGAAGTAAATGATTTTAGTAGGACATTCTTGTTTTCTGAGAACAATCTTATTGAGAGAAATCAATTGTTCTTACCCAATAAAATGTCTTTTTTAAATGTAAAATAAAATATGGTCTAAATAAACTAAATCTTATACAGTATGGCATTTAAAACTATTTTTATATATTTAAAACTCATGTCATACCAATTGTGAGATAAATGAACATACTGAAAAGATTTTTATTTTTGATATAATTCTTCATGCACTTTTAGTCCTTATGTACATAGTTTTAATTTCTGATAGGACAATATTCAGCACCTAGTTATGTTTTACCACCATATTTTAACTATTATTACATTGCAATAAAAGAAGTGTCAGTTACCTTGTTTGATGGGTTAGTAGTGCTAACTTCATCACTGCATTTACTGCTTTGTCTTTATTAAAAAGTTGTGTAAGTATCCCATGACAGATACATTTAATCAACCTTTAAGATCATAAGCAAAATCAATGTAACATTTAATTTTTTTAATATACACAATTCTTTTTACCACCTATTATATTTTAAAATGAGGTAACATACAAGTGAAAATAAATTATTTTTAATAAGGTTTTACATATTGTATATAATATTTGTGGCGCCTCAGTCAGAGAGAGAATTCCCAGAGACGTGTGTATCAAGCATCGTGGCTCAGTGAACTGCATGACATCACTAGGTCTGCACACATAAAGTTTACGGGTTAGTGAACACTTCGTTATCCTCAGAGAGAGGACAAACTTGTTTGATTATTATTGTAGATGTTTGACTCTGGATATTTAAGAGAACATTTTGCTCAATTTTGCTATGCTGAAGAGGCAATTTAATGAGTAAAATAATGCAGAATGCTTAAAAGAAATTTTTTGGGGCATGGAAAACCAGTTTTAAGAAACTTGAAGTGTTATATGAGATACATCCCCCATATCTGATATGGCATGAGTTGTCCTGGTACAGTGTTGAGTGGTTTCAGGGTACCTTTATGAAGGTTATACAGAAAAAATGAATTGTAATTTACATATAAAGTTTTCATTATAAAAAGAAAGGAAATCACTCTTTGTCATGTCAGTAAAGTTTTTTTTTTTGTTTTTTTTTTTGTTTTTTTTTTTTTTTAATTTAAGATGGAGTCTTACTCTGTCACCCAGGCTGGAGTGGGATGGCTCACTGCAACCTCTACCTCCTAGGTTCAAATGATTCTCTTGCCTCAGCCTCCTGAGTAGCTGGGATTATAGACACACACCACCACGCCTGGCTAATTTTTGTATTTTTCAGTAGAGAGAGGGTTTTACCATGTTGGCCAGGCTGGTCTAGAACTCCTGACCTAAGGTGATCCTCCCGCCTTGGCCTCCCAAAGTGCTGGCAAGCATTTTAAAGGTGGCTAATTAATATGACAGTATTAACAGTTGACATTGATGGGCATTTACTATGTGCTAAATACTGATAAACATTATGAACTGTTCAATTTAGTTTACTTGATTATGGTAATGTCTACACAACAACGATAGCAAAATATTCTAATACAGCAAAAAAGGGACTCAGATGTATGTTTAGATGTTTGAAAAGGTTGTGTGACTGTAACATGTGGCTTACTCAATTGATTGTATGCATGCAGATGGTTAAGCCTTTGTTTCCTTCCTTGAATCTCCTAACACTTTTTGATTAACAACAATAACAACAACAACAACAACAAAAAAACCCCTCAAATTTGAAACACTGTTAAGTGCAAAACCATTGGGAAAGGTTTTCGTCAAGACAAAAAGAATGAATAAGACCTGCTATTTAAGAGCACAACAGTCAATATTTAATAGACTATTTAATAGACTACAGTCAATAATGACTTAATTGTACATTTTAAAATAACTTAAAAGTGTAACTAGATGGTTTGTAACTCAAAGAAGAAATACTTGAGGGAATGGATGGCCCCTTCTCCATAATGTGCTTATTTCCCACTGCATACCTGTATGAAAACATCTCATGCACCCCATAAATGTATACACCTAATATGTACCTACACAAATTATATAAAATTGAAGAGAAAAGACAGTGTAGTAAATTCAAGTGTGATGCAGCTCTCTTTTCCACAATGATAGAGAAAATACAAGGAGAACGTGATACCCGAAATCAAAGAATGGAGATGAGTTGTTTAACATATTCATGGCCCAATTAAGGAATAGAAAATCAGTATGAATACCTCTAAGACTAGAGAAAAATTTCATTTGTATATGACCATAAGAGAAACTGAATGACACGATTCTATTATGCTAACTCAATGCAGTCATCTCAGCCATGGTATATGTATATTGGAGGAGAGGAATAAATAATTAAATAATGGGCAGAAAGGAAGAAAAAAGCACAGTCATGCATTTTTCAAGTTTTTCTGACGACCACAGTTGCATGAATATAAATAGATATATAATTGTGTGTGTAAATATTATGTTAAAATAAAAAATAAATTGTGGGATTAACATTTATTGGATGCTCAAAGAGGAAAATATCTCTGAGAGAGCCAATTTGGGGAAGCCTGGAAAATTCAGTGAAAACTGGACATCTGATCCTCACGCTTCTAACCCAAAATCCAGCAACGTGTCCTCACTTTCATCAATTGGACCATAAGCTTTATGGGTAAATAGTCTTGGAAATAATGGCAACAGAACTAAATAAAAACGGGCTTTTGGATATCATAAATCACACAAAGTTTGTGGACTGCTAGAATTCCTCTTGGCTTTTACACTGAAGATCTCTGAGGGGCAGCTGATGCTGTCAGAGCAAGAAGAAAAATCACCTGTGGATGATGTGTTCTGGTGGACCATTCCAGTGGTGAAAGAACAGTCAGAACTGAGGTTCAATTTCTTGGAGTCTTTGCCTTTGAGATGAAATAAAACTCCTGTCTGGTTGCATACCTCTAAGGAGAAGTTTCGTTTGCAGCTGGAGCAGGCCCTTTTCTGAGAGCCAGGGAAAATATCTGTACCCCAAGAAGAAACCACAAGCCTTCCTGAACTTTCATGTGTCTCTTTGCTGCTCAAGGTCAAACAAAAGGAAACAGACCATCAGCTTTCAAGAGAAGTGTGTACAGGAAATAACTATTTACTTGACATGTGTCTGTACTGAAAATTCAAGTATCAGGAGACCTCTAAAGCTGGTACTTTTTAAATTTAGGTTAGCTGTTCTAATTTGTTTATTATCTCCTGAAACACTGACACATTAAATGTGATTCTCTAATGGTTTATAATGGGTCGTATGAGACATGTAAAGCCAAAAAATTGTTACTCTTCGACTCTTCGCTACATCCCTTCAAGCAAGATGAAATTCTGAATTATAATTAGTTTTGTATATACTAATTAATAATATACCATAAAAACTTGAAGAATAAATAGTCAACAGAGTACTTTTTCTACCGATTTCATTTATAAGCCAAAAGACTACACCAGCCTCCTAAATATTGGCAATATATTCTTGCTTGTTTTTAAAATAATAAATATGAAAATGCCTTGATTACAGGCTCTATAAGCTTGAAGTATATGTTTTCTAGCTATTTCAACATAAATTTTGTTGTCGTGGTTGTCTGGCCCAGCACTAGTGTTTATTTAGACCTTCCCCTGACCCTTGCTGATGCATATTTGTTAGACAACTTTTGCTTACAAGTGATAGAATAAAATGATGCCTGAGAAGGTGCTGGGTGACTCATAATCAATGACTGGATGAGAATTCAGATGAAGTTTGTTTTTACTTGCTATATCTCTATCATCTCTATCTCTATCTCTATCTCTATCTCTAGTTCTACCTCTATCTCTCCTTTTTCCTTTTCTCATTTCCTTCTACTGTGGATGAAAATTCCAAACAAGAGGGTAAGTTGAAAGCTAGCTGCCACAGCTTCTAATTCTCCCACTACTGTAACTTCACCAACTCTAGTAGAAAAGTCCCAGGGAAGACTGTGATTGGCCTAACTACATCTCACGCCTACCCCCAACCAATCTCTGTAGTATACGATTGAGAAGGTCTAATTGGTCAATGTTGTTCGTAAGTCCACTCCTGTCATGGGAATGGGATACCAACTTTAGCAGCACCACTACCCTCATGGTACAGTTAGGTTTTGTATCCCCACCCAAATCCCATCTCGACTTGTAGGTATTCCCAGGTATCAAGGGAAAAACTAGGTGAAGGTAAACTGAATCATGGGGTTGGTTTTCCCCATGCTGTTCTTATGAGAGTGAGTTCTCATGAGATCTGATGATTTTATAAGGGGCTCTTCCCCCTTCGCTCGGCATTTCTCCTTCCTGCCTCCTTTTGAAGAAGGTGCCTTGCTTCTGCTTCACCTTCTGCCGTGACCGTAAGTTTCCTGAGGCTTCCCCAGCCCTGTTGAACTATGAGTCAATTAAACCTCTTTTCTTTAAAAATTACCCAGTCCCAGGTGGTTCTTTAGAGCAGTGTGACGATGGACTAACACACCCCACTAGAGCCAAGGCGTTAAAGATGGGGTGTTTCCTCAAAGGAAAAGCTGCTGGACACACTGTTCATGTTCACTGTGGCCAGAACTTAAATTACAAGCCAGAACTAGAAATTACAAAGCAACCCTGTATGTATCAATATTAAAATTGTTATTTATTACTACAATAATATATTAGGGTCCAGTCAGAAAGTGACACCAGTAATTATTTTAACAGAGAAAGTTTAACGTAGAGAATTAGTTAAATCCGAACTCAAAGGCTGAAAAGCAAAGGCAACACTGAAGTGTCGGAGGGGGGACTGCAAGAAGCAGCTATCATCTCTAAGTCTGAGACAACCCGCCTTAAAAATAAAAAGCTGGGATTATTAGAAGCTAGAAGAGCCAACAAGTAGAAAAAATGCTCCACATCGTTAATCATCAGGGATATGCAAATCAAAGCCACAGTGAACTATCACCTCCCACCTATTGAAACAGCGATGATCAAAAAGTCGAAAGATAGATGTTGGTGAGGGTGTGCTGGAAGGGACACTCGCACAGTGTGGGTGGGTAGGGAAATGAGTACAGCCATTGTGGAAAAGAGCCTGGAGGTCCCTCAAAAAGTTAAAAATAGAACCACTGTATTATTCAGCAGTCCTACTACTGGGTATGTATTCAAAAACCATAAAATTAGCTTGTCAAAAAGATTTTTGCACACCCATGTTCATTACAGCATTATTCACAATAGCCAAGATATGTAAACAATCTGAATATTTTTCAAGGCAAGAATGGATTTTTTAAAGTGTAATACACACACACACACACACACACACACACACACACACACACAGTACTATTCACCCTTGAAAAAGAAGGAAATTCTGTCACATCCCATATGTGGATAAACCTAAAGGATTTTTATGCTAAATTAAATAAACCAGGCACAAAAAGACAATATACCACGTGATCTCACTTATATGTGGCATATAAAAGAGTCAGACTCATGGAAACAGAGAATAAAATGCCGGCTACCAGAGGCTGGGTAGGGATGGAGGGGCCGGGAGAGGATTGTGGAGGGATTGGTCAAAGGACAAAAAAATTTAGTTGGAAAGAAGGAATAACTTCAAAAGATCTATTATACATTGTGAGAACTGCAGTTAATAACAACATATTTTGTATTTGAAAATTACTGAGAGTAGTTTTTAAGTGTTTTTATCACCAAAAAATAAGTGAGATAGCAGGTATATTAAATAGCTTGATTTTGTCATCTCACAAAGTATACATATATCAAAAAATTATGTTGTGTATTATAAATATATACAATTTTTACTTGTCAATTAAATAGTTTTAAAAAGATTAACTTATTCACATAAAAAAAAGTAAAAGCTAGAAGACTGGGTCAGATGTAGAACCCAGAACTGGGGGGAGGGAGTATTAGCCCACTAGTGCTGGTATCTGTGGGGGGCCACAGAGACTTGTTCTTGAGATACGAAAAGCTGACCTGGAAACAGATGTTAAAGATTACTGTTGAAGTAACGCTGAAAGGAAGAGAATACAAAACACGAAGTAAGTTTCTTCTTCCTCTTCCCGCATTCCAGTTCCTTTCTAGTTCCCCCTATTGGCAGAGCCTGAAGAGATCCCAGGTGGCATAGTAGAAATGTGGTTTATAATTCCCCAGACACAGTGCCACAAAGAAGAGCATAAAAGGGTGGCTTTGAAGCTGTGAGACAACAGCTTGATAACCAGCACATCAATGATGGCAACATCAATTCTGCATCAACTGGAGAATATTTTATGCATCCATAGTGGGTTTTATCTGTATCTATAGATACAATAGTAATTAGAACACATACATCTATGTGCAAATTGCCACCGGCTATCTGTTGCACTCAATCCTTTCTCACCACTAGTTTCTTTAAACTTTGTAGTTTGACACCAGGTTCTTTCTATTCTGGTTAGATATTTCTGGAATCATATTCTACTTATACTTTGGAGCATATTCACCATGTTTTCAGAAAGTGAAATTTCTGAAGCTTTTCTTTAGATTATAAATTTGGAACTACCAGCAGTTCCTTCTGAGAGAACAGGTACAACCAGGTTCATCATTTTCTTTAATAGTATTTTTTCCCTCTGCCTCAATGGTTGCAGCTTCAAAAGGAGCTGTACTAGTCTCATCTCTGTACTTTGGCCTGGCAAAGAATATATTGACAATTGGAGTGAAGACTTCTTTTGTAGCTATCTTTCTTGGAATTTCTCAACCTAATCTCTCTCCTATATCGGGGAATTTATTACAAAAAACTGGGCATTTGAAGTTCTCTGAGAATAGTGTTAAAATCTGGCATATTTAAACAGAAACAATTTTTTACAGGAGTTTTATTTCCTTTCGGTTCATACTAAACATTTTGTTTTAAAAAATACCAGCTTTTTAATTTTCAAAGAAATTATTGTTCGAATTTAATTCTACTTGTTTTCTTTTCTTTTTTTTTTCAATATACATTTACTTTCTCCATAGGATATTTCAAACAATGTATCACAAATACTGAAATATTTGATGATTTTATAGTCAGCCTTAAGATTGATAGATACAAGAAAAAATAGAAATTAGTATTTTATGACAACAAAGATATTCTGAATTCTATCAGGAGTACTGCAGCAACCTTGATAAGTCTGCATAAATGATTTGTTCTTGAAAATTCACTAAATAGCAGTGGAAAAGTTTAATGTGGAATCTAACCACAGCTAATTATACATATTAGCTATGTTGAGTAGTTTGCTAGCCCAGATAACCTTTAAACTTTGGCTGTAATGGTAATTTACCTAATGGAAAGGCTTAATAGAAATATTATAACAAATGTATCTCCTTAGGTTTACTGAGATTGAATTGGAAAGTTAGAAGACATGAATGTGCTGTGCACACATACTGACAGAAAACCATGTTATTTTAATGATTCATAATTTCTAATTAGCCATGATTATTCTGAGTGGTTGTGGATATACATTTTAATTGTATCACATACTGTAATTTCCAATTTCCGCAGAGACACTGATGAAGTGAAAGTCGTATTGCAAAGTCATCATTTAAATATCTGAGAAATGGAATGCTTTAAGAGGGATAAATTTCCACAGCTTAATTATAATTCTTATTGATCTCAGAAGTCAATTTTGCCCTGGTAATGCAGATGGCTGTCTTTCTTCTCTTCCCTAGCTCAACATCATTCTGGGAATTTGAAAATGTGTTGCTTTTCTCTCAGTGGATGGATAGAATGCAGTGCTTCTATCATGCATTCAGCATGTAGAAGACAAAAGAGTTTTAGAGGAGCTGAAATAGGGCAAGTGGAGCAAGTAAGAAAATATCTTTTTTATAGTTTGATAGTATAGTTTGGGTTGAAATTGCATGCTGAAGTTTCATTGAAAGCCATACCTTCATATTCATATTATACAAGATTATTTCATAGAGCCACCTGAAGAATCCTTAATCAAATTCATCTTGTTTGTAGGATTTAAATTTGAAAAGAGTTGCTAGTTCTACAAACAAAAGACAATTGCTTGAGTGAGACATGTCTCCCAACAGCTTGTGCTGCGAGAAGAGGAAAGAAAGCAGCTTGTTCAATGTGTATCTCCGTTATGATTAGAATGATGTGAAACTACCTGATGGCCTCCTCCAGATGTAAGGACATTTCATGCACTTTGTAGATCTTGTAATATATGGCACAGATGAGTGGAAACAGGTCTATTTAAGACAGTCCTCTTGAAAGGGTACACATCTCTTTGCATTTGAGGCCCAGAAACTCAATATAATAATTAATATCCACTAAGCCAACACAAGGAACAGTTTCTTAACTTGGGATTTTATGAAATCAAGCAGGGGATTGGTTATGAACAAATACACCTGCATTTGGGTTGATAAATAGGTATAGTTTACAATAGGGTTAACCAAAGCAAGAACTACTTATCTAAAGGACAGATGATATTCAGTGGAGTTTGGGGTGATCTTTCACATCCTCTTCACCAAGGAAATGATGATAATAGTTGCCAAGATATGACCAAGAGAGTAATCTCTGCCTTAGATTTTTTGGATTTGGATTTCTTTTTTTGTATTGTTTGATTTGATTTACACCTCTTATGTTTGTCTTGTGCAATAGCAATATGTTTAATTATAGACCTTCCGTATATAGATCCCAGTTACCAATTGCAAAAAGATTGCTTGAAATTTACTTAAATAACTGTCACAATGCTAAGCAAAATTGTTATGAATTCTGAAAAATGCGTTAATAGATTTATTTAGTTAATAATGCATCCATACATAGACCATGTATATACTATTATACTTACTTCAAATTACCAAAATATTCTCATAGCTATTGCAATTAAAATAAATATAAGTGGAAATGTACTTAGTACAGTGCAGGAAAAACACTTCAAATTCTATTATTTTTATTATCATTATGTATTCCCTAATAAGAACTATAAGTAGGGTAAGGCACTGACATTAAAATGGTGTATGTGATCCTTACCTTCTTGAAATGTATGGTTTAGCAGCAAAATCACACAATTACAAAATAAAATAAATACAAATTAATAAGTACTATAATAGTCCAAGTGTAGGTGGCCTTGAAAATACGTAACAGGGTCAAGTTATCTAACCTAATGGCTTACTTTCTTTTTGTATGGCTGAAGGTCTTCATGCAAATAGTTTCAGTGCTCAATAAATTCTTTTAAAATGAAAGAATGGCTTAATTCAAGCTTTCTCTGTCCCATTTCCAGTTTGTTTTCAATGCTTTCTACATTCCCTCTTTGCACATATATTTTACTTTCCAATCTTTTCTTGGGTAAAAGCCCCTTTTATTTGGGTGAGAGTTGAAGTGGCAAGTTATGCTCCTTGCTAACTATTTTTAAAACCTTCTAATTATCTTCTCTATGTGCAGCAACTTAGAGATTTAATTGTTTTGCCATTTTGCATCCAATGCTAATTAAGTTAATTTCTTCGATATGTAGTATTTTATTACTTCACATAGATCCTGGGGTAGAGATATAGACAGACACAGAGATAGATTAGCTTAAAGTTAACGTTCCTGAGAAAAAACCAAAAATGCCTATATTGAGGGTTTATCACTGGAGACATCAGTGATCAATGACCTTTCTACAAAAGACGACAAGGTTATCAAAAAAGAACGGGTCTTCAAATTACAATCACAAGTCAAAGGGACATTTCCCAATTCCTACGAAATGAAGCCATTTAACTACAGTTCAAGGACCTCAAGGATTCCATCACTGGACTTGGAGGGGATAAGGGTGATGTCTGTAAACATTGCGGACAACTTTTGCCCTCCGCGTCCATCTATGAATCTTCCTGGAGAGAGGATCTATACTTTTTAATCTATTTCTCAAAGGAGGCCATGACTCTCAAGTGGCAAGTATCGCTGGTCTCAACAGTGTGACAAGGCAACTTAAATCTATAAGAGGCCACCCAATGACCTGAGATGCAGTACCAAGCTGTCTCTTCCAGTTCAACTAGATGGCTAGTGGTGAGCCCCTGTTCCATTTTCTTTCAAAACTCAAAGGAATTCATCACAAGTCACTTTTCAGTGTGAGCCAGGCACCAAAAATGTCTCTATTATGACAGTCTCCTTAAAGATTAGCTGGTTGATTTGAAACATAAAAAGCCTTCTAGCAGGTGGTTTTCTCAAAAGAAGTTAGTAGGGAAATAACATGAGGAGATTGGAAGGAAAATCTTTATGACATTCGATACAGTCTGTGTGTGCTTTTCATGTTATGTAGCGGGAACAGAGGGGGGACATTGCGTTATAGCTAGTATGCCATGGCATATCTTGTGACCTGATAACCTGAGGATACCTTGAACTTACAGGACACTCAGCCCTACTGGAGTGTCATCTTTATACATAGGTAGCAGAGACGTGCCACTAACTTTGTGTCACCCTGTATAATCTCATGAGTGGCAGCACTTTGTAGTAATCAAGAGCTCAGACTTCAAGCCAGTTTTCCTGATCTCAAATACTGGCCCTGTAATTTAGTTGCTCTCCTATTCTGAGCAACTTTCTTAATTATCTCTGCCTCATTGTAAAATAAGGATAATAGTTATGTTACCTACTGGATGGCATAGTTTTTAGAATTAAATATTATTATGTGTTAAGCACTTAGAAGAGTATCAGGCACATAGTAAGCAGTATTATGTTGAAAATAAAATCTGGTTCTTAAAGTCTGTGTTGCTAGAAAAGTAATATCTACATTCCTAGTGATATGGTTTGGCTCTGTGTCCCCACCCAAATCTCATCTCTAACTGTGATCTCCACGTGAGGAGAGAGGGGCCTGTAATCTCCATGTGTCAAGGGAGGGAGGTGATTGGATCCTGGGTGCTGTTTTCCCCATGCTGTTCTCGTTAAAGTGAGTGAGTTCTCATGAGATCTGATGGTTTTATAAGCATCTGGCATTTCCCTTGCTTGCACTTCTCTCTCTTGCTGCCTTCTGAAGAAGGTCCTGTCTTCACCTTCACCTTTGCTATGATTTTAAATTTGCTGAGGCTTCCCCAGTCATGTGGAACTGTGAGTCAATTAAACCTCTTTCCTTTATAAATTACCCAGTCGCAGGTAGCATCTTTACCCCACTGTAAGAACAGATTAATAGAGCTAGAATTCTTAGTTTTGATTTATGTGATTGACAGATGCTGCTTCTCTCCACTGAGTCTTTGAACCTCTCTACTGCCTGCTGCAGCAAAAATTTTGGGGTGAGATAAGAAGAATGAAAAGTAGTCCCAGGTGCTAAACCAGATGTGGTCCTGGCCACTAGAGCAATTGTTAATAAAATATGTTTCAGACACCACTGCTTGTTGGGGTTACTGGAGGGTTTGCTGTAAGGAGTACGAAAGTGCCAGAAGAAAGAAAGGGCACTCTCAAAAGAAGATGATAGGAATATGGTTTTGGGCAACTTATCAATGTTAGTGATTTTGCCTGGATTTTACAGTTCAAAAAATCCTGGATGATTCAAACATGCATTGTCCTAAGAGTATCTTGGTGGTGGGAGTGAACAAGGGGGTCATGATACAATCTGAATCGGACTCAAGAGGCAGTTCCTTAACTTCAAAGTGAACACTTTTTCCTAAGCCTTGAGATATACAAATAAATGATACCATGCTTCATTCTTTAATCTTAAACCTCTTTATTTAAAAATGAATCACTTCTCAATCTCTTAATCTAATTTGAGCCAAAAGACACTGGGACATTCTTTAGTAATAATTTTAAATTAATCTCTTTAAATGAAAGTTGTGAAAAATTTTTCTGTATGTTGCCATGCAGTGCAGATCTCAACAGTGAGATGTTGCAGTTGTAATTCCAACTGGAATCACTCGCCGTACTGAAGATTTCTGCTTACTAAAGATTTTAAATTAATGTGCTCCCAGTGGTTAGTAGAGTAATATCGTAAGTTCCACTGAAACTCCTTCTCAATCAAGTTTATCACTGAAGTAAATTTTCTGGATAAATCAAGTCCCCTAATGATACTATTGATAAAATAGATTGTGCAAAGACTGATTAGGTAAAAATTATCCTCCTGATTTATTTTGTCTCTGTTCACAGAATAAAGAGATGTATGACGTGATGATTCCCAAATTTGGCCCATCCCGAGAATTATATGAGGAATTAGGCTATGGGGTTTTATTTATTTATTTATTTATTTATTTATTTTTAAATGAGTGTTTCAAGTAATTTTAGAGTCAGAAAACGTATCAACATAAAGTAAAAACTGTTAAAATTTTCTAGAATATTTTGGGGAACACAGATGGTTTTGGGGGACTTATAAATATTCTCTTCTGGGCTTTATAATCATTGCTTCTATAAATGAAAAAAATAGAATCAGGAAGCATGAATGAAATTAAAAGACTAAAGGATGCAAGCTTTACAAACCAATTCAATTCAACAAAGCTGACACATTTTTACGTAATGAACACAAAAACATAATTGAAAAAATTATAGTTTTAATTCAAATCTCAAAACAATAATCATGCACCTTACTCAAAAATCTTAAAATGTTAGCAGAATTTTGTGAAATTGACAACATGAGAGAAAAAATTATGTATTTGTTTAGTGAAAACTCACAGGAAGAATGGAGACTAATATAGTTTTAAGTATCGACTAGGATTCCTCCACAACAGTCAAACAGTTAAATCAGAAACATCGATTTATTGGCCGAGCACAGTGGCTCATGCATGTAATCCCAGCACTTTGGGAGGCCAAGGCTGGCAGATCACCTGTGGTCGAGTGTTTGAGACCTCCCTGGCCAACAGGGTGAAACCCCATCTCTACTGAAAATACAAAAATTAGCTGGGCTCAGTGGCACATGCCTATAATCCCAGCTACTTGGGAGGCTGAGGCAGAGAATCGCTTGAACCCAGGAGGCAGAGGTTGCAGTGAGCCGAGATCGCACCACTTCACTCCAGCCTGGGTGACTGAGCGAGACTCCGTCTCAAAAACAAAACAAAACAGAAACATCAATTTACTGAAATTAGAAAATGGTAAGGGATGAGGCAAAGAAAATTTATGTTTTTTAAAAATTTAGGTTAATAAGATAGATTATGAAAACACATTAACCCCCAAAGAGTCCAAAGCTTTTTGCCTATAATACAAATCAGTGAATCAGAAGTTACTTATACTTGGTTCCCAATGTCAAATTCCATCCACGGTACTCTCTACCGTCTAAACATAGCGCCATCGCTCTCAATTCCAATACTAACATATTAATTGATATTCTTGTCTTCCCAGATCAATGGCCTATACTTTTCTATAACTCCTATCTCTGAGATTTTTTACCTATTTCACTTTTCTAGGTCTCAAACTGATCTATAACCTTGTTTTCTCAATGCCTTATTTTATTAGACAAGTTTCATACACACACACACACACACACACATGTGGAGAGAGAATCTATATAGTATCTATATAATCTCTGTCTCACTCTGTGTGTGTGTATATGTGTGTGCATGTACATATATGATTTATTATGAGGAACTGACTCACATGATTATAGAAGCTGAGCAGAGAAGTCCCATGATCTTTCTGCAAGCTGGAGATCCAGGAAAGCTGATGGTATAAATCCCAATCTGGGAGCAGAAGAATATGAGATGAGATGTCTTAGCTCAAATAGCAAGGCAGGAAAAAAGGAGTGAATTTCTTCTTCCTCTGCCTTTTGTTCTATTCGGGTCCTCAACAGATTCAATGATGCCCACTCATAGTGCCTCATGCTGGGGAGGGCAATCTACTCTACTGAGTCCAGTGATTCAATGTTAATCTTAGCGGGAAACACCCTCGCAGACACACCTCCCACAAAATGTTTAGTTTAGGCACCTCGTGGTTGACATAAAATTAATCATCGCACTTACCAACCCCCAAAATGTTTTATAAACTTAAAGGCTTATGCATAAATGCCAAAGATTATCTTTATAGAGATATTTTTCTTCCATCTCAATTTAGAGACTATTAACCAGAAATACACAGCTTCCTGATCTCTCATGCCATAAACCTGCCCCCCACGTTTGCATTCATCACCATCATTGTCAATATAACTAGGCATGTTGTCATGGTTATAAGCCCAAACTGCTCTGGAAACACCATCACAGAAGATTTTCTTTCTCATTTCAATTTTAGCCTTTTTTCTCCCAGCATTTATGTCCCTGAAATGGGAGACATCCTCATTAGAGAGAATTTAAGAACGATTTCTAGGCCCTGATCTTTGCATAACTCTATACACTTAGTGACAGACCAGCTCACCATGGAGAAGCAGGTGGTTCCATTTGTGCAAATTCTTGTTTGTTTTGGTTATTTTGGCCATTTGTTTCATACATGATCATATCATTTTCATTTCGTACTTGAAGGCATGGCTGACTAGGAGTCCATACCAGTAACACAACTTGTTACAACTGTGATGTACACAACTGTGTGTGATGTACACAACTGTGATGCTCATTTGTGTTTGCTTGCATGTCTTCCAACCAGGTTGCTCTGCAGGCAACTACTAAACACTTGTCTACTTTTGCCACTATTCAGATATTCAGACACTCACAGCTGAGACTCTTGAGTAATTGCCTTTTTTGACACTGTTTTGGATTCGTTTCCTTATTATTTCCTCTTCTGCATACTTAGCATTCCTAGAAATAATCTAGTCATTTAAATATCAATAGGTCAAAATATAATACAAGCAAATAAGAAAATGAAGAGGCCACTTCCAGACACTCCTGCCTGTCAATATAGAACCCAGCTCTGATAGACACCATAACCAACCGTCTTTCCTTTACAACAAATTGTGGACCTTGGTTTCTTTGTGCTGCTATAACAAAGTATCACAGACTGCATAATTTATACACAACAGAAATGTATTTCTCATAGTTCTCAAGGCTGGGAAGCCCAAGATCAGGGCGCCAGCATCTGGCGAGGGCTTTTGGCTGCATTCTCACATGGAGGAAGCAGAAGGGCACAAACAGACAAATACTGTCCTTATATGACAGAGGTGCAAGAGAGAGAGAGCCCACTCCGACAAGCCCTATTGATAGGGCTCCAGCTGATTCACGAGGAAGGATCCCTCAAGGCCTAATCACCTCTTAAAGGCCACACCTCCCAATATTGTTATTCTGGGGATTAAGTTGCAATATGAATTTCGGAGAGAATAAAAGCATTCAAACCTTAAAACTGCCTCTTACCTATGGGGTTGAATTTAATTTCACATCTCATTTCTTTTTTCGTTTTAAAACTAACAGGATATAATAAAGATCTGATTCTGATTTGACTTATTGATATGAAATCCTAGGATAAAAAATAATGCCCTTATTATATCTCATTTACTATAAGTTAAATAACACCATTGTACATCATTTTAAAATAAGTACTATGGAAACTAGTAATAGAAATGACACTACAATTTTTATGTAACCAAATCTACATAATCAATTTTGTTGAGTGACAGAAATCTATAGGTCAGTCTCCAACATCTTTAAAAATATGGGAGTCTTTAACAATCAAAAATGTAATACAATTTGTATTAGAATACCTTAGAGTTTGACAGAAAATTTATCCATGAACAAGTAATGGGAAGAAAAAAACCATGTATTTCTCATAAGACATGAGAAATACACCAGACACTTAATCAGAGCTTTTTGGATACACCAATAATTGATTTCATGTTTGCAGTGATGTAACAGAAAACTTTTATTTGAATATTATCAAGAAGGGATAAATAGAAAATTAGAACAATCAATATACTCTGATTATCCTTGAAAATAAATATAAAATTTTATCCTTAATAAAACTCAGATATCCAAGTCACCCTCC
Source organism: Rhinopithecus roxellana (assembly GCF_007565055.1). NCBI lineage: Eukaryota > Metazoa > Chordata > Mammalia > Primates > Cercopithecidae > Rhinopithecus > Rhinopithecus roxellana. The sequence continues at coordinate 2,253,058 of NC_044549.1, forward strand.
CACTCTTTCCCTTGAATGTTTTTCAGATAATAATTTGACACTATAAAAACTCAGAATGAAACTGATTGTAACAGTATTCAAATTAATATAAGTAATATAAAATCATCTTTTCAATTATAATAAAATTCCTAATGCTGGTGATATTTTTTGAGAGCCTATATTATCCCAAGGACATCATGGCAAATTTAGAGCAAATGAGTTCATCAGTCTTCATTTGTGTAATATTCCTTGTTTAGTCTGAAAGAGGACCGCTGATTGTGCATTTATAATTTTAGGTAGAAACTTGTGTTAAAAGATTATTCCAATTAATCCTGTTGTTTTCATTCTTGTTCCTCAGAGCACTAAAAATTTTGCTTTAGCTTTTCTAAGCCATTGCATATGGCTAAAGGATTTATTCTTTACCCCGATCTTTTATGCTTACCCCTGTTTGGGATCTAATCTGCCTCCAACAATTCTTCCCGAACCTCTGTTCATTGCCACATAACCATAACCAATTATTTGTAATGACATATTCTTCCATTGAAGAAAGCAGGAGTAAAAGACTGGGGAGAGGGGAGATAGGGAGAGTAAGAACATCCACACTTGCCTGTACATGACTTTATTAATGAGCTGATTCTACATTTTGAATACTTTGTCAACAGAGACTATGATTCCTAGCCCTCAGCACTGTTCCAAAGCACTCCTGATTTCCCAAGAAGCATACCCCTGCCAAACTAATTTACAAAAAACAAGTTTCAACTGACTTTCTTAATATAATTCCTAATATAATCTTCACTTACAGCTTTCTTCACTCATAACCCAGAGTTCTTTTTCTAATGAATACAAGCCATTTTTGCATACTTTAGCTAATTTACAAATTGTTTTGAGAGTTGAAAATCATTAATTAGGCTCTGTCAGTAGATCTTTTATTAGGTCATTGTTAACACACATACATCTCTATGACTAGCCTTTCTTACTCTGATTCTGTTACTATTACTGTATTACTACTAGATTACTATTATCAAGATATCACAGAGTTTTTCTTTCTCATTTCAATTGTGGCCTTTTTTCTCCCAGCATTTATGTCCCTGAAATGGGAGACATTCTCATTAGAGAGAATTGAAGAATGACTTCTAGGCCCTGATCTTTGCATAACTCTATACACTTAGTGACAGACCAGCTCACCACAGAGAAGTAGGTGGTTCCATTTGTGCAAATTCTTGTTTGTGTTGGTTATTTTGGCCGTTTGTTTCATACATGATCACATCATTTTATGATAAAGCCCATCAAGATATGGGCTTTAGCCCAGGTTCTGTCACTAATCACGTGACTTGGACAAATCCAAGGCATATTACTGTGAAACAGAGGAAAGTGAAGTTTGAGCACCCATTACTTGTGCATGCTTCTTTTGTTACTACAAGGGAACTTATCAATATGATGCATGATTATATGTCTTTGTAAAATTTATAGGAGTGGTATATTTTGATGATAATTGATAAGATTAAAGCTTCTTTTTGCTCCAAATTCCCCTTTGTTAGACTTTTCCCCTCATTTGATCGCATTGTAGTGGTCATTAACACTTTTTGGACCTGCCTAGGGGAAGTTGAGTTGAGGAGATGTTTAATGCAGGTATATGGGGTATATGTATGTGGCTTGGAGCCTTTTTTTGTAAATAATTAGGTAGGTCGCCTGTGTGGAATGACTTTTAGAAATATGCTTCCAATCACTGTGTTGCTATATCCAAGATGACGATACGAAGGCATAGAGCCAGTGTGTCAGTCAGTTAACTAAAAAACAGTTTTTTACTTTCCTGATTTGTGCGATGCTTGCAGTATTGAAAATTTTCAATTGCTGTAACCTAATAAGGGGAGTCATATCTCATCATCTTTTTGTATTCTCTTTGTTAGAAGCATGTGATATATTTTACCAAATTCAAGGACAAGAGATTACACAAAGGTGTGGAAAACAGCAGGCAGAAAATCACTGGGGGGTCATCTGGGGGCACTGACCGCCACACACTTTCTTAATTCGTTTTTTTCTCTAACACTAATAGGATGCATTTGGTTGAAACTCAAACTGAGTAAGCTTAAGCAAAAAGTGTGTGTACTATCCTCAAGGAATCCAAAGAAGCATAGAAAAATGATTACCTGAAAACACGGATGCTGCTAAACCACAGAAACAATAGGAATCTGGAACTCAGATACCTCCAAGACCACTTCTTAGCTTTGCTTCCCTTTGCGAGATAACCCAGCTTAGATGATTGCCCAGCCCTGGACAATCAACTGTGGTCAAGGAACTGGGTACTCTAATTGGCCTAGATTAGATCAAGTACCCTCTTTGGACTAATAAAATCTGGTTAAGAGACTCCGTTTTAAGAATGTATTAATTGAGCCTGGGAAGTTGAATCTGTGGTGAGCCATGATCACACCACCGTGCTCCAGCATGAGCAACAGAGTGAGACATTGGCAAAAAAAAAAAAAAAAAAAAAAAAAAAAAAAAAAATAGAAACAAGAAGAAGAATTTATTAAGTCTTAGGCAAGTGGAAGAGACAATTCCCAAAATATGACTGTTAACTCCAGACCACATATAATCATCCTTTGATACACATGGGATTGGCTCTAGAACTCCTAAGAATACCAAAATTCCAGATACTCAAGTTCCTCATATAAAATATCACAGTATTTGAGTATTACCTATGCACATCCTCCCATATTCTTTAAATCAGTTCTAGATTAGTTATAATACCAAATTTAATGCCTACATATCACTTCATTCATACAGATACAACACAGCACTCAGCATGTGTAAACTCAAGCTTTACTTTGAGAATCTTTGTGGATTTGTCTTTCAGAATATTTCCACCCACAGTCTGGTAAATCTATGGATATGGCACCCACAGACACACAAGGCCAACTCTCGTTTATACATTATGACAAATCTTTAAGAAGTGTTTTTGTTTATTTTGTCCTTGGAGTAGTCACAGGAATTGCTTCTTTGTAGTAGAGCCATATTGCATGAGAATTTATCTGCTAATACTTGTAGACCAAATACTACCAGACCAAAAACTTGTAGTAATGTATATCCTAATCATCGTTATAATTCCAGGATTTAGCAGGGTCTGCTACCTGGGAGGTGCTTAATGTATAATTACATGATAAATCAATCACTTATTAAAAAACTAAATCTAATATAATATTAATATTTAAAAAACTAAATTTACTGTTTCTTGATAGTACTAGACTGAGCTTGTGTGGCAGTTCAGGAGCTCACGTGGTTTGAACTCTGTTCTTTCACAGCGGTTTCACATTTATTGCTTCTTGAAGCCAAGGTAAACACTGAGCAGGGAATTTCCATAGTTTCTTACTTATTAGCAAAGGCTGCCTGGGATTAATGGCAGTCCAGTTGTGTCAGCCACTTCAAATCCTCTGACAAAGTCAGGTAAATAGAGAAGAGTAGAGGAAAGGTAAATTTTAGTACAAGGCTCCAGCAACAATTTAAGACAAAGATGGAGACAGGGCTGAAAAACAACATCACTGCACATGAAACTATAAACAAGATTTTTCTGTTTTTCCAGATTGGTTGCTCACCACTGGAAACATCAAGGCGATTCTTGACTAATTCCAATCACAATTTAGCAGCTGTTCTTAATTTCTTCTTTCTCCTTTCTTAATATCTCTCCACCTTTACAAAATCTCTCTTTAATAGAAATATTTGACCTCAAATTTTCATCTCAGGTTTGGAAAATTATGCAAGCTACAAGCTGTGGCCCTTATTTTTAGAAGTTATGTACTAGAGATCTCCTGTCTAGTCCCAGCTCTTCCATCTTTTCTATGGCTGTATCAACCTTTCTGAATGTGTTCTTTATGTAAAATGAGCAGGCGAAACCAGGTACATAAGGAAACTTCTAACTCTAACATTTTGTGGTTTGATGTATCTCTCATGTTAATAAACAGGTAACACCTGGTCACAGCATATGCCTTCACAATCAATTGTTTGAACTTTCTTTTCAAAATGGGATGAGAAGGGAAGTGTACAGAAGGAAAAACACAGCTCACATGGTAGGGCATTGTAGCCTTTACACTGGGATGCTCTCCATTTGGTCTGTAAGTTTGTGTGCGTGGGTGCCTGTGTGTGTGTGTACGCGTGTGTGCCTGTGTGGGGTGCATTTTGCTTATTTTTAAAGTTGACATTTTTTTCTGTGAAATTTGAGTGACTTTATAGTTGTCAATATGAAGAAAGAAAAATTTAAAAGCAGGTAAAAATTGATTTTTCTTATTAAAGTAGTTGTCTAATGGGGGTAATTCTCAATCTATATCTGAAAAATGCATAAAAACATCAAAGTAATAATTTAAAGTTTCAAAAATTAAATAATACTGCTGCAGTGATAGCGGGAAAAAATTTCATCAATTTTTATATAGTTTATTATTTAAAAGTTGTTTTGAAACGATGCAACAATGATTTAACAAACAATGTTTTATTAAAAATTCTTTAGGATTTAAAGGAAGCACATGACAACATGACTGACTTACTTTTCACTGTTTATTCAATAGTACTCCATTTCAATTTTTGCTTCTCTTTGTAAATTATCAAAAAGGAGAGTTATTCCTCTTAATGTGAAGCAGGGGACATTTAAAGAAAAGACATCCCTCATTTTTAGCCTAGTCATTTAATTCCCGGCCAAGGAAACTGGACAGGCCTCTATTCATTTGGAGGCAGGAAGATGGCCAAAACAGGATACAAGAAGGTTTCAGAGAAATAATTTTCTCAGTTCCCCAGGGGCTGCTGTATTTCCCCCAGGCTCTCCAGTGGCAAGAGTGAAGAATCACACTCACCGGATTTTGATGCTGGTAATATTAAGATTTTGTTGAAATGAACAAATATTGATTGATTTTAACTTGATCTTCACCTCAGCAAAAATCAATGTTTACTATCATCTTCTCTCCAAACCATATGCATCTCTAGCTAATAGCATATTTTATGATGTCAATTTATTTTGAGTTCTAAATAAAAGTGAACCAAGCATTAATAAATTATCATTAAAGTCTCCATGAATATTAGAATTAACTCAAGTAAGTTTTATTTCAAACATTTAATGCAATGTGAAATTATTAAAAATTTGAGTAAATAATAGGCTATTTTAAAAGCCCATGACACTGTGTCCTTTTGCCCTTCCTCCTCTCATTACTATTTCTTGCCTTTGAATATATTTCCAATGTGGCATCAAGTTCTGGATCTATAAAATAGAGGTCATGCTTTTCCCAAAAGAGAACTGTGAAACTTTGACTGACCACAAAAATCACTTTCAGCTTTTCAACACTGCAATTGTGCCAACTTGCCAATTTTAGCTTTTTTTTTTTTTTTTTTTTTTTTTTTTTTTCATTTAACTGGGAAATTCAGGAACTTCCTACAAATGCAAAAGCACTTTTTAAAAAATGTCACAATATTATATAAAGTAAGGTAACGTAAAGAATGATCTTTATGAGCAGTTTCCCTAAAAATGTGGCTATGAGTTTCTGGCAGCCACCACCTTGATATGCATGCTCACTGAAGCTCCTGACCTGAACATGTAACAAGAGAAAGAGAAGGAGAGAGAAGATCCCCAGGCAGGTTTGGTCTGTTGTCCTGTTTGAGTATGTCGAAGGGGTAGGGGTCAGGAGAAGTGCTAGGGAGGCGTCAAGTGCTGACAAGGTGGGCATCTGTAGTCTAAGGTCAGGCTCAAACTCATCAAGTAGCACCACATAATTGTTCACTTCTGGGAGGACAGACAAGCAGATGGGTCCTGCTGACACAAATCAAATCATAGACATAGACAGGGGTGACTCATTTTGAGAAGAAACGTCATAAATGCAAGGAGGCAAAAAGGATCAGCAGTAAATGAAGACAGGCCTGAAAGTAGAAGTTACTGCCACATCATTATGGAGAGCCGATATTTTATGGCAAGTGGTAGGGAACACGTGCATTATGTGTTGAGCTTTCACATCTGTCTACATCAGCAAGCATAGTTGCTTTAAAAACTAAGAACAGTGATTAATATTCTTTCTTGATTTAGCATTTCTAATAAGCAGTTGCCAATAATAACTTGTCTTATTCTGAGCTCTCATTCTTAGCATTTTCCTGTCTTGTAAAACCTGCCCCCACAAAAGATGACAAAAAAGGCACAGATTTTGTTAAACATGGATCGATTTCATTGCATTCCCTTTTCTTCTCCATCTTTTTTCTTTCTCTTATCACCTAGCAATACTTGATGAGTACATTTTACCACAACCCCAGTTCCTATATCTACTTGTTAAACACCCTACATTTTCTCTTTCATTTTCAAAATGTTTCTCACTCTAATAGGCAAGTGATATTTCATAGAATGCTTTTTATAATACCTTCCCAATGGGTTTTCAATTTGCCTAGTTACTTTTAGATACATGCTCTGAAGTTTTGCCGTGGCTTCTGTTATTAGTCTGTTTTCATGCTACTGATAAAGACATACCCCAAACTTGGTAATTTATAAAGAGATAGGTTTAATGGACTCACATTTCCACGTGGCTGGGGAGGCCTCACAATGATGGCAGAAGGCAAAAGACATGTCTTACATGGTGGCAGACGAGAGCGAATGAGAGCCAAATTAAAGTAGAAACTCCTTATAAAACCATCAGATCTTGTGAGGCTTATTCACTACCACAAGAACAATATGTAGGAAACTGCCCCCATGATTCAATTATCTCCCATTAGGTCCCTCCCGCAACACATGGGAATTATGGGAGCTACGATTCAAGACAAGATTTGGGTGGGGACACAGCCAAATCATGTCAACTTCTATTACATGTAAGCGTCTTAATTTTTGTGAACAACACATGGGAATTATGGGAGCTACAATTCCAGATGAGATTTGGGTGGGGATGCAGCCAAACCATGTCAACTTCTATTACATATAAGCTTCTTAATTTTTGTGAACAACCTCATGTGAAGCACCTCATATTTCTCCACTCATGGCAACTATCATCAAAGGTCAGTATGTGACACCTTTTATTTTACTCATTTAATTTATCGCTTTTCCCCCCATTCCAAAGTTCAATCTCCTTTCTGTACCCCATAGTCGACTCACTCAAATGTGTTTGTTATGTATCTTAAAATTTGTATGCCTCCCTGTATTGTTGTCTGATGTGGACTGTAGACTGCCATCTTTTCATTGTATTCTGACTTGACAGAGAGCAGAGAGAAGCAAGCTTTCTCTGGACTCTTATAAGGACACTTTTCTCATCTGAGGGCTGGGCTCTCATGACCTCATCTAATTCTGATTACCTCCCAAATACTCCACCTTCTAATTCTATCAAATTGCAAGGTAAATTTTTCACATGTGTATTTGGAGAATGCAATCATTCAGTCCACAATGCACAGTATATAAATACATGGGAGGAAAATGATGATCTCTGACCATTTATTTTTATATATCTATATAATATATATAATATATATGTATATGTATGTATAGCACATTGATTTGTACAGTTTAGACCATTATGATATATATTTCTTTTTCCTACAAGGGGAAATGTACATTTACAGAAACTTTTCTTTCTAAGATCATATATATCAGGCTAATGAGTCTGGGCCAAGGCTGCATGTATTACTTCTGGCCTTGAATGTTTAATTGCTGTGTTGGACCCTCCAGATCTTTATCTTTCCACTCTTCACAATGACTGACAATGATTGACAATGATTGAGGTGGGTTATACTCCATCAGTCTCAGAAGAATACAACAAGCAGAGTCAACCTGAGACGGACTGGCGGTGGGAACAAAAATCAGACTTACGTTGTTTGAAGTGTAAGGGATGTGGAAGTTACCGCAACATCACCTCATTTCTCCTGAGGGATATAATCATCATAAATGTTCCTTCCTTGTCTCGTGGGAGAATATTCTTGGGCTGTATAACCAGGAATAGTAACACTGTGTCATAGGATATATGCAGTTTTAATCTGAATAAGTACTGCCAGAGTGCTCTTCAGCAAGATTAAGCTGGTTTGGTTTTTCCACATCCCCACTAATACTTATTATTATTCAACTTTCCAGTTTCTGCCAATCAGATGGTTGTAAAGTGGTAAATTATTTTACTGTAATTTGCATTTCTCTGATTATAAATGAGCTTGAGGATCTCTTCATATAGTTGATAGCTGTTTGTGTTTCACCGTCTGTTTATCACCTGCTCATATCATTTGCCTGTACTAGCTTCTTCTAATAGAATGTATGTTGAATATGGTATAGCACATTGACTTCTACAATATAGGCTATTTTTTTCCTAAAAGGGAAAATATACATTTACAGAGACTTTTCTTTCTAAGATCACTAATAACGATTTCTTATCTAACTGAAAGGACTGTTTTTTGTACACACTCATCCTTGACATCACTGTAAAATCTGATATGCTGATCTTCCAGCATGGCTTGGGATGTTTTCTTCCTTTGAGTTCTTTGTATGTTCTACATTCTTTAGCTCTTCTATTCTTATCGCTACCTTTCAACTCCTTTCATAATTCTTTTTAGAGGTTTATGTTCAGCCTTTTCGTCCTGTCTCCTGCTCCTTCCCCCACAAGGACTCATGAATCCAGCTATTTCCTTTATACTCAATATGAAGTCTCCCACCTTAAATTTTGCTGTTAAGGTTGCAACTCTAACTACTGACATAATGCCTCTACCTGATTGTCTTATCATTGCCTCAAACTCAGCAAGTTAAGATGCAAATAAAACTATCACCTGGAAAAGTACGTCTACTTCATATATACACCATTCATGTCACTTGTAAATCATCACTCCTGTCAAGATGGAAACCTTGAAGTAAACTTTGATGTATAATTCTCTTTTATCTGCTAGCCTGGGTGATGGATTTGCATTTCGCCATTGCGGATACGCTTTTGCTTTGCCCTCTTTTCTCTGACACCACTTTTCACTCCCCATTGCTGCTTCCCTACCAAGAAGTTTACCACCTCACACTCAGAGCAACGGAAAGCCTACTGCCTAGACTCTGTGTCTAGGGTCTTACATGGTTTCACACAGATGCCACATTTATTACACTGTTGTTGCTTTATATATTTACAGACACTTTTTGCTTTCTCTAATAAAACAATGCATAGCAATATTCTGTTATTAGAAGAATCAAATAATGCAGAATTGTGTAGAATAACATAGTACATTCCCCTTCATATTCACTCACCCGAGATTAGTCTTCCTGTCTTTTTGTCCCAGAGGAAATCACTGAAACTGCTGGTGTTTCCAGCTACTTACAGGATTCATTTATGCATTTTTATGCATGCATACATAAAGCTTATTTCCGCTGTAATTATTTATAAGTGGGCTGATACTTTTTTTTTATAGAAATGTGCTTTTTTTTTTTTTGAGACAGTCGCACTCTGTCACCGAGGCTGGAGTTCAGTGGCACAATCTCAGCCCACTGCAACCTCTGCCTCCCAGGTTTAAACAATTCTTCTGCCTCAGTCCCCTAAGTAGCTGGGACTACAGGCACCCGCCACCACCCCCGGCTAATTTTTGTATTTTTAGTGGAAACAGGGTCTCACCATATTGGACAGGCTGATCTCAAACTCCTGACCTTGTGTTCTGCCCGCCTCGGCCTGCCAAAGTGCTGGGATTACAGACGTGAGCCACTGCACCTGGCCCACTTAGCCTTTTATATAGGAGATCTTTCTATGTTAGGAGATGTGGTCAAATCAGGTATAATTTCTGTCCAATGTAAATGACAAGTGGAGGAGAGGAGACTGAAGGCAAGAGAACTGAAGGAAGCTTTTACAGTGGCTCACTTGAGAGTCAATAAAAGTTTTCCCTAGGTGAGTACCAAGTAAAATAGGAGAACTGGACATTTCATTTAATAGTGACTTGTAATTACAATTATATTCATGGAATGTGTCATAGATGATGGTGAAAACTCCCAGCTTTCTAGTGTGACAGATGAGGGTATAAGTGATTAAAATAATTAAGATATGAAACACAGGGGAAAAAATTCAGACAGAAGAGGCAAGGGATATTGACTCTTGGGAGTGCAAACAACAGGCAGGTTGACTTTAACTCGTGAGGAATTATAATTTCGGAATTTAGATTCTCCCTGGGAATTTGATAATGAAGAGAGGAGTTTTATATTAAAATTGTGCAGCCTTTTTATTACTGGTAATTTATTATCAAAAGTTTATTTATTCAACGTATTGTAGCAATGTTGTCATAGTGTCTTTAATTTCATTGCTTATAAAATCTCAGATAGGCTCTGTCAGACAGCTTGGCTAGAAACTTTTGGACAGCAAATAGTGTGGGGGCTGAATATAAAGTTTGGTCACAGGAAACATTTAGTGTTAATTTTATTAATATATTGTTCTGAGAAATTTTAAAGCCTTCTAGGTGTAAAATCTATCCTTTGCACCGGTGACCCCAAAAGGAGCCACAGTGGATTAGCTTTTGGTAATCAAGGAAGGTAGGGACAAGACTGTCCATACGATATTATTTGGCTTTGTCCCCACCCAAATCTCGCCTTGAATTGTAATGATCTCTACATGTCAAGGATAGGGCCAGGTGGAGATAACTGAATCATTGGGCCAGTTTCCCCCATACTGTTCTCATGCTAGTGAATAAGTCTCATGAGATCTGATAGTTTTATAAATGGGAGTTCCCCTGCACAAGCCCTCCTGCCTGCTGCCATGTAAGACATGCCCTTGCTTCTCCTTTGCCTTCCACCATGATTGTGAGGCCTCCCCAGCCATCTGGAACTGTGAATCCTTTAAACCTCTTTGTTTTAGAAATTACCCAGTCTCGGGCATATCTTAATTAGCAACGTGAAAACAGATTAATGCAATAAATTGATACCAGTAGTGGGGTGCTGCTGTGAAGAGGTCATCCGTAGCTGTGGTTGGCAATTGACTTATTGTTTAAGGCCAGAGGGTCAAAAAAAAAAAAAAAAAAAAAAAAAAAAAAAAAAAAAAAAAAGTTGAAGGCTGGAGTGGAGTATTACTTTCTCAGTCCTTCAATTCTCATGATTAAAAAGCAACCAAAAAAACCCCTCATACATTCTTCCTGCTTCTGTGATTTCTCCTCCCCTGGAAAGTAGGATTCACTTAGCTGATTGCTGAGTTTATCATAAGAAAATGGTGTAAAGAGCTTATGATCGTTTCATTTCCTCGTCTTTGGGACATAGCTGCCTACAGGAAATGTATATCCTGCCATTGTCTGTGGCGTGTGGTAAAAGGGGCCTGCCCCCGAAATGGGAGCTTATATTGCCCAGTACTTCTTTTGACATAAATATTCCTAAAATGAGATCCATTGTTAGGAATTTCCACTAGCCAAAAATATAAGACTTACTCTCCAATGTTAGCTTTACTAATTAATAAACCCACATTCTTAGAGTATCATTTGCTTTACTCTTTTATTTCTCAACTTGCCTAGAACTTGAGTAAAGGGGGGAAATGATCCTGCTTATTGGGAAACACCTGAAACTCCAATTGCTCACATACTCACGTCTGCTGTGGTAGTGTGACAGTAGCCACAGATAATACATAATGAAATAATTATGGCTGTGTTCCAAAAACCGTCATTTATGGACATTGACATTTGATTTTTACACAATTTTCACATCATCAAATATTGTTTTTCTTTTCTTAACCACTTAAAAATGTACAAAGCATTCTTAGCTTGAAGGCACCAGAGTAGACCCACAGGCAATAGTTTGTGGACCTTAGTTATAGTGTCAAATATCAGATTTTGGTATTATTATCTCTTCCTCAAGAATTTTCAAAAACTTTATTTTGTATGTTTCAGTCCTCCTTTCTACTACTGGCTTCCAGATACTCCATAATTTGGCCTTTCATACCTTTAAAACATCAAAAAGTATATCATCCCATTGTAGTTTCTAGCACCTGATTGCCTCTCAGCAAATAGTTTTTTTAAAAGTTACTATTTTTTTTTATAAATGTACTTTCTCTTTGCTATGGTTTGAATGTGTCCCCTAGAAGTTCATGTGTTGGAAACAATCCCTCTGCTCTCATAAATGGATTAATGGATTGATGAGCATTCTGCCCTTATGACTGGATTAATGTTGTTATCACAGGAGTGAGTTTGTTATTGAGAAAATAGCTTTGTTATAAAAAGGAGCTCTCTCTTGTGCTGTTGCCTTCTTGCCATCTGTTGGCCTCTACCATAATATGATTTAGCAAGAAGGCCCTGACCAGATGCCAGAACCATGCTCTTGTACTTCCCAGCCCCCAGAATAGTGAGTTAAATACATTTCTTTTCTTTATTAATTACCCAGCCTGTGGTATTCTGTTATAACAACAGAAAGTGGACTAAGGCCCTGCTCGATGAAACTTGTTTCTTCAATATGCTTGTTCACTTTTTCTTTTCTAAATTTAAATATTATCTCCTCTAAGATACCCTGCTGAACTACTTTAATTCCATAATATTTCTGTTTTATGCTGAGAAAAAAATTTTGGTGGAGGTTAACATTGAGACTGTTTTCTAGTTACTATTTTATATTATGGTTTTGATAAGAAGAAAGAGAAGGAATAAATACAAAATGAAGTCAGAAAATGTGGCATTGACATTTAGAGAGTATTGGAGAGTTTTTTTTTTTTTTTTTTTTTTTTTGGTGGGAGGGAGTTTTACCTTGTTGTGTTTTTATGTAGGAAGATAGTGGCCAGTGTATTTTTCAGTATCTTTTTGTGGACAGAACAGAGAAAGCATGGGAGATATCATTTATCTAAACTATTGGCTAAGCATACATTTCCATCACAACAATTCAGTATCAATCTGGTGTAGACCAACAAGTTCAGAGGAGGCTATGGGACAGTAAAATTAAAAAGAAAATAGAGTTAAGAAGGAAAAGAGAGGAAGAGGCACACCTGTTTATTCATTCTTCCTAGTAGCCTTTATTTAACTCTGTCTTATCTGTGAAAGAGAAAGTAAATGTTTTTGTGATGAATAGTTTTCTACAGTTTTTTTTTTTTTTTTTTTTTTTTTTAAGGAAATATGTACTGCAGTAAAAGGGGAAATTTTAAAAGAATGTTTACTCTGCATCCCTCTTGGACAGCTATGAAGCTCAGTAATATTTTTAATACTCTAGATGAATAACTTCTGCAGTTATACTTATCATCTCAAAGGTGAAAATATTGTTTGGGGGAGGAAATAACTTTATGGAAATATTTTCAATGGTTTTCTTTTTTGCATAGTGAGAAATGTTCGGTTTCATATCTCTAGGTATCTATTGCCAAATAAGGATCCAAAAATCGTACCAATTTATGCACTCATCAATTATGTAGCAAAATAACACATAATCTTTATAAAGGGTATTTTAAAATTCCACTTTTATTTGTATTAAAGTCAGCTTTTTCTCCCTCATTCCCCAACATTAAGTTGAAGTTGAAATGCTGTGTCCAAAATTGTATTATTTCATTTTTCATTTCAACTATTATTTCATTTCATTTCAACTTGATATTCCTTTTCCAAATTTTTGATTTGACATTTAATTGTTTTTATTTCTTAAACCTAGGAAATTTGTCACTAATCCATTGAAAAAATATAACAATCTCATTTGGATTTTTATTTCCTTATGTCTATCCAGTATCAATAATTATATAAAACATTTCTTTTCCTGTATCATCTGTCTTTCTTACAAATATTGATATGGTTCTTTTCTGTGGTCCAAGAATTTGTTCAGTACTTCACCTTGATTTATTTTCCCAGTCACACTTTCTTTTGGAATTAAATTTATGGTCCCTTTCACCTTCAATGCTTTTCAGACAATGTTGACTTTTTTTTCTGTATCAGTGTCAAAAAAATTTTTTTAAGTATTTAGAGAGTTTCTTCTAAGTAACTGCCTTTAATACAGCAAAGCTACTTCTTTTCTAATATTTCAAAAGGAAAAATCTAAAATAGAATAATGTCAAATGAAATTCCTTCACTAAAATTCATCATATGTCCTATTCTCTCTGTGTAACATCTTTGCTTCTGTCCTGGTGCACTGCATGCATTTGGCCTTGTTGGCAACATGTATAAACATGGCTGTGAGCCGTGGTTGTGGGCCAAGATGTCCTTGATTTGGTCAAAGCTGCAAAAGATATTTGAAAAGGATAGCTATTTTATAAAATATTAATCTCAGAAATGTCCATTTGAAAATAAATATTTTAATTAAATGTTCTACTTTTGCCAACAAATGTTAGCCAGCTCATTTCTTTATAAAATAGCTATCCTTTTCAAATAGAAAATATGTCAGAAACAAGTTTATGTGATAGAGATTGCCACATGAGGGCTATGTTAGGGTCTCCAGCAAAAGTCTCTCTGAGGAACTGATATTTCGTAGAGCTGAATAATGATGAGATGGAAGGTGGGAACAGCGAGTAGAGAGGCACTGAAGAAGAACACAGCTTGTTGTGTCAGAGGAGTAGGAGGAAAAAAAGTAATAAAGTGTGGCTGGAGTACATTGAGCAAGGAAAAGAGACAGGATGGCAGACAAGCCGTGCAATTTAATAGAGGGCTATAAAAGCCAAAGCAATGTATTTATATCTGATACTAATTGTGATGGAACCGAATGAAGGAAAGCATTAGACAGAATTAGGAGACTACTGAAATGGACCTGACAAAAGATAATAGAGGCTTGGATTAGGATAATAGCGGTAGCAAGAAGAAGACAGATTAGTTTAATATATGTTTAACATATGTTTTCGGTGCATACTCTGTCAATAGGTTTTGCTGATGAATGGGAGTACAAACTGAGGAAAAATAAGGACTTAGGTAACCCCTTAGGCTTTTGTGCAGAGTGTTACCTGGTTGGCGGTATTATTTGCTGAGTTGGGAAAGCTGAGAGAGGAGCAGGTTTGGTTGGGGGAAAAAATGAGATTTTGATTTTGTCTACATAAAGCGTCTGATGCTTATTAGAAATACACATAGGAGAATAAAATAGGTAGTTAAATGTATTAGTCAGGGTTAGTGGAAAGGGTGTGGATTAGAGTCATGAATCTGGGAGCTATTAGCATATCTCGATGTTATCTCAAGCTCTGGGATTGTATGAGATCGTCTAGTTGGGAGCATGGAAGTAGACAAGGAGGCCCAAAACTGGGGAGTGGTCCAGCACTTAGCGATCAAGCAGAGAAGCAGAATCGATTGAGAGAATACTGAGAATGAGTGCCTGGAGGTAAGAGGAAATCTGAGAAGTGTGATGTGACAGAGGCCAAGAGAAGAAAAGTTATAAAAAAGAAAGATAAGGCCGGGCGCGGTGGCTCACGCCTGTAATCCCAGCACTTTGGGAGGCCGAGGCGGGCGGATCACGAGGTCAGGAGATCGAGACCATCCTGGCTAACACGGTGAAACCCCGTCTCTACTAAAAATACAAAAAATGAGCCGGGCGTGGTGGCGGCGCCTGTGGTCCCAGCTCCTCGGGAGGCGGAGGCAGGAGAATGGCGGGAACCCGGGGGGCGGAGCTTGCAGGGAGCCAAGATGGCGCCGCTCACTCCAGCCTGGGCCACGGAGCAAGACTCCGTCTCAAATATACATATATATGAGAAAATGAGTCAACAGATATTGAGATTTCAATTAAGAAAAAGCAAAAAAGTGACAAGTGGACTTTTCAGCCCGGGACTCTTTAGTTATGTCCATATGGATAGTCTCAACAGAGAGGTGGCATGAAAATCTATATGGACTTAACTGGAGCAAGTATGCGGAATGAGGAAGTAAAGGAATTACAGACAACTCTTGAAAATGCTTACTATTAATATGGATTGAAAATATATATGGAGAGGAGATGGAGGATATTGGATATTTAAAGGCTTATAGGAATGATTTAGTAGAAGGAGAGAAATTTCGGATGCAGGAGAGAGAGACGATATTTGCCTAGTGAGGTATCGACTTTTGATAGAGGGAAGGGCAATTCATCAGTAATAACAAAATAAAGGAAAGAGAGAGTGAGAAAAATGCTACTCAGATTTTATGATGCGAAGATGGAGCAGGTTTTTCTTCTGTTTGTGTTTATTTTCTTGTCAGCAGACAGCAAGAGGCTGGAGAAAGTATGTAGTGTTCGAAGTAAAAGGAAAAATAATAATTACTTACATAAAGTGTGAAAATAGGCATTGTTGAGTTCTATTGAAATGTATTGTCTTGATTTTAATTAGATCAATCAGTAAACATGTTTATTGTTTTGTTCCCACTGATATCAAGGTTTAGGTACAGACAATGAGTAGGCAGATAGGTTTAATAGCCTAATCAGTATTATATTTTCAAAATACATATAATACTAAAATAACCAAAGTAAATATTCCCATTCAGACAAAGAGAAAGGAAAACACAATACAGACAGTGGAAGTAACAATGCTGACATCTTGATGAATAGACATTGTGAGGAACCCCATCCTCTGGATGGAGAATATCTTGAGTAGACCCAGAGTCACTCCCTGACAGAACTTTCTTTGTTTAGTGTTCTCTATGGCTCCTTGTTCTGCCTTCTGACAACTCATCCTTTTCTGTTATTTTTCTGGCTGTAACTGAAATAGGCATTGGCAAATGTGACCATCTTGGCCCTGAGCTCTTAGCCCATGTTCTGAACTACATGGTTCACTATAGCTTATAAATAATCAGTCTCTTCTGTGAGGCTGCTAATTCTTTGTCAAATAAATAAATAAATAAATAAATCTCTCTCAAAAACCTTTTTAATAATCTTGTCTAGTATATTCCAGTGACCTCCATGTGTCAAAATCTAGGCTCACTGTTCTTTTCTGAATAGTGTTCTTTTTTCTAGGCATTATACATAATTTGTGATGTGTGTTTGCTTTCTTAACCCTATCCGCTCTTGTTAGACTTGGTAATGAGTGAGTACCTTGAGCATAATGTTTTTCAGAGGGAAAGCCATCGGCTTTGTCAATTTTCCTAGAGCATTTTTTTCCCTCGATTCAAAGTATTTGCTTGCGATTATATCCTGGGTCCTTTTTCAGGAATACCACACAACCAAATCTGAAGAGGTACTAGTAAGGCTATTGGCCATTTCCTTGATCAAATTCAGCTGCAACTCTAAAATTGTGAGCAGGCCCTTTTAGATCCATGGTCTTCTCATCTTTATGTTCTACCTTTTGGGGTTGAGAAGTAGTTGCCTCTTTCAACCCTGAAATACCCTGATATTATCCATCCCTTCAATGCCTTCTTGAGCTTACCAAGTCTTTTCTGAGCTTATCCATTTCTTGAAAACATTGTGAAATGCAGATGCTTTGTTTTCTGCCATTTTCTAGAGCTACAGGCTGATCTTTTTTCTAAGTTACAAAATATAACCGTTTTATCCAATATTTTATTACTTCAAAACTCTAATCCTATTTTGTCTACCCTTCACATTTTATCTAATTCCTCACCAATATATCACTAAAAACAGTACCACATATTTTAGATTTTTTTTCACATGAGCAACACTCCTCCATGTACAAAGTTTAGTATTTTTAGTAGCAGATAGTTCCAAAGTCTCTTACTCACACTGCAGTTTAAAAGCAGGCATTACACGAGGTCCTGGGCAAAATTAGACTCTATCATTACGCATGCTTTTAAAATCTCTGTGGCAGGAAAGGGGACATTGGGATTTCATGTTTGGTTGTTAGAGTGTCTTCCTGAAAATAAAGCGATTGCTTTGTTTATATTTTGTTAGCCAAAGCAAGTCACATTGCCAAACTAAACTTCAAATTGTGCAGGAGAATGCAATCCTAACAAACCTAGAAGGAGAGGAGTCCCAGAATATTGGTGAAAAGCCATAACAACTAACACATAGACCATTAAAAATATTTGTTAAGAGAATGAGAAGTTGCTGCAAGGAAGTAAGAAAACCAAAATAAAACACATGGATATGTGTTTTTCTTTTCTTTTTTTCCTGTCATAAGAGGCAATGACAGGGTACCTAATGATTTGGTTAGTACAGAGCCACAAGACTGGAAGGAAATTATTTACCTGGGTAAAAATACAAACATAACTTAAGGGTGACCTGTTCAAAAAAATTTGAATTTAAAAGCAGATGTCTAATAGCAATTAACTGGAGCAATAGATGATTAAAAACCTCTTTCTGAGAGTGAAGACATCATATAAAATAGTATAGTTACAAATAGCCTGATTAAAGAAGTATTTAGTTGTACAAGAAACCATGTCGTAATTGGATATATTAACTTTTCTTTCTCCTTCAAATGGAATATTCTGGAGGGAGAGGCGCAGGTGGGAACCGGGGCTGCACTCCCGGCGCCAGTGTGAGCACACGGAGCAGCCGGCCGGCACCCCCGGCCCAGGGCAGTGAAGGGCTTAGCACCTGGGCCAGCAGCTGCAGAGGTTGCACCAGGTCCCCCAGCAGTGCTGGCCCCCGGGGCTGCACTCAAATTCTCACCGGGTTTAGCTGCTTCCCCGCGGGGCAGGGCTCCGGACCTGCAGCCCGCCGTGTCTGAGCTCCCCACCTGCAGTGGACTCCAGCGCAGCCTGAGACTCCTGGAAGGGTGGGCGCAGCCCCCCGCTCCGTGGCGCCCGGTCCCATGGACAGTCCAAGGGCTGAGGAGTGCAGGCGGTGACTAGGGACTGGCTGGCAGCTCTGCCTGCAGCCTTGGTGCAGGATCCACTGGGTGAAGCCAGCTGGGCTCCTGAACTGGATGGGGACTTGGAGAACTTTTGTATCTAGCCAGAGGATTGTAAATACACCAGTCAGCACTCTGTGTCTAGCTCAGGGTTTGTGAACACACCAACCGGTACTCTGTATCTAGCTAACTCTGTATCTAGCTAACTAGCACTCTGTGACTCTGTGTCTAGATCAAGGATTGTAAACGCACCAATCAGCACTCTGTCAAAATGGACCAATCAGTTCTCTGTAAAATAGACCAATCAGCTCTCTGTAAAATAGACCAATCAGCTCTCTGTAAAATGGACCAATCAGCAGGATGTGGGTGGGGCCAGGTAAGGGAATAAACGCAGGCTGTCGGCCCCACCTGCGGCAACACACTTGGGTTCCTTTCCACACTGCGGAGGTTTTGTTCTTTATCTTTTGCAATAAATCTTGCTGCTGCTTGCTCTGTGGGTCCACGCTGCCATTATGAGCTGTAACACTCACCGCAAAGGTCTGCAGCTTCACTCCTGAAGCCAATGAGACCATGAACCCACCAGAAGGAAGAAGCTCCACACACATCTGAATGTCTGAGGGAACAAACTCTGGACACACCATCTTAAAGAACTTAACACTCACTGAGAGGGTCCACGGCTTCCTTCTTTAAGTGGGTGAGACAAAGAACCCACCAATTCCAGACACACGTGGAAGAAACAAAAAGTTGGGTCAGCTGAAGTTATGGATATGGGCTGAGTAAGTAGAGACTCTGCATTTAATATTGCAGCTCAGGGAGTTAGAATCGGCTTAAAACCATTTGATTCCTTGGCTCTATCAAAAAAGTGGTCCATAGTGAGCAAGTTCGAAATGCCAGCCCTGTCTTAGTTTAATGTAGCAGAAGATTCAAAGGCATGGGGAGATCGGAATATTAGAGTAGATTCGTCATTTAAAATTTACCCTCCACAGTGGGAGGATCCAGAAGGCATACATTTCACCAATACTGTGAGAAGTAAATTGGTGAGAGGAGTCCTGGCGTCCTTGTAGAGTTCTGTGATCACTCCTCTATAGTCAAGATCTTACAGCGGGAACTGCAGTCACTGAATTGGGAAACCTAAATGCAATGGGAGAAATTGGATCCCAAGGTGGCAGGGGCCAAGTGGTACCACATAGCTGCCAAAGGCAAAGAGGATGTGGTTACCATAGCAGATGGTAGAGTCAAAACAGCAATCAGAAGAATCTGGC
This sequence comes from Rhinopithecus roxellana, assembly GCF_007565055.1. Classification (NCBI taxonomy): domain Eukaryota; kingdom Metazoa; phylum Chordata; class Mammalia; order Primates; family Cercopithecidae; genus Rhinopithecus; species Rhinopithecus roxellana. The sequence goes on from NC_044549.1 coordinate 2,272,850, forward strand.
TCATGTAGAGCTAGCATGGCTGGTTGATCGTAGTGTTGCTACAAGTAAAATATACAGGATTCTGTCTTAGTCCATTTGGGCTCATGTAACAAAATATCATAAACTGAGTAGTTTATAAAACCGCAGAGGCTGGGCGCGGTGGCTCAAGCCTGTAATCCCAGCACTTTGGGAGGCCGAGACGGGTGGATCACGAGGTCAGGAGATCGAGACCATCCTGGCTAACACGGTGAAACCCCGTCTCTACTAAAAATACAAAAATTAACTGGGCCTGGCGGTGCCTGTGGTCCCAGCTACTCGGGAGGCTGAGGCAGGAGAATGGCGGGAACCCGGGGGGCGGAGCTTGCAGTGAGCTGAGATCCGGCCACTGCACTCCAGCCTGGGCCACAGAGCGAGACTCCGTCTCAAAAAAAAAAAAAAAAAAAACCGCAGTTTATTTCTTACATTTCTGGAGCCTCGAAAGTCCAAAGTCAAGACACTGGGAGATTTGCTGTCCATTGAGGGCCTGTTTTTTTACAGATGACTGTCTTCTCCCTGTAACCTCATAGAATGAAATGAGGAGAAATCTCTGCCAGTCCTTCTCTAGAAAAGAACTGATTTCATTCATAAAGGAGGTGTACGCCTGACCTGATCATCTCCGTAAGGCCCCCACATCCTAATGTCATCACTTAGGGGATTAGAATTTCAATATATAATTTTTGGGGGTATATAACATTCAGTTCATTGCAGAGGCCTGCTAAATTCTTATTTCTTCTATAGAAGCAGAAAAGTTCTAGGTCAAGTGAACAAAAATCCGACCTGAATTATACAACCGAGAGTCATAAGCTCTCAATCAATTGTCAGACTTCAGTCAAAACTCATTGAATTAAGGTGAAGTGTTAAGAAAGAACCCTAGGATGCTGCCAAAAATGCAGACTATCAGTCTTTCTCCGAACCCTCCCTAAAGGAAGCTTGGATTTTAGGATGGTGTGTCAACTTCTAAGTACTTTAAATATTGAGTTAGAAAGTGGAATTTCTATAATAAATTCCTATAATAAAGAAATGTAGATAAACTTAAGATGTTTAAATGTAAACATGTTTTCTTATTAATTATACAACTGGTAATACATATTTTTTAAAATTCTATCACAATTGTAAAAGACTATGGTGTGTTTTCTATTAGATAGCTATGATAAAAAATAATGTTAATGCTCACATTTATTAAGAGCTCTGTTTTGGTATTTTAACTTTATTTGTGTTCTAGGTAATTTCTCAAACAAATGAGAAACTTAATTTGATGTATGCATATTTGTATATTGGCATGATTGGACATATTCAAAATTATGATTTTTTTCTCAATATAATTCACAATAACTATTATCCTGAAAGGCAATCTGCCACTTTTTTATTACATCTCAATTTTCTTTAAAATTTTCCATTCTTAATATAAAAATTAGAGCATAGGAGATTTAAACATGAACCTATTACAAAAAAAATCCACACTCTTGGCTTTGATTTTTACAGTAGTACAGATGTGTACATATATGCTCAGAGCAAAACGTCCTAGTCAATTTCACTTCCGTGATTCCATGATGGGGGGAAGTAATATATCTTTGATTTTGGTTCACTTGTTTTTTATTGAAATATATAGCAGCATTCTATTCCATAATTTGAAAATAAATTTAAGGATTTTTAACTGTAAAATCATAATCTCTATTATTCGACCCTTAGGTGATTGAATTAGATAGAATTTCATAATTTGATCCACTCCAGAGTTATAATGTGTTGTCAATAATATTTATGGTTAAATTTTAAAATGTAATAGAAGAAACACAGTGAGCCTGACAAAGCTTGTTAATAGTTGTAGAGTTCCGATGGAAGGATAGGGTATTTTGTAGAATCAGCATGCCAAGGAGAAATATCTCCACTTGTAAGCTTTGTCACAGGAGATTAATTAACAAAGTAATATCGCGTCTTAATAGAACACCTTCATATAATTTTGCAGAACTGAGATTGTCACTAATATAAAGTAATTAAAAGTAAGTATATTACCAAAACTAACATATAGTCTGAAATGATCTAGCAAAAAGGCATATATTTTCCTCAAAAAGGGAAAAGTATATTTGACTAAGTTTTTCACGTAGAATAGAAAACTTTTTTGATGGGGCGTGATCTATACCTTGTTTTATAAAATCTCACTACTAGGCATTGTAAAGAAGCACTATATATAAGAAAATCTATTATTCTGAACCATCGACACTTGTACACTTGCTATTTTTGTCTGAAAAATGTAGCGAAATAAAACTCAATTTATGAACTGAATTTTCTATAATATAACTTCTGATAAATTCTGTTAAAATGTATTCTGCCTGGCACATTTCCTTAATTTACATTATACAGTTTCAAATAACCTTGGTCAATGTTCTAAATCAGCTAGCACCCAACTATATACCTTTAAAAAGAAGCTTGAATAAGTATCTTTCTCAGAAGGAAAAATGTGTACTTGTATTTTCTTCTTTAATAATTAAAATTATGATTCTATAAGATAACACTAGTTTTTTTTTTTCATTTAGTGCCCTCACAAAATGACATTTTCAATTTTTAATTGTTGACAGGACATTTTAAGCAATAAGTATCAGAAAACATAAAAAAAAGACACCTGTGACATCTATTAAAAAAACACTTTTTTCTTTTTATAAAATTAAGATAATCCAGAAAATGTTGCAGTGACATTGTTACAGTTCAAGTAGAAGTATCTATTTTTTAACTGTTTTGCCTTGATTCCTTCATTAGTTATTAGTTTGCGTAGGCTCTGAGCATTATTTCTCTCTTAATGTATATTATTCCTATTATTGATGTATCTATTAAGTTGAGACATTAAAAAATAAATCAGGGAAAAAAAAAAAAAACAGTGCCTAGGCAAATAAGCCATATAATTATTTCTATCTAGACACAAAAAAAGGTCATATAAAATGGGAAAATTCATAGGACTTAAATGCATGGAAGGGGAAAACTCTAAAACTTTATTTAATATGAACATATAAAATTTAATAATTTTGCTCTGAAAGGCACCGTAAATCTGTAAGGTAAGCCTAATTCTTTTTTATATTGTGAATTTTCTTTTTAAGCAAAAGTGCATGTCCTTTTTTCTCCCTCATTCACTGTAGAATAAAGCACTTTAGAAAAAGCAGAAAGTATCCTTCTCTCATCTCCCATTTCTCTCTACAACTCTGAGTGTGCTCACTTAATCGCACAGGAGCTATAAGATTTCTGCTTTAAAATATTTATCGATACCGTCTGCAATAGCAAATCTACTGACACTATTTTTCTAATAGTATGGGCTCACTCTGTATGTCTGTGTCATACTTTGGTAATTCTTGCGGCCTTTCGTTTTTAAAAATTATTTGTGTGTCTGTGTTGGTGATTTGTGATCAGAGATCTTTGATGTTGGTATTGTAACTGTTTTGGTGTGCCATGAATTTCACCCATGTAAGATGACTAACTTCACCCATACACATGTGTTTTCTGACTGCTCTATCAACTGGCTGTTTCCCATCTCTCTCTCTCTCTCTCTCTCTCTCCCTCTCTCTCTCTCTCTCTCTCTCTCTCTCTCTCTCTCCCCCCTCCCCCCTCCCCCACCCTTTGGGTCTCCATATTCCCTGAGATACAATGTTGAAATTAGACCAATTAATGACCCTACAATGACCTCTAAGTGTTCAGACGCAAGAAGGAGCCACAAGTATGACTGCACTTGCTCTTTCTTTTGCTCAGAGGGCTTTTGCTTTGGCTCTAGTTGGCATTCCCAGGCTGTCTCATGTAGGTCCTCCTTGGCTACCCGATTTAAAGTAACGCCTACACTGACTCTTTTCCACATTATTCCTCATAATACGTTTTTAACATCTAAAATTATCTTGTTTATTTACTCTTTACTTCCACATTGTCTGTCAATCCTCATTAAGTTTCATAAAGGCAAAGAGCTTGTCTTGTGTTGCACAGCACTGAGAATATGCCTGCCACAAAGTACGTGTCCCACAAATATTCTGTAATAAGTAAATGAATGAATGAAATAATTAATGAAGACTGGTCTTGATACACATTCTTCATGTTTCTAACAATATATAAACTGGATGATGTATTTCTCAGTTCTTTAAATCAATTGACATTAAAATGAAAATAGGAGTTCAGTAACAGAAACCAGTATCAAAGCATAAGTTTGGACTTTGTCTGCACCCTACTTGGCTATATGATGGCAAATATCTGAAACTGCTATTTCATAACAGAAAGAAATATCTTTTGGGATTTAATATGAATCTCAATTTCAATTGGAAATAAATAGTATTGCATGAACCAGCCATTCATTTACATGTAACATTAAATTGCATGATTGAAATATTTTATATAAGAATTCAAGGGAAAAAACCATGATGTCTGGAATGGATTACTAAATGATTTATAGAACTCACTCTAGAATTTAAAAATTTTTTTGTACTTAATCTGAAAAGGAACTTTTTTTTTTATAATTCCTGATGCTACAGTGAAATCAATAAACAGAATGTTTAAGAAGAAGAAAGTGGTAAAGCTAGTGGGGTATTTGGCAGCAGAATATAATGAGATTTGTTTTGTTGGTTTCAATTTGCAATGCTATCTAAGAGCAAGTTATCATTGTCTTTTAAAACGTTTATATGGTCAACACTAGCACTGAGCAAATGGGCTTTCAGGCTGGCTTGTTGTTCTACTTAGAGAAAATATAATTCAGACTACGGCCATGGGAATAATTTATTTGCCAAGGTTAAGAAATTGCTCCTAGATATATGGCCCTTGTACCAAATATTTAAGACAAGAATTTACTGCATTGTCTGCTTTTATAAAAGTTTTACATTCGGAAAAACAGAGTCTAACTAGAGAAATCACGTAGAATTAGCAATGGGAGCCAAAATATTTCTTCGTTATATTTTTCCTGCGCATCACAACTAGTCTTTAGAGAACTCCTGTGCGTAAAGAACAAATTTTGCCATTTCTGTAGTCAAGGCAATGAAGATATAAAGTTTGGGATTCACGTTTTAGGGTCTGAACTCTCAAGATCTTTTAGCATCCCTTAAAAAGTTTTTCCAAAGCTGTTCAACTTAAGGTTAAAGCAAAATTCTAAATTCTTTATAGTGATCTAAATCCATGAAATTATGGAAGAGATGTATGAAAGAACAAGTTAGAATGAGGATAATGGTGATGAAGAGGAGTGGGATAAGGGCATTAGAATTGTAGAAGGTGAAGGAAAGGTATTATAGCAGTGAAGAAAAACAAGATGGGGTACTATCAGGTGGCAGACATTTAGATAAATGACTCCGTGTTAAAATATGACAATATTATCATGGTCCTCTGTGACAATCCTGAGTTAATTGGTTAAAGAAAGATACTATAAACTACAGAGACATCTCGCTTCCTCACATCACATATGCCCAGCTGCTACAGTGGGAGTTTCAGCTGAAGTCAACAGAATGGCTTTCTTAGCAGTGAGATCTTTCAGAGAAATGCCCATTTAAACAATTATTAATTCAATCAGCAAATATTTATTAATCTCTATGACCTGGGTACGGTGATATGTATTGTAGATAAAGTTGTAAACACAACAGACAAGGACCCTTCCTTACAGATGAGATTTGATGAATAGTAAACAAACAAAAAATATAAGAAATTACTATAGATCACATCAATGTCTAAAGGATATAAAAAGGTTGATATAATAAACAGTAAATATTTACTCTGTCTGGAAAGACTCTTCTCAAGAAGTGATTGAAGGTTGTTTGAGATGCAATACCAATAAGATGAGAATGGGCCTACCATACAGTGTATGAAAGAGAGAGAAAAAAATCTAGCAGAAAAAATAATATGTTCAATTAGAAGTGACCTGTATCTTTAAGCAACAGAAAAACAACAAAAGATCCAAGTGGCTGAAATCTGGTCAAGAAAGCACAATAGTATGAAATGAGGTTGAAGAGGAAGCAGATTAGAAAAATCAAATCAATAGTGTTTGGATTTTATTCTACCTCCAATGAGACTTTTAAATGAAAAGAGTGCTATAATGTGGTTTATGCATTTAAAACATCACTCTGGCATCTATATGGAGATAGATGAATGAGCATGAAGGCAGGGAGACCAGACAGAAGAGAATTACAGAGAACCGGAAAACATGTCATTGGCTTGCATAAAGAAGGCAGCCGCGGAGATGAAATGACATAAGACACAGAAATATGTCAGACATGAGTAGGACTTCCTGATACATTACACAGAGTTAGAGAAGGGAAAGATTCAAGGTTACAGAAAGGAAATAACCAAGGATAAATAGCCAGCTTGAGTCACAATGTAATTATCTGAGACGGAAAATATTGAGGTAGGGAAAACATTCTTACTTTGAAAGTTGCGGAGAAAGAAGACTGAAGCTTTCCATACAGATTCTTTAGGACTTTGAGATTGATAGTTACTGTGGAATAAATGTTTGTGTCTCCCAAAATCTACTTGTTGAAAATCTATTCCCCAATGTGAGGTGTGTTGGTCAGTTTCCACACTGCTGACAAAGACATACTGGAGACGAGGCAACTTACAAAAGAAAGGTTCAATGGACCTACAGTTCCACATGGCTGGGGAGGCCTCACAATCACGGCAGGTGAAAGGCACATCTCACATGGCAGCAGACAAGAGAAGAGAGCTTGTGCAGCGAAACTCCCACTTATAAAAGCTTTACATCTTGTGAGACTTATTCAGTATCATGAGAACAGCATGGAATAGACCTGCCCCCATGATTCAATTACCCCCCACATGCTCCCTCCCACAACACATGGGAATGCAAGATGACATTTGCGTGGGGACACAACCAATCCATATTATTCTGCCCCCAGCCTCTACCAAACCTCATATCCTCACATTTCAAAACCAATCATGCCTTCCCAACAGTCCCCCAAAGTCTTAACTCATTTCAACATTAACTCAAAAGCTCCACAGTCCAAAGTCTCATCTGAGAGAAGGCAAGTACCTTCTGCCTATGAGCCTGTGAAATCAAAAGCAAGTTAGTTACTTCCTAGATACAATGTGGGTACAGGCATTGGGTAAATACAGCCATTGCAAATGGGAGAAACTGGCCAAACAAGAGGGCTACAGGCCCATGTGAGTCCCAAATCCAATAGGGCAGTCAAATCTTAAAGCTCTAAAATGATCTCCTTTGACTCCATGTCTCACATCCAGGTCATGCTGATGCAAGAGGTGGGTTCCCATGGTCTTGGGCAGCTGTGCTCCTGTGCCTTTGCAGGGTACAGTCCCCTTCCTGGCTGCTTTCATGGGCTGGCATTGAGTGTCTGCGACTTTTCCAGGTGCATAGTGCAAGCTGTTGGTGGATCTACCATTCTGGGGTCTGGACTAGGCAGTGCTCCAGTAGGGATTTTGTGTGGGGGTCCAATCCCACATTTCTCTTCTGCACTGCGCTAGCAGAGGTTCTCCATGAGTGACCTGCCCCTACAGCAAACTTTTGCCTGAGCATCCAGGCATTTTCATACATCTTCTGAAATCTAGGCAGAGGTTCCCAAACCCAAATTCTTGACTTCTATGCACTCGCAAACTCAACACCATGTGTAAGCTGCCGAGGCTTGAGGCTTGCACCTGCTGAAGTCACAGTCCAAGCTCTACATTTGCCCCTTTCAGCTATGGATAGAGTGGCTGGGATGCAGGGCACCAAGCCCCTAGGCTGTACACAGCATGGGGACCCTGGGCCCGACCCATGAAACATTTTTCCCCCTAGGCCTCTGGGCCTGTGATGGGAGAAGCTGTCACAAAAGTGTCTAATAGGTCCTGGAGATATTTTCCCCCATTGTCTTTTTCATTAACATTTGTATCCTTGTTACTTTTGCAAATTTCTGCAGCTGGCTGGAATTTCTCCTCAGAAAATGGAATTTTCTTTTCTATCTCATTTTCGGGCTGCAAATTTTCTGAACTTTTATGTTCTGTTTCCCTTTTAAAATTGAACACCTTTAACAGCACCCAAATCACCTCTTGAGTGCTTTGCTACTTAGAAATTTCTTCTTCCAGATACTCTAAATCATCTTTCTCAAGTTCAAAGTTCCACAGATCTCTAGGGTGAGGAGAAAATGCTCCCAGTCTTTTTGCTAAAACATAACGAGAGCTGCCTTTGCTCCAGTTCCCAACAAGTTCCTCATCTCCACCTGAGACCATCTCAGCCTGGATTTCATTGTCCATATCATTATCAGCATTTTAATCAAAGCCATTCAGCAAGTCTGTAGGGAGTTCCAAATTTTCTCACATTTTTCTGTCTTCTTCTGCGCCCTCTAAACTGTTCCAAACTCTGCCTGTTACCCAGTTCCAAAGTCGCTTCCACATTTTCGGGTATCTTTTCAGCACTCCACACTCTACTGCTGCCAATTTACCGTATTACTTTGTTTCCACACAGCTGATAAAGACATAACTGAGACTGAACTATTTACAAAAGAAAGAGTTCTAATGGACTTACAGTTGCACGTGGCTGTGGAGGCCTCACAATCATGGTGGAAGATGAAAGGCACATCTCACATGGTGGCAGACAAGAGGAGAGAGCTTGAGCAGGAAAACTCCCCCTTATAAAGCCATCAGATCTCTTGAGACTTATCCACTATCATGAAAACAGCATGGGGAAGACATGCTCCCGAGATTCAATTACCTCCCACTGGGTCCCTCTCACAATGTGTGGGAATTCAAGATGAGATTTGGATGGGGACACAGCCAAACCATATCATGAGGGTATTTGAAGGTGGGTCATTTGAAAGGTAATTAGAGTTAGATAGGTTATTAAGGTGAAGCACACATGAAGGTGTTAGTGACCTTATTAGGAGTTGGAGGGATCAGAGCTTTCCTTCTCCCTCATGTGAGGACAGAGCAAGAAGAAAACTACAGTCGTTAATTGCTTAATGATGAAGATATGTTCAGAGAAATGTGCCTTAGGTAATTTTGTTGTTATGTTAACATCATGGAATGTACTTACACCAACTGAGATGCTACAGCCTACTCTACACCTAGGCTATATGGTATAGCTTCTTGTTCCTTGGCTACAAAGATCTGTACAGCATGTTAGTGTGCTGAATACTGCAGGCAACTGTAACACAATGGTATGTATTTGTGTATCTAAACATGTCCAAACATAAAACTGGTACAGTAAGAATACAGTATAAACGATAAAAAATGGTACACTTGTATAATGGCACTTATCATGAATTGAACTTGCAGAACTGGAATTTGTTCTGGGTGAGTCAGTGAGTGAATGGGGAGTGAATGTACCCTACCATAGACTTTATAAATACTGTATATGCTACACTAAATTTATTTAAAAATTAAATTTATTTAAAAATACTGTATATGCTACACTAAATTTATTTAAAAATTTTTTTCTTTAATAAATTAAGACTGTATATAAAAATTTTATTTTTTAATGTTTTAGCTTTTTTGTAATAACACAGCTTAAAATACACACATATTATACAATTTTACAAAAATGTTCTCCTTATTTCCTTATTCTTCTATAACTTTTTTCCTTTTTTTTTTTTTAAGTATACTTTTAAAACGTTTCTGTTAAAGCTAAAACACAAACACACACATTAGCAATAGCCTACATAGGATCAGGATCGTTGATATCACTGTCATCATCCTCCACATCATGTTGTACTGGAAGGCTCTCAGGAGCAATAGCACCCATGGAGCTGTCACCCACTCTGATAACAATGCCTTCCTCTGGAACACCTCCTGAAGGATTTTTATATAAGTAGAAGGAACACATTTTAAAATAACAATAGAGGCCAGGAGTGGTGGCTCACGCCTGTAATCCCAGCACTTTTGGGAGGCCGAGGTGGGTGGATCACAAGGTCAGGAGATGGAGACCATCCTGGCTAACACGGTGAAACCCCGTCTCTATTAAAAATACAAAAAATGAGCCAGGTGTGGTGGTGGCACCTGTGGTCCCAGCTCCTTGGGAGGCTGAGGCAGGAGAATGGTGGGAACCCGAGAGACAGAGCTTGCAGTGAGCTGAGATTGCGCCACTGGACACAAGCCTGGGGGCACAGGGAGACTCCATCTCAAAAAAAATAATAATAATAGGGCCGGGCGCGGTGGCTCAAGCCTGTAATCCCAGCACTTTGGGAGGCCGAGACGGGCGGATCACGAGGTCAGGAGATCGAGACCATCCTGGCTAACACGGTGAAACCCCGTCTCTACTAAAAACACAAAACATGAGCCGGGCGTGGTGGCGGCGCCTGTGGTCCCAGCTCCTCGGGAGGCTGAGGCAGGAGAATGGCGGGAACCCGGGGGGCGGAGCTTGCAGGGAGCCAAGATGGCGCCGCTCACTCCAGCCTGGGCGACAGAGCGAGACTCTGTCTCAAAAAAAATAAATAAATAAAATAATAATAATAATAGGAAAAAAAGAAAGAAAATGGAAGAATAAAAATTGAAAACAACTAATATATTAATCGTTTTGGGCTGTCATACACTGGGTGGCTAAAATAGCAGAAGTTTATTTCTCAGAGTTCTGGAGGTTGGCAAGTTCAAAATCAGGGTGCCGATGTGGTCAGGTTCTGGTGAGAGCCTGTTTCCTGGCTAGCAGATACAGTCATGTGCTACAATATGACATTTCAGTCAATGATAAACCACATATACAATGATAGTCCCATAAGATTATAATGGAGCTAAAAAATTCCTATCATTTAGTGAATTGTAGCTATGGTAACATCACAATCCCTTAGTTATGTGTTTGTAGTGATGCTGGTGTAAACAAACCTATTGCACTGCCAGTCATGTAAAAATATATGACATACAATTATGTACAGTATATATTTGATAATGATAATGAATAATTCTGTTATTCATTTATGTATTTACTATAGTCTGCATTGTTATTTTATTTTATTTTGAGACTGGAGTCTGGCTCTGTGGCCCAGGCTGGAGTGAGCGGCGCCATCTTGGCTCCCTGCAAGCTCCGCCCCCCAGGGTTCCCGCCATTCTCCTGCCTCAGCCTCCCGAGGAGCTGGGACCACAGGCGCCGCCACCTCGCCCGGCTCATGTTTTGTGTTTTTAGTAGAGACGGGGTTTCACCGTGTTAGCCAGGATGGTCTCGATCTCCTGACCTCCTGATCCACCCTCCTCAGCCTCCCAAAGTGCTGGGGTTACAGGCGTGAGCCACCACGCCTGGCCTATTCTTTCATTTTCTAAACTAATGGAACCTTAATTTTTAGCTATGTATGTGGCCACCAGGAAGAAAAATTACATTTTCCCAACTCACTGACAGACGTGACCATGTGACTTGGAATGCGAGCATAAATGAAGGCGTTCAACTCTGAGAACTACCTTAAATGGAAGGAATGTGTTCCTCTGATGATTTTGTTCCTCTTCTTCTAATTTGGGCCATGATTGGTCAGTGACTGACAGATTCACTGACAGTTTGTCCATCAAGAAGAGAGGTCTAGTTCCCCTTCTTTTGTATCTGTGCTAATTCTAATGAACTCCTAAAGCAATGCTGGTTATTCTGGCTCTTTGATCACACTTAGAGCAGCAAGGATGTAATGGTCATCATTATCATTCTTGATGACTTTTGAAAGGGGAATTTGGTTAGCGTGACTGGTAGTCACTAATACTGAAATGGACTGCAGAGTGAAATAGAAGGTAAGGAACTATCAATAAATCATAAATCCTCTCTCTGAGAAGTTTTACGATGAATACTGGGAGTGAAATGCTAAGCCATCCAGAAAGAGATATGGGATAATGGATGTGGTTAAGACATGAGACATGGTGGAAACTACTTTTATCTTAAGTCAAATAATTCAATTTAGAACCATGTAGACAGAAAAATCAGAATGAAATGGAAGAAACAAAGTCTTAAAGGAAATTGGCAGTTGGGGGAGGTATGTAGTTCAATATGACCTGGCACAGAGATAGGAGAAACCTTATCATCCTCACCAACCCCTGTCCTCTGTGCACTCACTTTTCTTTTTGTAGCTGTTTTGTTACTTACCCATTCTGGAGATCAGATATTGCATTCTTTTAAAACATCACTTTTTCCCCTAAGAGTGTATTGTTAAATGCAAAAAAAGAAAAGGGCAAAAATGATAGATGACTGGGTTGGTTGATGGATAGTTAGATAGAAAAGAAGAGCAAATAATAACAACTGCTCCTACAAGAATAATAAAACAGAAAACTGAAATTATTACTGACAGAGTTTGTGAAGGAAGGGAAAACAAAGGGAAGTGACACTGTTCTGAATTATCTTTTTACATAGTTTTAACTCTTGGAAGCATGTTAACGTTTTACATGTTCAAAAATTAAATAGAATTCAAAACAATGAGAAGAAACAAGAATTAATTTGGAAACAAAAAAACCCAACTTTGTCTTGAAAGGATTATATAGTTACAACAAAGAATAAAAACAAAGCAAAGGCAAATTAAAGAACGTTGAATCAAAGCCACTTTTGAACATGGTATATAGCCTAAGTTCTGGAGTGAGATGTGGGGATTGAGGGAGGAATGCCAAGAAATGATGAAATCTTTTAGTAGATGTTTTTGTACTGGTATAGATGAAGCAATCCTTAAATTGTGATAGGCGATTTGTAGGATTGAGTAAATAAATAAATCTATTGATATTGGTGGAATCCTGGCTTCTTATATGGTTTAAGGAAAATGTAAATATGGTATTAGGTGAGGAGAGAGAAGGAAGAACCATGTTGGGGTGGATTGCAGTTGGAAATACCAATATGCATTTATGTTGTAAACACTAGTTCTGTCTACTACCAAGATAAAGAAGACAGGAACTCCAGAGGCAATGAGCATGTCTAGAATCCACACACCTCTATATTTTCCATGACCAAATAGCAGCTATCCTCGGGGAATTTTCCAATTCATATTCTAGAACAGTGCATATTAAGATGAGTATGGAATAATTTGTTATACCAAAAACTTGAAATGTGCCTAAAAAATGATGGAGCCCTGTTAAAAGGACACTTCCGTCAGCTTGAAGGTACACCCACCAGCCAAGACTAGAACAAGATGATAAAGCAGAGAGGGTAATGAGCGATAAACCACTGGGGAAAAACTAGAAATAAGTGAGTCCATAATCAATCAAGAAAGAAAGAAAAAAAGGAAGGAGAAGGGAGAGCTGTTCCTTAAGGTAGAATTCTGATCCATAAAGGCTGAGAAAATCCAGAAGTTAGAAAATCATTATATGAAAGTCATCAAATTTTTTTTCAGTGAAATATGGAGGAGGATTTTGATGAGAAGCAGGATTTTGCACAGCCTTACAGGGTCTCTCCACAGATCCCTTATAACATGCAAAAATAAATATGGTAACTCTATAGCAGAGAAACCAGAAATCCCATTATCTGTTGATGCAAATTGACACTGACATTGAGGAATAGACTGATATCGTGAACCTCCTAATGACACCCTGAGGAGGACACAATGTCTCCTAGATAGAATTCATATGCAGCATACATGCTCTGAATCTAAATGTGAGAAAAGTTCCAAAAACCCACTAAAACACACTACTGAAAAGAGACAAGAGGGTTTGTATGCTTCAAAACTTACTATCAGGCTGGGCACAGTGGCTCATACCTGTAATCTCAACACTATGAGAGGTTGAGGCGGAAGGATCACTTGGACCCAGGAGTCTGAGACTAGCCTGGGCAACATAGTGAGTGAGAACCCATCTCCACCCACCCCCTGCAAAAAACAAAACAAAACAAAAAAAAAACAAAAAAAAACAAAGCATAGCCAGATGTAGTGGCACGTGCCTGTGGTCCGAGCTACTCAGGAGGCTTAGGTGAGAGGATTGCTTGAGACAAGGAGGTTGAGGCTGCAGTGGGCCATGATTATGTCACTCCACAGCCATCTGGGTGACAGAGTGACACCCTGTCTCAAAACAAAGAAACAAACAAAAAGAAACTGTCACAAAAGACAAAGAATGTCTGAGATAATGTTCCAGATCAAAGAACATGACAAAATGCAATATGTGATTTTGTACTGCATCTTGGACTAAAAGAAGGAAAGCTGTAAAGAGCATTACTGACAAAGTTGAAATATGTCTGATAGGTTACATAAAGATTATGCCAAATTAAATTTCCAAAATTTTTTAACTATGCAGTGGTTATGAAAGAATATCTTGTTCTTAGGAAATACACTGTGAGCCATGTAAGAGTAAAGCATTAAGAAAAAATGCTGCAGATATACAGACATGTAGATGCATACAATGATAAAGAAAATTAAGCAGAATGTTAACAATTTATAAATCTGGATAAAGGATATAGAGCTCTTTGTACAATATTGCAGCTTCTCTATGAGCTTGGAATTATTTCCGAGAATACAGTAAGTAATACAGCATCACTTTTTAGAAGTAGGGGTTTTGTCACATACTTCAGGATAGACATCGAAACACTTGTGAAGTGACCATATAAATGAGTTTAAAAAGTGTATATTGCACCCCAATGGCAATGATTTTTCTCTGTGTTTCTAAATGTACCATCTTTATATGTTCAAAATGTAACATGATTTCATCAAAGAATGAGAAACTAGACTGATATTCAAAAATGCAAGACAGAAAAGAGAAAATAACACCAATTACCAAAGGGAAAATATTTTTGAGAAGACTACTAGATACATGCTACTGGTTAGAAAAGCATATATCAAAATCGCTGTGACATTTTCCAATGTTTTCAAGCATCATGCCTAGCTTAATTATTTAAAAGCTTAAAATATGTAAGTTTAACTCCTCAGAAGCTGTACTCTCAGTCTCAACTTGTCTTGACCCTAATATATCAAATTTACCAATGAAAGCAGACTTTATATTGTTTTCTCAAAGTCGGAAACCTGCTATAAACTTCAAAAGATATAAATTTTTGCAACCACACTTGTGTCAAAGATAATATGAAGAATATTGCAGTATCCTTATTGAGTATTAAATTCAGCTTATGGGTAGTTGAAAATTGATATCCATTAAGAAGGGAAATTATAAAGAAATAAACATTCACTGGTATATCATTATTCTATTATTGTAGTTGCATTGCTCATACAAATAATGTAACAATATTTAAAGGTCCTTATTTTGAAAATTTTCTTTCTTTCTCACATCATTCTCCCTCTGCTCTGAACATGAGTTCTGGTACAATATCTGCTTTCAAGTGTGAATAAATATATATTTAATTACTTTTTTTTTTAAAAAAAAACCTACTTCATTGCAATTATGTGGTCATTAATTATACATTACAAATGAGACAGATTGATCTTCACTTGTATATGATGTTTTTGGAAATTATGCTGAATGGGAACTACGTAGTCAGCACTTTGTAATGTATAGAAGATAAACTCTTCTTAAAAGTTTTGAGACCAATTTTCTTGCATTTTGCTATGGTTTTGCTGCTTTTGCCTTATGTCTTGAAATGAGAGGTTAGGCCAACAACTAGACAGGTTTTGCATATTTTAAATGATGATGTTTTGCCTCGAGGTTGTTTCACGCTAGCTGTTCATGGAACCTTTCGGGATTTAAACATTAAAAGAAGGGGAAAGTGCCAACTCTAATTTTATGCACTACCTTATTCTGTTAATTTGAAAAATGGTGGGTTGTCTTAGTTGGAAAAGGTTAATCTCAGGGGTCTGGCTCATAAAACCTGTGCAAACATAGAAGACTAATTTGGGTAGTGAAGACAAAAAAAAGCACATAAACAAATATATATGGTTGAAGTAAGTTAAAGAAAATTCTTTGGAATATTAGACATCGATATTTAACAAACTTAAATACACCATAAAAACTTAGCCCAAAGCAGCACATAATAGAATAATACTGTGACATTGTCAGTTCTATTGATGTTTATGTGGGAGTTGCAAGAACTACAATTTATTAAGAGTAGGGAAGAAAAGATACTATCTTTTCTTCACCCATTGCAAGGTTCATGGGCTGACAACCCTAGAACAAAAGACAGATTAAAAATAGAAACATATAACAAATTCATTTAGCTAAGGTTTTTCCTGACATGGGAGCCTTCAGAAATGAAGAACAAAAGATACAGGAAAAAAAATCATGCTTAGATTCAGTGAAGAAAGGACAGTCATGTAGAAGTATAATTGGGCAAAAATAGTATGCTCTAATGGCAATAAACTCAGGATGCACCCAGTGAGTCCTGCCTGTTAAAATTCTTCTTGGTCGCCGGTATAGAGCAAGACACCTGTGACATGAGAATATTTTGACCTATTTTCATGACAGAAAGTTCACATAATTTCTCTATAGCCAGCTTTCATACAGAAAGTCAGAAAAAGATTGGAGAGTAACCTTTCTGCTTCTGCTGTTTTCTCAATTTCCAAGATGTCATATTTGGGGTAGTATGTCTGAGCTCCAACATAAACGTCTATGTTATTCTGTAATTGATATGCTTTGTTGTGTCCCCACCCAAATCTCATCTTTAATTGTAGCTCCCATAATCCTGACGTGTCATGGGAGGGACCCGGTGAGAGGTAATTGAATCATGGGTACGGGTTTTACCCATGCTGTTACTGTGATCGTGAATAAGTCTCACAATATCTGATGGTTTTCTATAGGGCAGTTCCCCTGCACGTGTTCTCTTGCCGGCCTCCATGTAAGATGTGGCTTTGTTCTTCCTTCACCTTCCACCATGATTTTGTGGTCTCCCCAGCCATGCGGAACTGTGAGTCCATTAAAACTCATTTTCTTTATAAGTTACCCAATCTTGGTCTTCATAGCAGTATAAAATTGGACTAATACAATAACAATGACAAAATTATAGATAGATTGGTTTCTCTATTTCTCACAAGTAAACTATGAGCTATTTTTTTTCTTATTTTATACATGAAGAAATTGTATTCTAGAAATTGAATTAATGTATGAGCTCACACAGCTCAGAATTGGCAAAACTATGATGTACATTTTGTTCAATTCTTCAGAAGAGATAAATTATAGAGTTGTATGTGAACAAGGTCAATCTTATCTGATTAAGTGGCAATGTTTACTATGGCTGGATGAGAGTCATGGAACTTGCTGTTGTTTTACTTTGGACTTTGGAGTATTGAGAAAACTGAAGCTCAGTTCTATGCATGGTTGTGACTCTCTAAGCCCAGATGAACTACTAAACTCTGTGTCCCAACATCACTGTTTGCAAAACCAGAGTATGAATTAATCTCTATCTACCTTCACATTCCATGCACATTAAGCTGACTTCTTACCCTGACTAAGCCAGGTAGCTTATATGGGATTCCCTGTCAGAGACAAAGAGTGGTAGAAGCAATCCAGGGGCTGGAGTCATATAAGGAAATGTGTATCACTTGCTCACAGCCTGCTGTGTGTAAAGTTTAGGATGGGTCACCTGGAAGTGGGACCCTTGTTAGCAGCTGAAATAATCATCCCATCCAACAGATCATCTACCCAAAGGGATGAGGCATTCAGAAATAATTCACGTACAAATACAGAAACAGAAATTAGGTGTCATTAAAAATGAAGAGGCTGGGAGCAGAGGGCAGCAAATGTTAACTCATACAATTACTTGAGCTAAGTAGTAGGTAGATGCAGCAATGAGAATTAATGGAGAAGGAGGCTGAAGAAGGAGACCCAGACCTGGCTTGTAGTATTATTTTTCCTGTATGATCATTACTACTACTTGTTGTGGGCTGAATTGTGTCCCCCCAAAAATGTATGTTCAAGTTCTAGCCTTCAGTACTTGCGAGTGTGACCTTACTTAGAATATTTCTAGGGATTGAATTAATGTATGAGCTCACACAGCACAGGTCTTTGCACATGTAATTAAATTGAGATCATACTGGATTAGGGCAGAACAAACTAAAAATGGACAGTGGAACAGAAGAGATTCCAGAAATAAATCCAAATATATAAGTAGTCCCCTTCTTATCTAAAAAGAATATGTTCCCAAATCACAAGTGGATGCCTAAAACTGCAACTAGTACCAAATTCTATATATACTGTTTTCTCCTATACACAGATACCGATTTAAAAAGTTTAGTTTATTAATTAGATGCAGCAAGAGATCAACAAAAATAACTAATAATAAGATAGAACAACTATAATAATATACTGTAATAAAAGTTATGTGAATGTGGTCTCTCTCTCTTTCTCAAAATACTTTATTAAATTGTACTCACCTATTTTCAGACCACATTTGTCTGCAGATAAATGCAACTGCAGAAAGCAAAATTGCAGATAAGGGTGGACTACTGTACAGTTAACTATTTTTTGTTGATTGTACATTAGTAAATAAAACCACAATGGGAAAAAGATAGTCTCTTCAATGAATGGTGCTAGGAAAACTAGATGCAAAAGAATGAGGACTCTTATCTTACACCATACACAAAACTCAACTGAAAATGGATAAAAGACCTAAATGTAAGACCTGAAACCATAAAACTCCTAGAAGAGAACACAGGAGAAAAGCTCCTTGGCGTTGGCTTTCACAATAATTTTTTTTTTTTTTTTTTTTTGTATAATACACCAAAAGCTCAGGCTACAAAACCAAAAACAAAGAAGACATAGATATTGCCAACAGGCATATGAATAGGTCCTCAACATCATCATCATCAGAGAAATATAAATTAAAACCAATATGAGATATCATTTCAAACCTGCTAGTGTGGCTTTTATCAAAAAGACAGGAAATAACAAGTATTGACAGGAGTGTGAAGAAAAAACAACACTTGTACACAGTTGGTGGATTGTAGATTGGTGTAGCTATCATGGAAGTCAGTATGAGAGATCCTAAAGAAATTAAAAATAGAACTACTCTATGACCTACAAATTCCTCTCCTGGATATATGCACAAAAGAGGTGAAATCGCCATCTGTTATGGTTTGACTGTGTCCTCACCCAAATCTCATCTTGAATTGTAGCTCCCACAATTCCCACATAACATAGGAGGGAACCAGTGGGAGGTAACTGAATCAAGGGGGTGGATCTTTCCCATGCAGTTGTCATGATAGTGAATAAGTCTTCCAAGAACTGACGGCTATATAAAAGGCAGTTCCCCTGCACAGGTTTTCTCCCTTTCCTGCCGTCATGTAAGACATGCCTTTGCTCTTCTTCGCCTTCTGCCATGACTGTGAGGCCTCCCCAGCCACGTGGAACTGTGAGTCCATCAAACCTCTTTTTCTTCATACATTACCTAGTTTTGGGTATGTCCTAACCAACAGCATGAAAATGGACTAATACACTATCTTATATCTGCACTCCATGTTCATTGCTGCATTGTTCCCAATAGACAAGATAGGGAAACAAGCTAAGTGTCCATTGATGGACAAATGGATAAAGAAAATGTTATACATAGACACACACACACACACACACAAACAAACATATTTACACACAAGCAATGGAATATTATTCAGCCATTAAAAAAAAAAGTTTGCAGCACTTGCCACAAAATGAATGGAACTGGAGGACATTATGCTAAGTAAAAGAACCCAGACACAGAAAGAAAGTAACATATTATCTTGCTTATATGTAGAATCTTAAAAAAAAAAAAGCCAAACAGACAGAGATAGAGAATAAAATGGTGGTTATTCAGGGGCAGGAGTCGGGGGAGGAACTGGAAGATGCAATTCAAAAGGTACAAATGAGCAGATATGTAGGATGAATTAGTGTAGAGAGCTTATGTACAACATAAGAACTATAGTTAATGAAATTGCATTGTATTAGGGATGTGTGTTAACTAAGTAGATTTTAGCCACTCCAATCACAAAAATAACTATGTGAGATGATGAATATGTTGATTTGCTTCACTATAATATTTTACTAATGTCTAGATGTATCCCATAATATCATGTTGTAAACTTCAAATATACATGATGAAATTTATTTTTTTAAAAAAGTAGACCAGGCATGGTGGCTCATGCCTGTAATCCCAGCACTTTGGGAGGCTGAGGTGGGAGGATTACTTAAGATCAGGAATTGGATATGGACCTGGCCAACATGGTGAAACCCCAGTCCTGCTAAAAATACACACAAAAAATTAGCTGGGTGTGGTGGCTCATGCTTGTTATCCCAGCTACTCCTGAGTCTGAGGCACGAGAATCCGTTGAACTCAGGAGGCAGAGGCTGCAGTGAACCAAGATGATGCTACTGCCCTCCAGTCTGGGTGACAGATTGTCTCAAAAAAAAATTTTTTTTTAAGTAAGGAATTTACAGTCACTGAAGGTTTTAGTATAAAGATAATCAGAGTTCAAAATTCAGATATTATTTTCAAGAGTCTGTAAATATCCTTTAAAACATAAATTTCTGCTTGCTTCTGTCCTTATAGTAATAGACAGAGCTAGAAAGCAGAGCAAAATTTGGGCACACACACAGGGAAGAATGCCATGTGAAGACAGAGGGAGATATTTGAGTGATGCATCTAGGCGCCAAGGAATGTCAAGGACTGTCAGCAACCACCTGTACCTAGAAAGAGGCAATGAAGAAGGAAGAATGCTTCCTTAGAGACTTCATTTCAGATGTCTAGCCCCCCGGACTAAGAAAATAAATTTCTGTTGCTTTAAGTAACCCGGTTTGTGGTACATTCTGATGGCAGCCCTAGGGACCTACTACATTACTGCCATCATCTTGGCTGTTTCATACAGCCTGAGAAGCTGAGGAATGGCTTTCTTCCAATTACATATGCAGGCATTGGTGTGAGGGTCCTATAGGGGCTCAATATTTCTTTGGTTCATTGGTATTCCCCAAACCCAACGTATGACTCCACATTGCTTTCCAAATCAACTATTACTATAGGACCAGAAGCTAGAAGAAATTTTGTGTTTTAAGGAGTATTACAGACTCTTGCAGAAAACATCTGGATTCAGAATTCTGATGATCTCTATGCTAAAACTATACATTGTGACTGTATTTTCCCTCATTTTACTTTTTTGTTTGTTTGTTTCCCTAGCTACAAACCCCACTTCATTAAGTAAGAATTAAAGGCAAGATAAAGAAAATTGAATCAGTAGACTTAAGAGTGGGGCAAAAGGGGAAAGGAGAATGAGAACAAGATTATCACATAAGTTCAAAGTCATGTATGGGGCACACATTTTCTTTCTAACAGCATGTATTAAAGACAACAACAAACTAAGTATGTGATTTAGGAAGGCCATACAACAAAACCAATTACTAATCAGTACTTTTACTGATACTACAACCAAACAGGAATTTCTTTCAGGACTTTGTTATAAAGAACAAAATTCTTGTTCTATAAAGAACACCATAGACTTAGGGCTATTTTTATAATCATCCTCCATACAGTTTGAGGGTTTCTCCCAAACAGCATGGCAGTGCATAATCATAGCTGCAAACTTCTGAGCTCAAGCAGTCCTCCCAACTCAGCTTCTAGAGTAGATGGGACTACAGGTGTATACCACAATGTGTGGCTAATTTGATTTTTTTTCATACAGCCAGGGTCTCACTGTATTGCCCAGACTGGTATCAAACTCGTGATCTTCCTACCTCAGCTTCCCAAAACTCTGGGATTATAGGCATGTACCACTGTGCCTGGCCTTTGGCATGGTTTTAAAAGGGCTGTTTCAGCAGACAATCTGAGGGTAACTGAACATAACTGGCCAGGATTTGATCTACTGGATTGGGAATTCACATGTGACCGTTGTTCCAAGAGGTTAATGTCCTACGGTTTGGGGTTGATGTGCTAATCCGCATAACCTCCAAAACATCTCTTCCTTTCTTTCCCCTTTTCTTCCCTTCCTTTCTGTTGCCACCTTACCTCCTGTAAGAACAGTTCATTCATTCTCTCTGACGTCTTTGAATTTCCAGTGGTTATTTGGTTTAGGTCCTGTTGTTGGAACATTTACTGCACTAAGTAAATAAATGTACAGGGAAATAAATGATTCTGCTTCATTTGGAGGAGAGGAGTTGCTCCTACTATCTACTCATAAGGGGGGCACTAAAATGATGACAATTACGTGGAGGCATGGATCAAGGGTCCTGAAACCAAAGAAGGCCTCCTAGTGGCCAATGAAAGAGAAATGAAGCAGAGGGGCCTAACAGTGGCTTAAAATAAAAAGTTCTGAATTTTGCTCCAATTCTTCAGCCATTGCTGAAGATTATTTGTGTGAATAAATTTAGGAATCTAGAATTTAACATAAGATTCTTTTGTGAATCAGAAATTCACGTTTTAGCTTTGGCTCAATGGCTATCATTTTACTTGTGAACATTTAGACAAGTACGTAAGAAGCTTAATTTAAAAAAAAAAAAAAAGGAAATAATTGTCCATGATTACCTTTGGGGAGCTCAGAGAACTTGAGATCGTAAATGTGAAAGTACTTTGAACATTATGAAAACCAATAAATATAATATTGAAATTTCAGTAATCAAGAATGTTGTAGGACTGTAGTCACCCTGTTGTGCTATCATATACTAGAATTTATTTACCTTATCTTACTATATTTTAGTATCCATTAACCATTCCCACTTTCCACACCCCCACTTCCAAGCCTCTGATAATAGTTATTCGATTCATGATTGCCATTAGTTCACTTGTTTTCATTTTTAATTTCCACATATGAGGGAGAACATGTGAAGTATGTATTCATCAAAATCAAAAGTAAAAAAAAAAAGAAGAAAAATTTGTAGGAATGTGGTAACAGAGAAAGTCAAATAAAGTGTGGCTGAGATTATTTTTTTGTCAGAATCTATATTTTATCATGATATTTTAGGCATAAATGAGCTAACTAAATCTCCATTGGAAGTACCGTATCATCTCTGTCAAATATGTTAGTAGAAAAATTCAGTATTCTGTGCTGAAAAGTATTATTCTCCTAAATAGTGTTTTCTAGGTACCATTTTTATCATGTACAAATATGTAAATCTGGAAAGACGACACAAAATTGCACTATATTTGCCATGGTAGGATTATGAATGGTTTATTTTATTTGTAAAAGAAATGGCAATCAATGAATATTACTTAAAAGTTGCCCTCATAGGGAAGAATTTCTGCATCTTGAACTAAGGATAAATAATACAATTTATGTAGAATTTTGCTTTTGGCACCATTCCAAAATGAAAACTGTTGATATTTTATTATTCATGAAATTTCATGAATAATATTTCACTTTTAGTTGGTCATCATCATAACTTATCATCAAATTATCAAATTGCATTCTTGTGAAAGACACTATGCAAAATAAAATAATGGAGACGAACCCTGCCACTTTTCTATTCTGTGAAATAATCGTAGAGGAGAGATCTATCGCCAGACTTTTGCTCTCTCTACGTGTTTATTACTAAGGAAGGAGGGCCTTTCCTATTTTGTATCCTGAAAATGCTGTCATGCAGGAGAGATTTCAGAGAAGACAAGCCACGTTGCAGTGTCAAAGGTGGACCTCTGAAAATGGAACAATTTCCCTAACCTTTGCCCTGCAGACGCCTAGAGATGCACATGTAAATGTGTCACTCCTTGTATACATAAAACACGTTCAGTACAAGCAAACTGAGGGGGAGGCATCTGCGGCAAAAACAAGCCCCGATTCTCCATGAGTTTTCGCCTTTTTTTTTTTCATTTCTATTCTTCTTATCCTTGTCACTTTTAGAAATAATAGTTTAGAAATACAATTTAGCAATTATATTGCTAACTATAAATATAGAAATTACATATGATTATACAATACATATAAATATGCAATATAATTACATATTACATAATAAATAGAAATGAAATATAGCACTCATATCGCTACTGTTATAATGGATTAAGCACATGGCAATGATGACAATTACTGTTTTCCTCAAAGAGAAAAAAATATATCTTTACCCATTACAAGTCCAGGGATAAGAAGCCCTGAGTCTCTTCTTGGTGCTACCATCAAATAAACTCCCTTATCCAAGGTGCTCTGCTCTTGAGGAAGCCTTCTGGCCATTAAGACTGATACAGAAGAAATAACCACTGAGCGGCTATATAGTCACAATTACTTCTGAAGCATATGTGGGTGTTGTTTTAAAAAAACAATAAGGTATTAAATGAAGCTCTTTTTGCAAGTACTTCACCTGCATTTAAACATGAATACAGATACCTATGTATATAATTAGATGTAATCGAAATAATATGGGCCCTCCAGGAGAGACGCTATGTTGTGAAAGGGCTTTCAGTTGCTTTCTAAAGAGAATTAAATTTCCTGGAAAACAGAAGGCTTTGTGAAATATGTATCACAAAGGATACACTTTTCCCAACCTCCACTTTTACCTAGTTAACTAATTATCATTTCCAAATATACACATACACGCAAATTCATTCATATATATTCTGCTCAAAACTATTTCAGAGAAAGCATTTTTCAGGTATTTTTAATCTTAAACTACATGCGAACCTACATTTTTTTTAAAAAGGAGAGCAGGGCCGGGCGCGGTGGCTCAAGCCTGTAATCCCAGCACTTTGGGAGGCCGAGACGGGCGGATCACGAGGTCAGGAGATCGAGACCATCCTGGCTAACACGGTGAAACCCCGTCTCTACTAAAAAACACAAAAAACTAGCCGGGCGAGGTGGCGGGCACCTGTAGTCCCAGCTACTCGGGAGGCTGAGGCAGGAGAATGGCGGGAACCCGGGAGGCGGAGCTTGCAGTGAGCTGAGATCTGGCCACTGCACTCCAGCCCGGGCGACAGAGCGAGACTCCGTCTCAAAAAAAAAATAAATAAATAAATAAATAAAATAAAAAAAAATAAAAATAAAAAAAATAAAAAGGAGAGCAGATTTTAGGTGTATCTAAAAAAAGAGTTTTATCATTTCACTGTCCAAGTAAACATTCATAAAATGTCAGTAGATATGCATATTAGACCCACGGTTTACCATAGAGGTGGTGGTAACATTTTGTTTATTTTGTTTCTGAGGGTAGGGATGGGGTCTTTGTGAAACAGATATTCTTGGACTCATACTCTGTTCTAAATATCTGTACTTCTTTCTACATGCTTTTGGTTCTTCACACCATTTTCTGTTTCTATTTTTGTTTCTCATCTGTATTAGGATTCTCCAGAGAAACAGAACCAACAGGATGTGTATATGTATATGTACAGAGAATTATTTTAAGGAATTGGCTCGTGAAATTGTGGAGCCTTGGTAGATCCAAAATCTGCAGGGTAGCCTGGCGGGCTGGAGACACTAGCAAGAACTACAGTTTGAGTCCAAAGGCTGTCTGCTGGCACAATTCGTTCTTGCTCATGGGAGGTCAGACTTTGCTCTATTAAGGCCTTCGACTGATTGGATGAGGCCCAACCACATTAGGGAAGATAATCTGCTTAGTCAATCAATAGCCATTGATTTCTACATTAATCTCATCTGAAAATGACCATTAAGAAACATCCAAAATACTATTTGACCAAATATCTGGCTACTATGGCCCAGCCAAGTTGATACACAAAATTAGCCATCACATTACCTACTGAAAATAGTCATCTTGCCATCGTCCTCTGTGATTCTTTAGGAAGTACTTTTCAAAAGACACCATAGGGAATGTTTCTCTGTGATAAAACCATATGAAGTAGGGGGAGAATATGCCTTGTAATTTAAATCATAGCTTTGCTATTCTCCAGATGATTTACTTTAGTGAAATTCTTTACGCAAAGCTTGCTTTTTTTATCTGTAAAATGAGGGTAGATCGGCCGGGCGCGGTGGCTCAAGCCTGTAGTCCCAGCACTTTGGGAGGCCGAGACGGGCGGATCACGAGGTCAGGAGATCGAGACGATCCTGGCTAACACGGTGAAACCCCGTCTCTACTAACTAAAAATACAAAAAAACTAGCCGGGCGAGGTGGCAGCACCTGTGGTCCCAGCTCCTCGGGAGGCTGAGGCAGGAGAATGGCGGGAACCCGGGAGGCGGAGCTTGACGTGAGCCAAGATGGCGCCGCTCACTCCAGCTTGGGCCACAGAGGGAGACTCCGTCTCAAAAAAAAAAAAAAAAAAAAAAAAAAAATGAGGGTAGATCTTTCCATTAATTAGCATTTCATTAATTTACTCCTATTTGAGATATATAGATTGAATTATTAGTTTTCTAATATCTCTAGGATTAAACATATTTTCTCCAAGCTATTTTTTCTTGTTAATTTTTTAAAATTTACGTTTGTATAGTATCCCAAATTTTCAGTTAGATTATCTCCTTCCAATTCCATTGGATGCAGTGGGTTTTATGGAAAAAATATCTGGAATCCTGTTCTAGCCAAACCTATTTTCCTTCTGTTTATTTTCCTCACTATTTAAATTTTAAATAGAGGAGTATATAAAAGAAGAATAAACACTAAGTAGCAATTACCTATAATAGTCTTAATAGTATAAAATTTAAAACTGTAATGAAAATTGGAGATTGTACTTAAAAAGTAAGTTAAACTTCAACAGTAACTACGATCTATTACAGAAACAAATTCACTTACAAGGAAGTAACAGGAAGACAAAGTTTCTGATGTTTTCCTCAAATTCCAGTTTGATCATTTAGTGTCTCCTTGGCTCATCTCTTTCTAAGGGCAACCAGTTGTATTTTAGGGACACTCAAATAAAGTGAAGTTTTAATTAGAGCTGTTTGATTAGTAAGTAGTCGTTGAAACTTTAAGACAGAGTTTAGGTTGCTTTGCTATTTAATTCATCCAAAATAGTCTCACATCTTACATTTTGGCTACCCTTTTAGTGAGAAGTGCAGTGATATGTACATAGGATATTACAAAAAAAAATAAAAATGCCCAAAACATTGTGACATTGTGAATGTAATAATTACAGTGCTACCACTGTCATTATTTTAAGAAATTATTACTGGGAGAGAACAAAAGTAGATATTTGAATGGTTACTAATTAGAGAATTACTTTTCAAGGAAAATTTTATTCACATTCATTCTCCTAGTGGTATTAAAGAGGAACAAATGTATAGCAAGAAAAAAATGGTACATTGCTCAGTATGTTTTTCATAATTAAAAATGCATCTATAATTCAAAATGACTGTACTTAAAATCTTCAACTGATATGTAATCTGTTCACAGATTAGAAGACTATATAAAGTCCAAGGATAAAACTTATATAGAATGCTTACTCATGTGTTCATATAAAAAATTTATATGCATATACACATACATGACATCATATCAAATGATGATGATATATATCAAATACATACCATTTTCCCCCCAGAGAACAATAATTTACTTTCTCTCTTGGTCAGACTTCATCACTATCTTAGGTTTTTCAATCACAAAACTTGTACAGGCAGAAAATAATCAACAGTTTTACTCCAGAGTGTGTGCAAATGTTTTCATACAGCTCTGTTATTAACAATAATGACCTCAGCACAATGGATTTCCAGGGGAATTAATGACGGAGGTTAATGGCCCGAGGCAAAGCCAGCCAGTCATGAATCCCTAAGAAATGCCTTGTGCTTTGATCATTATTGCTTCATTACAACATAAAAATAATCAGAAACAATTACAGTCAGAACTATGGGAACAGTTCAGCCTTGAAAATTAACTCTATCAGGCTTGAAGTTGAAGATTCCATTGCTTCCAGTGAATTTAATATAAACAATCCTGAAACCAAAAGAATTAATACAAATGACACAGAAACACAATGTGATCCTGAGTGGCCAATATTCCAATTGAAATCAGAACCGTGGCTGGCTAAGCAAAGAAAGTGAAATGAGCCTGTACAAATAAAACACCAAGCAAATCGACCTGAACTTAGAGTTTTTAAAAAGGGATATTTGTCTCATGCTCAGAAAAAAGGAAAAAATGCTTTCTTCAATGGTACTGTATTCTGATGAATTCCAGTAAAATATTAAAACGGAAGAAAAAAAGAAAACATAATCCTTTAAAAATTTTTGAAATAAACTCCACTTGTGTGTCTGTGTGTGTGTGTGTGTGTATATATATATATATTTTTTAATTTGGGAGCAAAAATAAAAATTATTCTTCATTTGTACATAATGTAAACCTTTTGCAAAGCAATACACTGTTTCATTAAAAGATGCCTGGGTAAATTCTTGAAATTGAACATGTATATTTCATAAAAATAAGATAACATTTTCCTGCCATATTTCTCACTAACGATGTCCTCATCAAGAAGACCAGTAACTTTTTCCATACTTCTCCCAACCATAATTGAAAATCAGCATCTGACATAAAGTAGTTCTTTATAAAAAACTTTTAGATCTCTTCTCTTTTTTTCCCTTGGCTTTTCCCTTCTCCCAGGTTTATCAAGGTATCGTCTACATAAAAATCATATATATTTAAGGTATAAAACTAAATGTTTTGTATAAATATATACTGTGAAATGATTACCACAACCAAACTAATTAACATAGCCACTACCTCCCACAGTTACCATTTTTGTGTGTGTGGGGTGTCTTTGTATGTAATGTGAACTTTAAGTTCTACTCTCTTAGCAAATTTCAAGAATACTATACAGTATTATTAGCCATAGCTTTCACGCTGTACATTAGATCTTCACAACTTATACATCCTGAATAACTGAAGTTCTGTACCCTTTAACCATCTCCTCATCGTCTTTCCCTCCTCCCCGCTCCTGGCAATCACCATTCTACTCTCTGCTTCTATGAGCATGTGTTTTTTGGATTTCACATATAAGTGAAATGATGCAGTATTTGTTTTTCTTTTTTTCTTTGTCTTTCCTTTTCTTTTTTCTTTTTTTTTTTTTTTATTGACGGAGTCTCGCTCTGTCGCCCAGGCTGGCGTGAGCGGCGCCATCTTGGCTCCCTGCAAGCTCCGCCCCCGGGTTCCCGCCATTCTCCTGCCTCAGCCTCCCGAGGAGCTGGGACCACAGGCGCCGCCACCACGCCCGGCTCATGTTTGTATTTTTAGTAGAGACGGGGTTTCACCGTGTTCGCCAGGATGGTCTCCATCTCCTGACCTCGTGATCCGCCCGTCTCGGCCTCCCAAAGTGCTGGGATTACAGGCGTGAGCCACCGCGCCTGGCCTTGTTTTTCTTTTTGTACCTAATTTATTTCACTTAGCAGAAGGTACTCCAGATTAATCTATGTTGTCATAAATAACACAACTTTTCTCTTTTCTAAAGCTGAAAAATAATTCCATTGTATTATATATACCATATTTTCTTTATTCATCCATTGATAGACACTTGTGTTGTTTTCATATGCTGGTTATGGTGACTAACGCGGCAATAAATACAAGAATGCAGGTATCTTTTCCAAATACTGATTTTATGTTTTTAAACATAAGTAATTCAAAATCTAGGCTGTTGGAACCTTAAAATATTTTGAGCCTTCAGGAAATATAATTATGGAACCTGGGTCACCTATGCAGGCAGCTGTAACCCAAGCAGCTGTAACCTTTGTTGCACTGATTATAGATTAACCTTTGTCTTTACCTATATTGTTTTGTAAATTGTTGTAAATGACTAAAGAACTTCAAGGAAGATGCGTTCCCTCTAAACTGTTGGCCTTTATTGTAGATTAACTTCTCTCTTCTCTTTCTCACACAAAGAATTCATGAGTAGCACATTGTCTAAGTTAGACAGTTACACACACTCATAAACTGAGAAGGAAATAAAACCGAGCTGTAAAGAAAAGAGAACAAGCTGTAACTAATTAAATTCCTGTAACTTATAAACCATGCTAGTATAGAAAACGTTATAGAAGTTTCCTTGTTTTCTGACTAGTTAAGCAAGACTATAACTTTCATCTTCAGAGTATTAACCCTATTTTCCTGAGATCTGTGTTTCCTGGATGACAATACCCAACTTTTAGCTGAAATAAACTCTTTAAAACTGAATTTTGATGCTTTCAGCTACTTCAGGATGACAACATATAATTAGAAGTGGGATTGCTGGGTTATAATGTAGCTCTTTTTAAAATATTTGGAGGCATCTGTAAACTTTCACATAATGGCTGTACTAATTTATATCCCTACTAATAGTGTACAAGAGTTCCATCCTTGCCAATATTTGTTATCTTTTCTTTTTGATAATAGTCATCTTAATAGAATGCTATGAGGTGATGTGTTATCATATGAGATATGAGGTGATGTGTCATGATGGTCTTAATTTGCATTTCCCTAACGGTTAGTGATGTAAAGCATCTTTTCATTTACCTGTTGGCCATTTATATGTCTTCTTTTGAGATGTCTACTATGGCTCTTTTCCTAGTTTTTAATTGTGTCCTTTTTTTCTCACTATTGAGTTCCTAATATATTTTGCCTACTAATCCCTTGATTCCATAGATTGTCTCTTCACTCTGTTGATTGTTTCTTTGGTTGTGGAGAAATTTTTAGTTTGATGCAATCCCGTTTGTCTGTTTTTGTTTCGTTTGAGATCATATCCAAAAATTCATTACCCAGCTCAATGTCAAGCAGCATTTTCCTTGTTTTCTGCTAGTACTTTTATAGTTTCATGTTTTAACTTTCTGTCTTTAATCCATTTTCAGTTGATTTTTGTATATGATATGAGATAAGGTCCAATTTTATTATTCCATATGTGGATATTCAGTTTTCTTAGCACCATTCATTTAGTAAAGAGATCTTCTTTTTCCTGTTGTGTATCTTGACACTTTTTTCAAAGGTCATTTTGCTGTAAATATATAAATTTACTTCTAGGCTCTCTACTCTGTTCCCTTGGACTATATGTCTGTGTTTATGCCACTATCATATTGTTTTGATTCCTATAGCTTTATAGTGTATTTCAAAATCAGATAGTGTAATGCCTTTAGCTTTGTTATTATTCAGGATTGCTTTGGCTATTTGGGTTCTTTTGTGGTTCCATGTGAATTTTAGGGTTTGTTTTCTAAGTCTGTAAAAAATGCCTTCAGAATTTTGATAGAAATTCCACTGAATCTGTTCAACACGTTGGGTAGAATGAACATTTTAATAATAATAAGATTTTAAATCCACGAACACAGAAGATTTCCACTTAGTTTTGTCTTCAATTTCTTTCATCAGTGTTTTATAGCTTTCAGTAAAAGATTATTTACCTCCTTGGATTCATTTATTCCTGAGTATTGATAGTGATAGGAGGTGGGCAATTTCCTAGGCAGACAGGAATGGGTCCCCAGTGAAACTCAACCTTTGAGCCACAGACAGTCTAAAGTCTGAAAAACAAGCTACAAGTGCCGAATAAATTTGTAGACCCATTGAGAGATCCCACTCACATTTGGTGTGCTCTCTCCCAGTTGGTCCTTATCCTTCACATATTTTGTGTATATCTACCCATACCCTTCCTACACTATTATGCCTATTTCTGAATGGTGCTTTTTCTAGCATAGCAACAGACCAATCAGCATGTACTTACCCATTTCAAGTCCATAAAAACCCTTAGAATCAGCCTTGTGGCCATCAACTCACCTTCAGGTCCCCTGTCACTGTTGAGAGTTTTCTGTCACTCAATAAATTCTACGCTGCCTTACTCACTCTCTGTTGTCTGTGTACCCCATTCTTCTAGGCTGTGGGACAAGAACACAGAGCTCATTGAACTACGGGAGTGAAAGAGCTGCAACATTTCTTGAGGGCTTACCTGGGATTGTTGGAAGGCTGAGTAAAAGCAGACCTATGACTCTTTACTTCCACTTCTGAGGCTTCTCAACCTCAGAAATTTTCAAAAACGGATAAAACATCAGGCCTCTGTCAGTCAGTTAAGAGTGAACATCGTGACTGCCAGTCTACAAGACTCAGAGGATACGCTGTTGAGAAGGGCTTGGTCAGTCCCCCTTAACCCTCAGGTGTTGGGAATGTTGGCCTTGTTCCAATCCACCTTCCTTTCACGAAAGTCTAGCCATTGCATGGGATCGGAATAA
Source organism: Rhinopithecus roxellana (assembly GCF_007565055.1). Taxonomy (NCBI): domain Eukaryota; kingdom Metazoa; phylum Chordata; class Mammalia; order Primates; family Cercopithecidae; genus Rhinopithecus; species Rhinopithecus roxellana. The sequence goes on from NC_044549.1 coordinate 2,304,601, forward strand.
GGTCCTAGGGCAACAGCCAGATGGCTGAGGCTACACCTTGACATTACTCAAGGGCCCCTGGACCAGCCCCAGTCCATAGCATCCCATTTAGGTGTCTGACAAAGACTTCCAATCTTTCCTATCATGTTTTTTCCTTCTATTCTTCTGGGAAATGTTATGTTATGAGAAATGTTCATGTTAGTGTCTCTTTAAGAAATTGGTTCATTTCGGGGTAGCATGCCTGGCTATGCCTGATAACGTTAAATGAGATGCCAGCAAAATTGGAATTAGAGAGAAAGCATATGCAGGGACTCCCTGGATCCATCTTAGTCTTGAGCTTACATAGAATTCAGACAGCAAAATCAAAGGCAGTCAGCGAGGAGGGTCCAGCCTGAGCATAGGTAAGTGTAACTATTTCTTCCAGCCTGATCCTCCCCTGGTCATGAATGGCAGTTGCACTTGCATCCATGACCAAGGTTAGCCTGAGGGATGACTTGTACTCTAGGATAGCAGAGGGAAAGACTAAGAGATACCTTTTTCTCCCCTTCTCTTTCCAGATGGTTAGCACACCACCTTCAGCCTGCACTTCTCTTGAGTACATCTTGAGACACTGGGACTCCTCTGATACTCAGACTCTAAGAGAAAATGGCTGGAATTTTTCAGTACCAAGGCTTGGCCTGGCTATAATTTGGAAGACAGGAAGGTCTGGCCAACTGAGGAATGCATTAATTATAATACTTTCCTACAGCTAGATCGCTTCTTCTGGAGAGAAGGAAAATAGTCTGAAATTCCACATGTACTGGCCTTCTTGCCCTATGGGATAATCCCAAGCTCTGTCAGCAATGTAGAATTGACCCTGCACTTATAACAGTGATATCTATCAAGGCAGATTCAAACCACACATAGGAGAAAACCAGTCTGCATCTTTAGATGAGGAGTCAAAGGCACCTGCACCAGCCCAGATCCCAGCTCCTCTTGGATCATCTTGTACCCTTTATGTAGGTCCCCATTTAGACCCTCATCTCATCCTGTTAGAAGAGATCAATACGGACACACTCTGGAGTCACTTCTTCCTTTACAGGAAAAGCCTAGTGGATATGATTATTTCAGAGTACAAGTCCCCCTTCTTTACAAGATTTGAAGCAAATGAAAGGGGATCTAGGAAAATTTTCTGACAACCCTGATAGGTATATTGAAACATTTCAGAACCTTACTCAGGTGTTGGAGCTTTCATGGAAGGATATTATGTAACTTCTCATTCAGGCTCTTACAGCTCCAGAGAAGCAGGCAGTCTTAAAGGCCACTGAGACATTTGGAGATAAAGTGTTTGTTTATTATTGTGGCACCTCTGAAGAAGGGGAATAAATTAGGGAGCCCTTTCTGATAGGCAGGCAGGCTGAACCCACTGATGATCCTGGATGGGACTCAGCTACTGCTCTAGGAAAGTGGCAAAGAAAACATTTGCATGCATGGATATTGGAAGGTCTGAGGAGAACTACAGCCAAGCCCCTCAATTACACTAAGCTATCAACCATAAACCAAAGGACTGAAGAGCATCCCTCCACGTTTCTGAAAAAATTGGGAAAGGCTTCTAAAGGTAGTACTCTACAGAGTCTCCTGAAAGTCGCCACCTCGTTATTTTATAATCAGGACCAGGAGGAAGTCCAAGAAAGGGAGAAAAGGAACTAAAAAGAGGTGGAGGCACTAATAGCCACTATACAGGTATATACACCACAAGATCCCCAGGGAGCTTCTCCTTCTATTAGCGACTGTTATTGTTGTGGCTTCCTCATTCCCATAGTTTGGTGAGTGGAAGGAAGGAACACCCAGCGGCTTTTTCACTCCCGGTGCTTGGCAAATGGGAGTGTTGCAGCTCTTTTATTGCCACTGCCTGCATCTCAGCAAATGGAAGAGTTAGAGCTCTTTTGTTCCTGCTACCCACACCTTAGAGAATGGTAGGGTTATAACTCTTTCATTCCTGTCACCCAAAGCTTGTTGAGTTTTGGATTCTTGTCCTACAATCCAGAGGAATAAGGTATGCTGACATCAGAGAGTGAGTAAGGAAGAGAAGAATTTTATTGAGTGACAGAAATGAAGCTCTCAGTGGCAAGAGGGAACCCTGAAAGCAGGTAGCCATCTGGGAAGCTGATTCTGTGATTTTGTAGGCTTACAGTGAGGTAGTGTGTGCTGATTGGTCCATGGGTGGCCTTGAAAAAACACCATTCAATTGGTTAAAAGGCATCATCCAGAAGGAACCAATCAAGGGAGAGTGGGTGAGACAGGGATAGAAGTTCTCACTCCAGTCATGGAATCTATCCAAAACTGGCAGTTTGGTTTTCAGGTTCAGGCTGCCTTTGGCTTGAAGGTCAGGCTTCACTGGGACTTGTCCCTCTCTGCCTAGGAATTTGTCTGTCTCCTGTTGCTGTCATGATCAGTGTGATCAAAGGGGCCACTATGAAAAAGACTGCCTTAGAAATCAGAAGAAGTCCCAACACCCTGTCCAGGCTATAAGGGAGACCACTGCAAGGTGGACTGCCTCTGGAAATGTAGGTCCTGAGGTTCAGAGCCAGTTTCTCAAAAGGTCTAACAGGACTGATAAGTCCCAGGGCTCTCCTCCCCCACTCTGATGGCTCAAAGTTACATTACATCATCCAGGAGCCCCAGGTGACTCCTCTAGGTATTAATAGAAGAAAAGAAGGTAGACTTTCTACTCAATACCAGAGCTGCCATTTCTGTTCTCCTCTCTAATCCAGGCCTCCCCTCCTCTCTTGGCATGACCATGAGGGGCATCTTAGGAAAGCCTCTGGAAGATAGTTTCCTCAACCCCTTCATTTTAGCTGGGGAGACCTTTTGTGTACTCATGACATTTAAATCATTCCTGGATGCCTGACTCCTCTGTGAGGTAGGGATATTTTAGCTTATATGGGAACCACTATCCTTATAGCTCCAGGGAAGACTCTTTGCCTCCCCTTGAGACTGATATTAATCCAGAAGTTTGAGCAATTCAGGAAAAAACTGACCAAGCCCACAGCAGCTATACCACTCCAAATCAATCTCAAGGGTCCCACTTACTTCCCTAACCAGAGACAACATCCCGTAAAAACAGCAGCTAGGAAAGGGCTAGAAATAATCATTAGTAACCTAAGGATTCAGGGCCTTGTTAAACCCTGCAACAGCCCTTGTAATATCCCAATATTGGGGGTACAGAAACCCAGTGGGGAATGGAGACTGGTCTAGAACCTCCACCGTATTAATGAGGCTGTGGTTCCAATTTATCCAGGGGTTTCCAATCCCTATACTTTAACTCAGATACCCAAGAGAACTGAATCCTTTACAGCCTTGAATTTAAAAGATGCCATTTTCTGTGTAATGTTACACCTCAACTCCCAGTATTTGTTTGCATTTGAGGATCCCTTCAACCAGACCACTCAACTAACCTGGATGGTGTTACCTCAGGGATTCTGAGACAGCCTTGACTTGTTTGGGCAGGCATTGTCAAAAGATCTCTCTGAGTTATTTCATGCTCAGGGTAAAGTCTTATAATATGTAGATGACATTCTCCTCTGTGCCCCAACGAAGGAAATTTCTCAGGAAGGCAGTAGGACTCTTCTCAATTTTCCTAGCTGATGAAGCATATAACATTTTAAAGTCCAAGGCTCAGCTCTGACAGACTTCAGTGAAGTACCTTGGCCTGGTTTTGTCAGAAGGGACCAGGGCACGGGCAAGGAGAGAATTGAACCCATTTCTTCCTTCACTCTTTCCAAGATGTTGCAGGAATTAAGGTAATTATTGGGCATTACTGGATTCTGCGGGCTATGGATACCTGGGTACAGGGAAATAGCTCACCCTTTATACCAACTAATAAAAGAGACTGAGGAGTTAGGAATGCACTCCTTGATCTGGGAACCTGGGGCTTTATCAGCCTTTGACCAATTAAAGCAAGCCCTACTTGAGGCACCAGCCCTAGATATTAGAAGAATATCTATCTGCAGCTGAGTAGGGTGCAAAACTTTTGGCACCAATCAAGTGAAAAGTTTGCTCAACTTTAATTTTTCAGTCATGTAAGCTGAAACAGTTGAGATGTCTATGGTGTCAGCTATTGTTTGGGATTTTAATCTTAGTCCTCTTCAATTATGGCACAAGCAAAATTATATTTTTTCTCATAAGTTGATGTGTATGGTCTGCCACTGTGAACTTCATTTTCAAGGTTATCTTTTCCCTTCTTAAAGTGAGGTATCTATTTGTAAACTGATGATTTAATTGTTCCCGTAAACTTTTTGTAAAGCATCAGTGATTTCACCATTCTTCCGCTCCAACTTCACTATACGACTGACGTTTGTCCTTGCTTCGGTTTTAGCAGAATTTGTGCTGCTGTCACAGGGGCCTTTTTCAAAACGATGCCTTGTCTTTAGTGCTTCAAACTAGATCCTGTTCAGACATGTCATGACAGATTACTGTGTATTTATTTTATTTTAGTATAAATAACTGAAATCCATGCAAGACCTTTATAATATGCATTTTCCATAAAATTTTGGCTTGTGTCTACAAGAAACACATTTTAAATATAAATGTATAAATAGGTTAAAAATAAAAGTATGGAAAGAGGTGTATACCATGCAAGCACAATTAAAAATAAAGCCGGAGTAACTATATTAATATCAATGGAAGCAGACTTCAGGAAAACTAAAATTAAAGAAAGACAGAGGGATATTATGTAATGATAAAGTGGCCTGTCTTCCAAGAAAACTTAATAAATCTGAATGTGCATTCAACTTATAGTATAATTTCAAAAATACATGAAGCAAAAGCTGATAAGAACTGAAAATAAAATGTATCCAATTCACAAAGACAGTTGAAGACTTTAATAGTCAACTTTCAATAACTGATAGAATAAGCAGATGTAAAATCTGTTAGCATGTAGCGAGACCTGAGCAGTGCTATCAATCACCTTAACCTTGATAGAACGGTCCAGACAACCGTAAAATACATGTTTACTTCATGTACTTCGAATATTCATCAAGATCTATGTATTAGGAGCCACAAAACATATCCTAATAAATATTAAGAATATAGATATCATGCAAAGTTATGGTTTTAGGTCATAAAGAAATTTAAAAGACTATAAAAGGATGAAACTAGAAATCCTTTACAAAAACATATCTGGAAAATTATCAAATGTTTGCAATTTTTAAAAAATCACATTTCCATGGGTCACAGAGGAGATCTAAAATAAATGTAAAAAGTACTATGAACTAAGTGAAAATAAAATTACAATATATTAGTGTGTGCAGGATGCAGTTAAAGCAGTGCTTTAAGATAAATTTATGGCATTAAGTGCTTACAAGAGAAAAGATGAAAGTTGCAGATCAGGAAACTAAATATCTTTTGCAAGAAACTAGGAAGGCCAGGCACAGCAGTTCACATCCATAATCCTGGCACTTTGGGAGGCCAAGGTGGGCTGATTGCTTAAGTCCAGAAGTTCAAGACCAGCCTGGGTGACATGACAGAACCCTGTCTCTACCAAAAATACAAAAATTAGCCAGATGTGGTGGTGTGTACCTATAGTCCCACCTACTCAGGAGGCTGAGGTGGGAAGATAACTCGCGCCTGGGTGGCAGAGGTTGTAGTGAACTGAGATTGCACCACTTCACTCCAGTCAGGGCAACAGAGGGAGTCCACACCTCAAAACAAAACAAAGCAAAAGCTGGGAAAAACAAAATGAAAGCAAATTACACATTAAGCAAATAAAGAAATGAAATAATCAAGATAGATAACAGCAGAATCAAATACATTTAAAACTAAAAATAACAGAAAATTCAACCAAATCAAAAGTGGCTTCTTTGCAAAGATCAGTTACAACAATAAACATCAATATTGTCCAAAAAAAGAAAAAAGAAAAGAAGAAAAGTCACAGTATACCAATATCAGGAATGTGAAAGAAATCATTACTACAAAGTCCACGGACATTGATAACAAGGGAACAGCATGAAAAACAAATAGATAAAAAAACTATTTGAAAGAAACTGTAATGAACCGCATATTTGTGTCCCTGCCAAGACTCACGTGTTTAAACCCTAATTCCAATGTGATAATATTTGAAAGTGAGATCATAGTTGATGAGAGTGGAGCTCTCATGTGTGGGATTAGTGTTTTTATAAGCGGAATCCAAAGAACTAGCTAGGTCTTTTTTCTGCCATATGTAAAAACATGAAATCAGCAATCTCTAATCCGGAAGAGGGTGCTCACCAGAACCCAGACATGCTGGTACCTTGATCTTGGACTTTTAGCCTTCTGAACAATGGGGAATAAAGGTATATTTTTTACAAGCCACTCAGTCTATAGTCCTTTATTATAGCAGCCTGAACTGATTAAAACAGATATGATCTACAAGACTTCACCCAAGAAGAGATAGATACCCTAAAGATTATTACAATAATTCAAAATTTGGATTAGTACTTCTAAATCTTCCAGTGAAAGAAAATTTCCTGTACAGATAGTTTAACTGATGAAGTCTACCAAACATTCAAGAAAGAAAGAATTCAATTTCTGTACAATCTTTTCTAGAAAATAGAAGTGGAGGGAATACTTGTAAGGTTATTAAATTATTTTATAAGGCCATAGTTACATCAAAACTAAGGTAATAAAAAATTATAAATCATCATATTCATAAGTATATATAAAAAATCTTCAAAATAAATCAATTCTAGCAATATATAAGTAAAGTAAAACAACATTTCACAACCAACCACAGTTTATTCTGTGAGTGCAAGACTGGTTTAATGTTTGAGTATCAACCAATGTATTTTATCATATTATTAAGTTGTTGCAAAAGGTATTGTGGTTTTTGCCATTACTTTCAATGGCAAAAACAATTTGGTGCGATACCTTTTGCACCAACCTAATAAACTAAAAAAGAAAAGACATACGATTATTTCAACAAATGCAGGAAAAAAAAAAAAAAAAGAAAACTTGACAAACTCCCTATTTCATTAATGGTTTAAAACTCGCAGTCAACTGGGAATGGAAAGGATGTCCTCAGCCTGGTTAAGAACTTTAACAACGGACCTGCAGCCAATATCATACTTAAAGACTTATTTTTCTGTTCCTCAGATAGAAAAAACGAGAAGTGTGTGAGGTCTTATCACTCCTATTCACCAACACACTGGAAGTCTTGGCACAATAAAGCAATGAAAGAAAATAAAGACATCCAGATTGAAAAGGAATATTCAAAACATTCTCCATTCGCAGACCATATGATTGTGTATGTATGTAGGCCCAAAGAGGCCACAAAAAAGTCCTAGAATTAAATGAGTTTAGCAAAGTTGAAGTGTATAGGTCAATTTATTAAAAAATCAATTGTATTTCTCTATACTCGCAAAGAACAATTGGAATTCAAAACATTAAAAAAATACAATCTACAATAGCACCTTCCATAGCCATGATTCTTACCCCTCTGACACACACACAGAAAAAATACAACTATTGCCCCATCTAGCTATATATTTTATTCAATTTATGCCCAATTACTGCCAGATAATGAATTTCATATTGTCTTCTTCAACACAGCAGCCGAAAATGGAATTGTGCTTGTAAGAAGATCAACCCACTAGAGACCCCTTTATTATGTATGAGAAAGGCCTGAGGACATAAGAGACCTTAGTTTCCTCTGGAGAGTTGCCTGTTACAGTGCAGTCTCCAGCTACCTTATGCACATCTTACCAACAGGCAACTCATGTTTTAGTTAGTTGTAATGTCTCTGAGTAGATAGACGCTAGAGACAAGGATAGACACAGCAAGGCAAGCACAGCAAAACACGATCTCATATTTTCCAAAGAAAAAATAATGTCACTTAGGGAAATATAAATATGATATACACACACATACAATATACATGCACAGTCTCTCTATACACACAATGTATATATACACATATATTATATATGTGTATATTTATAATATATATGTATATACAAAACAGATTTTCTGTCTCTTCTTCACTGAGTATTCCTCAAATACCAGAAAAATAAGATAAAATAGAAGTGGAAAAGGATCAACTTGAGGAATGTTACAATGGAAATTATAAAGGTAGCTAAGAGAAATTAGTATTTGAAAGACATCTACCTTATTATTTTAAGACGTATTACTATGATTTTTATGTTAGAGTGCCTTTATCCATTTTACCTTTTTAAAAAAATAGAGAGAGTCATAGTTAATTTTGTTATCAAAGAGTGTCACTAAAAATTTGTATTCTCCGAGTTCATTCCAAGTTTGTGACAGTAGGGAAGCCTGCCACGTTGTGGTAAAACAGGATCCTCTTCCCTCAATAATATCAGTAAAATGTGTGTGTAATAGTGTTCCGTGAAGACAGATGTTATGCTCTTGACTTCCCTTCTTGACACCAAGATCTTACAAAATATACCAAGTTTTGTTTGCTTGTTTTACTCTTAGCTGTGTTCATTTATACTTCAGCAAAAATAAAACAAGCATTTTCAGTATTATTTCGCTTGATAATATCCTTTACTTTCACGAAAATATATTCTCTATGTATGACCTTTAAAGTACTTCTCTTAGAAGTGTTTGCAATAACTGTTCTCAAAATTTCTATTCTCTGAAAATATATATCTTTGTTCACATTCAAGATACACATACACACACAAACAAATCCATAGTCTATTTAAATGTAAAATATAAAGAAAAGCTGAATTTCTTACACAATTGAGTAACAATTAGTTTTTGAGCAAATATTATGTACCTGGCTCTGTGGGGAAGGAAAATAAATTTAGATGGTGGTTTATGCCCACTGCAGGTTTAGCATCTAAGTAGAGAGACGTGTTTAATATGTGTTAAGCACTAACAAAGTAAATATGTATGTCATTTTTCATACTGACCAAGAAATATATGCATCAAGTTCTACATGGAGGAACTTCACATAAAATGATATCCATAACTTCTCTCTGACTGCAGAGGAGCAGGAGAAGGCTCATCTGATTGGGGAATTTAGGAGAAGGAGTTCAGCCTCTTTATCCTTGTCCTGTCCTATCCAATCTGCCTGCTCAGGTTCTGCCTCCCAGGTTCATGCGATCCTCCTGCCTCAGTCTCAAGTTGTGATTGTCCAAATTTGTGCTGAAATAATCAGTTAACAAACTCAAAACTAGCTGCAATCTCAGTGCAGCTTAAACTCTAGGTCAAAACTTCCAATTCAACATTTTCTTGTAATAAAGATGGTATTTCAAGCCTTATTCATCTCATTTGGTTCTAAATTTGTGTGGGAGGAAGAAACACTAACTTTTGTCACTCTAAAACACCACTTTTGGCTATTAATGCAAAGAGAAGCAACAGAAACTGCAGAGTCCTAGGAAATGCCAAGAGAAGGTAGCCTGAAATTGTTGATACTGGGCTTGAAGGATGAGCAAAACTCAGTTAAGTGTAAGAGAAAAGGAATTCAAGGCACGTGGATGACGTGAGGAGGAAAAGCAACCACAGAGGTAGAAATGAAGGGGCTTTATAGGTTGGTCGGGGAGAAACTGACCTGGCTTTGCTGGATAATTCTCAGGCATTTATAGTGACCATATAAAAATGAAAGCCTTGAAAAAGTAGACCAAAGAATAAAACTGGATTCTACAGGTAACAAGTAAATATTTCATATACTGGAAAGGGGGACTGAAATGATGAAATAGTTTTTTAAGGATAACTCTGTTCATGATATAAAGTTCCTGGATGGGGAAGGAGGGGAAATGGGCAGTTAGACCAAGAGTAAAAGTATCTGTTGGCAGAAACCGTATTCAGCCTTAGACTCGAACAGAGTGTAATGGAAAGAAAGAAGGACTTTCTTACACAAACTGCCTATGTTTCATGGGAAAATTTGCTCTGTGCACATACCACTTTTAGAAGAGCAGAGAAAAGTAGGCCTATGGACTATAGACTTACTTTTTTTTTTTTTTTTTTGACAGCATCTTGCACTGTTGCCGAGGCTCAACGGTGCCATCTGGGCTCACTGCAACCTCTGCCTCCCAGGTGCATGTGATCCTCCTGCCTCAGTCTCAAGAGTAGCTGGAATTACAGCCACACACCAACACACCCGGCTAATTTTTTGTATTTTTAGTAGAGGTGGGGTTTCACTATATTGGCCAGACTGATCTCAAACTCCTGACCTCATGATCCACCCGCCTCGGCCTCCCAAATTGCTGGGATCACAGGTGTGAGCCTCCGCTCCCAGGTGGACTTTGCATTTGAATAGTGTTAGTAATCATTGGGAAAGAGGACTGGATTACAACTGTGCTTAATCTGCTTTGATTACCAAACATTAATTTAGAGAAATTGAAATTTAAAAACTTAAATTGGTCTATAGGATAGTTTTGATCTGTCTCTACATATAAGGAAACTAGGTATTAAATGGAATTTGTTCAGGTTACATAATTTGTGTACAGCTGGGATGATACCAGGCATATGACTTTCTATGTCCAGTTCTCTGTCCACTAAGCCTTGCTGCTATGGGCTTACTAATGCCAATCACATGTTATGGGGTGAATACCCCAAATTATATACAAAATAATGGTGATAAATACCAGGATAGGTTGCCCCTTAGGAATAAGTAAACATATATGATAAAGGAAGCATTCAGGTTATTCAAAGGTGATGCCATTGAGATGTAAAAGATTGATTTCATGTCCCACATAATAATCCTGGATGTCTTTGCTATTTTATATTTGTATTCTCATTTGAAAATGCTACATATTTAATCCAGAAAGGAATTTGATCAAGTTGCTTTGGTAGTGATCTGAGGTTCTGCAGTCTCACCAAATGATACACAGGCCCTGTTATAGCTAATGCAGCAATGGAAATACCCCATATGTAGCTGGGACTAAAGCAGTGTAAACATATTTGTGTAATGTTTCTAGACCCCCACGCAGCAGTACAACTCGATTGCAAACATCATCCAGAAATCTGCAGTTCCTTTTAGTCACTCTACAAAGAGCTGCTGTGTCTTCGGTTTTAGTGAACAAACAATTTGCTATGTGAACAGCTGAAGCAAGCTGTGTCAACAAGACAGAGTTTGAATTATGACATGCTGCTGTGTCTATGAAAGCAGAAGAAGGGAGTACATGATTATGGCCTAGAGCACGTGGTTAGGAAGGGAGTAATGGTAGCTCTCCAGCATCAGTTGCTGATGGAAAACATCTGCTTCTTTCCCTGTCCCCTTGAAAGATTCTCTTGGAAAATAGGCCCCTGATGCTATCACTCGGAACCAGGTCAGTTCCCTCATTAGACTTCTGGGGCAACATTTGAATCTGTTGAGAAATCGTTAAAAAAAATAGCATGAATAACATGTGTGATGGAATAAAAGGGAATGTGATAAGAAAATGTGAAAGCTTACTGCATTCTCAGCCTTAAAATATCATCTGTGCTTTAGCTCCTAATTGTCACACTTCACAGCTGCTAATGGAGCTCAGTGGAACTAAAATAAGACTGTTGAAAGCAAGATAGGCCTTTTTGGCATCTCTGTCATGTTTCTTTCCCTATTCTGACATAGAAAGTTCTTACTTGCCTCCAAGGCCATTGATATCAGCTTGGTTGCTTTTCATTTTCTAATGTGAAACTATGTCTTCTTCTTTTTGGAGGAAAAACAATGTCTTCTGCAGCCACCAAAATGATGGAGATAATAAAGGATGATGGATATCGATTGCTTTCCATGTCTGGATTGATTGCTGTGAAAGTCATTGGAAACAAAGCAAAGTAGGGAATTTGGTGAGGTGCCCTGGTACCAAGAGCTAGAGGCAAATGTTTCAGGTGTTGGAAGATCCCATAGTCCCTTAGATTTGATATGTTTCCAAACAAAACAAACAGCATTCACTCAGGCCTCTTAAGATGCTTAACTAGTGCAAGGAACAGAAAATTCTAGCTGATTTATTAATAACACAAGAGACATGAAATTAAAAGGAAAGCGAAACAGAGTTCACTCTCTTTAAAAGCACTGATGGCTTTGCATAATAATATCAACCTTTCTAAGAGAAAGACAGACTCCTGGGGTTTCTCAGACAAATATCGTCTCCAAAAAAGTTTTAAATTCCTTTGTTCATCCATTGCATTTCCTGTTAGGAGTCTAGAGTTAAATGTCATTTAGATACACTGACATAATCTCCTTTGAAGGTTTTAGACCTTATAACTCCATGGCCAAACTGTCCTATTGCACAGTTTATCTTTCATTTTTTTTTTTTTTGGAGGATGTTTCTAACTGCTGAAGTCAAATCCTACTTCCCTGAGCGGTGTTGCTGTTGTGGTTTTTGCCTGTGTTGCTTTTCTTGTTGTTTTGTTAAGTTTTCTCGTTTTTAAATTCATGTTAAGGGCGAGGAAATAGTTTACCTGCCTAAAGTACAATAAGAAGTTTTTAATGACTTTCTTTAGACTATTTCTATTTCCTATTTTTTTTTCACATTTTCTACTAGGTAAACATTATAACATCTCCTTTGAAAAGACCTTGTTAGTAAAAGGCCAACAACATCCACCTCATCCAAACCATGCTAGCAGGCATTCAAAATATTCTAGTTTCATTATTTCATTGTTTGTCATTATGAGATAAGATTTTTCTAGTACGCCTTGACTGTGACTTGTCATCAATAATTTGAACTTATGACTCTGCACCAAATAATACAAACTGTAACTTTGATTATGTGGCGCGTCCTTTGTTGCAATGGCACTTTTGAGTAGAACAGGCCAGAAAAGATATTCGCTGCCAACAAAAAATACCGGAAGAAAGAAGATTATTTTCAGAATGTAGACGCAAAGTTAGGCAGAAGGTTTATATATAAATACTTCACATCACACTCAACCAACTCAAAGTCTTTTCATTTAAAACAGTCACTTCGCAAGTATTTGGAATCTTCTAGGTATAATGGAAGGATTATGGGCTTTGTAATTGAACGTCGTTGATTTTGATTAGCTATATGACTTTTGAGATTTACCCTCTCTGATCCTCAGTTCTCATTTATTAAATGGATTTAATAACAACAACTGCAGAGTGTGGTAGTGAGGATTAAATGAATTTAGGATAGCATCTGGCAAACACACTGAATATATCATATTTCAGGCACTGTAAATGTGCAGTTAAAATATAAGTCTACCTCCCTTCTGTCAATAAATACTTCCATTTAATAAAGCATCTGACAGCAGGAATTTTACAATTTAGTTGAAGAAAATGAATAAAACAACATAATAAGATTGATGTATAAATTTAGTCCAGTTTATGGAGCATTTTGAAAGCTGTGAAGAATAATTTAGAATTGATGTAGTATATGGTTGGGAGTAAATTTGATTCATTGAGCAGAAAGTAACCTGATTGCAGTTTAATTCGTATATGGTTGGCAAAGAAGAGTTAGAGAGCAAACAGCAAGTGGGGCAGCATTTGCGTAGAGTGGGCAGCTCTAAATCTTCGCTTCAGTTGATGGGGGATATTTGGAAGTGAGAGATGGGAAACCACAGTGATAAAATTCCTTGGACTTGTGCAACAGCAATTATAAACAGAAATAGCTGTGGTATTTATGGGTTCTATGAGTCGACGCGGAACAGGCTTTGTTAATATACACTGAGTTTCTAATGAATTCCAGACAAAGAGTTCCCAATGAATTAGAACTAGTATTTCTCTCAGAATAAGACAAAATGAAACGACGTTAAAAGTAAGACAATGGAAGAGGCATATACAGCAGCACTGGGACCCAGATTTACTAAGAAATAACCTTACTATTACCAATGTGCGGCAAACATATTGGAAATAATTGGATTACTTGGGTGCTATGGCCATACATACTGTATAATTTTCTTAATTTCTATTGTCTCATATATATATATACACACACACATATATATACACATACATATAGATATACACACACACATACACATACATATATATATACACACACACACACATATACGTATGCCATTTTTGTGGGTATATATAGAAAAATATTATGTTAACCACCAGCAAATAAAATATACTTTATTCTACATCTTGAATTAATTTCTTCTTGAATTTTAAATAAGTTCTCATTCCAAAAAGAATATAATTTTTAGTAGAATGTCTGTAAACTGGGTGAGCACAACTGCTATGGCGAGCCATTAACCCTCTTAAAAAGAGGAGCAAGATGAAAGAGAAGTAAGCAGAGAAAGTGGAGAAGGAAAATATATTAGTTGAAAGAAAAGTAAGGACAAAATACCGTATAAAATGGAATCCAAGTAATGCAGTGGCATAGAAGCCATGTCAGAGATAACATTTTGAAGTAGGGAATAAGAGTATCCCGTTCCTTGACAATTCAAAATGGAAGCAAATTGAGAAAAAAAGGAAGCACTGATTTTGGTGACAGGTCACAGGTGGCCTTCCTGATAGCAGTTACCACAAATGGTGAAACGTAAGTGGTAAAGAAACCAGGAACTGTGAATCTAAACTCGGAGAAATAGAAGTGGTAAGTACAGACTTGTCTCATAACTCATTAGAAATAATAGTTTTTGTGGGGTACCATGGAATATATTGTTTTGAAGAGAAAGGGGTATTTATTTTTGAAGTAGGAGATCTAGGTAACCTTATGGGAAGAGGGAAAGGAGCTAATTCAAAAGATACTGAAAATGCATGGGGATGTGTGTTGGAGGAGTTAGATAAAACCTAATCTTTTGTAGATGCCAGGATAAAAAAAATCAAACATTAAAATATTATGCTAGAATACAAGAGAGCCATTGTTTTTCTCAGAAATGGAAGGAGATTAGAACAAAAGTTTGAATAAGTTTTTTTAAAAGTCAGAATAGCTACCATGGAGAACAGAGTAAGAATGGAACAAGAGATGAATATAAGGATAACTGAGCTATAGGTAGGGCTCTCTGAGCCTAGTTACAGTAATTATTATATGTAATCAATTATGTGTATGAACTTTATATATCAGCTTTCAACAAGGTGGAAGACAGAACAGAGGAAACCACAGGTATACACATGATTAAGCATTCAGGAATGCAGTGTAGGCCAAGGATATGAGTGATTCTAGGGTGCTTTAAAGGGGACGTTGGGATGACAGATCACAACGTTCAGTCAAACCAGAGAGGTGAGTGGACTCCAGAGAGGTGAGTGGACTCCAGAGAGGTGAGTGGACTCAACAGAGAGGTGAGTGGTCTCCAGAGAGGTGAGTGGACTCAATTTGGTTTAACAAACATTTATGTAAGGTCTCCAGTTTCAAGACCTGGTGCTAGGTCCTGACTAAGTGAAGAGAGAAAAAGACCAGGAAAATGAACAGGTGCTGAAGGATCAGAGGTCACAATGAGAGTAAAGAGTCAAAGAAACACAGAGCAGATATGAAAGTGGAAAGTGAAGCATATTAGAAACTGTCAGTCACAGAAAAATGATTCAAGTTCCAACACTAGGCAAGGTCTGAGATAGGGCTTTGTCAGTTGGCAACTCTTAAAGTCATGGCAGTTGAGAAGGTTAAGAAACTCTGGTGCTAGGATGCCATATTGATATTCAAAGTAATCAATTAAACACTAAGTAGAAAGGTGTAAAATAGTCTGAGAAAGAAAACTTATTGATACAATCAATAATTTACTTTTATGAAACAGTCAAGAATAGTAGCCACAGGAATTGCAGATAAGAAATATGGAGGACATCATGGACTTCAGGAAAGGAAGTTTTGAATAACAGCAATGATTTCGAAAAGTATTCTAAACCAGCAAGAAACAATAAGACCCATACTGACCACTCCTAGTTTACTAACTTTGAAGGGTCATAGAGTAGATTTGTGTTTAGCTTTGTATGAAATTGCCAGATAGTCTTCAAAAGAAGTTGTACTATTTTATAATATCACAAATAATTAGTGAGAGTTGTAGTTGCTCATCAGCTTTATCAAAATTTGGAGTTTTTATTATTTTGAATTTTAATCATTCTAGTGGTTGTGTAATGATACCCCATGGTGGCTTTAATTTGCATTTGCCTGATGATTATTGATTTTTAGCAGTTTTTCATGTGCTCATTGGCCCTTTATGTACCTTTTCTTTATGAAATGTTTGTTTAAATAGTTTGCCTACTTATAATGAGTTGTTTGATGTCTCATTATTGAATTGTAAGATTTCATTATATCTCATTTATTATTGTATCTCTCTTCTTTCCTTTAGGCATTCTTTAATTTTTGTCACCAATATTTTGTAGTGTTCAGTGTAAAGCTATTGCGCTTTTTTTTAGGCACCTTATTTTTTATTTCAGATTCAGAGGGCACCTGCGCAGGTTTTGCAGGTCTGTTACATGGGTATATTGTGTAATGCTGGGGTTTGGGCTTGTAGTGAACCCATCACACAAATAGTGAAGAGCGAACAGAGTACCCAATAGATAGTTTTTCGATCCTCACCCCGCTGTCTCCCTCTCTGCTTTTGGAGTCTCCAGTGTTATTTATTTCCATCTTTATGTCCCTATGTACCCACTGTTTGGCTGCCACTTAAATGAGAACATGCAGTATCTGATATTCTCTTTCTGGGTTATTTCACTTAGGATAATGGCCTCCAACTCTATCCATGTTGCTGCAAAAGACATTGTTTTCTTCTTTTTAATGGCTATATAGTATTCCATGGTGTATATGTACCACATTTCTTCATCTAATCTACCATTGATTGGCACCTAGGTTGATTCAATGTCTTTGCTATTGTGAATAGTTCTCCAGTAAACATGCGAGTGCAGGTGTCTTTTTGATATAAATTTTCCTTTGGGTAGATACCCAGTTGTTAAAATTATCCTTAAAATTTAGGTTTGTTTTGATGCTACCGTAAGTGCATTTTTATATCTTTCAGCTTTATTTCTTAATTATTTGTTATTACTTATAAATACAATTAATTTTACACCAACCTTATATCTTGTGACTTTGCTAAATTCACTTGTTAGTTCTATTGTTTGTTTTCTAGATACTTTAATATATTTTATCTTAAAATCAATGTCATCTGTGAATAAAGAGTGCTTTACTACTCCCTTTTTTTTATCTATTTGCCTTGTATTTCTTTGCCTTGCTTTATTGCATCGGGAAGGACATCCAATACAGTGTTGAATAAAAGTGATGCAGACAGATATGCTTTCCTCATTACTAATCTTATGGGAAAAGTGGTTAGTCTCTGACCTTTGAATATCATACTAGTCATAGTTATTCTATATATTTTTTTCATAAGTTGAAGGTCTTCTCTCCTTATTTGCGAAGAGCTATTAGAGAAATAATTATTGAATAGTTTCAGAGACTTTTTTCTTTCATCTATTGACTTGATAAAATGATTTTCCTCTTCTTTCATTAATATGGAAAGTTATACTCACTTTTTTTAATGTCAAACCAACTTTGCATTCCTCATATGATTTCCCAGTTGGTCATTATGTGGATTTAACAGATATTGATAAATTTGATTTGCTAGTGTTTTGTAGAGAATTTTTGCATGTATGTTCACAAAGGATATTGGTTTGTAGTTTTCTTTCCTTGTAATGACCTTGTTTCATTTTGTTATCAGGGAAATTATTGTTTTATCAGAAAAATTGCAAGGTTTTCCTATCTGAGTTTCTGTTAAAATTTGAAAAAAAATTGCATTATATTTCCTTTAAATGTTTGATAAAATTTACCAGTAAACCCATCCTGGATTGCAGATTTCTTTGTGAAAAAGTATTGATAATTTTATGCGTGTGTGTGTGTGTTTGAATTTTTTTAGAATTCTGTTTTTATTTATGCATTTAATTTAGTTAACCTTCTTTGCAGTGTTTTCTAGTGATTATTCTAAGGAATTGCAATGTGTATCTTTAACATTTCACCATTTACTCAGTGTTAAAACTGTTCTACTTCATGTAAAATTTAAGAAATCCCAGCCATATAGGCCCTCACACTTTTCATCCTTTCTGCTTCAGTTTTCTGCCATATTACAGTTATACAAACCACATAATACATATTTATACTTTTAAATAAAATCACATGTATTTTAAAGAAATTAAGAGGGTAAAGCCTTGTATTACATTTACCTTAATATTTACTATTTCCAGTGCTCTTTGTTCTCTTCTGGATATCTGGGCTTCATTTTGTTATCATTTCCCTGTGTCGTAAGGATTTTCTTACAGCCTTCCTCATAGTGCTGTTCTTCCGATGATGAATTAGATTATGTTTATCTGTAAAAGTCTGTATCTCCTTTTTTTTCTTGAAAGTTCTTTGCAACAGGTATAGACTCCTGGGTTGACAGATTTTTCTCTCAGCACTTGAAGTGTCTTTCCACAGACTTATGCACTCCATTATTTCTTATGAGAAGTTTGCAGTATTTATATTTTGGAGCTCTTCTTTTTAATGTGTCATTTTTTTTCTTCTGGCCAATTTCAAATCATTTTTTTAATGTTTTTTTTTTCCAGCAATTTGACTTTTGCTTTATTTCTAAATTTCCCCTCTTTATGTATCTTCTCTCCTTTTGAAACTCCAATTAAATATCTGGCCGACCTACTCTATTCTTCCAAGAATAGACCCCCATTTAATTTCTGCCTTTGCTTAATTTCCAGTGCTTTCAAGTAGTGTTTTTATTTTTTTCCGGTGCTTATAAGCTTTATTATATTTTAAAGTTTAAGTTAGTGATAGCATGCATGCATTCTCCGTGGAATATTTTTCTTTTTAAATAGTTAGTGTATGCTATGAAGTCAAATCCCTACCCTCCAAAAAAGATTAGGTGAGTTTATTTAATAATTTTACTAATTACCTTAGCACTATGGTTTCAGAAATTTCATGGAGACTTCTCTAATATTACATATGTGCAAAATAAGAATAATAATATTACCCGCTTCCAAGTATTGTTATTAGAATAAAAGAGGTTACATGTAAAACTTCTATAACTGTGTCTTGCATGTGCATTTATTACTATAAACCATATATTAGGATTATATAATATTTACATCTTTGTTAATATTCTCAAAAGGCAATGCTAATCTACTACTTAACAAAACATAATTTTTTATAATTATAGTTATACTTTTTTGAAGGCGTTTTCCCTAGCAATATTTGAAGCTTTTATTGTTTTTATCTCAGTGTGAATGAATTAATCAAATTCCTTTCTAGAAGCAAGTTCTGCAGGGGCAGATCAGACCAAGGGGACTAGGTAAGTTCTCGGTGTGTGTCAGAGAGACGGGGTAAAAGCCAGGAAGCAACAGCTGGTTTATTTTTCTGTACTACACTCTCTAGTGTTGCCTTATGACTCTTTAAGACACCATTCTCCATATGACAACCTTTCTCCCCTATACAGATACACACACACACACACACACACACACACACACACACACAAAATCAACAACTGCTATTCGGAACACAGGAAGTGGCTAGAGTTTTATGTACTAGTGGGAAACTTTTATCAGAATGATGAGTTGGAGGAAGGTCATCAACTTTCATGATAAATTGCAAGCCAAGGACAAAGGAAAAAGAATGTGCTTTATACAAAACTTTATCTTATTCAAGTGATCTGGCAGAAACGGCCACAGTAGACAGAGCCATTAATTTCTTGGTTTAATAGTTTGAGATGAATTGCTTCAAGGAATGTTCTGCTTAGAACCAAAGCTGTTGTAGACCTTTTCAGGCAGCGTAATTAAAGGCAGAGTGATTACCTCAGTGGTAATGACTGAATTTTGGATGTAACAATGAACAAGTGATGTTAGGGATTGCTGTCATCACATTTAAAAAAATAACTCTTTAGGCTAATGAGTTTATCAATGGTAAAAGGAACCAGTGATCTGAAACTGGGTTGGGAGGTGTAAAGGAATTAGCATTAAATGATCTAGCAGAGAAATAAAATTAACTTCAGGCCCAAACAGCCTTGGGTTGTTGTAACCATGTTGTGAAACATTATAGACTAGAATAAATGTGACAGTTCTGCTCATTAAGTAAGCAAACAGTAAACAAAAGTAGCAATTCTTTAAAATTATTCTTAATATTTGAGTCAAATACATTTATTTACATAGATGGTCGTAAAATGTACAAAAACTTCTCAAAAATTGAATGTCTTTTGCATGTTTTTACAATACAGTACATGTATTACATTATAATGTGTGTGTGATTTGTAATTCCAGTAAAAATTATGGTCATTTTATTTTAGAAACTCTTCTTCAAAATGCATGGATAAATTTTGGGAGGTGTTACTAAATGGAAAACGTAGACAAAATTTCTTTTACTAATTGTATGAAGGCATAAATACTAAGTGAACAGTGTGAAAATATTAGTCAGCACATGTAGGATTCCAGTAAATAGGTGAAAACATGATTGAACAATGTATTTGCAGCTACAGCTTCTAGCCATTAGCTTCATAGATTCATGCTGAAATTGCTGTCACCTTTATTTAGGATATTTCATATAATGCTGGAAATTGACCAAGAATACAGTTTTAAAAAGTAATAAATGTCTGCTTAAAATAATCCTTCTGTCAACAAGTGATAAAAAGGGCTTGTTCATAAAAATAATAGTATTAAAATATAGTAAATATTAAATGGTGATGAGTTAAACTGCTACTGATAAGAAAATGCCATTCAAAATATGAATGTTTTTGTGGTTCAGAATAGATGCTCTACAAAGCTAAAATTCATTAAATAGTAAATGTTTCTAAGTTGATCTAATCATGTAATAATCATGGGCATCTATTTGATTTTGAACTTGGATAACATGCAGTCCTCAACAGTCTAGGCTCCCAGAAAAAGAAAATTAAATAAAAATTAACTGATAAAATCATTTTCAGTTAAAATGTAATTTACACATGCCGATGCAATAGGCTAAACGTTTATGTCCCCCCAAAATTCACATGTGAAAATCCTAACCCCTAATGCGATGGTACTAGAAGGTGGGGCCTTTGAGGGGTGATTAAGTCATGAAAGTGGCTAGTATTAGTGTCCTCCTAAAATCAGCCTCAAATAGCGTCTCACTTTTCCCGCCAGGAATACTAGAGGAATTAGCATTAAATAATCTAGCAGATAAATGCAATTTGTTTTACTAACTGAGGACACACTGGGAAGGTTGCATTTTTAAACAAAAAAGTGAGGCCTCACTAGACACCAAATCTGCTACCACCTTGATCTTGGGCTTCTCAGCCTCAAGAACTATGAGGAATAGATGTCTATTGTTTATAAACTACCCAGATTATGGCTTTGTGTTATAGCACTCCAAATGAACTCAGCCAAGAAAAGTACGCTGAATAATTCAGAGGATAAGGCAACTACAAGTATCTTTTTGTTGTTGTGATGAACCTTATCAATAAAGACTAATTTAAAAATTGTGATTTTCTCCTACATAATGGTCTCCATATTTGTTCCCTCCCCTTAAATACTGCCATCCCCAAATCCTCCACATATTTTCCTTAGGAGACTGATACGGTGTGGCTGTGTCCCCTCCCAAATCTCATCTTGAGCCGCAGCTCCCACAATTTTCATATGTCGTGGGAGGGACCCGGTGGGAGGTAATTGAATCATGGGGGTGGGTTTTTCCCATGCTTTTCTCATGACAATGAATAAGTCTCATGAGATCTGATGGTTTCATAAAGGGGAGTTTTCCTGCATAACCTCGTCTTCTCTTGCCTGCCACCATTCATGTAGGATGTGACTTTGCTCCTCCTTGCCTTCTGTCACGACTGTGAGTCCTCTCCAGCCATGTGGAACTATGAGTCCATTCTCTTTCCTTTATAAATTATAAAATATCAGGTATATCTTTACTAGCACCATGAGAACAGACTAATACAGAGTCCAGAGTGTTGATGCCAACACACATCTGAAGACATTAATATAAGGGGTGGGCAGACTCCTTTCTTCAAATACCAGGACAAGGGAAACCTTTAACACCTTCAGAACAATCAGAGAATGTTACTAAAAAGCAAAAGCTGCTTAATGACCAGAAGGATAAAGCAGGCATCATTTCAGAACAAGAGCCCTTATTTTAACGAGAAAGATGTTTGTTTCTTTAAATAAACTTTTCAAAAATAATGATCTAACATACACTAATAACAACCACATGCTAAAGATTTTTTCCAGGTAGAAATCAGATCTTCTTATATTAGTAATTTAAGAGTATGTTGGTAGAATTTAGCAAACTTTAAGTTCAGAATCTTAAAAAAAAAAATGCATGAATTATATTTATCTCTCTGTCTTTTCTTAGAAAACAGCATATTTCACTTATAATTTATCAATTTGTTCTTTTTCTCTTAGGCTATATGAATAAGAGCCTGAAAAATCCCATAAACATGAGAATATTGATGTTAGATAACTCAAGATCAAATTATCTGATGGTTTTCAGGTTTGTGCCTCATTAGGAGGGTTTGATAGCGACACTTTCTCAATAAAGAACTTTAATGTTGCAGGCATAGACATAGCTTTTTCATTGTATCTTAGAAACGATCTTTTACAACTCTTAAGAAGTTGTATAAAAAATTATTCTTATTTGTATCATAATAAAGACCAGAAACATTATTACAGAAATACAAAACCAGGTGGCAGCTATTTAATAACAATTTATAGAATTAGAGATTTTATCCTGTCTGACCCCAAGTTCGTAAGCTCAGGGTGCCAACACCAAACCAAACGCAGGAACGAACAAAGAAACCCAGGAGGGTTTATGCTCTCATTTCCCAAATATCTGATCATAGAGTAGGTTAACTGGTAGATGATTACACAAAGGTGCTTATACAGGTTAATTGGTGATTAAATAAAACTATTAGAGGGTTTCTTAGTGAATGCCTGTCATTTTCAAAGTATTTTAAACTGGATGGAATCTCGCCAAGTCTTCAAGCGTATGAAACAACGATTCGTGGTTATTAAGAGCAAATGCTCCAGAGAGATTAATCTGTGCTATCCCAACAGGCTGACCTTTTCCAAAGACATAGCAATTTAATTATCTACTTTGAAAAGCACAATTATAGTAAAATTCAAAACCTGATTTATAATCTCATCTATAATGCATGTAAATAAGAGATTTTGAGTTCCTTTTTCTAGCACTGTTATGCACGTATATGTAACTAATAAATACTAAACAGTACTAAATAGTTCTTGCTTTTTAAAACTATGGGGTTTTTATTAAATACCAATATTTAATAAAAATAAAATTTCAAATTATGAGTGCTTGTCAGTATGTCTTTATTCTAAATTTTGTATTTACTTGCATGCTGATACATAAGAGGGTGCTTCTAAAGTTTGTGAACCTGGATAACTTGACCTGGATAGAATTTCTGCTCAAGTGCAAACTGAGGAAATGGTGTCACCCTTCATTTTCTACTTAATTATTCTGTATTTTATTTCATAGAAGCATAAATTAGAAACCACAGTAACTTCTTGAAATTTGCAGCTCACTATAATATGCACTTAAAAAAACATAAAGTATGCTCTTATTCAGCTAGTCAATTTTAAGTATTCATTGAAGACATATCTACTTACCACCATACCCTTCCCTCCAATCAAAGGAGGCCAAATATTTGAAAGCGTGAACGCACACACACACCCACACACACCCCAAATAACAACTCCTGTGATGCTAGTCTTCACTAAATACCTTAAATACTTTCACAGTGTGATGTCTGTTTCCTTATAATGTGTTTGAATATTGGAGGAAAAAAATTAAATGTGGTAAAAATAAGCGAAAGGATAAAAATCTAAAATTAATTTAGTTTTACCTATTTCCAAATGCTTTATGAAACATTTTAGATACATGTTAAATAACCAAAAAAGTTAGTAATGATAGGTGTATATTGAATTTTATATATCAAAGTAGAGGGTAAAATAACAACAATTCTGAGTTATTTGGAGAAGGGAGATACAGAATACTCATATTAATTTCCCAAAAAAAGGTGTGGGGATTTTTTTGAAAATTCAGCATCACAAAGTAGTTAATAGCATGCATTGATTTTAAAATGAGATAAAGCATCAAAACAGGATATGAAATATGTATCTAGGAGGTCTTCTAGAGGATGGAAGGGCTATGAGGAGGACTGAGAAAATGGAAGTGAGAAAATGACTTTTAAAATATGAAGAGGATTTTCCAGAGCTGGAAAAGGGATGCTTTAGACTAAAAGATCCTACCAAGGGCCAAGCAGAATAAATTTTTAAACACCTTACACCATACACATCACCGACAAATTTCAGAATGCTAACAGCAAATGAGGGTATGAAAAGCTTTCAGAGAACAAGAACAGGTTACCTCCAAAAGAAGAAAACAGAATATAATAGACAAGTGATTTGTAACAGTGGATTTAAAAGTCAGTAGAACAGTGCTATCAAAGATTTGATGGAAATGATTTCAAACCCAGAATTCTGCATGTAAGCAAGCCCTTCATAATTTATGAAGATAAAGTAAACATAATTTTAGAAATACAAGAAGTCAAAAAGTTTATGTTCTTTGAATAATTTCTTTAAATAATTACTAAAGAATGTTGCCTGGAAAACTGCAAAAGGAATACCAAAAGAAAAAAGCATGATATATAAGGAAAAGAAAACCTGGAATAATAGCTGTTTTACAGATAGAAAAGTTAAAAAGCAATTGGTCGAATTACAATGAAATCCCGAAAATTATAGCTGAATGGCTCAGAGAAGTGTGTCTTCAAGAAGGAAGTAAATTCCATTAAACAGACTTTAATGATTAAGATGATGGAATAGCTTAGCAATATGATGAGGAAATCATAATATATTTTTGTCAACAAAGAAACATTTTTTCATAAACTCTGGGAAAAAAAGAATTGCACAAGAAATTATTGGTCCCAATCTCAAGCAAATTAAATAGGTATTAAAATATGATATAACCTATATTTCTGGGCTATGCCTAATTCTTATTCTTTTTAAATAAACAATTTCATAGAAGTTTCAAGACATCAAAAAACAGAGATCAGTCAAGTCTAACTTTTTTTTTTTCTAATAAAACAGTGCCATATAAGTCAGGCAAAGCTATTGTATGCCACTGATAAACCCTGGTGTCTCATGACTTTTAACATAATGCAAGTTTATTTTATTTCTTGGTTTCATCACAGATGAATAAACCCTGGTGTCTCATGACTTTTAACATAATGGAAGTTTATTTTATGTATTTGTTTTATCACAGATGAATGTTGGTCACATTGCTCTCTGTGTGGTTTCCTGTAAATTGTTACCCAGAGAAATATGCTCCTTCCATTATGTGGGTCTGCAATTCAACGTTCTTGATTTCTGGATGCACTGACAAGAGAAATAGTGCAAGATATTTGAGAGGTCTGTCCTGGAGTGATATCTATCTCTTTCACCCACATTCTACCCAGTTATGGCCAACCCAACTTCAGGAGCATATGGATGTGGGTGAACATGACAATTTCAACTATAATTGCCGAACAACAACATGGTATTATCTGTATTGTTCAACACCTTTCAGTCTAAGGAGAGAAATAGCCAAGTGGCACAGTTCACTTAGTCTTAAAGAGACATGAGTTTGTCTTCACCTTGACACAGAGCTTTGAAAGATTAGCCAGTCAACTCTGTAAAAACAGTGCAATGCTTTCAGCCTCATCTATTATCCCCTGGAGCATTAATTATGAGCTATATGACCCCTAATTAATTATGACCCCTAATCACAGCTCTATGACCTCATTTGAGATAGTGTCACTGGGCATATCCTTCTTTATTCTTTTTTTTTTTTTATTTTTTTATTTTTGAGACGGAGTCTGGCTCTGTGGCCCAGGCTGGAGTGAGCGGCGCCATCTTGGCTCCCTGCAAGCTCCGCCCCCCGGGTTCCCGCCATTCTCCTGCCTCCGCCTCCCGAGGAGCTGGGACCACAGGCGCCGCCACCACGCCCGGCTAGTTTTTTGTATTTTTTTAGTAGAGACGGGGTTTCACCGTGTTAGCCAGGATGGTCTCGATCTCCTGACCTCGTGATCCGCCCGTCTCGGCCTCCCAAAGTGCTGGGATTACAGGCTTGAGCCACCGCACCCGGCCTCCTTCTTTATTCTTAAACAGAAAAGTTAAAAAGACACAAGTATAATCTGTGAAAAGAATTAGATGTTTCACATGAATTCCGCGTTTTAAAATCTTTCCCTCCTTAATACAAAATGCATAGTATTTCTTCTGGAATGGGGAAAAAAGATCTTACTGAGACTCATATTTAAAATGATGGTTTTCACTTCCCATATTACTCTCTTCCATGAGAATGAAAAATATTATTCATTGTAGAGAGTGTTAAAGAATTTCAATCTTCCAAATCTGGCATGACGTTGAGCAATGGAAAATATAAAATAAATCCATCTGACCTTAAAACGTGCAACATTCTCCTTTGAATACCCCAAAGGATAGCATTATTTTTTCTTCAGGTCCCATTACTCTAGTTAGTTGCAGAAATGGTGTGTAAATGAACACCAAATTGGCATCAGGGTTTATTGAATTTCAATTTTTAGATCCTATAGGTGAAGCCTAGAATAATAAATTAAAGTGACAGAATAAAATAAAAATGCTATAAACTTAGGCAATGTAAAAGTAAAATGAGGTAAATTAGGTATTTACTTCTTCAGGTTAAGACTGAAGAGTAATTTTTTTAATTTATAGAACAAGGACTAGAGCTTAGAACCAGAGCAAAAGGTAACAAATACAAGTAATAAAATACAACATCTTAAATGGAAATTTGGTAGCAGGAGACAGGTAATCATGGTGAATTCATTAGTTTTCTTGTTGGAGAAGCAAGATAATGTACAAATGTAGTAAAGAAAACATATTGATATAGTATGTTATTCAGATTTTGGTTGTTAACCAAAAACCAAATAGCAGTGGTTAAATCTGGCCACCTCTAGGAGATGAAAATGAGGCTATGAGGCAAATAATATTATTTTTTACTTAATACTCTCTTTATTGCTTAATTTTTTTACATGTTAATATCTTACTTTACAATAAAAAGTAACAACTTTGTGATTATAATAATGTCATAAGGTATATACCACACTGGCCTCGGCACTCTTTCTTGGCATGAATTCAAACAAGGCCATGAAGTGATTGCATTCTTAATTAATGAGAAATATTAAAAGGTAACTTGTTCAAGCCTCTTTGAGACAGATGAATGACTACTAGAAATATATTTCTTAACACTATTTTAATGCCTTTGATAAATGAAAACTCACTCTATTTTAAAGCTGGGTCCACTTAGTATAACTCTAATCATTTTTATGTTCCTTATTACATATCAAAAGCTACCTTATTTCAATGTTGCCCATCTATTCTTGAGTCAATTATTGGCAAAAAAAGTATTTGAATTGGGGGGATTAAATATTAGACATTAGACTTATAGAAACATCTATATTTCAAAAGTGGCAATAAAACGCATTTATACAAATTATACCAGTTTGTTAACAATTCACTAAATCCCATTTAACCACTGTAAATGAGCACCGAGGGATCCATCAGTTTTGTCATCTGGTGGAATCGCTCTCCCCTGCTAACAATAATAAACATTGTTATTAAAGTGTACTATGATCCGTGAAGAAGTGCCAACAGCATATTTCAATTCAATAGAAAATTACCTCCACTGCTACTTTAAAGACAAACAAAACTAAGACGGGACTAATCTGCATCTCCATACTGTTGAAAATGTATGGTCATTTAGAGGATATTTATGCTATTGAATGTCTGTTTTATAACCTCTTCCAACAGCACTATCAATCTTGGATTTTCTCTATTACTATGAATTTACAATCATCTTTACTTCGTTGTAATTGTGAGAGATTTGTCTCTTATTTAACTGCTCTTTATCTCAAGGACAAAAGAATACGTCAGTGAAATTTTCATTCTAATAATGCGTGTTTACAGATTACACATATCCTTTATAACATGTGTTATAATTTATCTGCAAGAAGAAATATAAACATAGAATGAGCTATAAACTGATAGCTCAGCAAAGGTCCTTTGTGCTCAAACATTTTGCATTCCTTCCAAGGGGAAAGAGAATAAATAGATTCAAAAGTTGATGACATATCCTCTTACTTCAATATTTAGGAGACACTGTGGCCACAGTTTGTGTGTGCCTATACCAGCACAGCCAAACCACTTTTCACTGCAGCTTTTCCCACCTGAGGAAGTGGTCCTCACACAGGTCTGCCACCCTCTAGGTCCTGTGGTCCAGTTAGCTGAAGCCTCTTGACTCTCACCTTTCAAAAACAGCTGGATAGGACACATCCATGTGTGTTTGCTCACATTCACATGTTTATGAATGTGAAACTCTAAATATCATCAAAGCTTTCATATCTGGTGGCTAAACTTTACCTATCACCCCCCAAATTCCTTAAAATAATCAAAATGATATATTCTTTTAGGCAAGCACACATAAGAATAATTTATCTTTTTCAAAAGTAGACAAGGGGGTTCTGGATAGATTGTAGATGTAAAGACATAGTATTTTTTTTTCTAATCTTCCCAATATCCCTATAAAAACAGATGGATGACATCTACAACAAACCCGACCATCATTTTTCTTCACAAATGAAGAAATGAAAGCAGCTAGAGCCAGGAGTTGAACCCAGGAAGTGCTACTCCAAACCCAAGCTCTTGCCGACGACGCTATGTTACAAAATGTGTGGGAGGCTCCCATCACAGTGTTTAAAGTTTTGTGGATTTACTTGATTACTTTTATATAAAGATGGTGGTATGCTAAGAGCAGAAAAGCAGGATTACTTCCTTTTCAGTGTGTTGTAGGCAGGAAGAACAATAAGCTTTTACAAGGCAGCTTTCCCCTAAAAATGTCACTTATGTACGTGTGTTTGCCTGTTTGTGTTGTTCCCCTTACTTTCAATAGTGACCACTGGAATATGTTCTGTGATCATGTAGGATCAAGGGATTGTTCAGGCAGATGCCAGCACAAAATATCCCAGAAAGTATTCCTCATCTCTACAACTTCATGGTGACAGAAAAAGGAAATGGTTGAAAATGAATGAATCCGAGCATTTAGCATTCCAGTTCTATAATTTCCTCTACAGTGCAAAATGGGAAAATTTTTGTAAAATTTTGCAAAATAATGTAAGCATAATTACATCCAAAACCCATAAAAGATGTACTGTGCAATTCTGGTATAAAGCTATGATGACCTGTTATCAGAAAACTAGTGGAGGACTTTAACCAATATGAATGAAGGAACCTCTATCTAATTTTTCTTTGCTCCAGGGACTGTATATTTCTCATTGTTGCTTTAAAACTTCTGCTCCTTTATTGGCAAGTCTTCACTTCAGTACCTTTATTACTTGTTCTTAGTCTACATTTCCACATTTCCAGACTTTAAATCTATTTTATTTATGTATATTTTTTAGACTGAGTCTTGCTCTGTCGCCCAGGCTGGAGTACAGTGGCATGATCTTGGCTCACTGCAACCCCCACCTCCCAGGTTTAAGCAGTTCTCCCTGCCAGAGCCTCCCAAGTAGATGGGATTACCGGCACCTCCCACTACACCCAGCTAATTTTTGTGTATTTAGTAGATACGGGGTTTCGACACATAGGCCAGGCTGGTCTCGAACTCCTGACCTTAGGTGATCGTCCCCCTTGGCCTCTCAAAGTGCTGGGGTTACAAGTGTGAGCCACCGTACCTGATCATCCACACCTTAAATCTAATTCTGTCCTTAGAGATGTGCAAAAATAACTGCTGCTGTCTGCCTTCCTTACTACAGCAGAAATGGTGTTCTCATTTTAAAATCTGAGCTCTCTTTGCTCATCTGTATTGTTGCAACAATACAGCCTTCTCTTTGCTCCTAGGAGTGATGATGTTTTATTCTTGCGTCTTTAGCAGGGAGAGACACACGTTTGCATCTAACCTGAGCAAAGCATGTCCTTGAGATATTTCCTGTGTTTCTGAACCATTAAACATCTTCCTAGAAACAGTGCTTCAGTAACTTTATTTTCCAGTAATTCACTTGCGAAGTCATTAAGGCAAAATGAAAACATCAGCATGAGTCTTCATTTGTTCTTCCTTCTCACCAGACATAAAGGGCCTGGCCGTGCAGCTTGTTCAGGCAGTTGGCCACTGTACTGGACATCAAAGCTTAGAGCTAGGGAACATAGAACGGTGAGAGCCGAATGCCGGTGCATCCATGTCAAAGAGTACCAGATTAAAAACAGGTGGTAATCACACTTCAAATCAATAGTGCAAAGCAGGCAAGGAAAACGATGGTTCCTGGTTTGAAAAAATGCAAGATAAATACCATGAGAACTTGGTGAAGAATTTCCAAAGCAGACAGCAGTGAAGAAAGAGAAGAGCATGAACGAAACAACACACAGCTAGGAGACTTATCTCATTCAGCACCTGTACCTGGGAGATTTGTAAGTGTTTTTGAGTGAGGACTGAAATAGACATTTTTGTTTCTTTTTTCTTTTTTTGACTTCTTAAGCAAGAAAACCATTTCAATGGTAAGAAATCCGTGTGAGACCTCTGTTATGAGAATTTAAGTTATAATTTGGCAAGTCAGTTGGAAAGCACATTTCTGTAATATGGATAGAGTCAGTATAAAAATATAATAACTCTTCTGTTTTCTTTTATCAGCTGCTCTTTGTAAATTTAAGATATGTGAGGATTCCATAATCTTTCAGATGCTTTTTCTTCATTTCAGAAATAAATTTGTGCATTGATGACTGGAGGAATTTGTGTCTTTCACAATTTCACCTAGAATTTTCAAATATATCTAACATCTCATGAAAAGAAGAAGTTGTGTATTATATCTATATAAACACAAAATGGAACATAATAATTACTTTTGTCTTTACGTGGCAGAGTTAGTGCATTTTTCAGGTATTATATTAACACTAAAAAATTTCAGCCCTTCCCTGAGCCTCCTAAACAGAATCTGTTTTTTTTCTATTTGTTTAAATTTTTAAGTATATCCCATTTATGAAACATTTACATTTGAATAATAAAATTTACCCTTCTGCATTTGAGTAAAAAAGGGAGTCTTTTAATTCAAAATGTGTTTTAAAAATATATAAAACATGTTTATTTTGGCCTAAAAATGTAGAAAAAATTAACCAACATGTGCCTAGTCTTCAAGCCTAGCTAGTCAAGGATAAAAATAATAACTTAATTAAAAATTCAATTCATTTAAAAATGTTATTTAATTTTATTTTTGAGGCAGAAGAAAACATTTATAGTTAGTTCTGAATTATCATTGAAAAGCTCTCTATCCTCTCTAAATTCTCATCAATTTTACCATCGTTATAATGTCCTCCGATCCTGCTTCATACAGGAACATAGACAGCTACCAAGTCTACCAGATGGGACTCCTTCTTTAACGGTCTGTTGAAGGATGGGAATCACTCTTCTCCCTCTAGGATCTGAGCATTCTGCTACTCCAGGAGGCCCACATTCTGACAGCTAAGGAAGTGAGAGGCCAAGATCCGAATTACTTGTGAAGTGTAAATCGCATACCTGGCACGATGGCACTAAAAATGCCTGCTGAGCCATTGAGTCAGCTGTCGAAAAACAGTGATGTTGGAAAGATGAGTGCTTGACTTTTAATTGTAGTTATCTGTGCTGCTTTCACCGGAAATAAAGACTACACTAACAGCTTAGCCATTTCTCCACGCCCTACCTCCCACGAAAAGACAAGTGTAAAGGGAAATTACAGAGCAACATGGCAGTGTAAATCCAGATTTGTAAGTTTACCAGGTAATAAAGCCATGAGAAGACAGGCGTGCACTAGGGAATGCTTTTGTACTATTGTAGACAAAACAATGCTTGAGGGAATAACATGCTAATAAAAAACCATGAGTTGTGGTTATTCCACATGATCATAGCAGCAGAGCTCTCCCAAGGAGATGCATTCATACCCCAATAGCTAGGGAGGAATGGTTCTCCTTTCTTGTGAAAGAAGAACATATGACACTGCAAAATCATATTTGAGCCGTAAATTCACCCTTCCTTGTCATCTTTTATGAACATGAAATAATTGTTTTGGGTTAGCACATTTAATAATTCATGCAGCCAAAACCTAAGTATATCCTTCAAAAGATAAGTTCAAATTTGCTCAATTTCTATCTGCATAGATTTTTGTCACTGTATCCTATAACAACCAACTTATATAATTGATGAAACTTCTAGATTGTCTCTGGATAATAACACAGCTACACAGCCCATGATTTTAGTTCTTATCTACTCATGATTTGGTTATTTGAGTAAATCAAAGCAAGATTACACTTACTGTCTGACAAGTAGTGGATATTGTGGAAAATATTCAGACTTTGAAGTAAGTTCGATACAGTTATTTTCAAATCTTTGCTCAACGATTACTTGATGACAACTTTTTTTACATAAACCTTAATTTTTACATTCATAAATTTTGGATTATTTTTGGCAGTGATTTGTGAAAACTGAAATAGTAAATTTTAGGTTCCTAGCACATAGCAGATGCATAATATACACTCCACAGTATCTTTATTATTTTGTAGTTGTCTTATGATCATAAAAGTCATAACAGGATTATTAATTTTATATTGCTGCTATGACAATATCAGAAACTTAGCACATAAAGCAACAGAAATTCATTATCTTCCAGTTCTGAATATCAGAAATTCCACAGCAATCTCAGCAGGCTAAGGTTAAGGTATCACTAGCAGGGTGTGTTTTTGTCCGGAGCCTCCAGCAGAGAATTCATTTTCTTTGCCTTTTCCAGGTTCTAGTGGCTGCCCACATTCCTAAGCTCATGGCCCCGTCCTCTGTCTTCAAAGCCAGTAAGGTCAACTTTGTCCTTTGCTGTTGCTATCATTCTGGTTTTCACGTCCACTTTCCTCTTCTCCTCTAAGGATCTTTGTGATTATACTGGGCCCTGCAAGATACTCTACCTATATAAGGTGGGTTGATTAGCAACCTTAATTCTCCTTTGCCGGGTAACATAATATGTTCACAGCTTCCAAAGATTAGTATGCAAACATCCGTGGGCCATTATTTTGCCTACTGCAGATGGCCAGAGATATAAGCAATGTCTAGACTGTGCAAATACAAACAAAGCCAGATCTGCGATTCCCATAGTCATACTGATTGTTTATGTTGTCTGAATTATTGTTGAGAAAAACAGTTTGGTCTAGTTATGGCCTGAAGACTTACAAAATTAAATTCCTGTTTTCTTTTTTTCATGACTGAATCACGATTCCATTTTCTAGTGATACCTCTGTATTTACTGCCCATCAATAATAGGCCTATTATAAACGTACACACCCACCTAACCCAGCTGTCCTTTCTTAGTGCAAATCAATATTAATTTCGTTTTGGGGCTTTCGCCAGATCAAAAAGACGGGTAGAATATAGCTTTTTCCTTTCTCGTTTCTTTTTCTTACCTTATCTTAAGGAAGCCTCAGGGAAAAAGAAATAGATTTGATTTATATATTTATGACATATGGTAAAAGATAAAGGGAAAATCAGTCACTATTCTAAGCAGAATAAAAAATTTAAATTTTAGTTTTCCTTTAAGACACATGAGGCCATTCTCTTAATACCCATTTTTTTCATTAACATTGATATAATTCACAAAAGTAACTGACAGCAAAAAATAATATTTGTCACATATTTTCAAAAGTGAATTGCTTAAAAGATATTATAGAGTTATGCCATTTTAGCTGAGAAACATCCCTCAGGCAACTTCTGCCTTCAGGCAAAGGACAGAAAGGAACAATTCTTATTCTACGGCCTACTGCAAATAATGCTTAGAGCCTCAGTTTCCACAGTTTTCTGGCAGCTGACCGGTCCTGATAAAGAAATGTCTTTTAGACAGCTTCACCAGATGCCTAAAGTGAACAATCATAAGTCAAAAATTGATCAGACTCCAGGAACTGAATCTTGGGGTTCTGTACAGTCTGAAGAACTGTAGTCTATGACAACCACTGCCATTTGGAGAACAGATTACAGAGAAATTGAAAAAGTCTGAAAAATGTATTAATTTTCTCACTAGTCATTAAAAGCTGATAACCTTGGGTAAATTAGATGGGACATTTTTGTCATTCTTCTCTCTGGATTAACATATAACTTAGTGTAAAACCCAAACAGATAGGGTTGCACATTGCTTCCTCAGTTGGGGCCTACACAATTGCTCTAGAATTCTTATAGGACCCTGTGACTAAAGGCTTGATGTCTTAGTTCAGTGCTCATCAAAAGCAAATGAGCATGAAACTCACCCTGGAATCCTGTTGAAATGCACATTCAGTAGGTGTGAGGTGGTGCCTGGAGTTCTACATTTCTGACAAACTCCCAGGAGAAGTTACAGCCAGTTGGCCAGAGCAACCCTTAGTCCACTAAATCCCCTGCACTATGGATTTCTCTACTTTTCTGTGTGTTAAACGTCCCTAATGCATTTTGTCTTCCTCAGTCTGTCCATAGCCTCTACAGTAATACAAGACATTTTCAATTTTGCTGTTGGATTTCATAATGTAGAATAGGTCATAACCTAAATATGTATTAAATATTTGTTAGACTTAACATGAAGAAAATGTGGCTGGCATATACTCTTTTAAAGAAAGTTTTTCTTAAAATCTACTTTCCAAGAATCTCTGGTTTCAATTTCTAAACTGTTATTTTTCTATGTTTCGGTGTCTTAGTCATTATAAGCCAGACACATTTGAACGTGTATTATGCATTATGTATTCTAAGAATAAAAGATGAGCAAGATAATTTTATTGTTTTTAATGATCATAGATGAGAGGATGGGAAAAGGAACTCTGAATCATCGGAGAGAGCTAAAAGGATCTCCCAGCAAAGTATGTTCCTAACATTTCCAGATGGCACAGTCTAGTTAGGGGGTAGAAATCAACCTGCTACGACAGCCATCAGAAAAACATAAACATCATGATTCGTAGTGATTGCCTTAAGGATAATCTAGAAGTTCATGGTTCAAAACTGACATGATCAAGCCAGAGGGTACTATCTAAAGAGAACATGTATCCAAAATGGAAAGAGAACATAGCCTTGCTAAGACTCTTTTCACCCTTTACATTGACTTATATGGGGACAAGTTCAGGGTTAGAGGGGGCCAAGGATGCATCTCTAAGGAGTTTAAAGACTTGAAGGAGAAAACAAAAACATTTAACTCTAGAGAGAATTTGTAATACTATAAACATAACGTCAACTGATCTACTGAAATTGGTTTCTAATAACAGACTAATGACTAGAAATGAAGTGTACCTTCTTAGATCTATTGAGGAATACTTTCCCTTGGATAAGAGCTTACTTCATTTAGACTCTAGCGACTAGTATATGATTATACAAATATGTTGTTCAAAAACCTAGACATACTAAGATAGGAGACCAGGAATCATAATACACCAGGCAGATGTGATCCTATATGATTTAAAGTGTAGCAGATATTGTGGGTGAACCAAACACAAAAGACAGAGCCATATACAAGAAACTATTTTATGGAAGAGATGGGGTGCATGTCACAAAGTAAGTAATATTTATATTGTGCCTTTATGAAGGATAAAATTTTGCCATGTGGCATTAAAAGTAATTAAAAGTAATACAACTAAATAATAAATTTAATGAAATGTATAGGTAATTGAGATGTAACGTGGGCCAAGATACAATTTTTTGCAGGGACAGCGTTAGAAAATGAATTTCTAAAGAATGTTAAATATTCGACATGACATCTTTCCCTTTATAGTTAACATCATCATAATGTTGAAGAGAAAAACTTCCTGGGTCTTGCCACCACAATTTCTGATACAGAAACTGTCTCCATATTTGCTACTAGATTTTGGACATCTCTTGAAAATTAGAATTGGGATCAGAGGACATGGATATAGTACAGAAAGGCTTTAATGCTGTTCAGCATGGCCCAGTATGTAACAGAATTGAATAGATGCTCAGAGTGTGCTGCTGCTCTATGAGACCTTCAATAGGGTGGGCCCCTTATTCACTGTGCAGGACGATAACAGTAGGATGTGTAAAGTGGTTCATGGTGCACTGGTTACCAACTTGTCTAAGTCTGGTAAGATAGAGCACACTCATACACGACAAATTACAGGAAATGGATTTATTCACTAAAGAAAAGCAGCAAAAAAAAAAAAAAAAAAAAAAAAAAAAACCGAAACAAAAAACAAAAAAGCAGAAGCCTAGAATTTATTATGAGTCAGTCTTCAAAGCTCAGAAAGATGCCAGGGGCAGATAGAGTGTCACCTGTTTGTACCCCACAGCTGAGCCACTTGGAAAGTAGTTTTCTCTAGGTTTTATACCACAGGGTCATCTGAATCACTGAGATACATTGTTGAAGGGCATTCTTTTTCTAGGGCAACACTAGAATGGATTCCAAGCTGTTCCTGCTGGTCTCTCTCAGTCTCAGATTGTTATATTCCCAGCACATCTAGTTATTCTTGAGAACTAAAAGTGAGAAAGAGAGGAGGACTGGGTTGGTCAAAAACTACCCAGAGAACTGTCCTCCCTGTGGGTATAGAAAAAGAAACCCTAGTGGTAATCACGGAGACTTCACATCTACATCAAGATTCACATCCCATGTATTAATCACTTCTCACACTGCTAATGAAGACATGCCCAAGACTGGGTAATTTATAAAGGAAAGAGGGTTAATGGACTCGTGATTCCACATGACCAGGGAGGCCTTACAATCATGATGGAAGGCAAAGGAGAAGCAAAGGCATGTCTTACATGGCAGCAGGCAAGAGAACTTATGCAGAGAAACTCCACTTTATAAAACCATCAGATCTCATGAGACTTATTCACTATCAAGAGAACTATATGGGCAAGACTTCTCCCCCTGATTCAGTTACCTCCCGCTGGGTCCTTCCCATGACATGTGGGAATCATGGGACCTACAATTCAAGATGAGATTTGGGTGGGGACACAGGCAAACCATATCATCCCACCTCTGTGGCTTATTAAGTATATGACCTCTGGTAAGTTACATTTTCTGTGCAATTGAGGATGATGACAAAAGTTCCCAAGGCATAGAGTGCCTGCAATAATTTTTAAATTCCAGAAAATACACATGCTCAGAAGGTAGTCTGTGCTTTAAAACAATGTTAGGTATTATCAGGGTCTCCCATTGTAATGCAGGTTGTTCTTTTATTCATCTATACATCCCCTATATTACCTCTTCATTTTCCTAAAGTGTGACTTTTATAATGCTTGGTTTTCTTTATGTTATTTATTTCCATTCTTTGTAAAAACTCTATTCGATGAGATTTGTTGTACAGAAGCAAATCTTCCATCTTGTTCTCATGCACAGTGACTGATTTGCATTTAATGGAGGCATAGCTCTTTTCAAGCGTAAGTATAAAGCCCCATATTAGAATGAACACATCTGTTTATCTGTCCATGAATAGATTTCACTTTGGCTTAAAATATAGCCTGTTTGGTTTTACTATTTAGCTTCTTAAACCAACCACTTCCCTATAAACTGGCACAATCAATTATCTTTTGGCAGCACCGGTTTGCTTCCAGATTTAAAAATATTTCAAGAGCCGTATTCTACATCCCCAATTCTAAAGTTAACTGTTTCAGAATGAAGCTGAGGCTATGAACAGAATTATGTTATGTGACAGACCAATTTTTATTTACAATTTATTTATTACCATGATTTTACCAGTTTGCTTAATTCTCCGTGGATTGACAGCAGGACAGAGATCATGGAAGGACTTAGGCATAACACCTTTCCTCACCTGTTTTAGCAAGAACAGACTTTAGCCTGATTCATTTTTCAGGTGGTAGGATATATTTTTCATAAGACAGTGATCTCTGTAATTCCTATTCATATACCAAATTAATATCTTAGAAATCTGTTAGAAATTGCCAAAGATAACCCATTCTGAAAAGAATTACTTGTCATAGCTTCATGTGCAGATATGTGATTAAAACGTAAATCAAATGTAAACTGTTTCTTGATGTTCTTCAATAAAGTTAGAAATCACAAGCAGTCAACTATCTCTTGAGCTATAATAGAACAAACACAACATACTAATACTAATATCAAATATTAAATATCAAATATCAAATATTGAAACAAAAACTTTATCCTGTAGTTTAAGTCATTTCATTTCTATTTAAATATATGTTTAATGTCTCATTTTTCTCCTATACATTTCAAGCAAATTGTATTAAGGTTAATTTACCCATAATAAAATGAAAACATTTTAGAGTACAATTCTTTGAGTGTCGACAAATGTATACAGCTGGCTAATCACCACCGCAACCTAGAACATTCCCACCATACCAGAACACTTTCTCATGTTTCTTTTCTGTCAGTCCTTGCTTCTTTCAGGTTCACCCCCAACCAACAACTGATCTACTTAGGTCACTGTAGATCAGATTTATCTTTTCTAGAGGAATCATATTACATTACATGTCCTCTCTTTTGTGTGGTTTCTTTTCCTCAGACTAATGATTTTGAGATTCACCCATGTTATATGTTGTTAGTTTATTCTTTGTTACTAGTGAATAGTATTCCCTTGTGTGAACATGATATAATGTGTTTATTCATTAATTGATAGGTTTTCTTTTGCTGTTAGGTATAAGACTATTATAAACATTCAGTACTAGTCTCTGTGTAATCATAGATTTTTATTTACCTTGAGGAAATATCACTAGTGAAATTGCTCAGCCTTTTAATAACTATATGTTTAATTTTGCCTTTTGCTCCACATCTTCACCAACACTTAGATTTTTCTTTTTAATTTTACCCATTCAGGTGAATATTTAATGCCCTTTAACCATGGTTTAAATTTGCATTTTCCTGTTGACTCTTGTGATGTGCTTATGCAAGTCTTTTGCCCATTTTAAAGTTAGATACTTTTTCTTTTGAATTGTGCAAGTTCTTTATATGTTATGCGTACACATCCTTTGTCACATGTATTTACTAAAAATAGTTTCTCCCAATCTGTTGTTTACTTCTCATTTCTTAGTGGTGTCTTTGAAGAGCAGAAATCATTAATTCTAATGATGTACAACTTTTTTTTTTTTTTACTTTTGTGATTACTGCTTTTTGTTTGGTGTGTAAAGATTCTTTACTTACCTCAAGTTTTAAAAGATTTTCTCCCATAATTTCTTCTAGATTTTTTAGTTTTAGCACTTAACTTTAGCTGTATAGCCAACTTCTAGATAATTTTATATTTGAAGTAACCAAAAGCTTCTTTTGAGGAAAAGAAGCCAAAGTAAAAAATCATATTTTGAAGAAGGATATCTAATTTTTCCATCATTTGGGGGAAGATAATCCTTTCCTCCACTTGTTCTATTCGTTAAAAATCAATTGGCCATATAGATATGGGTCAATTTCTGTACTCTCTATTTAATTCCATTGATATATTTTTCTATATTTATGCTGATATCTCATTTATTTTAATTACTGTAACTATAATAAGTCTTAATATCAGCTATTAAAAAGTCCTCAAATCTGTTCTTACTTTTCAAAATTCTTTTGACTGCCAAGTTCTTTGAATTTCTGTATAAATTTTAGAAGCAGTTTGTTCACTTTTACCAAAAAAAAACTGTAATTATTTTTTAAAATCTTGATTTGGGTTTCAATATATCTATAAATAAATTGGAGAGAATTGACATATTAACGATGAATTTCCTAATAAATCGATATTTTATCTTCACTTATTTAAGTCTTCTTTAAATTATCTTAGCAGTATTATAGTTTTCAGTATACAAGTCTAACATATATCTTCTTAAATTCATACAGAAGTATTTCTTGATTTTAGATGTATTTGTAGATAGTTTTGCATTTTAAATTTTATTTTTCAATTGTTCATTGCTATAATATTGACTTTTATATATTAATCTTGTATCTTTGTGACTTTGTTAATCTCAATATTTTTTCAAGTTGCATACGAGGTATTTTGTAGCTATTTTAGAATTTTTCATGTATACAATTACTTCATGTTCAAAGGCAATTGTGATTTCCTTTAATATGCCTTCTAAACTTGCTACACACTCAAGCATAGTGTTGAATAAAAGAGGTAAAAATGGAATTTTTCTGTCTTCTTTCCAAGAGAGTGAGTGGGTGAAGGGAATCATTTAGTCTCTCATTATTAAGTTTGATATTAGCTATAGGTTTTCATAAATGACCTTTATCAAATGGGGGAAATTTCTTTCTATTTGTAGTAGACTAAGAAGATTTTTTTTTGTTTATTACAAATGAATGTTTAATTTTGTCAAATGCTTTTGCCACATCTATTGAGAAAATTATCTATTTTCTCATTATTTTATTAACACCACATATTATTTTTTAATACTTTTTGAATGTTAAGCCAATCTTGAATTTCTGGGATAAATTCCACTTGGTCATGATGTGTTAACAATTTTGTGTTTTGTTGGACTCACCTTCTTAATCTTTGTTGAAGAGTTTTGCATCTGTTTCATAATTTTCTTTTTATGTGATGCCTGTTTTGTTTTCATTATTAGGGTTATGTTAATCACATAAAATAAATCAGAAAGTGCCTCCTAATCTTATTTCTTGAAAGAACTGTGTATATTGATTTATTCCTTAAATGTTGGCTGGAATTGATCATTGAGGACATCTGGCCCTGAAGCCATCTTTGTGAAAGAGGTTTTTAGTTATGAATTCAGTTTCTCTAATAAATTTGGTTATCTAAGTTTCATATTTGTTCTTGTGTGAGTTATGGTAATTTATAAGTTTATTTTTAGGAATTTGTCTATTTCATTTTTTTTCAAGTTTATTGATACAAATTATTAAATTCCTTACTATAATGACTTTTGGAACCATGTGATATCTGCTCTTTTACCTTGATATTTATGACTTCTGTATTTTTTTGTTTCCTAGTCCATCTAGATGTTTATCAGTCTATTGATAACAAAAAACACAAGTTTTTGTAACCTTTCAATTAAAATATAACATACAGATATGGTAAAATACACAAATCTTAAACATATTCCTCAGGAACATCTTACAAATGAATATGTTTCCATAACCACCACCCTAGTTCAGAGGCAGAATTTTTTCAGCAATCAAGAGCCTTTATCTTATCATCTTGCAGCCCATATTTTTCCCAAAGTTAACCACTCTTTTAACTTCTACTACCTTCAATTACTTTGCCTGTTTTAGAATCTCATATAAATGAAATCATATGAACTGTACTTTATATGCCTGGATTCTTGGTTAATACATTTTTGAGATGCATCCATGACATTATGCACAGCATTAGTTAAGTTGCCCGTGAAGAAAAATAAATAAGCAAAAGACTGAAAAATAGACCCTGGGCTTCCTGTGTCCTTGTGGAGTGTTCTTTCTCACCATTCTCACACTCATTTGTGTGTGAATATCCAGATTCTAAAACTCTAGAGAATACAGACTATTTTCTATACTTCCCAAATAATACATTCACAGTCCTGAATTTTTACTTTTTAATAGAAATGCATTGACCCAGCTGGAATGGTCAAGATTTGTTAGGATTTTACCAGCAAGTAGAAAAAGAACGAAGCTAGGCCTTTTCCAGTTACCATCTTACTGACCTTGGATAAGTCACTTAATTTTTCTGAGCCTTCCTTTGCTTCTCCATGAAGGAGGAGTAGTATGACTTAACAGAGATACAGCGGGACTCCAGTAAAAACATGCAAAAGTACTTTGTCAAGAGAAAATCAACACATTTTTTACAAATGTTTTGTTAATATAATAAATGAAGCATTGAAGCTTAACATCCAAATCTTAAAAGCTAAAAAAAAAAATTCCCAGCAGTCTGTTTCTGTCAAATCTGTGCCTCTATTCAACTGGGTAGGTAGGGGGGATGGTTGGGATGGGCTGGGTCCATTCTCTGAGACACACACATGTTAAGACAGGAGTTACGTGCCAAGATGGGGCAAAGTGGAAAGACAGAAGGAAGTAGAAGTTCCCATATGGGGTTAGTTTTTAGTTCATGAGATACATATTTCTATTAAATACATTATCATAAAACCACTTCTAGCATTCGAAATCTTTATTTTATTTTTAAACTTACATACAGTAAAATTTTCTCTTTCTGGTGCTGGCCACTGGTTTCATTAATTTTCTCTATTGTTTATCTAATTTTGAGTTCATTATGTCCACTCTTATCATCATAGATTTCATCTTTTGATTTACACAG
Source organism: Rhinopithecus roxellana (assembly GCF_007565055.1). NCBI lineage: Eukaryota > Metazoa > Chordata > Mammalia > Primates > Cercopithecidae > Rhinopithecus > Rhinopithecus roxellana. The sequence goes on from NC_044549.1 coordinate 2,346,608, forward strand.
AGGCTGATTTCCTTTTCTTTTTTTCTTTTCTTTTTACCTTTTGTGGAAGGTGGGGTTAAAGCAGAAGCTTAGAACATTAATTTCAGACAGTTTCTCTTTTCTAATGAAGCATTTAAATATATCAGTTTCTCCCTCAGCACTATATTATTTGCACCTCATACTTTCTGATAGGCTGTTTTCAGTGCTATCTAGGGTAAAATGTTTTCTAATTTCTCTTCAGCTATCATGTTACTTATGCGTTTCACAGACTTACAACATTTAATTTCTAAATTCGTGAAAATCTTTCAGATTTGTTTTATTTGTATATAACTTAAATCTTTAATTTTTACATATTATTATAGTTATTTGAAGTTTATTTTTTCTTTCATTGCTGCAATATAAAAATGTAACTGAATTTTGTATATTGATCTTTCTTTCTTTTTTTTTCTTTTCTTTTCTTTTTTTTTTTTTTTTTTTGAGAGGGAGTCAGGCTCTGTGGCCCAGGCTGGAGTGAGCGGCGCCATCTTGGCTCCCTGCAAGCTCCGCCCCCCGGGTTCCCGCCATTCTCCCGCCTCAGCCTCCCGAGGAGCTGGGACCACAGGCGCCGCCACCACGCCCGGCTCATGTTTTGTGTTTTTAGTAGAGACGGGGTTTCACCGTGTTAGCCAGGATGGTCTCGATCTCCTGACCTCGTGATCCGCCCGCCTCAGCCTCCCAAAGTGCTGGGATCACAGGCCTGAGCCACCGCGCCCGGCTTTTCTTTTTTCTTTTCTTTTCTTTTTCTTTTCTTTTTTCTTTTTTCTTTTTTCTTTTTTCTTTTCTTTTCTTTTCTTTTCTTTTCTCTTTTCTTTTCTTTCTTTTCTTTTCTCTTTTCTTTCCTTTTCTTTTCTTTTTCTTTTCTTTTCCTTTCTTTTCTTTTCGTTTTTTTCTTTTCTTTCTTTCTTTCTTTTTTTTTTTTTTTTCCCGAAATCTAGCTCTGTCTCCCAGTCTAGAGTGCAGTGGCGTGATCTCAGCTCACCACAACCTCCGCCTCCTGGGTTCAAGCCATTCTCCTCCCTCAGCCTCCAGAGTAGCTGGGATTACAAGTCTGGGGCCCCCCACCTTTCCAGCTAATTTTTATATTTTTAGTAGAGACAGGGTTTCACCATGTTGGCCAGGCTGGTCTCGAATTCATGACCTCAAGTGATCCCACCTCAGGCTCCCAAAGTGCTGGGATTACCGGCATGAACCACTGCTCTCAGCTTGATCTTTCATCCAGGGACTTTGCTAAACTCAAATATTTGTTCTAGTAGTACTTTTTTTTTTTCTAAATCTTCAGATTTTTTTTTAATGTACACATTATATTTCCTTCAAATAAAGAAAAATTTACCCATCTTTTCCAATCTGGATTATATTTATGTGTGTGTCACATAACAGATTTGGTGTAATTTTCCATCTTTTACATTTCTTGTGGTTTGTTTTATTGCTATATATATATATATATATATATATACACACATATATATAATGGGGAATAGTACGTGTGCTCTTGAAACTGATGTGTATGTTGTTGCTGTTGAATGAGGTTCTCTTCAAATGTCAATCGGTTCACGTAAAATAATAATGTTCACATAGTCTAGATTCTATTTTTTTACTTGTTTTCTCAATTACAGGGAGAGGAGTGCTGTAGTTTCTAACTCTAATTGCAGAAACGTCCGTTTCTCCTTTCAGCTTTGTCAAGTTTTGCTGTATGTGCTTTAAAGCTGTTTTCCAAACGTAGTGTTTAGAATTCCTGGGTATTCTTGAAGAATTAAACCTTTGATCCTTATAAAGTGATCTTTATCCCTGGTTATATTTCTTTTTCTAAGCTTGACTTTGTCTGACATTAATATAGCCAATCAACTCCCTTATGTTTAATGTTTACATGGTATAGTTTTCTCCCATCATTCACTTATTGACTTATTGTATGTTTGTATTTAAAGTGCATTTTTCCTTCCCTTAGTGGTTAATTTTATGCTGTTTCCCAATGTCTGAAGACAGTTGTTGAATAAATATTGCCCCCTTTGTTTCTGTTTACAAAACAAAAATTTGTGTATAGTGGGATAACAAGTTCAGTACCATTATTCCTTCATAGCTGAATGTCTATACGTTTATACATTTTTACCTTCTCATTGCTGTGTCCTGGCATTTTTAATCTATACACAGTGTTACCATCATGTTAATGACTACTGTACCTCCAGAACATAATACTTTTCTTATCTCTTGGTAATACTCTTTTACACGTTGAATTCTGCATTCTGTTTTATGATTCCAAGTGAAATGAGTATTGACTATATATAAATGGCATTTATCATCATGATGCATTTGGAAAAACTTCAAAGGACTAAAATATGTATCTATCTACACACTTTAAAATACGAGCCACAAAATGGATGATAATCTAAGCTCTTCCAATCGTGAAATATGGACAGAAAAGACATACCATGCTTTAAGTATAATGGTAAATACATTCAAAGGTGAATTACAAGTTGATGACAAAAAATTGCTGGCCACTAATTCCAAATGGAAAACATAATTATTTACTGAAATATTAAAAAATAATTTCTTTTTATTTATGATATTTAGATATACAAAATAAAATTTCAGTTATATTAAGAAATTGCATGAATTTTATATTAAAAATTTTGTGGTAGCAATTTTATTAGCAGTTGTGGTTTAAAAGGTCTTACCTCACTATAATTGGATATGCCAAATTTTATTTTAGCATGTCAGTATGTCTTCCATATTTGGGATTCTTTTTTTTACTTGAGCTAGTGAATTTATTCTACAAAGCTTACATTTTCAGATTTGACCCTTAAACCTCATAAAATTATATTTTCTTAATTATAATCAAAGTTCTTAGTGAATAATTCCCTAAATGTTCAAAAATTCTACTAATTTACTTTTCATTCCTTTCATCTTTTTTATATAATGATATAATACCTTCTTAATTATCTTCTTGGTGCACTGCCTATAGCATTTTTTAAGATAAGTTGATTTCTTACTACTCTAAAATTGATTCCCAGGCTGGATGATAGCTATATTTTATATATACACACATATACTTTTAACATATGTATATATGCACACATACGTATGTATATTTAAACATATAGATAGCTATAGATATGTAGATGTAGGTCATTATTTTAAAATTAATGTATTAAATCACACCAAAATTTTATAGGATGCGATCATGAGTACAAAAGTTATCTGCTATTGTAGGTAATCTATTATTTACTATCTACTATTAATGAACAGAATATGATATACAAAAAATAAGTATTTGCATCTTCTAATTTCTGCCACAAAGAGCAGTTTTTGTAATATTTTAAAGTAGTTGCCATAGAAAGAAATTCTGGTAAAAAAATCAAATTCTATGAGACTGAAAATTTCTTACATTTGCCCCTTTTAATAGAGAGCCTATAATTTTATGAACACTGAACTGGAGATGTGGAAATAAATGAAAAGTGTTGGGAATATGGATTTTTAAAAAATAATGTTTATTTTGAAACATTTTAAAATAGAGGAATTTTTAAAAATCACTATAATGAGTATCACGTACAAATTCTTTTAATTTTTTTTTACACTTGTCTTAGTCCATCTGAGCCGCTGTAACAAAGGGCCATAGACTGGGTTGTTATAAATGCAGAAATTTATTTCTTACAGTTCTGGAGATTGGGAAATCCTACATTGAAGTGCTAGCAGATTCCATTTGATGAGGGCCCAGTCCCTTATTAATAAACAGCTGTCTTCTTTCTGTGTTCTTAGAAAGTAGTAGGGACAAGGGAGCTCTCTGAGATCTCATTGATAAAGGTACTAATCTCATTCATGACCTCGTGGCCTAATCGCCTTCCAGAGCTTCACACCCACATACCATCACACTGGGCTTAGTAAAGAACATATTTTGGGGAAATAAACATTCAGTCTATAACAACACTCATATATTTTTAATGAGTAAATTGTACAGATAAAGGTAAGCCCTTTGTGTGCCTCAAATAGACTCCACTCCCTTTCTTTGCCCCCCAAAGGTAAACATTCTAAATTCACTCTTTATAATTGAATATGACACAACATATTCAAGAATCCATACATGTGTATGGATTCTTTGTATTATATTTTAAAATTTCTGTAAGTGGTATCACACTTTAGTCACAATTGTACAACTTGTTTTTATTTTGTTAAAATATTTATTTGGGATTTACGTGGTTTTAGTTTTTTACTTTAACTGCTCTATACTATTCCAGTTATATAAATGTACCCCAATATATGTATCTGTTCTCCTGTTGTTAGACGATTAGATGATTTCCAAATTTTCTCCATTAAAAAAAAATGTTAAAATGAACATTCTTGCAGGGACATCTTCTGCCATATTTGGGATACTCTAAGACTATATATAAAAGTGGAATTGCTGGTCCAGGTCATGTCCATCTAAAATATTTCTAAATATAGACAAGTGATTGTACAAATTTTCATGACCACCAGAGTAAACGAGAATTTAAAAAATGAATCAATATTTTACAAGACTTCCTTTTTACTTTTTTTTTGAGTCTCACTCTGTCGCCCAGGCTGGAATACAGTAGTGCAGTCTCGGCTCACTGAAACCTCTGCCTCTTGGATTCAAGTGATTGTCTTGCCTCAGCCTCTCAAGAAGCTGAGATTACAAGTGCATGCCACCACACTTGACTAATTTTTGCATTTTTAGTAGAGATGGGGTTTCACCATATTGGCCAGGCCAGTCACGAACTTCTGACCTCAAGTGATCCACCTGCCTCAGCCTCCCGAAGTGCTGGGATTACAGGTGTGAACCACAGCACCTGGTCATTTACAATATTTTTTATAGTAATATTTTCTTTATTATATGTATGAATTTAAATATAATACATATTTTTAGAAGTTAAAGTATTTCAGAACAAAATTTGCAATTATTTTTTGGTACATGCTGATATAATTAATTAGCAGAGTAATTCTTAGCAGTTAGTAATTCTTCATATGTTCAAAATTCTCCTTGATTGAATAACCTTTATTTATTCAATTAAAGTAGTACAACCCCTTTCTCAGGCTATATTATGTTTATTTCTTCTGTAACAGTGTCAACATAAAAATTTTTTTAGTGACTACTCTCCACACTGAAAATACCCTCAGATCACTTCAATTTTTCATGGAAAGTTTTAAAAGCGCTAAATGGAATGTTTCATACTTCCTGCTGCACACAGCCTTCTGACTTCTCAGTATCATACTGCATTTCCTTCACACTGGGCTGCCCACTTGATTTGTGTTTCTTTTCATCTCAGGTTACTCCTGTGCTGTCTTTGGTCTCCTGAGATGGATGACGTCTCCTCTTTCCACATCATCTTCCTACAGTGTTCTATGTGCTACAAAAGTAACATGATCAAAGGGACCTGAGGGCTTTATTCCTGATTATGATGTAATTATTTACTGCAGTGACATCTCATTTACCTATATAACCCAGGTCCTCACCAATACGACTAACCAATCATTCACAAACTTAGATATTCTTAACTACAAAGGAGACACATATTTGAAAAGTTTTGATCTAGCCGCAAACAACTTTTAAAAGTGTTTTCTTGAGTTTTTGCTGCCTTACATTATCTTGACTAAGAAATTGGATATATTATTTATATTAACATAATTGCAATTCAATGCTTTGCTATTTTTGGCATCCTAAATATTCCAGCCAACAGAGACTATTGAAGTTTAAAATACCAGCAAGACAACTCACTATATTCTGTTCTATGTATATTATACTTACATTCTATTTGGTATATTTAATTCTCTATGATTCAAAGACGTGTCTATATTATGCACATTAGTCCACAAAGAATTTACTCAAGAAATTGTTATAGGGTGGTGGATTATACCATCAACACACACTAAACAGTGAAGCAAGTCATTATTAAATTACTTCAATGATCTTACTGGAAAAAAGTGAACAGACATTTAAAAATATCTTGTATAGCTCTGCTGTTTGATCATTTCTTATGTTTCCAGATAAATAATCTTCTGTATTCAGAAAATCAAACTTTGTTCCTATGTATTTTATTTGCTGGCTTTGAGCATTGATTCTGGAGCCTGACCTGAAAAGAATTTTGGTGATATGTAACAAAATAAGTCACCATGCAATTACCTTTTCACCCAGCAATTCCACTTCAAAGAATCTACCCAATATATGCCTCAAAGAATATGAAAATATATATATATATGCACATGGCTACTCATATCAACATGGTTTATAATTGCAAAATACTGGAAACAATCTAAAAACTCAGATAAGGAAGAATTTTTGGATAAGTTATGTTATGTACACAAAATGAAATATTATAAAGACATTATTTGTAAATTGGTATGAGAATTTCCATGATATATTGTTAAGTGAAAAAAAATTGCAAAAATTAATTGTATCCTATTCTTCTTGCAAGAAAGAAAGAAGTATAGGAAAATACATTTGATGTAGTTTGGCTGTGTCCCCACCCAAATATCATCTTGAATTGCAGTTCCCATAATCCCCACGTCATGGGAAGGACCTGTGAGAGGTAGCTGAATCATGGGAGTGGTTACCCCCATGCTGTTCCCATGATAGTGAGTTCTCACGTGATCTAATGGTTTTATAAGGGGCTTTTTCCTCTTTGCTCAGCACTTCTCTCTCCTGCTGTCATATGAAGGACATTTTTGCTTACTCTACCACCATCCCTCAGGATTGTGAGCTTCCTGAGGCCTCCCCAGCCATGCAGAACTGTGAGTCAATTAAACCCCTTTTCTTTATAAATTACTCAATCTCAAGTATTTCTTCATAACAGCATGAGAACAGACTAATACACATTGATCTTCTAATTTATGCAAAATAAATACGAGAAGCACTAACCGGAAGCTCAAGAAATTTGTTCCCTATAGAGGGTGGCAGAGAACGGAGTAGAAAGCAGGGGGAAATAGGAATATGGTAGTAGGGATGCAGTAGAAACCACACTTCTATAAGTACACTTCTTTGTTTGTGTTTAACTCTTACACTTCAGTACTTTTTCACATGTCCATAATAACAAATAATTGAAAGAAACCAGAGTTGGCCAGGTTGCAGGATATGAACAGTAAACAATGGACCTAATTATATTAGAAATTAATAACATAATAATATTTTCACACTGAAGAGGATGGAGAAGAAAATAATTTAAGTAATTTTTGGGGAAAATAAACATTTTTGTTGGAAAGATGGAAGACTAAAAAGCAAAAAGGAAAAATAACTATACAAAACATTGTAGCCAGGTTAGTAAACCTTACGGAGATAAGGTTTAACAATTATATAACTGCCTGATATATATAATACGATTGAACTCATAGGTAAATCTACTGAAGAAAAGGAAGGCCCGGCAGTACACGGTGGCTCTTGCCTGTAATCGCAGCACTTTGGGAGGCCAAGAGAGGAAGATTGCTTGAGCTCAGAAGTTTGAGACCAACCTGGGCAACACGGCAGAACAACATCCCTACAAAATTTTTAAAAATTAGTCAGACATGGTGGTGCATGCCTGTGGTCCCAGCTGCCTGGGAAACGGAGGGGAGAGGATCACTTAAGGTGGGAATGTTGAGGCTGTAGTGAGCCATGTACATGCCACTGCACTACAGCCTGGGTGAGAGAGCAGGATCTTGTCTCAAAAAAAGGAAAAAAGAGAAAAGAAAATGAAAGCCCATATTATCTCTACAGTGTAGGATTGATATCAGAGATGTACATATGAACTCTTGGTTTATTTTAAACAAAAACATACACAGAAAAAATAGCTCTATAGCTATGCATGGGTTAGTATACATATATTCTAACTCTGTTGAGAAGTATTAGGAAGTAGTGCTTCCTGGTAGCAGTGAGAACACCTCGGTACGGTCTGTCTTCACATTGCCTTCTGTCCTGTGAGTGTGAAATCTCTCGCTTCCTGTCTCTCTTATAAGAATTATCCTGGATAATTGATCATCTCAATGTCCTTACTGTAATCCTGCATTTTGGCCATGTAAGATATCATTCGCCTCCAGGGTGTGATAGTTAATTTTTATGTGTCAACTTGTCTGAGTCACAGGATTTCCAGAAAGCTGGTTAAACATTATTTCTGGGTTTGTCTGTGGGGTGTTTCTGAAAATGATCATCAGGCATTGAACGGGTAGACTAAGGAAACATATGGCCCTCTCCAGTATGGGTGGGCATCACTGAATTCGTTACTGGCCTGACTAGAAAATAAAGGTGGAGGAAGTTCAGGTTAACTCTGCCTATCTTGCTGAGATGGGACATCATTCTTCTCCTGTCCTTGGAGCTCCAGGTTTTGGGCCTTTGAATGATACCTCCAGCTTTACTGGACTTCTAACTTGCAGATGGCATATCATGGGATCTCTCAGTGTCCATAATCATGTAAGCAAATACCTTATAATATATCATGTGAATCAATAAAAGATTCTGTGTGTGTATGTGTCTGTGTGTGTGTGTGTGTGTAATTTCCTATTGGTGCTCTGTCTGCAAAACCATTACTAATGCACAGTCATGAGGACATGGATACCTGTTTTTGGAGAGGAGTGAATTTTCAGCATCCCACCATATTTGTGACTCCATACCAATGTAAATAATTAAAGTGAATACATAATTTTAGAGAAGAAACAGCTCTGCATTAGAGATTAATTCAAATTTTTTAAACTGCAGAAGAAATGAAAGAAATAGAAAATCACCTAGGGAAAACACCACGTTAAAGTATTGTAAAGTATTTATTCAAAGTGTATTATCAATTACAAAGTGAAAAATAACTTTATCTGGAGAAACCCAGCAGACACCACATAATGAACATATGAAAGCTAACAACACAAGTGAACTCCCATTCACAATTGCTACAAAGAGAATAAAATACCTAGGAATACAACTTAAAGGGATGTAAAGGACCTATTCAAGGAGAACTACAAAACCACTGCTCAAGGAAATAAGAGAAGACACAAACAAATGGAAAAACATTCCATGCTCATGGATAGGAAGAATCAATATCATGAAAATGGCCACACTGCCCAAAGTAATTTATAGATTCAATGCTATCCCCATCAAGCTACCATTTACTCTCTTCACGGAATTAGAAAAAAACTACTTTAAATATCATGTGGAATCAAAAAACAGTGCACATAGTGAAGACAATCCTAAGCAAAAAGAACAAAGCTGGAAGCATCACACTATCTGACTTCAAACTATACTACAAGGCTACGTAACCAAAACAGCATGGTACTGGTACAAATATATAGACCAATGGAACAGAACAGAGGCCTCAGAAATGATGCCACACATCTACAACCTTCTGATCTTTGACAAACCTGACAAATACAAGCAATGGGGAAAGGATTCCCTATTTAATAAATGGTGCTGGGAAAACTGGCTAGCCATATGCAGAAAACTGGACCCCTTCCTTACACCTTATACAAAAATTAACTCAAGATGGATTAAAGACTTAAATGTAAGACCTAAAACCATGAAAACCCTGGAAGAAAACCTAGGCAATACCATTCAGGACATAGGCATGGGCAAAGACTTCATGGCTAAAACACCAAAAGCAATGGCAACAAAAGCCAAAATTGACAAATGGGATCTAATTAAACGAAAGAGCTTCTGCACAGCAAAAGAAACTATCATCAGAGTGAACAGGCAACCTACAGAATGGGAGAAAATTTTTGCAATCTATCCATCTGACAAAGGGCTAACATTCAGAATCTACAAGTAACATAAACAAATTTACAAGAAAAAAACAAACAACCCCATCAATTGTGGGCAAAGAATATGAACAGACACTTCTCAAAAGAAGACATTCATGCGGCCAACAAACATATGAAAAAAAGCTCATCATCACTGGTCATTAGAGAAATGTAAATCAAAACCACAATGAGATACCATCTCATGCCAGTTAGAATGGCGATCATTAAAAGGTCAGGAAACAACAGATGCTGTAGAGAATGTGGAGAAATAGAAACACTTTTACACTGCTGGTGGGAGTGTAAATTAGTTCAACCATTGTGGAAGACAGTGTGGGGATTCCTCAAGGATCTAGAACCAGAAATACCATTTGACCCAGCAATCCCATTACTTGGTATATACCCAAAGGATTATAAATCATCTACTATAAAGACACATGCACACATATGTTTATTGCAGCACTATTCACAATAGCAAAGACTTGAAACCAACCCAAATGCCCATCAATGATAGACTGGATAAAGAAAATGTGGCACATATACACCATGGAATACCATGCAGCCATAAAAAAAGGATGAGTTCATGTCCTTTGCAGGGACATGGATGAACCTGGAAACCATCATTCTCAGCAAACTAACACAGGAACAGAAAACCAAACACTACATGCTCTCACTCATAATTGGAAGTTGAACAATGAGAATACATGGACACAGGGAGGGGAACATCACACACCAGGGCCTGTAGGGGTGTGGGGGGCTAGGGGAGTGATAGCATTAGGAGAAATACTTCATGTAGATTATGGGTTGATGGGTGCAGCAAGCCACCATGACACGTGTATACGTATGTAACAAACCTGCACGTTCTGCACATGTATCCCAGAACTTAAAGTATAATAAAAAAGTATATTAAACAATGAGGGTTGTCAAAGGAGACATGTATATCAATGCTAATGTTCATAACAATTACAGCAAACCGAAAACAACCCCAATATCCATTATGAATGATAATTAGACATTGGATATTGGATAAACTAATTTGTTATAATCATATAATGAAATACTACTCAGTGATTAAAAAAGAGATATACCTGGATGAACTTTATAACATCACACTGAGCAAAAGAAGCCTGACACAATATTCATACCATATACATCCAATTATATGCAATTCAGGAAAAGGAAAAATATACATACCATATATACAAGCCATATAATTCCAATTATATGCAATTCAGAAAAAGGAAAAGTACATGAATAGAAATAGAAAGCAGAACAGGAAGTTGGAACAGAAGCAGAAAAGGAGATTAACAGAAAGTATGAAAGAACATTCTAGAATCATAGAAATGTTTTGTTTTTGATAGGAGTGTTGGTTAAATGGACATATACATTTGTCCAGACTCAAAACTGTACATGTAAAATCAGCACATTTATTTTATGTAAATATACAATAAAGTGGTGGCAAGGAATGAACTGAGAAGTGAATAGAAGAGAAAGAGAACCCACCACCCCAATTCCGTTGTAAAATAAATTTCAGGCTTGTGCCTCTGTGGAAATTCCCCATACTCCAGACCCTGCGGTATGCTCGCTGGCATGTGATCAAAACCAAGGTCACTCCAATAATCACAAATACATCTGAATTTCTGTCTTACTCAACATTACACTGTTTTGGCTTCTTTAAAAATTGCTATATCCCCAAAACATTTCAGGAAAATAAAATTTTCTTGATACGTTTTCTTTAAAGATAATTTTATTTAAAAATTACTATATCCCCAAAACATTTCAAGAAAATAAAATTTTCAAGAAAGTATACTCTATTGTTTTTACTGCTGGCAGTTTCTGATACTACTGGCTAGCCACTACATACCTAGAGCTTATACGATCTGTTTGCAATCAGTTTGGGAAAAACTATGACCTTGCTCCCCCATAATACTCCGGTAAATTATAGTTGTCTCATTTCATCCCTCTCCTCATCTTTCCTAACAAATTTACATAAAAATCCTATAGATTTCCAGTTCATAAAATTATACTTTCAATTCTCTGTACACACATGTATACTTCCACCCCTTTCCAGGTCATCTTAGTCCAATGACCCAGAATATGTTTTTTATTTTCTTTCATTTATTTTCATCATATGATTTTCAATTTGAATTTAACGTGTTGCCAAGTGACCTTTATTTTTTGCCCCCTGGCACTAGTTAAATCAGATTCCTTCGTGTGTGTAGTTACTATTTTTCTTGGTTGGTCTCCGTGAAATTATTATTTTATTTCTATTGTACAAATCAAGGCCTAAACTATTTCTCTTTTTAAGAAAAAAAGTGATAAAAAGACTAGAGCTCTACTCTTTTGTGAAGAAAAGAGGTAAGTTTACTTGTAACAAAAATAAAATTAAGAAATGTAAATTATACTGAATTTTAAAGAAACCATATACTTTGAATAAGATTCAAAAATATATTAGACAACATAATTCGAGAAACCAAAAGAGAATACAAATTATTCCCTAAACATAGGAAGAAATGGATTATTGAAAGTGAATAGCTGACAAAATTTGGATTGAATTGCCTACAATAAATGCTTCACGGAGGATCTGGAGGCCCAACTCCCCAATAATTGTAGCAACATAAAATCTGTGTGAGCTCTGAATTATACACTGAGGAGAATCTACAGGGATTTAAGTTGGGTTAGTAAGTGTCAACTTCCTGGGACTCTGAAATAAGCTGGAAATAATTTGCTAAGAATTTTCCTGAATATGAAGAGGCTTTAATAAGATAGTTTGATGAGTAAATGAATCAGAAAATTGAAGACTGAATTTTCCTTACGTTTTATACCTTCTTGCAATGATAGCAAGGTCAAAACATTTGGATTACAATTTAAGAACCATCAACTCTTTAGGTAGAGAGTAGTAAAACCAAGTCATTGTCAGGCACTAAAACAAAATCATGAATCATACTAATACAAATGAAGTTCGTGGTCTTAGATCTCACATTTGCAAAGAAAGAAAAAACTGGGCTGCACTGTTGTGCATGTTATGAAAATACAAAGATCAGCAGCAACATCCTGACATTAATGGTGAGCTGTGCAGAAAATTACATCTAATAATCAAATATGCAAATTATTTTCAAAATAAAATCAGGTGAATTTAAAGGTTTTTTAGTAAACATTATATACTTCCTTTGATTGAACACAATAGAGTTACAGGGACCATTAGGCATTACACATGTTGGAAGCCTCTATTAAATCTGTGCCAAAATCCTGTGTGGTTAATGTTTGCTATGATTACAACTTATTGTTGTGTTTTACTTTCTTAAACGTATTTTGATTGCCAATATAAGCAAATATCCAGAGCAAGGTATTGTCCTTATGAATGTCATCAATAAAGGTGTTACAGCTGAAAAGGACTTCAGATCACCATATGTAACCCTTTTTCATATATTAATGTTTACTCACATACTCTAACATATGGAGTACTTACAATGTTCCATACATTGTTCTAGGTACTGAGCACACAAAGCAAACATGAGAGACAAGGCATTGACCTTGACTTTTCCACTGGAAACAGCTCTGCTCAGTATACAAAAATCTATGAAGTCATGTTTTTCATGAGGATGTTGAAAACATGCACAAACAGATGTTTTTTTCTATTTATCAATGTATTTATTTATCCCAGATAATGTTATGGTGACTTAGCCCATAACCAGACTGAACATTTCTGTATCATGTCTGCTTGTTCGTTGTACCGCAATACAGAAAGATTTTGTTTGCCCTATCAAATTATTTATTATTATCTTCCATTTTCTTTCTGGATTACCCTGTGAGTGTATGAAACCAGTATCTTCATCATTTATGCCTTCTTCATGTTCTAGAAAAGAATAAAACTTAGAGGTTACTCAACTAAAATCCATGTTTATTATCAGGTAATTTTAACAAGTGCCTGATATCTAAATATAATTCTTGTTCTAATATCTAGTTCTGCCTTTCCTCCGGCCCACTTGCCTTCATTCCTGAATGCAAATTCCTACTGGAGGAACATCAGGGTGGAACCAAAGCTACAAACAGTGAAGTAAATGGACTAATAGTTAATTGTACATAGTTGAAGGTTTCATTTGGCTCTTCACATGTTTTATCTGCTACATAAAAACAATTAATCTCTTTCAGACTGAGGCATCTTGCAATTTTGAATTTTATTTTGCAAAATAGAAACTAGTCTTTATTCTGCTGTTCCTTACTGGTGATTCATGAAGTTGGTCTCCTCACCAGAATCTTTTATTTTAATGTTTTATTATGAATTTAACAATAAGGGATATTGAAAATTCTGAGAAATTTTTTAATCACCGATGATCATAATAAATAATTAACATAAAAACATGGCCTCTTAAATCTTTAGATCACATAAATCGACTCACAGCAACCAGTTAGTTGAACAGACATTAAAATAAAATTTTCTACCAAATTAGTTGACTATTGAAAAATACACTAGTATATTTCATAGTATTAGGGAATTTCAATTTATCAAGAGTCAATATCATATTAAAGTTTCATTAAGGGCTGAAGAGAGTTGTCTCTCAAATCTGCTCACATAAACCTTTAGGTTATGTTTTATTTTCAAACCATAGTGTTTAATTGGAGGAAAGGGAGAGGAGAGGGGGATGTCAGTAGGTTGGCAAAGAAGTATTAATTATTAAATCAAAAACAAGTATGTTTGGAAAGAAAATTAACATTTTCCTTTGCACTAAAACTAATAATGCACCCCAGAAAGTATATATCTACATAGCAGTAAATAAAGGCTTCCAGGTAGAAATACTGTAAAGATTATCAGAAATGTTTTGTTTAAATTTTAACTGCCACGTCAGTGGGGAGGCTTTTTATAACAAACAGAATTTCAGCTCAAAATGTATTAAAAATCATTAGCTTTCTTAACAGGAAGTAAAGAGGAAGACAGATGTCATGGATTGCTGATTCGCTAGCTTCATGACGTCATCAGGGACTTCAGCCCTCTCCATCCCTTTGCTCTGCTGTTCACACTGTTGGCTTCATTTTAAGGCTAGTTACACTTGGGATCCTATAAAGGATCTCAGCAGCAACCAAGAATATGCATTCTTAGTAACATCCAGTAGAAAGAAGTCTCTTCCTTCCTCAGAGAATGTGGCCCTTGCCATAGGTTGAATAGCCAGAACTTTAATAATCTGGAAAATGGCCTATGCTTGATAAAAACATATCAGGAACACCCAGCTTCTCCAAAATAAAATGTGCTGATTAGTTTGTCACCAACATCTTAGTAAATTGAGGTTCTATTAGGAAGGAGAAAGTGGGGAATAGATTCAGGAGATGCAAATAGCTATGCTTTCTACAGCTGTGGTTCTGTCCCCTCCATGACTCTGAGTACACTCCTGATACCCCTCATCATGAGACTGGCACAATAGTTCACATACGTTTGGTGCTCAGCAGATGCTTCTTTGTCCTGCCTGATGGGGAATTTAAAGAAGCATTTTCATTATAGATAAGAAATGAGAAAGAAGTGAGCAGCAGGAGTAAATATTAAAATGCTGAAAACCCTGACTTGCTATCTTGGATTTAGTAATGGCCATGCTGGGCATAATCAAAATGTGTATGAAAAGGTTTAGCAAAAAAATGATGTGGTTCTGTGTCATAGAGGCACTGTGGACCATAAAACATAATCCATGCAATCAAAACTAATTTCAACATAAATCAAATCCCTTACTTACATTTGTCAAATATCCTGAAGGAATCATAATCCCTAAAAATACTCTTTATGTTCCTCCTTGTTTTTCTCAGCCAGCCTCAGCCTTTATGTATTTTCCATTGCTTTGTCTCTCCCATCAGACGAACTGAGCACTCTTTCGCTTCTTTCAGTTTGTGGCACTTTCATTCCTTTTCTTCCTGTCCAGTCTTTCACACATAAAATTTTAGGGTCACTGTTTAGAAGGTGGAAAGGGCTCTTTATACTTGTACATTAATATTTTTGTCCTTATGACAAAAGAAAAATCAAAGGAGAATTGAAGCATGAGAATGTGAGTAACCAAAAAAATTAAAACTCCCTGTTCACCAAAATTATTTATCCCTAAATAATAAAAATGCACGAAATATTTGAACCAAACTAAGTGCTATTAGATAAATTAGGCAGAATGCGCATGATGTCAAACTTGTGGAAATTATATAAGTTAGCATACACATATACATATTCTTATAACCACAGGTTTTTTTTTTTTTTTCTTTTGCTTTTTAGTAACACTCAATTCTGGTGATGATACAGAAACAGCAAGCAGTGGGACAGGAATTCTCATACCCCAGCTGCTTACAAGGTACGAGACTATTTCTAGACTAGAGCCTTAAATTGCTAATGTCTTTTGATTCTGCACTTTCACTTCTTTGAGTCTAACTTAAAGGAAAAGAAACACAATGTAAAGAAGACGAGTCCACATTTATTTTTCTTAATGTCATTGATAAGTACAAATAATTAGAAATAATCTAAATACAGAATACAAAGGTAATGGTTAAATAATTCTGGTCATTCATGGAATAGAACAGAATTTGGCTATTAACGATGGTATTTACAACATTGAGCAGGGCACAACAAGAGACGAAAATAAACTGAGTTCTTAACAACGTTGTTTAGCACTTAACTCACCTAATTTTTAGCAGGTCCTACTTGAACTTCTTGTTTTGTTTGAATCAATTTGTAGATACTGTCAACCTAAAGTATTTTAACTAATTTACAAACCAAACCTAAAAATATATTAGAAAAATTGCACATTATAACCAATAGATCTATGTAGAAATTTAAGATTCTTTAAAAATATACATTTTAAAAACATACATTTACATATACATTTAAATATACATTTCTCTAGATTTCATATATAAATATTTATGAATAAGAATATAAAGGAGAAATCATCTCCCTTATATTTCCAGACATGTTCATTTTAAGTATTCAATGCCCATTACCTAATAAAAAGTTTTCTTAGTAATCTACAAATAGAAAAAAAATTTTCCTGAATATGATAAATATCCCCATAAAAATATTACAGATAGTTCTTAATATTTTAAATATTTTCTAACATTCCCTAATTTCTAATATTTAAAAGCTTAGAATAAAACAAGGATGTCTGCTATTACTTCTACTTTTCAACATTGTTTTTTCAACATCACCACTTATATCAATAATTAAAAATAGTCCTAAAATTTGTAAGGATTGAGATAAAACTATGCTTTTTATGTAATGTGATTTCCAACTCAATCAACTAAAAAAATAAAAAACAAGACAAATTAGGAAGTAAACGTAGGTATCTAGATAAGAATACTAATATGGTTTGGCTTTGTGTCGCCACTCAAATCTCATTTAGAACTGGGGTCTCCATGTGTCCAGGAAGGGAGGTGACTGGATCATGGCGGTGGTTTCCCCTCATGCTGTTCTCACGACGGTGAGTTCTCATGAAATCTGATGGTTTTATAAGACAATTTTCCCTGGTCTCTCTTGCTCTTCTTCTCTCTCCTGCCACCATACAAAGAATGTCCTAGCTTCTCCTCCATCTTCTACCATGACTGTAAGTTTCCTGAGGCCTCCCCAGCCATGTGGAACGGTGAGTCACCTAGCCTCTTTCCTTTATGAATTGCCCAGTCTTGGGTATTTCTTTATAGCAATGTGAAAACAAACTAATACAAATAGTATAATAACAACACATCCAACAAAAGGAAATCCATGAATCCACCTAGGAAATGTGTGTGGGCTGTGGAAATGGGGCAGTAAACTTCTAATATCAATAAAGTAGAATATATTTTTAATCTACAAAAAGACATGTTTTACTCTATAAAAATTGTTATTCTTAATATATAGATCTATAAAAAGGATCTGAAAAAAGTGGAAAGATATAACCTGTTCTAGAAAGGGAAGAATCAACAGTGCAAGGATATCATTTCTCCCCAAATTAACTTTTAAATTAAATGTCTTCCCAGTGAAAAGCCCAGTGGGAAATTAAAACACTGGTTCAAAAGTTCATCTACTGAAAAAGTGTAGAAATGTAATTTTTTAAAAAAGTAAAATATTAATTATGTTAAATATTAAAAACAGATGAAAAATATGCTACTATGTTAGAAGTTATAATCAATGAGTAGTAGTAGAATAAATGAATCTCATTTTTTTCTTAAATGAATTTAGATTTTCTATAGTAGACACTTTTGAATTTTATTTGAAATATTATTAGCAGAAATCTAAAGCAATAAAATATCTTTATTTCATGAGATAAAAATTAAGATACAGATTCAGCAATTAACAAAAAGCATTTAATTTAATTACAGAACACAATTCTTAATGAATAGTTAATGTAAAAGTTTGTGAAGCATTCAAATTTGATGAAATATTTTAGAGAACATTCTCTGTGTAAGACATCTTTATAGTGATATGATATTCCTATATTAAAATATTGACAATCTTTTATATGGATGAAAACTATAGATTTTCCTATTAAGAATGATTTCAAGTTTATAAGAAGTTATATCAAAACACATCGATATTAATGAATAATTAGTATTCTCTGTGAAGGTTTGGCTTTAAGTAAAAACTACTCAAAATTTATTCCCATGTTTCTTGATCTCTCAAATATTTCTTGTTTGGACAATTTGTATAAATCAAAATAAATCAAGAAATTAATTCAGAATAATGTCATATAGAACAAGACCATTTATTATATCATTTAAATCCTCCCAAATCCTCTCTCTGCTTTCTATTACAATTAAATCTTCAACTATTTAGGTATATTATACATTTTTGGTATCACATTTTGTGACCAAAAGATTTTTAAAATTTTTGTATTTTGTAAATATAATTAAAATGAGACACTCTTTTTAGTTATCTTTATTGTAAAATTAATATTCTTAAAGAAACAAATGAACAAAAAAAGAAAAATTATATGTAAATAGGAAATAAGATATATTTTTAATGAGGCAAAGCTAGAAAGCACAAACAGTGGCATATAAATCTGCAGTATTTAAACATGTAGTAGGTTAATAGAATAGACATGACTCTAAAACTGAAATAAGCAGAGACAACAGGATATACATAATAGTCAAGGAACATTGACCTCCTCAGATAATTAAGACAAAACTATTTATTTTGTGCCAATTAAATCTCAGTCTGACCTTGGGGTCTGGTCAGGTTCCCTTGACAAGCTATTAGATTCCTTTTCAGATATTCCAAAGGGCATCCAGGTTTCAGAAGTTGACAGAGAAGAATATCAATATCAAGAACCAATAGAATATATCATAGCTGAATCATGTCACAAGATTTAGGAAACAAGATGCTGACAAGGGTATTGTATTAGGCAGCAAACTGGATCAGATGCCTGAACTGAATATAAACTTTAGATTTTATTTAAATATCTTAGGAGATGATAAGTGTGTCCTGGGCTGTATTACTTCATTCTCATGCTGCTAATAAAAACATACCTGAGACTGGATAATTTATAAGGGAAAAAGGTTTAATTGATTCACAATTCAACATGGTTGGGGAGACCTCACAATCGTCGTTGTAGGTGAAGGAAGAGCAAAGGCACATCTTACATGGTGGCAGGCAAGAGAAGTGAGAACCAACTGAAGGGTGAAGCCCCTTATAAAACCATCAGATCTTGTGAGAACTCACTCACTGTCACAAGAACAGTATAGGGGAAACTGCCCCCATGATTCAATTATCTCCTCCTGGTCCCACACTTGATACATAGGGATTGTTACAATTGAAGGTGAAATTTGGGTGGGGACACAGAGCCAAACCATATCATGTGCAGAATCAGAGGTCTTCTGAAAACTAATCCGAAGCCAAAGTTGGGTAAGGCAGAAAATATTTATTCCAAGACATAAAACTAAAGAACTGGGGTATAAGCCAGGGGCCAGGAAAATTTTTTAAGTACATTTTTAAAATTTTTTCTATTATTTATTAAAAGTTTAGTGGATATATAGTAGATACATATATTTATGGGGTGTATGAGATGTTTTCATACAGGCATGCAATGTGAAGTAAGCAAATAACGGATAATGAGGTACTTATCCCCTCAAGCATTTATCCTTTGAGTTATAAACAATTCAATTACCTTACTTCGGTTATTTTAAAACATACAATTAAGTTATTATTTACAATAGTCACCCTATTGTGCTATCGCATAGAAGGTCTTTTTCCTTTTTTTCCTGTTTTGTGTTTGTTTGTTTGTTTTCATTTTGTTTTGTTTTGGTACCTCTTAACCATCCCCATCTCTGCCATAACCCCCCACTAACTTTCACAGCCTCTGGTAATTATCCTTCTATTCTTTATGTCCATAAGTTCAATTGATTTGATTTTTAGATCCTACAAATAAATGAGAGCATGCAACGTTTGTCTTTATGTGCCTGACTTATTTCACTTAATCTAATGACCTTTATTTCCATCCATGTTGTTGAAAGTGACTGGATCTCATTCTTCTATATGACTGAACAGTACTGTGTTGTGTATATGTACCACATTTTCTATCTCCATTCATCTCTTGATGGACACTTAGGTTACTTCCAAATCTTAGCTATTGCAAACAATGCTGCAACAATGATCAGAGTTCAGATATCTCTTCAATGTACTGATTTCATTTCCTTTACTATATACCCAGCAGTGGGGTTGCTGGAGCATATAGTAGCTCAATTTTTAGTTTTTGGAGGAACTACCCAACTGTTTTCCATAGTGATTACACTAATTTATATTCCCACCAACAGTGTGCAAGTGTTCCCTTTTCACTTCACCAACATTTGTTATTGCCTGTCTTTTGGATATAAGCCATTTTAACTGGGTGAGATGATATCTTATTGCAGTTTTGATTTGCATTTTCTGATGTTGAGCACCATTTTGTGTGCCTCTTTGCCATTTGTATGTCTTCTTTTGAAAAATGTTTATTCAAATCTTTTGCCCATTTTTTCGATTGAAACATCAGATTTTTTTTTCCCTAGACAGTTGTTTAAGCCTCTTATTTATTCTGGTTAGTAATCCCTTTTCAGAGGAGTAGTTTGCAAATACTTTCACCCATTCTATGAGTTGTCTCTTCACTCTGTTGATTGTATCCTTGGCTGTACAGAACCTTTTAAATTTGATGTTATTCCATTTGTCCATGTTTGTTTTGTCTGTGCTGGTGAGATATTGCTCAAGAAGTCTTTGCCCAGACCAATGTCCTGAAAATTTCCCCCAAAGTTTTCTTATACTAAATTTATAGTTTGAGGTCTTAGATGTAAGTCTTTAAACTATTTTAATTTGATTTTTGTATATGGTGAAAGATGAGAGTCTAGTTTTATTATTTTGTATATAGCTATCAGTTTTTCCAGTTTTATTACCCAGTTTTATTAAAAGAGGTTGTCTTGCTCCCAGTGTATGTTCCTGACACCTTTGTCAAAAATGTGTTCACTGTAGGTGTGTGGGTTTGTTTTGGGGTTCTTTATTCTGTTCCATTGGTGTATGTGTCTGTTTTTAAGACAATAACATGCTGTTTTGCTTACTATTAGCTCTGTGGTATAATCTGAGGTCAGGTAGTGTGATTTCTCCAGTTTTGTTCTTTTAGGTTAAGATAGCTTCGGCTATTCTGGGTCTTTTGTGGTTCCATATAAAGTTTAGGATTTTTTTTTTGCTTATGTGAAGAATGTCATTAGTATTCTGTTAGAGATTGCATTCAATCTGTAGATTGCTTTGGGTAGTGTGGACATTTTAACAATATTGATTCTTTCAATCCGTGACCATGGTGCATTTTTTCATGTTTTGTGTCATCTTCAATTTCTTTCACCAATGTTTTATAGTTTTCATTATTAGAAATATCTCACTTTATTGACTTATTCCTAGGTATTTATGCTTCGCTATTCTTAATGGGATTACTTTTTAAATTTCTTTTGCACATATTTCACTGCTGATACGTAGAAATGCTACTGATTTTTGTATGTTTATTTTGCATCCTGCAACTTTACGGAATTTGATGATCAGTTCTAATAGTTTCCTTGTGTAGTTTTTGGTTTTTACAAGTGTAAGGATATGTCATCAGAAAAGAAGGATAATTTGACTTCTTTCATTTTGATTTTGATGCCCTTTCTATCTTTCTCCTGTGTGATTGCTCTAGCTAGGACTTCTAGTATCACACTTTTTGGTTTGAGGTTACCATGAGGCTTGCAAATACTATCTTAAAACCCATTGTTTTAATCTGATAACAACTTTATACTACTTGCATAAAGAAACCAACAAGCAAAAATAAATGTAATAAAAATTCTACACCTTAACTTCATCCCCCACTTTTTTAAGTTTTTTGTTATTTCTATTTATATCTTATTGTATTGATTATATCTTTAAAAGTAGCTGTATTTCTTAATTTTGATTGTTTCATTGCTTAGTCTTTCTACTTAGGAGTTGAGTAGTTCACACACCACACAGTTACACCTTTAGCATTTCTTGTTGGAGGGTCTGGTATTGACGAAATCCCACAGCTTTTGTTTGTCTGGGAAGGTCATTATTTCTCCTTCATGTTCGAAATATATCTTCACTGGATATACTATTCTAGCATAAAAGTTATTTTCCTTCAGTACTTTAAATATGTCATGACACTCTCTCCTGGCCTGTAAGGTTTCCACTGAAAAGTCTGCTGCCAGATGTATTGGAGCTCCATTGTATGTTATTTTTTTTTTCTTGATGCTTTTAGAATCCTTGCTTTATTCTTAACTTTTGGGAGTTTAATTGTTCAATGCCTTCAGGTAGTCTTCTTTGGGTTAATCTGCTTTGTGTTTTATAACCTTCTTGTACTCAGATATTGACATTTTTCTCTTGGGAAGTTCTGTGTTATTATTCCTTTGACTAAACTATCTACTCCTATCTCTTTCTTTACCTCCTCTTTAAGGCCCGTAATTACTAGACTTGGCCTTTTGGGGCTATTTTCTAGCTCCTGTTGGTGTGCTTTATTGCTTTTCATTGTTTTTCCTTGTGTTTTCTTTGACTTTCAAATAGCCTGTCTTCAAGCTCACTGTCATTCGTCTGCTTGATCAATTCTGCTCTTAAAGGACTCAAGTGCATTCTTCACTATGCTAATTGCATTTTTTAGCTCTAGAATTTCTACTTGATTCTTTTTTACTATTGTAATATCTTTGTTAAATTTATCTGATACAATTCTAAATTCCTTCTCTGTTTTGTCTTGAATTTCTCTGAGTTTTTTTCAAAACAGCTAATTTGAATTCTCTGTCTGAAAGTTCACATATCTCTGTTTTTCCAGAATTGGTCCTTGATGCCTTATTTAGTTCAATTGGTGAGGTGAGGTCATGTTTCCTGGATGATGTTAATGCCAGTAGATGTTCAGTGTCTGAGCATTGAAGGTTTAGGTGAATAACATCTTGCTTGAAAGGCTGCTGCTGTGGTTTAAAAAGGGTCAATTTTTTTAAAAAAAATAAGTTATTCATAGTTTAGCACATTTGAATAAAGTATGTTTTAGTAAGAAAATTTACTTTTCTCTTTATCTGAATTCTCCAAAATTTTGATTGTTATTTTATGACAATGTAGTTATTTACGTAAGTTTAATAAGAGTCTTTTAGAACAGAACATTTGGAGACACTGGTTATTTTACCAAAATTTTGACTAAAATAGCATATTTTAAGGTAAAGTTCCAGCAAAGACAACTTAAGAGGAGCCTATGTAAGCATTCAATTATTGCTGCACTTTATGTGAATAATCAAGCAAAGTATGATGAGTTCAAAACTTATGTTACACACAAATTGGTCTTACTGTAATTTCTCTTTAATAGAAAAGGAAGGCTAGAACAAAACATAGAAATTGTTTCAAAGGAAAAGTATAACACTTGACACTAGATTTTAGCCCTAGCTTTTTTTTTTTTTTTGAGTGCAGATTGAATCATAAATTATTTTTTGGCTACAATAATTCTCCAGAGAGTACCAGATTATAATTTTTCTTCATATCTTTTGTTGGTGCCCTAATGGAATAGGTTTCTATTTCCATTTTGACGCACAAATATTCTTATGATTGTCAAAATATTAATGTTACTGATTTAACCTTGTTTTACTTCCAAGGAAATAAAAATCATGGTATTCTGAAGGCCGGAGATGCGACCCTCTCTCATTTGGCATCGCACTGGGCCCTATCTGTTTTTCACTGCAAATGCCCTGCTGCTAAAACTATACAATCACCCTCCCTCTAGGCCCAAGGAATGTCATGTAAGACATGGGCATGTGAGGTTGTAAGGGCTGGTTTTGAGGGATAGAATTAGATCAAGATCAAAAACTCCAAATCAAGGATGGCTACAAAGATACCTAAACAGCTGGTAGAACAAGCGACTTTGCCTTCTTAGCTATTGTGTCTCACCCCTGCATCTAGTCGGTTTCATAACCTTGCCTTAATTTTAAGGGGTAAAAAATGCTTGTCCACATCGACATCCATTCCTGTCTGGCCTAGAACAATTAATGAGCTGTAAGTCATCTTGTTGTGATTATATAGTTCCTAATTGACAAAGTTTTGATTGAATATTGTTGAGGTGAAATAAAATGCTTAACTCTGCGCCTTTCTTTAAACATTCAGTCATTCATTTTCTCATTAATTCAACCATTATTTATCAAGCACCAACTGTGCTTGGGTATGGGAATGCAACTGAGAACCAGAAAGTGATATTCTTTTTCACAGGAAACTAGAAGCGGGCTTCAAGAGTAAATAAGACAATTAAAAATAAATAGTGATAGTTGAGATGACAGAGAATCACCAATCCCAGGCATGGTAGATCTTTCTAGAGGAATGGAAGAATAATGTAAAACATATGATTCAAAAATTAGAAAAATCAGCAACCCTTATTCCTGCAAATTATGTTTTCCTGTGTGATGTGGGATGGAGTAGGAAGGGGAGGCATGCCATGAGAGGTGTTGGAGGCATAACCACCACCGGGATCCTTGAAGAACCAGAAATTGAAAAGGGTGTGGCTTGTTTGTGGGACTGAAATTCTTCACTCTGGCTGGATCTCAGAGTATGATGTTTATGGTGAGAGTTTAAAGAGGAAAATAAAATCAGATGCAAAGGGGTTTCTGCACACATTTTTTACACTTTGCATACTTCAAGATTGTGGATTTTTTTTCTTGAGATTGGTGACAAGTTGTAGAAAGGTTTAAAGTCAGGGAGTGCCATGATCTACTTCACATTTTAGAGCAATCCCTCTGACTGCAGCAGCACAGGTTATCTTCAATAATGCAAGGATAGAGTCAGGAAGACCAGATATTGGGGGCAGGAGTAATGTGGTACTTGTGGTAATGTAGTCAGTGGAGTCATTGTAACATGTAGATGGAGGTTGCTACTCATTCACTATTACAGTGGCCAAAATCGATTATGGCCAAAAATACAAAATAATTATTGTACTTTCATATTTCAGAATTTAAAATCTGTATTATTTCTCTGCCTGGTCAATTATCAGCTATATAATTGTCTTCTAAAATTTCACACATTCATCAAATCTGGCTATGCTTTAATCAACACTCAAGAGAGTCACATTTAAAAAATAAAAATAGAATTGCATGACTCCCTCACTTACGATTATTCACTGTCATCCCATCAATCTTTGGGTAAAGATATTTTTAACATGTCTTTCTATTTTCTGTACTACAGCAAACTCTTCTGCTTCTGGCATTATCATATACAATCTGCCCTCAACACTCCAACCGCATTTACCTTTCCATGGCCACTCTTACCCACCAGATTAGATTAGTTCCTTTCTCCTAGACAGTCTCATATCATTTGTCTTTTCCTTCTTATGACCAACTGGTATTATAAGCAATGATTGATAGTTTCAGAAATGTAGTGAACTGAGCTGATATGAACCCACCTTTCTTTTACAAACACCCTAAAATGATGGATGAAGTATAACAACAAAAAAACTTAAATGCATAAACAATCTTGAAGGAAGAAAAGTTAAATCCCTAGGCTTCAGCACTGAAGAAGAAAATATTAAAGCCAGAGAAATGAGCAAAATCTCACACTGCCACAGCCACTGTGTTTTTTTTAAACCCAAGTTTAGGATCTGAGGGTTGGTAGCTAGTCTTCCATGCCCACAAATGAATGCCAGGAGATGACTGTAGCTAAAATTTATTTCTGTACATGAAGACCGAAGCTGCAAAAGCTGAAAAGAGAACCTGAAAAAGGTAGAAAAGACAATGGGAATTTTTTGTATTTCTTTCTAAACACTAAGGAAGGGGTGAAAAAAAAGTCACCTATTAAAAATAAAAACCTAAACCTCTTACATGCGTAATTATTCCAACTAAATCTTCACTTTTATTATGATGCTATAATCCTGAGGCACAAAATCAAAATGGAAACTGGTTTCGGACTGCTTCAGCCACAGCAGAAGTCCATACAAAGATCTTCGGAGACACTTGCAGGATCCCTAGCTTGCCACCAACATTAATAGAAAGTCCCAGCTCTTGAAGTGTACTAGGTTAGAGTACAGGACCCTTTGCGTTTGGCTTTACTTTCCTCTTTAGATTAAACTCTCTCCACTGATATAAAGCTTTGAGATCCAGCCAGAGTGAAGAATGTCAGTCCCACAAACAAACCAAACCCTCTTTTATTAATACCCCTGGTACTTTAGATGTGTCTGTGGCTGTGCCCCGAAGGCTTGTGATGACATGTCCCTTTTTGCAAGGTGTTTACGTCATGAGACTCCCATAAAACAAACATGTCTCCTGTACAGATTTAGTTTATGGATACCCCAGAATCAGACTGGTTTTTCTGCTACCTGAGCCTCCGTTGCTTGTCTTAAATCCTGGGTGAACAACCCTAATGATGACTCATACTCTTATAGTAAAGTATCCCTACTGTTCTCTACATATGTCAGGCACTTCTATGTAGACCAAAGATGACAATACCACATTAATTAACAAAGAAAGACTGCCACAGCAGCATATTCGCCAGAAATGACCTGCGAATATACTACCTTTTTCAGCAGCTTCCCAAAGTGCAAAGGGACACTTTCCCCTAGGAGTAGATTTTGATCAGTCAGAGAAAAAGACAGCAAGAAGACAGCAGATAAATTTCTCTCCTTTTATTTCTTTACCAATGGACTCTTCCAAAACGCAGCATTCCATGGAGGCTGCCTGGAGATAGCATGCATGACGGAGTACAAGCTGTGATTAGTGGAAAGCCATGGACATCTCCGTAATGCGTTATTTTATATTTGCTCCAATTCTTTCCCTAGCTCACTTCCTTTTTCTTTCACCTCTCCTTTCCCACGTAGTTGCTTCCAATACAACACAGTCATGCACAGCATAACAACATTTTGCTAACGATGGCCTGCATGGGTCGCCCTATGAAATAATAATGAAACTGAAAATTTTTCATTGCCTAGTGACATCATAGCCATCTTAACCTTGTACTGCAACGCAATACTCATGTGCTTGTGGTGATGTTGGCATAAACAAACCTGCTGAGCTCCTGGTCATGTAAAAGTATAGCACATACGATTATGTATAGTACATAAATGTTGATAATGATAATGAACAACTGTTACTGGTTTATGTATTTACTGTACTATGATTTTTAGCATTATTTTAGAATGCATTCCTTCTACTTAGAAAAAAAAAACAACTAACTGTAAAACAGCCCTAGGCAGGTCCTTCAGGAAATATTTCAGAAGAAGTCATTGTTATCATGGGAGACCGCAGTTCCATGTGTGTCACTGCTCTCAACGGCCCTCCAGTGGGACAAGACATGGAGACAGAAGACTGATATTGATGATGCTGACCCAGTGTAGGCCTAGGCTAGTGTGTGTGTATTTGTGTCTTAGCTTTTACCAAAATGAAGTTTAAAAAATTTCTATGATTATTTTTTTGTTCTGAATACTTACCAGGAAACAACTTACAAAGAGAGGAAGCATCGAGGCACCTCAGTGTGTCTTTTTAAAGCTAACATCATCACTGAGGAAAAAAATTAAAACACAGTAAAAGTTATTCTTCTTAAGAAAAAGTTTGAGTGTTTTGAACAAATCTATGAATTGCTTTGCAATTTCATAGTATCTTTATTGGTGATGTACCTTCAACTATCCAACCATGTGCACATATTTTACTGAGCAGGCACTTAACACGGCCGAATCACCTAGATATATTCAACTGATTATCTGTCCCTATTAGAATACACACGTGGTTCCTAACTGCCTCTCTTAAACTCTAATGATGTCTCAATAAATAATAAATAGAAAGTTATGAAGCAAATTGAGACAATTATCTAATCATCCTAGCAAAAATTCCCTTTTCACCTGGAATACTAGGCCAATAGAATATCATAAATTTCCGGAACTTGTGAAGTTTGCCTCTGTTCAGTTAATTAGGAAAATGAGTCTCTAAACAAATTAATAATGTAAACCAGCAGATTGTGGTCTCCACAAGAGTCAAGGGCAAGTAACTGCTCTCATCTATGTGTAAATTCAGTCAAGGAAGGATAGTTTTGTTGTCATAAAGAATATTTTATTATAAAATTTATTATATATTAATTGTATAAAATAAATTAATATCACATTAAATTAATATTTTATTAAGGAAAATTAGACTTTGAAACAGTTTATTCTCATTGCTCTATCTTAACTACTATATTTATTTGAATGTTCTAGTAGCATGGAGAATCTAATAAAATATCAATTATATAGGGACCTGAAAATACATTGTAGCTATTATTCATCTTTGAATTTTTGATATCAGAAAGTTCATTATCATAGCTAACCTAGTAAGCATAAATTAATAATTCTTCTGAATTTAATTAATTTAAATAATTATATCATGTGCATTAACCAGTTCATATAATCCAAGTTAAATTTTACATGCCTACTGCAAGAAATTCTAAATCCGTAATGTACATCTCTAAAAGACCTGATTTCTTTCCCGAGACTTACCTCATCTTTTTATCCATCCATCTCTTTCTTCCACTAACTAAAAATTCTATCTCAATATCTATAAATCAATTGCATCACTAGTCCCATTCCATCTATGAGAAAACTCCAGTTCAGAGATGTTAAGTGACTTCATTAATACCACACAGCTAATCGGTAGGAAAGAGCCAGGAGTGGAGTCTAGAAACGTCTAACTCCAAATCTATAGTCTTAACATTGCACCACATTTGCCATGCACTCTCTGACATACAAGTCATAAAACTATTTGTCAATTCTCTGGGAAATTTCTACATGCCCCTCTTGCTCCGCCTGTTCCATATACCCAGAGCCTATCACTTATGTCAGCCTTTGGAATTTTACAAATTGTTTATATCTTATTAAAATAAGATACCATTCCTTATGCCTTTTCCAATTCTTCTCAATATAGAGTGATTTTGCTTTTTGTACAATTCTTAACCATTGGACCTATTCCCTTATTATGACATTTGTCATTATTTACCAGCATTGTTTTTCCATTTTGTATAGGTATTCTCTCCTCCACTAATTTAAGGGCTCTTTGATGATAAGAATTACCTTGATACACTTTAAATACACCAAAATTTGTTATGATTGCTGAAGAAGTAAAAACAGAAAGTATAAGCTACCAATTTTATTCAGGTTATATCATACCTCAGATATTGTGGATTCAATTCCAGGCCACTGCAATAAAGCAAGTCAGATGAAATGTTTGGTTTCCCAGTGCATATAAAAGTTATGTTTATACTACACTGTAGTCTAGCAAGGATGCAATAGTATTATGTCTATCTTATCATTTCTGCCTATTCAATATGATATTGGCTGTGGGTTTGCCATAAACAGCTCTTATTATTTTGAGATATGGTCCATCAATACCTAGTTTATTGAGAGTTTTTAACATAAAGGAATGTTGAATTTTATCAAAGACCTTTTCTGAATCTATGGAAATAATCATGTGGTTTTTGTCTTTGGTTTTGTTTATGTGATGGATTGTATTTATTGATTGGCAAATGTTGAACCAGCCTTGCATCCCAGGGATGAAGCTGACTATTTAATGGTGGTACATAAGCTTTTTGATGTACTACTGGATTCGGTTTTCCAGTATTTTATTGAGGATTTTCGCATTGATGTTCATCAGGAATACTGGTCTGAAGTTTTCTTTTTTTGGTGTGTCTCTTCCCAGTTTTGGTATCAGGATGATGCTGGCTTCATAAGATGATGGAGGGAGGAATTTCTCCTTTTCCATTGTCTGGGATAGTTCCAGAAGGAATGTTACCAGCTCCTCTTTGCACATGTGGTAGAATTCAGCTGTGAATCCATCTGGTCCTGGGCTTGTTTTTGGTTGGTAGGCTATTAATTACTGCCTCAATTTCAGAACTTGTTATTGGTCT
This sequence comes from Rhinopithecus roxellana, assembly GCF_007565055.1. Classification (NCBI taxonomy): domain Eukaryota; kingdom Metazoa; phylum Chordata; class Mammalia; order Primates; family Cercopithecidae; genus Rhinopithecus; species Rhinopithecus roxellana. The sequence continues at coordinate 2,376,630 of NC_044549.1, forward strand.
ATTCAAGAATTCAACTTCTTCCTGATTTAATCTTGGGAAGGTGTGTGTGTCCAGGAATTTGTTTATTTCTTCTAAATTTTCTAGCTTATTTGCATAGAGGTGTTTATAGTATCCTCTGATGGTAGTTGGTATTTCTGTGGAGTTTATCAGTTTTTATTGTGTCTATTTGATTCTTCCCTCTGTTCTTCTTTATTATTCTAGCTGGCAGTCAATTTATTTTGTTAATTTTTTCAAAACACCAGATCCTGGATTCATTGATTTTTTTTTTTTTTTTTTTGGAGAGTTTTTATTTCTCTATCTCCTTCAGTTTTGCTCTGATCTTAGTTATTTCTTGTCTTCTGCTAGCTTTTGAATTTGTTTGCTCTTGCCTTTCTAGCTTTTTTAATTGTGATGTTAGGGTGTCAATTTTAGATCTTTCCCACTTTCTGATGTGGGCATTTAGTGATATAAATTTCCCCCTTAACACTGCTGTAGCTGTGTCCCAGAGATTCTGGTACATTGTCTCTTTGTTCTCATTGGTTTCAAAAATCTTCTTGATTTCCGCCTTAATGTCATTATTTACCTAGGAGTCATTCAGGAGCAGGTTGTTCAATTTCCATGTAACTGTGTAGTTTTGAGTGAGTTTCTTTAGCATTTGCTGAGGAGTGTTTTACTTTCAATTATCTGACTTATTTCAGAATGAGTGCCATGTGGCACTGAGGAGAATGTATATTCTGTTGATCTGTGTTGGACAGTTCTGTAGATGTCTATTGGGTCCACTTGATCCAGAGGTGAGTTCAAGTCCTGAATATCCTTGTTAATTTTCTATCTCCTTGATGTTTCTACTATTGACAGTGGGGTGTTAAAGTCCACCACTATTACTGTGTGGGAGTCTAAGTCTCTTTGTAGGTCTCTAAGAACTCATTTTATGAATCTGGGTGCTCCTGCAGTGGGTGCATAGACGTTTAGAATAGTTGGCTCTTCTTGTTGAATTGCTGCCTTTACCATTATGGAATGCCCTTCTTTGTCTTTCTTTTGATCTTTGTTGGTTTAAAGTCTGTTTTGTCAGAGACTAGGATAGCAACTCCTGCTTTTTTAGTTTTTTCTTTCCATTTGCTTGGTAAATTTTCCTTCATGTCTTTATTTTGAGCCTGTATGTGTCATTGCACATAAGATGGTTTCCTGAATACAGCACACCGATGGGTCTTGACTCCTTATCCAACTTGCCAGTCTGTGTCTCTTAATTTGGGCATTTAGCCCATTTACATTTAAGGTTAGTATTGTTATGTATAAATTTGACCCTGTCATCATGATGCTATCTGGTTATTTTGCACACTAGTTGATGCAGTTTCTTTGTAGTGTCATGGGTCTTTATACTTTGGTGTGTTTTTGTAGTGGCTGGTACTAGTTTTTCCTTTCTATATTTAGTGCTTCTTTCAGGAGCTTTTGCAAGGCAGGCCTGGTGGGAATGAAATCCCTCAGTATGTGCTTGTCTGGAAAGAATTTTATCTCTTCTTTACTTATGAAGCTTAGTTTGGCTGGATATGAAATTCTGGGTTGAAAATTATTTTCCTTAACAATGTTGAATACTGGCCCCCAATCTCTGCTGAGAGATCCACTGTTAGTCTGATGAGCTTCCCATTGTAGGTGACCTGGCCTTTTTTTCTGGCTACGCTTGACATGTTTTCCTTCATTTTGACCTCAGAGAATCTGATGATTATGTGTTTTGGGGCTGATCTTCTTGTGGAGTTTCTTAGTGGTGTTTTCCGTATTTCCTGAGTTTGCATGTTGACCTGTCTTGCTAGGTCGGGGAAGTTCTCCTGGACAATAGCCTGTGTTTTCCAGCTTGTTTCCATTCTCCTCGCCTCCTTCTGGTGCTCCAATCAATTGTAGGCTTGGTCTTTTTACAAAGTCCCATCTTTCTTGGAGACTCTGTTCATTCGTTTGTATTCTTTTCTCTCTAGTCTTGTCTGCATGCCTTTTTTCAGCAAGGTGGTCTTGAACTCTTATATCCTTTCTTCCACTTGGTCAATTTGGCTGTTGATACTTGTGTATGCTTCATGAAGTTCTTGTGCTGTGTTTTTCAGCTCCATCAGGTCCTTTATATTCCTTTCTAAACTGGTTATTCTAGTTAGCAGCTCGTCTAACTTTTATCAAAGTTCTTAACTTCTTTGCATTGGGTAGAACATGCTCCCTTAGCTCAGCATAGGTGTTTATTACTCATCTCCTGAAGTCTGCTTCTGTCATATCATCCATCTCATTCTCCATTGATTTCTACACCCTTGCTGGAGAGATGTTGCAATCACCTGGAGGAGAAGAGGTACTCCAGTTTTCAGTGTTTCTTTGTTAATTCTTTCTCATCTTCGTGTGTTTGTCTAGGTTTGATCTCTGAGACTGCTGACCCTTGGATGGGGCTTTTGTGGGGGCTTGTTGTTGTTGTTGTTGTTGTTGCTGTTGCTGTTGCTTTCTGTTTGTTTCTTTATCTTTCAATGGTCAGGTCCTCCTTCTGTAGGGCTGCTTCGGTTTGCTGGGGATTCACTTCAGGTTCTATTCATCTGGTTCACTCCTGTGCCTGTCAGTCAAGGAGGCTGGAGAACAGCAAAGATGGGTGCCTGCTCCTTTTCTGGGATCTCTGACCTCGACGAGCATCAGCTTGATGCTGGTAGGATCACTCCTGTATAGGGTGTCTGAAAACCTTTTTTGGAGGGTCTCAGTTGGGTGGCACAGGGAACAGGACCTGCTTAACAAAGCACTTTGTCCCTTGGTGGAGGGGTTGTGCTTTGCTGGGGTGAAACCCCATCGTCTGGGCTGTCTGGATTCCTCACAACTACCCAAGAGGAAAGGCTAAATCTACTGGGCCACAGAGACCATGGCCACCCCTCCCCCAGCCCCTGGATCTCCCTAGAGGCTCAGGCCCAGGGAGATCCAGTTTCTGTCTCTGAGCCCCTGGCTGGAGTTACTGGAGTTGCTGCAGGGAAGCCCCACCCAGTGAGGAAGGATGAGTCAGGGTCAGGCCTGAAGAGGCACTCTGGCCACAGTCTGCCACAGCCAGTGTGTTGAGCTTTGGTGAGCATGTCTTAGGTCCAAGTTGTCCAGCCTCCCTGGCTCCAGCAAGGGAAAAGAGTGGCCTGTACTAGAGAGATGAATGTCGCCCTTCCCCAACCCAGGGAGCTTAGCCTGTTAAGCAGTTGTGAGTCCCAGTGCTGGCTGCTGCCTTTCCAAGGAGCTCAAAGGGCTTAGACAGCAGGCAGCTGCAGCTGTGGTGCTGGTCGCCCCTGCCCCCGGGAGCTCAGTAGGCTTGAGCAGATTCCAGCCAAGAGACCATTGAGAATCTGTGAGGCTCCAGGATTGGGACACTAGGCCCCGGTGGGTGGGTTCACGAGTGGGATCTTCCAAACAGTGGATTGGTCAGTGGGTTGCCCAGTTCCATGGAAAATGCATGGCTTTCCCAGCTGGGTAGCAGGCGCACTCACCGCCTCCCCTGGCCGGGGGTGGGGGCTCCCCTACCCTGTGTGGCTCTCAGGTGAGCGGTCCACCACTCTGCTCTTCCTCCCTCTCCATGGATCACACCAGCCTCCTAGTCAGTTCTGATGAGAGAACCTAGATACCTTGGTTGCTGGTGAAGTATTCACATGCTTATTATGGTTCTTTTGGATGGGAGCTTCTGATTGCTGCTGTTTCTAGTCAGCCATCTTGCTGCCTCCCCTCTTGACTCCTTTAAACCAGAGGTTTCTGATTTACCCATATACATCAGAAAAATCACTATAACAGGTATAGCATTACAAAATGTATTTCTTAAACAGTAATATTTGAAAGTCAAAAATATTACTTGTACCCTGGGCTACAGAATGGATGTTGTGTTAACAGTCATGAAAATAATATTAATGTCTTTGTATATTTTCATTAGAGCTCTTTGGTGCTCAGGTACATTGCCAAGGAGTAGTAATATTATGAAGGTATCCTTTTCTCTGAGCAGTAGGCCTCAACAATGTGCTTCAAATACTTAGTAAACCTTGCTGTAAACAGATGTGCTGTCATCCAGGCATTCATCTTTCATTTCTAGAGCACAGGAAGAGTAAATTTAGCATTTTCAGAATGAAAAGTGAACACTGGCTACAAATAAAGTCAGTAGCTACATTAGCCTGTTAAAAGAGAGTCTGTTCTTTAAAGCCTTGAAGCCAGGCATTGACTTCTACTCTCTAGCTATGAAAGCCCTAGATAGCATCTTCTTGCAAGGTTGTTTTATCTACATGGAGAATCTGTTGTTTAGTGAAGCCACCTTCATCAATGATCTTTCCCAGGTCCTTGCTGCAGCTTCTACATTAGCACTTGCTGCTTCACTTTGCATTGCTACTTTATGGAAACAGTTTTTTTCCTTAAACCTTAAGAACCAACCTCTGCTAGCTTCATCCATTGCTTTTGCAGCTTTTTCACCTCTCTCAGACTTCCTATAATTGAAGAGTTAGGGCTTTGCCCTGGATGAGACTCTGGCTTAAGAGAATGTTGTGGCTGGTTTGATCTTCTATGCAGACCACTAAAACTTTCTCCATGTCAGCAATAAAACTGTTTTGCTTTCTCATTTGTATGTTCACTGGAGCAGCACGTTTAATTTCCTTCAATAACTTTTCCCTTTACCACTTGGCTAACTGGCACAAGAGGCATAGCTTTTGGCCTCTCTTAGCTGTTTACATGCCTTCCTCCCTAAGCTTAATCATGCCTCGCTTTTAATTTCAAGTAAGAGACTTGCAACTACCTTTCATTTGAACACTTAGAGGCCATTGTAGGGTTATTAATTGGCATAATTTCAATATGGTTGATTTCAGGTAACAGGGATCCCCAAGGAGAGAAAGAGAGTTGGAAAAACAGCCAGTGGATGGAGCATTCAGAACATACACATTTATTAAGCTATTCAACTTATACGAGGATGGTTTGCGATGTTCCAAAACAATTATAAATTTAACATCAAAAATCACTGATCACACATCACCATAACATATTTAATAATAATCAGCATAATAATAAATGTTTGAGATATTGTGGGAATTTCCAAAATGTGACAGACAGAAGTGAAGTAAGCACATGCTACTGGATAAAAATGGCACTCACAGACTTGTTCAGTGCATGGTTGCCACAAGCCTTCCATTTGCAAAAATTACAATACCTGTAAAGTTCAATAAAGCTAAGATATGCCTCTACAAATTTTAACTATATATATTTTTGAAGACTGAAATGTTTTTCTTAACAATCTTTAAATTACAAAAAATGTGTTCACATCTATATTACACATATTTTCCTATTTTAAATGGTAGTTTATATATTACCTAAATCAAAGTACAAATAATATTCTTTAATGAACTTAGAATATTTAGTAATATTCTAAGTTTGGAGGGCAGGGATGAAAGAGAATTGGCATACACACTGTGATAACTGGAAGAATAGACTGGATGTTATATTTGCTAAGAAGTCTGGAGGGTCTTTGGAGAGAAAATAGGAAAGGGATTAGACTTGATCTGGACTAGATTGGGCTCAGGTCCTGGGACACCACATTTAGACTACCATGAAGGAAGGTGGGTAGAAGCTCTTTTATTGTCTCAGGTGAGAAATGTATTCATTGAAGCAGAAAAGACTTAATGAACATGAGTTAATTTTAGAAAGAGAAAAATAATTTTAGATTGAAACTTGTTTTTTTTTTTTTCCTATTCAAGTCTGAGGCAACTGGACACAAGTTTATCAAAAATAGGAGTTCTAAGAAACTGCAAAAAGTCAATAAATATAATGCTCTTATGTTTAAAATAATGTTAAAAAATCAGGAACTTCTGTCATTACAGAGAGCCCAAGCATGATTCCAACGCCTTGGTAGAAATTGAACCATTTGTTATTTTAGTAAAAATAAACACAAGCAGTGATGAAGGTTAGCAGATTACTATCAGTAATAATAAAAAAAGGTGATTCTACAGTTAAAGCAAAATATTTTGGGCCACATAATGAGAAGCTAGAGCAGAACCACAGAGCTTGGCTGTAGCATAACAGAAGAAAGTGATACCCACAGGCAAACTTCAAAGGCTGGTAAGTAGAACCAGCCAGTCACCCAAATCCCTTATAGGAAATGGGAGGAACTACGTGAAGTAACTAGAATTCCCACAATTCTTCTTGGAAGAACTTACAGACAGAAAGGGTGTCTGCTATTATCATTGTTGTGATCATGCTTTCCTCGTTGCCCCATTGTCTAATGCAAAAGTACGTGTTACACATGTAAAAAATAAAGTGCAACAATGATTACAATGTCAGTAAGTTATTAATTTTTAAAGTTTCTTTCAATTATTAACAAAAACAAATTAATAAAAATCTAACTGTGCTGAGCCATAAGTCTGAGCTTAAAACTCAGCAGAAGGGTTCTCTGTTGGGCTTCGACTTTCATAAGAACTTCATCATAAACTCCCTGGCTGCCACCGTCTTTTGAAAACATGCTTCTCCCCAGGAATGCCCTAGCATGTGCACAATGTGACATGCTGACATTGACCATGACTATTTCCTGTCCTTTCCATTTAGGCTTGAGTTCACTATATCAGCTATTTTCTTGTCCTTTCTGGCCTCTACACATTGAATATCAACTTCTAAACAGCATTGAAAAAAATTGTACCACCTGTCTCTGTTCCCAGAAGGAGCCTCATTGGATAGGAAAAGGTCAAAATTAAATTTTCATCTTAGGTGATTTTGTGCCCAGATGCTAGCAAGGAGGCCTAAAGTCGTTATATGAAAAAACCTGAAGTGCTTATATCAATCTCTAGATGAGCTGATTCATTTCAGATTGTACACTAGCATCCTTCCTTCTCTTGTGTACCTGTTTGGTTAATTATTTCTCCCTGTTATACTGTAAATTCCACAAGGTAACCCTGTAGCACTTTTTTTTTTTTTTTTTTTTTTGTAAAATAAATCATTATCTTTTGTCAAAGGCATGCATAATTGCAGCAAAGTAACAGTTCAAAACTGCTTACAATTGGCTTTTTACATTTGACAAATACTGAAGAGAATAATTGCCTAAAGACAATGTATAACCTTGATTTAAATGACTTATTATGCATACTTCACACGTATGCAGTGAAAATAATCTTCCTCCCTCAAAACAGTTCCCCCTGCTGACAAATGAATTTGTTAGGTGGAAAACAATGTACATTTATAATTCCCTTGTCTGTTTTATAACTTGATGTATCTTACATCTACTCCCCTTTTACCTCATTGACCTACTTTTTAATCCAAGAACTCATTTTTCATCTATGCTAACTTTGTAAAATGAACACACAAGTCTAAGGAAAACAAAGTATACAATACAAACAGGGTAAGTACATGAAGGTAAGAGCAGTATTCATGTTCTTTCCCTCCCTGTAAATGTAAATAACATTGATGCTCTTGTGATGTCTAGATAGAGGGTAGGTAATAGCATGAACTACTGCCAAATAGCATTTAAAGTCCTATAGAACCTCACATTACATATATCCCAATTAAGTAAACTATATGTTTTGCTTTTTTCCCCCCTTTCACAACAGACAAATGATTACTCTCTGAATGTTATGAGGGTTTTGCAAAAACATTTTCAGGATTTACAAATAGTCTGGTGGGTTCGTTTCTTATGACTTTCAAGCTTTCTATCTTAAATGTTATCATATTGCTGATCAAATTAATTAAAAACCAAATGGGATATTGGGAGAGGGAGGTTTTATTCCCCTCACCTAAGAACATCATCAAATAGGAAAGGAAAATGCCTATTAGAGGGCAAACCAAAAAGACTTCAAAATCGTTGAGAACACCTGTCATGCTTTTTGGTTTTATTAGCTGCTTTTCCCTTAGTAAAATGTAGACTGCAACCATCATTAAACTGTATTTAAAGTTGTGCAGATGGTGGTCAATATTAATAGATGCTTACTTGTATCAAGCTGTCAAAAAGTCCAAAGTAAAAATTGCTCAGTGATGGAATGTAAGTAGAGAGGAGTGTTCCAATTGGTCTAAGCAGTTTGATATATGAAGATAGAAAGCAAAATAATTAAGGATCAGAAGTAGAGGGCAAAAATAGTTGTCTCACAAGCAATGCATTTGGACCTTTTATCAAAAAGAAACATTGATATAAATATAATATGAATCTTGTAGCACAGGAAGGATGAAAAATACCTCTGCTAACTCAATGTCTCTCAAATAGCAATCCATGAATGAAAATCCAGCAATCTTTACAGGATTCTACAAATGTAGTATGAGAAGTTTTTCAAAATCATATTAATATTTTTAAATAGCACTTTTTTACAAGATGTAAGTAACCACCATAAAATGTAGTGTAGTGAGGTACTTCAAAGGGGGCCTTTGAATGTCATTGGATGTAACTGGATCCAAATGGATATTTGGATACAGATATATAGATAGCCATTAGATCAGATAGACACACCCACACATACACATATGCATATATGTGTATGTACATGTATGTACATGTGGGTATATTTGTATACACACCTACACATACATGTACACACATGCACACATGCACATACACACCTACAAACATGCACATGCATGTACATATGCATGCACATACATGCACATATACACGCATGTACATGCACACATACATGCACATACATGCACACATGTGCACATGCATGTACATGCCTGCACACATGCCTGTACGTATGCATACTCAAATAAATGTACATATACATACACACAGGCAATGCATGCATATGAACATGTACACATGCACGCACATACATGTACATGCACGCACATGCATGCATACATACATGTACACGCATGCACATATACATGTGCATGTGCACGTACATACACGCACATATATGCACGTATGCACATGCATGCATGCACACATATGCACATAAACATGTACACACGTGCACATACACATGTACACGCATGTACACATACAAGCACAAACATACGTACAAATACATGCACGCACATGCATATATATGTATAGGCATGTACATACATGCACAAATGCACGCACATGCGTGTACATTTGCATAAACATACACACGCATACGTGTACATGCATGGACATATGCATGCACATGTGTACATATGCGTGCACATGTGTGTGCATGTGTACGTGTACATGCATGCACAAACATGTGCATACATATGCCTGCGCATGCACACATGCATGTTCATGCACATGCACATTCAATGCACACACTCGCACATGCATGTACATATACATGTATACATACGCGTGTGTGTACATATACATGTATACATATGTATGTGTGTGCACATGTGGTTGTACTTACATGTGGGCATACATATATATACATACATATGTCCACATGCATGCACACGTACATGTTCATATACGTGTCCACGCATGTCCACATGCGTGCACACGTACATGTTCATATACATGTCCACACATATAGCATCTATGTGCCAGGTACTAATCTAAGACCAAGTGTACAAGAGCAACAAGAGAGACAAAATCTGTATTCCCAAAGCGCTTGTATGTCTTATGAGAATGTATGGGGTTACAAGTACTATCCAGGGAATCAAACAGGGTAATTGGATGACAGAACATGCCTGGGTATCAACAACAGAAAGGTAGTTCAGCAAATCCCTCTACAAAGCGATGATATTTAAACTGAAACATATATGATGAGGAGAATGCCAAAAAAAAAAAGAAAGAAAAAAAATGGATGAAAAGAAATCCAGTCTGAGACTTTTAGTTCAAGGACTGTCAACAGGAATAAGTTTTATGTGTTTTAGAACAGAGAAGTGTGCGTTGGGTGGGACTTGGTGAGTGACCATATTAGACAGGTGAACGGAAAACAGGCCATGTGGTCCAGGATAAAGAGTTTTTGAATTATTGAGAAAGCATCCATGTTTTTAAATTTTAATATTGCTATTTGAAAGGTCACTCTGGCTCCTACGTGGGTAACGGATTATTTAAAGGGAAGGGAAATGAAGACCCTATTCAGGGGTTGTAGCAATCAATTCAAGAAAGAAGCATAGCTTATACTGCAGTGCTAATAGTAGATACAGAAAGAAGTAGGTGGCTTGATCTGGTGAATGTGGGTGAAAGAGAGTAGGGTTTGGGTGACAAGACTCTGGTAATCCTCTGCTCATATGGACAGGCTGTGTTCTCATTTATCGAGTGGTGAAGAATCAGAGTTAATCAGTTTGATGGGAGAAAGGATGCTGAAAATCAGAAATACAAGTGTAGACATTTCAATTTTGAAATGTTTATTATTGGTTATCTAAATGAAAAAGTCAAGTAGGCAAAAAACAAAACAAAAAAAACGGTTCTCAGGTTTTATGGTAATGTTTAGGACAAATCAATGACATGAAAAAAGAATGATAATGCCGTTGGATGCTTTAGAATTGTTTAGGAGCCTGTGAGACACTCTTGGAAAAGTAAATGTCCTAATTTATGAACACACACAGTGCTAAAGTTCTTTGTAAAATGAAGAGCACAGTATCATTCTTTTAAACAACTTATTGGACTTAAAAAATTTTAAAGCTAAAACCTAAAAAAGCCACACATGAATAACTTTTATTCAATTTAACAATTTGAACATTCTTGCATTTATAATCTAGATGCTAATAAAATTAATAAAATATAGTTAGTTTTAAATTATCTTCAAGGTATTTCCAAATAGTATTTTCTAAATAACATCTTTTGACATTTTAGTATCCGTTTATATAGATTCACGTTAAATGTTCAATTTCCACTTACAAATTTTGTGGTTTCTTTGAGACAGAGTTTCACTATTGTTGTTCAGGCTGGAGTGCAATGGCATGATCTCAGCTCACCACAACCTCTGCCTCCCCAGTTCAAATGATTCTCCTGCGTCAGCCTCCCAAGTAGCTGGGGTTGCAGGCATGCACCACCATATCTGGCTTTTTTTTTTTTTTTTTTTTTTTTTTTTTTTGGTATTTTTAATAGAGATGGGGTTTCTCCATGTTAGTCAGCCTGGTCTCAAACTCCTGACCTCAGGTTATCTGCCTGCCTCGGCCTCCCAAAGTGCTGAGATTACAGGTGTGAGCCACCATGCCTGGCCCCAATTTTTAAAATATGATTAAGGACCTTCTGTATTAAAACTTATTTATGTATTCCCCTCTTGTTGGATATTTATGTTGTGTCCTAATTTTGGTAGGAAGTGTTAGATATTTTTGACATTTAAGTGAATGATTAATTTCAGATAAAATGCTATCAGAAAGTTTGTCCTACTTTTATTAAATATCTTTTGCTCAATGATTGCTTTGTGTCAAGATATTATTCATCCTTCACTTTCCTCCCTCTTTCTACAGAAATTGCAGTTAACAAACTTTCACCAGTGATTTTTCAGTTAATCCATTTATTGCAATTTATAAATGCATTAGATTTATGTTGATGATCTTATTTAAATAAATTCCTTGTACTTTTTTCTTCTTCAAATTAAAATATGGTTTATTTAACTTCGTAGCTCTTAAGTAAAAATGTTGGAATGCAATTTAGTTTTAAGAGTTGAATGCTTTGAAGAAGTCACAATCCATTATATTTTTGTGGATGGAATACAGGCAAAAGAAGGAAAAGGAGATATTTGCTGTTATTTTTAAAGTGTGACTTTAAAAAAATCAAATGTACAGCTGAATTTGGGGAAATAAACATTCTTTATGGATTTTCTCTGACGCTAAAAATTGACTTAATGATAGTTTCTAACAGGAAAGAATCCCTTTTATTAAATTACACGTTTCTTTGGTCAACATTAAGCCATGGTTTTTTAAATTTAATTAATTAATTTATTTTTAGATGGAGTTTTGCCCTGTTGCCCAGACTAGAACACAGTGGCGTGATCTCAGCTCACTGTAACCTCTGCCTTCCGGGTTCAAGCAATTCTGCCTCAGCCTCCTGAGTAGCTGGGATTACAGGCACTCAGCCACCGCACCCGGCTAATTTTTGTACTTTAGTAGAGATGGGGTTTCACCATGTTGGCTAGGCTGGTCTGAAACTCCTGACCTCGTGATCCACCTGCCTCAGCCTCCTAAAGTGCTATGATTACAGGCGTGAGCCATCGAGCCTGGCCAGCTGTTGGTTTTTAACCAGCTCCTGCCACTAGCCTGCCACCCTCACTTCAGGGATCTCCTTGGCAGGAGGTTTTCCTTATGAGTAGATGGATGGTGTAACCCCAACCACTGCCCTATCACATCCAGTCTCCACAGATAATCCAGAGTGGCCTCACTAGGATATGCATCACACCATCATTCCCCACCATGCTTCTACTTTAAATTTTCTAGCTATTTGTTAATTTTATTTAACATAAAATCCAACTCTTTACCAGGGTCTCAAAGGTCACATACATTTTGTCCCTGCTCGCTTCCTAAATTCATCTCCCACCAGATTTCCCCCTGCAGCTCAGCATACACTGGTCTTCTTTCTCTTATTTGAAAACAAATGGCCTGGCTTCTGCCTTAAGCATGCTTTCCCTTCTGCTTGGGATACTTGATCCCCAGTTCTCTGTGTGCCAGGCTTCTTCTCATCACTTAACACTGCACTTAATTGTCATCGCCTCAAAGACATATTTTCCCACCCAATGGAAAGGTACAACAGGACCTGGCACATTGAGCAGAGTTGGCAAACATTTATTAAATCAATGATTGAAGGTTAGTGATATGGTTTCACTGTGTTCCCATCCACATCTCATCTTGAATTCCCACATGTTGTGGGAGGAAGCCAATGGGAGGTAATTGAATCATGGGGGCAGGTCTTTTCAGTGCTGTTGTCATGATAACGAATCAGTCTCATGAGATTTGATGGTTTTTAAAAATGGAAGACTCCCTGCAAAAGCTCTGTCTTTGCCTGCTGGCAGCCATGTAAGACTTGAATTGCTCCTCCTTGCCTTCCACCATGATTGTGAGACCTCCCCAGACATGTGGAAAGGTGAGTCCAATTAAACCTCTTTCTTTTGTAAATTATACAGTCTCGGGTACATCTTTATCAGCAGTGTGAAAACAGACTAATACAGTTAGTTTGAGAGAAATTTAAAAATGTTTTAATCTAGTAAAATTGGCTTCTATCACCTTTAACGAAGGCTAATGAAATCCTCGTTTTGTACCATTTTTAAAAACTGTCATTAAAATCCTCACATATTTCTCTGTTGATTTACTGCTATGAGGTAGATGACATTATCTAGTCACTTAGCTAGTTACCAAGAAAATTCTAGAACAATTATAGGCAATGAGGAGAAGAGAACTAACATATATCTAAAAATCCACTATGTTATGAAATTTTGGAAAGTTTAGTTCATTTATTAGACATAGTTCATTAAAACAGATATAACTGCTCTCTGGGCAGCACACAGTTCCTCTGAGCCCATCCTAGGCATAATGCCTAGTTTAAAGACTCTTTAAACATGTTAATTAAAAGCATTAAAAATGTGTAAATGAAAAAGTACTTTTTCATAATTCACAATTTTGCCTGGTTTTGATCCTTAGTAGACAGCTCGGAAAAGTAAAACCACTGAACGAAACAATCACTCGATTTCTGCTAAGTCCAGTTACTCTTGTAGTTACCTCCTGGTTAAAATTCGACTAGCTTCTAGGTGGTCTACCTGCTGCCTGATTGTCGTTCCTGCAACATTCTTTCTCAGGAATGAAGCTCCTGAATGCCTCATGTCAGCCTTATCACGGAATCTCAGGAAAGTTGGGATTGAAGAGATAATGAGGTTACCTAGACCAATCTTCAAAGGAGCCCATATCATCTATTTTGACAGGTGTAGTATTCAGTGATAATTTATCTATCTGTAAATGTGCCACGACAAATTTTATGGAAGTAATGAAATTTTAGCAATCCAAGACAGCTCCACTGTGATCTCTGCTATTGAATATGTTTTCTTGGTGATAAGGAACCTAGGGAGAAGAGATTAAAACTACTATTTTAATAAGATTTTGGGGGGAGAGTTCCAGATTTGTGATATGATAGCAAATTGGCTGCAAGTGAAAAAGGAATACATGAAATTGGTTGTTACAAAACAGAACCATAGTGAAAGATTTGCTAATAATTTTATGATCGAGGGTTCTGTATCATGGACTTTCGTTTCATTTAGAGACTTGTTATAATCCAAACAAAGAAAAACTTGGCTGTTCATGCAGGAGGAGGGAGTAAAGGGTAAATAACACATTTAAATAATTGAAAGTTCTCAAGAAAGTTTGTAATCTTCTCTTAATAAATTTCTCTCTTTGGTTCAAGACCCAGAGAGACAAATGTGATCATTCTAGCCAATTACAAGAATATGTCCTGAACTTTCCTTACCTTCACCATTCTTTTTTCTATTTTTAACTCATCAAATTTTCCTTCTTTCTGAACCCCCTATAAAAACCATTAACTAGGACTGTTAATACACTTTGGCAATTTCTTTTATTTTCATGAATACAAAGTTAGAAATAAAAATTACCCCAATACATTAAAAAGGGCATTGTAAGTTCTATAACTAAAGGACTTAAAAAAACAGTAAAAATATTTTCATCCTGATTGCAAAACATCAGTCCCAATTTTATTGCCATATAACCGGGAACTTACACTTAAATAAAGGGGAGATTAGAAGGAATTCTGAAAGTCAATATAAAAAAAGATTATTCCAATTATCTAATTTTCTCATAATCTGCCAACTTTACCGCCATTGTTAAAGCGCAGACTCTGATCATGTCTTATCTATCTAAATACTATGTGATCGCTTGAAAGTGCAAAAATATATGTCATGTTAAAACATATTTTCCCATAGCAATATTTTCCCAGTTTCTTATTGTATTAGCATAATTGATATTAAACGAAAACTAACAAATGCATTTTCCAGAAAGATTCAAAGAGAACCAAGCTTGCAAACACACACATTAGCCCCAATTCCAGAATGGTTTCCTCTCTGTGATTGCAATGGATAATTTCACTTTATTATAGACTTCATGCAACTTCTCTAATATACAAAATCTTAGATGGATTTGGTGTTTTCAGCATCTTGAAAATAAAGCTATCAAGTCTATTTATTCCTTTCCTTCAAAAGGTTAACATCAGTACATGATTTGGGTGTCAAAATAAGTCCTATGTGTAAAACAGAAAAAGATGAAGGAAAAATATTCCTGTGGCTAAAGAAAAAACAAATTATCACTAGTTGGCCCTATCATCTCATAATTAAATGTAAAATGGTAGAGAACTATAAATCAGAGATGAGGGGCTTTCCCGAGAGTGGATGGCACTTTAGGACACTATATCTTATATTGGGTAATCGGTTTCAATTACCTCAATTGCACGGGTCTGTCTTAAACCTTCCCAGTAATATAATACTTAAACAGATATTGAAAATATCTCTGGTTTTCATAATAGGATAAATTTCTTCGCTGTCTCTACTGAGCTGTGATCCAAAGGAAAACAAACAATCACTCAATACTATGGAAGAAACAGCATTATTTGTTCATATTTGTTTCTTTCTTCCTGATGTATTTATTTATCAAGTAAATTAAACCAGTGAAAAAGATGTTAGACATTTCTGTTACAACGTGTCCTTAAATGCCAAAGACCTGGACACATACGCATGGCTAGGAAAGAAGATTCTAGAAATGCCTGGTCACGCCAAGAGATGATTTAGTTGTTCTTGCTTTTATCATTAAAACTTTCAAGGTGAATGAATATGTGCTCCTAAAAAAATCACCATTTAAAATCCTGCTTGTTTGAAACATTTTCAAAGTCAGCCTATTGATACCATCTTAACAGACACACAGCTGGAACTTTTCTCCTATAAATCTAATGACTTTTTTCTTTAATACTTACCTCCTTCAGTTCCGCCTTTCTAGACAGCACAACATACTGAGTGGTGATTTATACCAGGATACAGTCTGTTCTTGCCTTTTCTTTTTCCAGATTGAATGAAGGTCACAATGAACAACAACGTCTCTCGTGTACTTATGTGGTATTACAGAAGCCAGGGCTTCTCTCAGCGTGAGTTTAATATTTGGAGATTTGACTCCAGACTTCTTTAGCTGCTTGATTTATTTTTTTG
Organism: Rhinopithecus roxellana; assembly: GCF_007565055.1. Lineage (NCBI taxonomy): Eukaryota > Metazoa > Chordata > Mammalia > Primates > Cercopithecidae > Rhinopithecus > Rhinopithecus roxellana. The sequence goes on from NC_044549.1 coordinate 2,392,634, forward strand.
CCTTCCCCTAAATAAAAAAAACTGCTGGTGCCTATATTTCACTGTGTGTTTTCATCAAGTTTTAAAGTTTTATTGGCTTTCTTAGATTGCTTCTCCTATGACATTAAGGGGAGTGGAAATTACAGTGAGTTTCTTCATCATATTAAATAAATATCTCAATATTAAACACAACTCCAGTCTTTATCCATTGGCTTTCTTCTATCTTTCTCTTTTAAGAAATATGGAAATTTGGGATTGGAAGGAAACTAAAAGTCATCAACCTCATTTTCTATTTAATGTTGAACATCTGGAGTTCTGCTCAAACACATCCTGCAATGCGGATCGCATTTCCCCACTAAACAACACATTCCTCTTTCCCAAGTCTCTTACTGTTAAAAGGTTTAACTTTGTACCAAAACTTAAACTGTTACTTTCATCCATTTTTTTTTTTTTTGGTACCTTTCCAGAAATACAGAAATTCTAAGACATCTGTCCTAAAACATCCTTGAAGACAGTTCTTGTATCTTCTTTCCTCTATCTGCTCCAAATACTTCCTCACCTACACCACAGGTCATCAAGCAACCCACCCAGTGGTAAAACTTTCTCTTATCAATTTGCTCTAGATTGTCAGCCTTCCTGACATACCAGCCACTAAATCCATACAGCTACATGCAGAAGAGAATGTAATCATATCAACATTTCATATATTCTATATGTTATATTACGATTAGTGTAATCTAAACTTAGAATCACCTTTTTTTAAAAACCACATCGTATCGTAATTTCCTGCAAATTAAAATCACTAAAATCAAATTATGTAACTTCTATCATATATATATGTAAGTAGGGTTTCGTACCTAAATTAGAACAATTGGTCACATCTGTTTTGATTATGTTTGATCTTGTTAGGTTTAACATAATCTTTCTTAGAGACTCCCACCAAAGTACCAGGTCAAGGCATAGTGGGAACTCGGATCAGAAAACTAAAGCAAGATATAATGAAGACCGATAAGCCTTTAAAAATAGGCAACTTGTGAATAACCCTACTTTTTACTTGCTGATGGAAAATCTGAAAAGGGAATGAAATTAAAAGAAGAAAATTCTTTCCCAGCCTTTAGACTAAAAAACATGTGTGCTTTTGTGTGTAGCAGAAAATAGGAAAATATAGTGTCAGGCACTATAATTTAATCAGTTATGTGTTAATTATTGTATAAACCTAGAAAAAGTTAAATCCTTATCCTTATAATACTAATTTATGAGTCAGCAGTATAATTATTAGATATAAATCCAAAATATTGAGTCATAGAATTTAGTATTTCTATATATTGAATATAAGATACCCTAGGAAAAGCAGGTTATGTAATCCATACACCATTTAGAGAAAACAGCCTGTATGTAAATTCGGGTCTTTCTGTTTCAGGTCTTTCTGTTTCTTTCAGTTTCAAGAAAGTAAAAGAACTAGCATGACTGTGTTGTTGTAAATAAATAAAACTGCAAATTTTCTCTTTGTGAAAGAGGTAGTGCAGAGTGGGCATGGGTCCCATTGCCTCACTAAACATAGAAAATGGAAATTTTATTCCCAAATAATTTCTTGAATACCAGTTATAGAATGTAGTAGTCAATGTTCTAGTCACAAGGCTAACTAGCAAACTAACTCCTCACTGCATGGAGCTTACCATCAGAGAAATAACAGAAAAATTAAACAAATATTTACCAGATTATAAAAATTAGAAGAAGACAAAAAATGAAATGTGGATAAAGAATTTCAAGTGGATGTGCTATTCAACTTTTAAATAAGATCACACAGAAGTAATGAAATGAAACATTAGAGTACTATTTGTAAGAGGAGGTAAAACGAGTCAAACCAGCATCTGGAAGAAGAACATTTCAGGCAAAATGAACAGCCAATGCAAAGGCTGGAACATCCCTGGGGTATTTAGGAAACTGCAAGAAAGCAATTGTGTACTGAACCTGGTGATCAAGAGGCAAAATAATAATATGATGAGATGAGAGACAGAATAGAGGCCAAAACTGTAGGGCCTTATAGACCTTTGAAATACAGGCTTTCACTTTGAGTGAGGTGAGAAGGCATGGACAGACTGACAGAGAAGTGATCATTTGACTTACATTTTAAGAGGATTAGTCTGGCTGCTCTATTGAGCATAGAGTGTAGGGGGAGGGCATGTGAGTGAAATCAGGGAAAGAATTGAGAATGTAATTGCAATAATCTATCATAAAACAGGGTAGTACCAATAGAGCTGGTGAAGAGTTGTCACAATTCCTGAAAATACTTAGAAGATAGAATATGTACTAATATCAATTACATTGGAAAGTATTTGAGAAAGAGAATGATATCCACGTAGATCTTTACTACCTTAATCTTATCCCCAAGAAAAGTTCAAAAAAATCAACTTATGGAAGAGTAAGATCTCCAAAAAAATTACAGAACCAAGAATTCAGCTGTATTTTTTATAATACCAGAGAATCAATCTTTGATTAAGGTAAGAGCAAATAATTCATCTCTACTTTTGCCCCATGTATTATTTATAATATGCTAAACATTAACCTATTTTATACTTATGTGATGGATAAAACTAAACCAATCCAAAAATCTCATATAACCTAACAAGTAAACATAAAAAACTTAATGATTATAAAATTGCATATATGATTCTTAAATAACAAACTTCAGAGACTTGTTCTTTTATGGAAACCACAAGACTGAAACTTTTCCCTTTTCTTCAGTTTTTTTTTTTTTTCCTCCTGCTTTCAGTGTGGTAAAACATATCTATTATTTCAAAATAGGAAAATATTTACTGTTGCTTTTTGGTAGTAGAGACTGACACTATATGCTTGTTTTATAGTCAAAAATTAAGGAAGAGATAAGTTACAAACAAGGAAATCATGTTCTGTTTCCCTGAAAGTTATAAACATGTATCTCCTGGTAGGCAGCTTTATGAACTGGCTCACGATAATTCCCACCTGCTTAATAGTATTCACAGTGCTGTAAAATCTCTTCCCCTTGAGTCTGAACTGGACCTTGTGACTTGCTTGTAACAAAGAACAGGTCAAACGTGATAGGTACCACTTCTCTGATTAGTGCCTTCCATCTTGCCAGCATTCTCTCTTGCTGGTACTCCCTTTTATGCCCTCTCCTCAGCTAGCTGATATGCTGTAAGATGCTTTCTGGAAAAGCTCAAAGAACAAGGAAGTAAGAAAGGCCTCCAGGCAAAAGCTCATGAGGGACTGAGTCCTGCCAATGATGTGGATTCTTCACAGAAGAACGTTGAGATGACTACAGCCCTGTGAGATCGCCAGAGCCCAAGGACCCAGATAAGCCACACCTGGATTCCAGACCCACGTGTGAAATAATAAATCTGTATCAACTTAAACTGCTAGATTTTGAGGTAATATGTTATGCAGCAATAGATAACTAACACGGCACATTTAGTCCGTAAAGTAATTTAAAGAACTGTGAAAACAAGAGTGAATAAACACTCTTAAGTAGACCACTTAATTACTTTAATATCTTGACTTTTTAATGACATTCATAAGAGAGAATGGTCAGCTATAAATGAAACAACAGAAATAGATTTTTGAGAACAATAAACCCGAGTATATCAAGGTGAGGGAATGATTCAGTCAGAATGAGAACACAGTAAACAGCTGAAATGGAAGCCATAGCTTTACATTTTAGTTAATACCTATAGTTATATAATAAAAGTGTGGCAGCAACTATGAATTCATTATCATTCTACCCTGTTAATGTTTTGTGATTTTAAGACTCTTTAAACTCAGAGGAGTGTGTTAGACTCCTGTAAGAGTTTGACAAATGGAGAGAAACCTTCCTATTTGCTATTCCTTCCCCTTTTTTCTCTGTTTCCATCCGCCAACCACTAAAATTTAGTCTTACACTTAAATTATATTGAACTAGAAGACTCATTCAACACTAAGAGGCTATAAAATACTATATGGCAGATATACTTATCTTCATATATTATAAAGTTAGACATGGAATATAAGCAAAGTTTAATATAAATATTGAGTAAAACTATTAATGACATATTCTCTGAGAAATGTGGTCCATCTCTAGTTACAAACAAGTAAAGGATTATAAAGATGGGTTTTTCCTAAGGATTTGGTTTCTATGACTCACTGTTACATTCTTGCTTTACACTCAATTACCTTAAACAGTAAGTTCTTGTACAAGTTTCAAACAGAATATTATTCTCAATGCAACTAGCAACCACCCATTAACAGTGGGAATGGGATAACTAGCTAGTTCTCGTGCCTATTTTCAATGTCTTTCACAAGGTGTGTGCTAAATTGAGCTTTATTCTCCTATAGTAGTTTTTCTGGCTACAATACTCAAAATGTAGAAGACTTTTTTGTGCTACAGCTTATGCTTAGTTTATTTAGAACCCAATGTTGCTACTTGTTAGTAATGTAATGTTTGGGGAGTTACCTAATACTTTTGAACTTTAATTTTTGTATCAATAAGATGGTAGTCATAAACTATAGCACAAATGGTTTTTTTATTGTTCGTGCAAGATAATAAAAGTGGGACTTACCAACTAAAATCTTAATTTAAAAGCATGAGAGTATTAATGTAATATTATGTAGTATGCACACTACAGTGGAGGAGGAATGAGTATGTGAGTATTTGCTATCTCATTTGTGGAAAGAAAAGGGGTTATTATAATAAATATGTATTACACCCAGTAGACTGGTCATTTTAAAATTTGTCTTTCTTCTGATATATTATTAGGATACATCATGGAAATGTACCTTATTCTAATAAAACCAGTACCATCCAGGGAGATAAGTTAATGTCTCCTACAAATAAAGAGTTAACAGTAAGTGGTCCAAATACATTGAATTAAAATAGCAGCTTGTGGTCTTTGCATTCATCTCTTTAAATTCTATCTTAAAATAAATTACTTGAAATAGAAATATCTGCAGTTTTCTCATAGAGCTCGCTAAGTCCTTGGCCCTGGATTAGCTCTTGTCATGCACCCTGGGTAGAAGTTTCCTGTGCATTTGACTGCACAGAGATAAAAGACCAGGTAAGCATATTCAAAATAGATTTTTTTTTGCCTTTAGTGAACAGGCAGTAAAGACCTCTGAGATCCTTGTATTCTGCTTCTTAGATCACCTAGAATAACTATTTATAGTCGAAGATGGAATTTGCTTAAGAATGGTAGCTAAGGAAAAATGACTTTAATAGGAATGAATCAGGTGCCAGTGGGTTTCTGGCACTGTGGGCTCATTTGGAACATTAAAAACCCATCACTTACGCACAGAGTTTATAATTAAGGCCTTCCAGACTGCCCACTTAGTCCTTTAAATAAACCGTACCATCCTTTATGCCAATAAGAATGCCATCAACATTGAACAAGAAATATTAGGTAACATCTGTTTTTCTTCAACAATTTAGTTATAATTTTTTAATATATGTAAAATAATCTTATTGTTAGAGGTGACAGAATAGAGGTATTTCTGTCACTTTCTTCCCTGAAACGTATAAAACTACAAAATACATGAACCTCAAATAAGGATTTTCTGTCTTCACTGAAGGCATGAAAAACCAACTTGATTGCAAGCCTTAATCTATAAGTAACTGCCAAAAACAGTGATATGGGGACCAATTTGTGTCATGAGGCCTAAACCAGGTCTCTGTATATCTCTGTCTGTTTCTGTATGTCTGCGTCTGTGCCTGTGTCTGTGTGTGTGTCTGTCTTTGTCTATATCTGCATCTACATCTATATGCTAATATGCACCAAACTAGATGGTACACACTGAAATGTCCGTAACCCTAAATAGTTGATGATGATGATTCATCATTTATTTGAGACGAGAAGCTTAATGATCTGAATGGGTTATGAAAAAATCCGTGAGCCTTATTCCACATTGCTGGGTGGCAGAAAATGAGGAGTCGTCAACCTATATTCACCAGAACAAGGCTGCCCATAGAAGGAGCGAAGGGGACAATCAGTGTCACAATAGCTGAGCCTGGAACACTAAATGCAAAAATCTAAGGTAATTGAAAACAAAAGCTTATGAGAGAATGACTCACTCTAGTCCAAGCTTATTTCCGTTTCCCCTGAAATGCTCGACGCAATGAGTTGATGATGGTGTACGTACCTGCTTATATTTGACGGGGTAAGAAAGTATTCAGAGACGTAATTCCTTCTCGTGTTATTCGTTGGCAAAGAGCATATCCTAACAGCTCTTGTGGCCCCATTAGAAAATGAGACAAAATCAGAACGGAATCTGCGTCAAAACTAGATGGAGATATTTTAACATAAAAGGAGGATAAATGAAGGTTATCTATTAGAATAAGAGTTTGTAAGAAAAATTTAAAATATTTTACATAAATGACATCAGAGAAATCTTAGAAAGGTGTTTAAGACCGAGTCTCACTCTGTCGCCCAGGCTGGAGTGCAGTGGCACAATCTCGGCTCACTGCAACTTCCACCGCCAGGGTTCAGGCGATTCTCATGTCTCAGCCTCCAAGTAGCTGGGATTACAAGTGTGAGCCAACATGGCTGGCTCATTTTTGTATTTTTAGTAGAGATGGGATTTTGCCATGTTGGCTAGTCTGGTCTCAAACTCCTGGCCTCGAGGGATGTGCCCACTCTGGCCTCCTAAAGTGCTGGGATTATAGGCATGAGCCAACGCTCCCTGCCAGAAAGGCCTTTTTAAGACAAAATATCAAAGAAAAGATAAAAATCAGGCCGGGCGCGGTGGCTCAAGCCTGTAATCCCAGCACTTTGGGAGGCCGAGACGGGCGGATCACGAGGTCAGGAGATCGAGACCATCCTGGCTAACACTGTGAAACCCCGTCTCTACTAAAAAATACAAAAATTAGCCGGGTGAGGTGGCGGGCGCCTGTAGTCCCAGCTACTCGGGAGGCTGAGGCAGGAGAATGGCGTGAACCCGGGAGGCGGAGCTTGCAGTGAGCTGAGATCTGGCCACTGCACTCCAGTCCGGGCGACAGAGCGAGACTCCGCCTCAAAAAAAAAAAAAAAAAAAAAAAAAAAAGATAAAAATCAAATGAAAATAATAAAAACGGAGATAAAATAAATAAGCAAAGTAAAGAAAAGTTCAGCAGAAAAAAAGAAAAGACAAACATGAAATTAAAAATCATCTTACCAACAGCAGGAATTAGAGTAGACAGAGCTGAACACATAGAATTGGGCATAGAAAGGAACTGAGGTAGTGGAACCAGATCAAAGCACATTCGCGTATCACTGGCAGCCAAGAACTTGCAAACAACTTGTCCTTGCATAATACTTCATAGCCCTAGGATAGCTCAGGTTCAGGGAGGGACTCATGAACGGCCAGGGATGAAATTGCCAACACACACTGAGTCGAAAAATCTCAGTCCAAGGTGTGATAGAATAGGTCGACATTCACATCACATCAAAAAAGCAAATAAAATGCAACTTAATTTTCTAGAGCTGATGCCATTTTCCTCACATGTTTCTTGGACAATGGTGAAACCTTAACTCATCCATGTATTTTCTCACTGTCTCTTCTGGTACATGCAGACTTTAAACAATCCCTCTCAGGTAAACGCTGACTCTCTCACTCTGCTGCTTCTTTCTATGTCCTCTTAAGACGCCATCCTGCTCTGTGAAAGAGGTTACCGAGTCTTTATGAAGGTAAAACAGAGGGCCTCACATTCACATTTGGATCCTTTTGCTGCTCTTTGAGTCTTTGATGATCTCTTCCATGTTCCATCTTGCCCTCGGGCAGTGACACCACATACAACCCGAGTATGAGGCTGTCAAAGTTGTGGCTCATACATCTTAGACCCAGAAAAGAAAAGTTTTTGCCTTGGGTCCTACCTATACCTTAGAGAGTTCCACTCTGGGCCGGGCACGGTGGCTCATGCCTGTAATCCCAGCACTTTGGGAGGCCGAGGCGGGCAGATCACCTGAGGTCAGGAGTTCGAGATCAGCCTGACCAACATGGAGAAACCCCGTCTCTACTAAAAATACAAAATTAGCCGGGCGTGGTGGCGCATGCCTGTAATCCCAGCACTTTGGGAGGCCGAGGTGGGTGGATCACCTGAGGTCAGGAGTTCGAGATCAGCCTGACCAATATGGAGAAACCCCATCTCTACTAAAAATACAAAATTAGCTGGGCGTGGTGGCGCATGCCTGTAATCCCAGCTACTAGGGAGGCTGAGGCAGGAGAATTGCTTGAACCTGGGAGGCAGAGGTTGTGGTGAGCCGAGATCATGCCATTGCACTCCAGCCTGGGAAACAAGAGTGAAATTCCATCTCAAAAAAAGAAAAAAGAGTTCCACTCTGACCTATTCTAACTGTACCTCTCTCCTGGGGTGAGGAGTCCATTGAGTGGTGGAGGCATGAGCCTGTGTGCTCACCTTCTAAAACACAGTCTAAGTACATTGGATCTCAGAATTCCATGACCAAATGGGTCCTGAGACCATTTCCAAGCTGAACACAAGTCTCTTCGCCTAGCGCATCCTTCTCGGGGCAGTCTGTAGCACTTATGTACGAACCTGGGCCAACAAACTTTAAAGTGGCCACATGATCAATGCTTTCTGATCTTCACACTTTGTATAATCCCACACTCTCCCCTTGAGTGTAAGAGGAACCTGTGACTAATTCTAACCAGAAGAATATGACAAAGGCAATGAGATGTTACTATGTGATTACATTATGCTATATGACAAAAATGAAGGTATATCACTGTCATGATTAGATTAGATTGGAGCAATTAGATGTTGCTACCTGACTCATGAGAAAGTCTTCCTCTCCTTGTTGCCTTGTAGAAAACAAGCTATGAATCCTCTCCCCTCAAGGAAATGAATTCTCTCAACGTACTACGGGAGCTTGGAAGAGATTCCTTCCCCATTTATGCCTGAAGATGAAGATGCTGCTAGGCTGACACCGTTTTTTTTTTTTTTGAGACGAAGTCTCGCTCTGTCACCCAGGCTGGAGTGCAGTGGCCAGATCTCAGCTCACTGCAAGCTCCGCCTCCGGGGTTCACGCCATTCTCCTGCCTCAGCCTCCCAAGTAGCTGGGACTACAGGAGCCGCCACCTCGCCCAGCTATTTTTTTGCGTTTTTTAGTAGAGAGGGGGTTTCACTGTGTTAGCCAGGATGGTCTCGATCTCCTGACCTCGTGCTCCGCCTGTCTCGGCCTCCCAAAGTGCTGGGATTGCAGGCTTGAGCCACCGCACCCGGCCATAGGCTGTCACCTTAATCGCCATGTTGTAAACTCCTACTCAGAGCACCCAGCTAAACTGTGCCTTGATTAATAACTCAAAGAAATTGTGGGTTTAGTTTGCGGTATTTTTTTGTGCAACATAGAAGACTATTACAGCATCCCTAGGCCAAAGAGGGGGTCGGGGGAGGGTTGTTGGGAGAACTAAATGCAGTTTGGATTTGTAGTGTATAGGTGAGACCATTGTTTTTCTAGCAAGAAAGTCAGCTGTGAAAAACTGGAAAATGATCATTTTGTTGTAGGAGGAACTCTGCATTACTGGGGCTATAAAGCTTATAGCTAAACTTTGAAGGCAAAAGGCTAAAAGGATACATTAACTAAACCTACTGATTTACTAGCAACCAAAGGAAAAAAGAGTTTGACTAAAATCAACGCAATATTTTCTTGTTACTTTAACAGAAAACTTTTTAAAATGTAACTTTGTATGCTGAGTGTAGTTTGCTAGATGTCATCATAACTCATGATCTTAGCTAGCATTCCACCAAAATGGTACAGTTTTGAAAGTGCTGCATAGATAAATAACTTTGGGAAATGTCATGTTAGATTACCATGAAAGCAAAAATATCCTGAGGCTGTCTGTACAGCAATCACTATAAAACATGTCTACCTACTGCAAAAAGGAAATCACGGTTAGATCAAGTGGTCTAAATATAAACATATGGAAACATCTAGCAAAACCAGGAGATTTAACTGAAGTTGGGAGGTAAAGTGAAAAGGAGAATCCAAAGTTACTGTGGCTTCTTTTCTTCTCTTATTTCAAATAGTAGTGAGCAAGGAAACAGGAGAGGAAAAAGAAAGAGGCGTACATGAAGGTGAGTGCAAGGAGGTCATTTGTGTAAGTAGTTGGGAAATTTAGTTTTGAGGACAAATTGTGTTTACTTCAGGTGTCAGAGAAATCTAGACAAGTCTGGTGGCCTAGTCAGGCAGATGCATAAGGAGCTTTTTTACTGCAGGCACAATAGGCCTCCTTGGACAGCCCGGAAAGAGAGCCTAGCGCATAGGTGATATCCAGTCAAAATGCCCAAGATGTTCGTAAATGTCCAGTAAAAAAAGAAACCTCCAAGTGCTGTTGCCAAGTGACTGACTCAATCTGAATAAATCTGGAGGGAGTCTGGGTGGTTAGCAAAGAGAGCCTGTGAGAAGCCAAAAGGTGAATCAGAATCTTCTAAGTTTTGCAGAGAACGCAGGACACGTGGTTTCAGCAGCCATGCCCCAGCAGAGCGGCGAGAAGAACCACATCTGGTGGAAACACAGGTCTTTCCCCGGAGGATAGGGTAAGAAAGTGCAGAGACTAATTTGTGAGCAACAGAAGAAATGCCCAAATTCTTCACCCAGCTTCAGCGGGAGGGACTGACGCGTGCAGACTGGGTGGCTGAGGTAAGCTGAGATGTATTTGTCCACACAGGCGAAACACCACAGATGGACTACAAAGGATAAGTGAAATGGACTTAAAGGGAGCTAGAAGCACAGAAATTCAGGCTGGCAAAAAAACAGAAAAATAAGGGACATGACTTAGAATATGTCCCTATTTTGTATACCCAAGATTAATGTGTCCCAGGAGCAGGGGTTCAATGGTCAAATGTGAGTCTTATTTAAATTCTAGCTTATAAATCAAAGTTAATTTTTACTTTAAAAATCCAATTGCTTTTTCATGTTAGAATTTAATATATGGGGCAATGCCATGTGTGTAGAGACATTATGTGTGTGTGTGTGTGTGTCTGTGTGTGTGTATTTGCTAATGCATAAAATATCTCTGGAAAGAAACTTGAGCTGATAACAATGATTGCTTCTGGGGAAGGAAACTGGGAAGTGGTTTAGGAAGGAAAAGTTGACTTATTTTTAACTTTGTACACAATTATGTCTTTTGAACATTTTTACCATGCACATATTTCCTACTGATAAAATCCATACAATTTAATTATGAACAAAATAGAGCTTAGTCAGTGTGTTAATGACATTTTCAGAAACTAAAAATATTATATGTATGTCAATAAATGAGAGAGTAGCTTATCCTCTTTTATTTATTTATTTATTTATTTATTTATTTATTTATTTATTTATTTTTGAGACGGAGTCTCGCTCTGTCGCCCAGGCTGGAGTGCAGTGGCCAGATCTCAGCTCACTGCAAGCTCCGCCTCCCGGGTTCCCGCCATTCTCCTGCCTCAGCCTCCCGAGAAGCTGGGACTACAGGCGCCGCCACCTCGCCCGGCTAGCTTTTTGTATTTTTTAGTAGAGACGGGGTTTCACCGTGTTAGCCAGGATGGTCTCGATCTCCTGACCTCGTGATCCGCCCGTCTCGGCCTCCCAAAGTGCTGGGATTACAGGCTTGAGCCACCGCGCCCGGCCTATTTATTTATTTTTAAATAGGAGCAAAGGTGAGGTTACATGGGGAAACCTATTGTTTCAGAGTAGACAACAGTGTGATTACAAAGATTCCGCCTGGGCGCAGTGGCTCACGCCTGTAATCCCAGCACTTTGGAAGGCTGAGATGGGCAGATTACCTGAGGTCAGAAGTTCGAGACCAGCCTGGCCAACGTAGTGAAACCCCGTGTCCACTAAAATTACAAAAATTAGCCAGGCATGGTGGCAGGAGCCTGTAATCCTAGCTACTCTGGAGGCTGAGACAGGAGAATCATTAGAACCCAGAAGGAGGAGTTTGCAGTAAGCCAAGATCGCGCCACTGCACTCCAGCCTGGGCAACAAAAGCGAAACTCCGTCTCAAAAAAAATGAAAAAGATTCCTAAAGTCTTACCAGCCAAAATCTATTTCTCCCTTTAGCCTTCCTGGATCACCATAAAAATGATTTGATTATGGGATGATAACTTTTTAATGCTTCATTTTCATTTTTCCTACCTTCCAGGAAACTCAGGTGGGCAATGCTAACCTGTAGTCTCTGGCACAAATAATTTTCTCTTTCTTCTATACAAATTCTTATTTCTTTTTATCTTTTAGTTTAAGTGGCTATTTTATGTAGTGGTTTTTATTAGTAATCACCTTGAATATGCTCTGGTGGTAAAGACTGCTTAAATTTTAAGAAGTAAAACCAAGTAAAATAATGGATTGGACAACCAATTCCAAGACAGTGTTTTCAAAAACTCTTAGCTAAAATTATATGTATTAAGCTCCCTAGAGTTCATATGGCAATGCGTATAAATTCCCTTTAAAAACAAACGTGTTTAGTCCTCAGTAATCTGTCTTCAGTTACTAGAGAAAAAAATGCTTTGTTGGTCAGTCTTAAAAGAAAGCTAATGACTTCCTGGGCAGGATAAATATCACAGGCACATCTTGAAGACATACTGAGAGCTGGCTTACTTTATAAGCTTGCTCACCTGGGAAGTTATAAACTTAAATTGGCCTTCAAGCGTTTTTGGGAGACATTGAACCAGGCCTAAGCACTGGAAAGTTTGTATTCAGCAAACTTAAAGTTTGTATTCAGCAAAGGAAGTTTGTATTCAGACTTTTCAAGGTCTGATCTATCTGGTCATATGTGGTTCTCAACTAAGGGTGCTTTTGCCACACCACCCCTACTCAAGAGATATTTGGTAATTTCTGGATATATTCGTGGTTGTTACAACGGGGTGGAGGATGAAATTGACATTTATTAGGTAAGGGCCAGGATTGCTGCTAAACAACCTACAATGTACAGAACAGCCTCACCGCAACAAAAGATTGTTCATTTCAAAATGTCAGTAACAGCCAGGTTGAGAAATCCTGGTCTGGATCTATTCTTCTCTTGGGTTGTGCTGCCTCTCTGGGTGTCCTACAAGACAATAGGGCACACCTTTCTCTCTTCGCTTTGCTTGATAGTGAGGAGAAAGTGGAGAGTCAAGAGTGGAAACGCTTCTCACATTCGGCCTGCTTTGGGCTACAATGCTGATATACCAATGCCCAGGAAAACTTTCACAGTCTGAGGCTGAGGCAGTGAAATAAACAATAGTTCTCTGCATGTCATTCTGCCAGATGGCTTCCCTCAGGTAAGAACTTACAGCATGCCATTTGCTTGAATAGAGGGGAAGAATAGGGCAAAATGCAGGGGGGTAAAAAAATGGATTCATATTGTTAACAAAATAGTATTTCACCCCTCCAGTAGGACAGAAATGTTCTAAGGATTCAGTGAGAGAATGTGTGGAGTATCTGGCTTCTTCTGGCATATAAAGAGTCTAAAGAAAAGGGGAAAACAGAATACATGTAAGACAAAGGTACTACTTTGGATGGCAGAATTAGGTGATTATGAAGTCATTGGATGAGATTTGGAAAGCTCAAGAAATCTAGATAATTAAACTCATGGTTCTACTTCAGACCATTGTTTTGTTTTTGGCATTATCTATTTATTCAAATATTTCTTTTAATTAGGGGAGGGAATAGTATTTAGAGTCATCTTTTTTCTTTTTTCTACTTTGTATTTTCTAGGGCTGCTAAAGAATACAAAATTTTTAAAGATTGAAAAGTAGATATATGGGTTTGGCTAATTTCCGTATTTGCTAATATGGGTTTGGCTAATTTCCGTATTTGCTAAAGTATTCTCTGAATGCATTAGAAATACACATCATGTTTCCAAAGACCTGGTAAAAATAGACATGAAACGGAACACACACAGATGCTGAAATTCTAAAACATTAGCAGCACACTTTCACTGATCTTCACATCCCTCACCCTTTTAAATTTTTCTTTAAAAATGATAGACAATATTTAAGAACACTTTGACATTTCTTTTTAACACAATGCTTATCTAATAATTGTGTGTAATGATATACAATCAATTTTTTAGTGCTATGTGTTGGAAAACGGAATTCATTGCTATGATAAACATACACTAAATGCTTCCTTATCATTAGGTAAGAAAAGGATTAACAAAATTTTTTGATTTTAACACTTCCTTCTTCTATGGAAGACTGTAGCAAGAAAATATATTCTAGATACAGATATAAACAGAGATCATCATTCATGTAGAAAGACAAATGAAGAGGCCGGGCACGGTGGCTCAAGCCTGTAATCCCAGCACTTTGGAAGGCCGAGACGGGCGGATCACGAGGTCAGGAGATCGAGACCATCCTGGCTAACACGGTGAAACCCCGTCTCTACCAAAAATACAAAAAACTAGCCGGGCATGGTGGAGGCGCCTGTAGTCCCAGCTACTCGGGAGGCTGAGGCAGGAGAATGGCGTGAACCCGGGAGGCAGAGCTTGCAGTGAGCTGAGATCTGGCCACTGCACTCCAGCCTGGGCGACAGAGTGAGACTCCGCCTCAAAAAAAAAAAAAAAAAAAAAGAAAGACAAATGAAGAAATACTAAGGATTACGGTACTTGTAAAAACTTCATTGTAATGTTCTTTCACTCAGTTGCGCAGACACTAGTAAGCTAGTAGTGTCGAACCTAGTGGATGTGGCACAATTGCTTTCCCAGAAAACTGTGACTAACTCACACTATGTATTCAAGTTCTTCCTACTCAATGTCCTAAGGAAAAACAAAATAAAAACCAGAAAATAAAACAAAATAGGCTATTATTTTCTTTTAGGAGGGGACTTTTAAGACATGGGTTTTTCCCCAAAGAAAAAACCTTTCCCTAGAGGTTTCAAATATTCAATATTTAGTCTGAAATTATGAAGCTAAGAAAAGAGCTAACAAAGCATACAGAAAATGTCAATTTTTTGCTCATGTAATTATTTGCTCATGTCAAAGTGTGGTAAGGATTTTAAATGCAGCTATGTGCTTGACTGTTGGAAGCAAGGGCATGGCAAGAACTTAACTACTGAGAGGCTCTGCAGGGACAAGTTTCCTATACCCAGATATTTTTTTCCTGACCCCATAGTGTAGGGATATAGTAAAAATCTAGAGATGCTCAATTTTCACAAGCTTTTGGAGCAGTGTTTTCTTCCTAGTTTCTGAAATAGGTACTTCTAGGTACTTTTTAAAATATCCTTTTCAGTAGATCTTAATTACTTGGACTTTCTCAAGTGTGTCTTAGATTCTCATCTCTTTGTAAGCAACACTCTTTCTCGAAAAGACCTCAATGATCCTATTTTTTCTTAACATCCAGATACACACAACTCCCAAATTCAGATTTTAAGCCCAGATCTCAAGCTTCCCTAGGTTGTCTATATCCAACTATCACGCTTCTGATAATGGTACTTGGGCTTGCAATTCCATAAGCAAATGCCAGATCATGGTGATAATGTTGTTTGTTTGCATAAACTGTAGGTAAAATACCTTGTTTCCTCTCTATAATGAAATACGTCACCATTTAACAAAATCTAGGACATTTGTTTTTACATTTCAAATAATGAAATCATATTAGTGATGGTGTTCAGGACACACTCTCTCAGAATATGGCACCTTGGCATATGGCATATTGAATTTGAGAAAATGGCAGAAGCAGGAAGGTCTCAGACCTTCCCCTGACACTTTCCCCTGAAGCAGGTTATAAAACCTAGAAAGGATTTTCTGACCTTTTCCCAAAGCAAGTCATGAGACCCACAGGGGAGAGGTGTCCTTGCTGTACTCAGAAAAAAAAGGAGCATCCTTAGCTCCAAAGACCAAGGAACACAGAGGAAACTGAACAAACCGGCCTTGCTAAGACTCCCCCAGTATAGTACACTTAGTTCATACTCTGTCCTGTGGTGTTTATTCACAACTGCTCACTCTTCATCAAACCTATTGTTAAAAAAATACCCAGGTTGAACTATTTCTTGGGGTCTTCACTTTTTGGGAGCTTCCCATGTATATAAAATTTATATGAAATTAACTATGCTTTTCACTTGTTACTTTTTCTTTTGTTACAGGGACCTCAGCCATGAACTTAGAAGAGTAGAAGGAAAAAAAAAAACATTTTTCCTCCTCTCCATTAGGTTTTTATAAGAGACAATGAAAGGAACACTTACAGGAGAAAGACATGAAAATTCAGCGGTCTAGGCTTACAGTGCCTACCTCTAAATAACCCAGTGACTTACATAATAGCTATTTATCTCTGTCAGTGAGTTTAGAGACTTACAGAAATCATCAGATATCAGAATTCAGTGCAAAAGTAGAGGCATCAGGTTTTTCTATAATTCCTATACTTGCAGTTTACTCCCCCGCAGACTTGTAGTGTTTATCTTTATAATGGTAAGGAAAAAATGTCACCTTCTGTTACTGCTTCATGCCTATTTCATGTAGTACAGAATAAATCTAATAAAATGAAGTTGGGATTGTTCCATAAAACATTCTAAAACCTCTTCTTCCTAGTAGTTGAATTAGAGTTTTTAGTAGTTAAGACACATGGCATCATAAAAAAGTAAAATCTGAAATAAAAAGGAAGATATTTTGTCCAGGATTCAGAAAAACATCTTGTCTCAATTTTGCCATATGCCCCATGAGATCTTGTACTAAGCTTCTCTCACTTACTGCTGACTCTTCTGGGCACCATGGTACCATACCTAGCAGCTAGCACAGTAGCTAAGAATAAGTAGGTGCTTTGTTGACTAAATAATTAGATTTTGGAAATTTTACTTTCTATCAAAATACCACAAATTACTCTTCCATAAGAATGGAAACATTTTATTAGATCAAATCATTAATATGAATATCAAAGGAGATGATGTATTATTTTCATGGTCTGTAAACCCTTAGTGTCATGCCAAATTCTTTGATGTTATTCTTTTTTTTCTAACTAAAGCAACTGAATTCAACAACAACAATACAAAATGCTAGAGCTAAAAGCTTTGTAACTATGTCTTCTGTCCTGAATACCCCCACTGCCCTCCCCGCTCAGGCACATAGCAAGCTTGAATGATCTGAGCTACCTACGTTCTGCTTTATTTTGCTCTTCTCCTGAGCATGGACAAAAAGAATCAAACAACTGGCCGGGTGCGGTGGCTCAGGCCTGTAATCCCAGCACTTTGGGAGGCGGAGGCGGGCGGATCACGAGGTCAGGAGATCGAGACCATCCTGGCTAACACGGTGAAACCCCGTCTCTACTAAAAATACAAAAAATGAGCCAGGCGAGGTGGCGGCGCCTGTGGTCCCAGCTATTCGGGAGGCGGAGGCAGGAGAATGGCGGGAACCCGGGGGGCGGAGCTTGCAGTGAGCCAAGATGGCGCCGCTCACTCCAGCCTGGGCCACAGAGCCAGACTCCATCTCAAAAAGAAAAAAAAAAAAAAAAAAAATCAAACAACCTATTTAATGAATGTCACTATAAATTCCTGGTTAGATTGCAATAATACCTCTAAAATCTCTATAGCTTAAAGCAAAGGCATATTTCTTCTTCACACTTCCTGTTCATTGGTGTGGGTTCTGTTCCATGTCGAACTCAAGACACAGCAGCCACTGTTTGGAGTATTTGTCAGTTGTTGTGACAGGAGAAGAGAGGTTTGGAGGGTTTTCACTGGACATTTAAATCGTCTTTCCAGAAGGGGCACTCAGCCACTCAATTAATTCAGTGTCTGAAAACAGTTACATGGGGAATAAGAAGTGAACGTCTGCCATGGACTCAGAGGGAGAAGAACTCGGGGGAAATACAGGATGAAGAACACTAATAGATGCCGCACCTGGATCTTCAAAGAATCCCCCAAATCCTACTTGTCCTTAATCTTTTCTCTTTGATTTCTGTTTCCGACAAAAGCAATTTCCAACCTTCTCACCAGTTTTCAAACTCCCAGTTTACCAACTATCATCCAGTCTCTTAAGATGTCTGTCCACCTAGTTCATGGAAAACTGGAAGCTCTCAATGCCCACTAGGTGGTAAGCTCTGTGGGAACAGGAACCATACCTGTCTCCTTTGCAATGATCCTTTCTATCTACCATGGTAGCTGTTGTCAAGTAAATATTTATTGAAGGGTTTTTAGTTATTACATAAATCTGGACTCTTCTGTCTAGGTTTCAATGATCATTTTTCAATTATTACATAAATCACTGGTAGGTTCATCAATGGCCCATCAAGTGATATCCAAGTCTGAATGCTTGTACCTTTTAAATGGTAACGTACATGAATCAAAGGGGTCTTTGCAGATGTGATTAAGGATCTTGAGAAGACTTTCCTGAAAAATGTAACCATACACATCGTTATAATATGGAAACAAAGGGATATAGACACACATGAACACAGAAGAGAAGATGATAAGAAGACGAAGACGAGAGAGGCGTGAAGATGCTGGCCTTGAGGATTGAACTGTTGTGGCACCTTGGTGCAGCCAAGGAATGCTGGCACCACCTAAACCTAGAAGAGGCAAGGAATGGACTCTTCCCTGGAGTCTCAGGAAGGAGCTTGGCCCTGCTGACACCTCAATTCCTCTGCCAAGTGATAATGAGTTTTAACTTCTGACCTTCAAAAGTGTGATAGAATAAATCTGTATTGCTTTAAGCCATGAATTTTGAGATAATTTGGTATAGGAAACTAACACACATTGGATAGATCTAACATTTTTATTTTCTAGAATTTGTGCACTGAGCAAAGAAAAAAATTCCTATGCTTGAAAATGTTTAATACTAACCTGGAAGTAAAAAATGTGTTTTAATTTTTATCCACATGTACTTGTTACATTTTGAGGAGTTACAACACTTGCAACATTGTTTTACTTCCTTGCAATGAGTAGATTTATAAACTTTAGAGTGGAGTCTTTAGAATATCAAAATCAGACTGTCTGAATGTACTTGTCTGTCTCCCAAATTTCGATGGTTTAAAATATATTCATTATAATTGCTGTGGTTTGTGGAGGTAAAATTGTATATGGTTAAATTTCCATACCTGTGGTAGCATTGAGGCTTACCAAAATTATGAGTTTGTTTATTGGGTTAACTCCCAGCTCTCTGTTCTTCTCTTTTTACAAATTAATAATATTCTATATGTACTTGTTTTGCTTCTGGATCAGTTCCTAATTTTCCTTTCTTCAAATTACCAAAATATGTTGGCATTGCTACAATAAAATGAAAACCTAACCCTTTGCAAAACATAAAGAATATGTAGAACTCTACAAAAGTCTTTCAGACTTTCTTTAGAAGCCAGGTTACAAACATGTAATGTTTCTTTTTCAGGTATGAAGGCAGATGCGATAGTCACATTCAAATGACAGTCACAGAGTCTCATAAAACCTAAAATACTGAATTGCAATTTAGGTAACTGTTGACAATGGGTTACGGGTTATGTGAAGAAACTGAAACTTTCTCTTACATATCTGCTTCTTTGCTCAGATACCTTTGCACTAATTTTAAACTCTCAAAGTATGTATCCTTACAATTCTCTAGTAGTATATAAAAATATTTACATCCTAGGCAAATTACTTTAATTCTAGTATTTTTTCATTGATGCTTTATTTGTTTCATGACAACAATATTTTATTTTTATAAAAAATAAAGGATTTTTAGAAATTTACCGTGATAGATTTGGAAAATGTAGATTTCTAAAAATCATTTATTTTATTTTATTTTTTTGACTAATGTAATGCCTTTTTGTAACAATTGGATGCAATTGTAAGTTGCTTCCTAGAGCAATAAAAAAAAATTTGTTATGTGATAATTTGTTGGTTTATGAAAGTCATATTGCTGCTTCTGGAACGGATTTGCTAACAGCCATCAATGCATTGGGAGGTTCCAGCTTGCTCTCCTGTTTCTGGCTGGTCCCAAAACAGCAGCACAAAGATAATTCCTTTGTTTCTATTTAGATTGTGAATCCCCTGTGCCTCCCGAATATTAATCAGTGTTTATTTCACTTCTCTTCCCTGCCTGCCCTCTACAGTCCTCACGACAATATAATAAGACACAGCTGATGCTGTTTGTTTATTCCTGTTGAGATATTTTTAACATCCGACTTTTTCTCTGTTACACTCAGCTTCACCCACTCTCACTCTAATCCTAGCTCTATTTCTCTTTGGCCCCTGAGGGAGCCTCACATATGCACAAAACACCCTTTGAAGTTAAAGGGAGCTTCCCCTTTCAATAGTCTTCATTATCCAAGATGCCAACAAAGAATAAGTGCCTCCCAAACAACTGAATATAGGAGCTGTGTCTCCTCTGTGCTGGACAGGACCCTCTTCTCCCCGTTTCTTCCAGAACCTAGAGTGGTGCCAGGCCCCCTGTGGGTGTTCCCTAAATGTTAAATGAATGGATGAATGAAACCCAATGTGAGGCTACAAGAAGGAAAACACAAAACTAAATGTTAAGCACAAAAACAGTCACATTTTCCAGTGGAATCAAAAGCAGGCTGTTTCTGATCAAATAGTAAGGCATTTAGCAAAAGAAGCAATGGCAGATGGAACCAGTAAAGTGATCCCAGAAGAGAACTGACTTCAAACAAAAAGGATCAGTCTCATTCTTACCATGTCTGTATTTCCCAAGAGAGCAAGACCCCCGTTTTTTTGTTTTTTTTGTTTTTTTTGTTTTTTTTTTTTCCCTCTCTCTCTCTGAAACACATTTAATTCTTCTGGAATCTTTTAGATGCTACAAATCAGCAAAAAGTTGTATCGTGGAAAAGCTACAGTGAACCTAGAAAAATGAAAGGTGACAGTGGGTGGCTGGTAAACTAAAATCCTGAAGAACTGTAGAGCACAAATTGGTAACTGCTACGTGGACATCTTTTTCCACATTTTTGTTACCACAGCATGACAGCACTTTTTGAATGTTCATGATGCAAGTACTAAGAAACAGGTTCCAGACATCATAAATATTTCAAAAGCCATTGAGAAAATGAAAGGCTAAACATGCGAGACAGAAATAAAGTGAGAAACAAGGGACGAATTCAGGAGACAGACACTATGTCTAAAGATGTCACCTGAGAATCAGAGGCTTTATTGCTCCAAATCAAAAAGTTCTGAAGGGAGGAAAAGAACGTCACTTACGGCACTCATCTGTACCTCTCAGTGCAGGCAGAGCAAAACTGGAATCATAGAGACAACCGAATACTGGCCACTGTGACAAGGGAGAATGTGAGCAGCAAGTCAAAATGCTACATGTTCACAAGAGCATCAGAAGAATAGACAGAGGTTTCTCAAAACCGCAGGGAGCAAACCAACAAGAAAGGCAGGGTATACAACTTGAAGGAGGTGGTTAACACATGAGACACATGAAAACCAGCATTCAGATGCCCAAATTCTTTTCTCACCAGCCTTTGTCACAGCAACAGACTGATGTTATCTTGGGAGCCATAGGGGCATCAAAGGGCAGTTGCTCTTACGGTTTACATGAAATCTCAGGTGCTTCTTTCCTAGGGTGAATAACGGGTTGGATTTGAGCATTGCGGGAGGAGAACTGGGAAACACGCCACCTCTACCCCTGCCTATTTGCACTCCATTTCTTAGGGTGCCCCAAAACTGACTAATGAAAGCAGTAAGACACTTCCTTCCCCCAATAGTTGGACATGGAGATGAAAACACCCACAGCTGAGAAAGGAAGCCTTTTAATTATTTCAATTGTACCAAAGCTGCTTATTTCCATATGCAAATCTCAGTAAACTCATTTCGGTGGACTCTCCCAGAAAAAGTCTCATTTCCGCAACTCTGCTATGCATATGGGTAGAGTTCCCCTAGCGATGACCCTCTTTCAGGAGTAATCCCTACTTACTGCCATCTTCAAAGAAACCTCCCAATTTGGAACTAGTTTATCTTTACACATTCATGAAGTTCCTCTTTAATAGTTACTCTCTTTCATGGCACCCTCTATAGGCCGGGCTTTACTATGCCAGACTAGAGAGCCGTTCTCTCCCACCTCTGACTATTCTGCTACCACTCATGCTTTAAGACCTAACTGGACTAGTGCTTCCTCCAGGAACCTTTCCCCAGCTAACACCTGCTTCCCACCCCCACCCCAGCTTCTTCAGGATTTAGCAACTTTTCCCTCTCTTTGTTCATGGCAGTTGCAACCTTTGTTCTGTAGACCAGAGATATTTACATAGGAGTTACTTTCTCCACTGTATCATAAGCTTCTTGAAAGAGGATCAATGAATTATTCACCTTTATGTGTGATTTATGAAAAAAAAGAATAAACAAATAAAGAAGAGTTTATCATTCCCTTTACTTATGTTCATTGGCGTGGTACCAGTGCTTCAGTACTCAATGCCAGGTCCATTGCAGACACCGCTCTTTTCAACTTGGCCTAGACGTTCTGTTACCGGAAAATGGTCCTGATCCATACCCCAAAAGAGGGTTCTTGGATCTCTTGCAGGAAAACCCTGAGGGTAAGTCCACAGAATAAAGTGAAAGTAGAGAATTAAACAAATGAAGCATTGGCTACTCCATAAACAGAGCAGTGGTATGGGCTGTTTGAATGAATATACTTATAGTTATTTCTTGATTATATGCTAAACAAGGGGTGGATTATTCATGAGTTGTCTGGAAAAGGGGCATGGATTTCCCAGAACTGAGGGTTCCTCCTCTTTTTAGACTATATGAGTGACTTCTGGACATTGTCATGGCATTTGTCAACTGTCATGGAGCTGGTGGGAGTGTCTTTTAGCATGCTAATGCATTATAATTAGCATATAAGCAGTGAGGACAACCAGAGGTCCCTGTCATCACCATCTTGGTTTTGGTGGGGTTTAGCCCACTTCTCTATCTTATCCTATTTTATCAGCAGGGTCTTTGTTACCTGTCTCTTGTGTCAAACTCCTGTCTCATCCTGTGACTAAGAATGCCTAGCCTCCTGGGAATGCAGCCCAGTAGGTCTCAGCTTTATTTTTACCTAGCCCTTATTCAAGATGCAGTCACTGTGGTTTGAACGCCTCTCTGACAATTTCAGTAGCTAACGTAGGCTTTATTAATGGAAGACATGATTCCCTTTACACGGATAAACCTTCATTTTTGCAAACCCTATGGGGCCTCCAAGGTTAGTCCCATGTTTATTCTCCCTCCCTCTGTATCTTGTGACTTTCTCCCCCTTCTCTGACTTCTGTATCTACTGGCTTTTAAAAAAATCCCCAACGTACCACTGAGCCCTTGCAAAAGCTGTTTCCTTCCTCTTCCAAGGAAACATTTCCACTTCATTTTCCTGTTTGTCTTGGTTTTGTTTTTGTTTTTTTTTTTTTTTCTGTTTTTGTCTATTTCACTGTTAATCATCCTCCAGCTTTCAATAATTACTACCTCAAGAAGCCTTCACTGACCTCTCCACCTGACCTCAGTTCCTTTTTAAATATTTTAATACACTTTTATAAAATTGTGTTCAGTTACTTCAAATCACTTTTTATATTCAGTAATTGTATATTATACATAGTCAACACCATGATTATTTGCAGAAAACTTGGCATCCCACTCTGCTATAAACTCCCAAACAGCAAGGACCATTTCTGGTTTCTTTCTGCTCATCTTCTCTACTTTCTGCATCTTGAAGAATACCCAGTAAAAAATTGGCATCCCACAAATGTTTGTTGAAAAAATAAATGAATGAATAAACAAACACTTTGTATTATAAACATTGGCTATACCTGTAAGATAATACATTTCAATTTGATAAATTTTGGCTCTTCAAACCTATCCAGGATGGAATTCACGCTCTTTTACTTGTCACCCAGTTGACTTGAAAAATCAGTCAACCACTCTGATCCCCAATTAGCCTAACTGAAAAATGAGAATAACGCCTGCCTCACAAGGTTGATGTGTACACAAACGTCCCTGACACTAATTGAGTATGGTAGAGGTTCAATAAAAACCAGTTCCTTTTTCTTTCCCCAGTGAATTCTGGAGCTTAGTTGCTATGGCTTATTTGACTCCATATAATCAGTTACCAGGATTGGAAAAGAAGATTTTTAAACATATAGACTTCATAGTCAAAAGACTTTGTATTTGTTTGCTTTCCTTCATTTAATAGAGAAGTAGCTGTGGCTTTATAGGTGATGAACTTTGATTTTATTCTGAGCACAATGGGAAGTAAAGAATTTTCTTAAGAGATACAAGGAAGTTCTCAACTACTCAATTTAGTTCTACAAACTGAGAATGACAATGAGATGCATAGAAGTTTGTGGCATTAGACTTATGACAGAAACAAAAATAATCTAGAATGTGTTACACTAGTGAACTATCACTAGCCTAAATCTTTAAAAGAATAGGAGAACATAGCTACAATGGTACAATTGCAAACATGTTCTAAAGTGTCTCAAACAGTTGGTACTAGACCAGGTCAGTGGTACAAACAGTTAAATATGTCCAGTTCCCACAATCCCAAAGCTGGAGAGGCCTACAACTTTTTATGATGATTTCAAGGGTACCCATTTCTTGCTATCTTCTCTCTTCTCTTTGCCTGAAAACTGTGGAACTCCAGAACAGACTTGCAAATGTAGAAGAAATGGCCATTTTAAATATTTAACCCAGAGACAGTGGTAAGTTAGGCACAGGAGGCCTACATTGTTGGATTTGAGAAATTTTATGGAAAACTATTTGCCTAAATTCTCGCCTCTCAGGTGACACATTGACTAAACTATTGCCAGAAAAGATGTCACCTTTTAGGTAAGAATTTTTTTTCCTTCCCAAGAAAAGAAAAAATAAAGAAAAAAAACAAATTACAACATTCTAGGATATAAACTTTTGAATTAATTACTGTTTTGAGTCAATTGCACACAAAAAAGTACTTAAACATTTATTTTCCAACATATTTTTATTGAGAAATTGCTATGTGCTCGTTACTGTAATCAACAAGATAAAGGCTGTTCTTAAGCCTTACATTAACAAGTAAAAAGATATATGTAAAAGACAATTTCAGAAATACATGTGACGATAACCAAGGGTGGCGTGATTAACCTGGATACCTGGTTACCTCAAAAGGAGAAGGGGTAATAAAAGTAGGTCCACGAGAGGGAGACGGGGCGATTATGCCAACAGTTAGTCTTCTGGTATGATGTAGAAAGAAAAGAAATAAGTATTTTTGACATTATCCTTCTAAAGAAAATCTGTCTTTCTAAGAAACAAACTTTTCTCTTATGTTTAACTTCTGGTAGAAGCAGTATAAACTCTTCGTCTTGTTTTTTCATTTTTTCCTGTTACCTAGTTCTAATACAGAAGAGAAGCATAATCTCATTTTTAAATTCGACACTTTGAATTAAATGTTTGAGAACCTTACATAAAATGTTGTTGGAAAAACGGAGGAAAACATTATATATACATTCTTTCTTTAAAAGGAAATCTTTGGATGTTTTCAAGATAAAGAAGTTTATCAACAATAGTACTAGCTGGGCAGAGTGGCTCATGCCTGTACTTCCAGCACGTTGAGAGGCGAAGGCAGGAGAATCACTTGAGTACAGGAATTCAAGACCAGTCTGAGCAATGCAGTGAGACCCCATCTCTAGAAAACATTTAAAAATTAGCAGGGCATGGTGGCATATGCCTGTACACCCAGCTACTTATGAGGCTGAGGTGGGAGGATTGCTTGAGTCTAGGAGGTTGGAGCTGCAGTAAGTCATGATGGCGCCACTGCACTCCAGCCTGGGAAAAAGAGCAAGACCTTGTCTCAAAAAACAAACAAACAAGCAAACAAAAAACAGTAGTACTAGAAACATACTATATTTAAAAAACAAAACAAAACAAGCAAACACAAAAAACCTCCTAAATCTTGTGAGGTGTAACCATGGTCTTATTTAATATACTTTTCTCATAAAAATCTCACTTATATTTTAGAAATTACCTCAATATCCTTCTAAAGATAGAGAAGTAGCACTACTATTTTTTATTAGTCATTTTACAATAGACATAGATTTTTTGGTGGAATTGGAAATAAAGAAAGTATTCCAAACAATTGTAACTAATTCATTTAATCACATATTCTTCATTACTTCCTGTAACTGACAGTCTTATTTTATTTCACATGATACATTTACCTTGCCTTTTATACGAAAAAAAAAGTTGAAAATGAAACTTCAAAATCTTTTTTATTTATGCAAAGTGTAAGCTTGCTATAGACTTTTATACCCAAGTCTTCTTTCTTTGAGAGTTAGACAAGATTTTATCGTATTTATTTACCCTTTTCTAAGAACAGATGTTTTTGTTTATTTGCCTGTTTTTGTGATACAAGTCTAAAATGTTTGAGTACTCACTAAGCCCCATTCTTGTTAGAGAGAACATATTTATATTACAACATATAAAAATGACTGACTTGAGTAAACTGGAAGCCAACAAAATAAATTGTCTGATATCACATATTCCCCACCCCTAAATCTGCCTAAGATGTGAATGCATTGGTTGTTGAAACCAAATATGAGCAAGGAATATATCCGTTACATATATTTTAACCACCTCTGAAGCCAATTGAATGGCCCCATTTTCTGCAAATGCTAACTTACTTCTCTTGGCTCATGTTTGGGAAGCATTTAGTTTCCATAACTTCTTGAACTGATAGGTCACATTTAAGCACTTTTCTCACTGAAATAAAAATATGAGACTGATTCATTTACAAATAATATTAAAGCTGGCTGAGCTCAGTAACTCACGCCTGTAATCCCAGCATTTTGGGAGGCTGAGGCGGGCAGATCACTTGAGGCCAGGAGTTCAACACCAGCCTGGCCAACATGGTGAAATCCCATCTCTATTAAAAATACAAAGCATTACCCGGGCATGATGGCATGCACCTGTAGTCCCAGCTACTCTGGAGGGTGGGGCATGAGAATCGCTTGAACCTGAGAAGCAGAGGTTGCAGTGAGCCGAGATCACGCCACTGCACTCCAGCCTGGGTGACCGAGCAAGACTCTGTCTCCAAAGGGGGAAAAAAAAATTAAAGCTATTAAATATGTAAAGTAGAGCTAAGCACCAAACAAGGTGCAGGATAATGATTGTCTACAAGTATTGAAAGGTGTCGACATCACCAGGAAAAACAAATCATTTAACACAGAACAAGATTTTGGCAATGTTAAAAGACTAGCATAATACTGACAGGATGAGGACAATGAACAACAATTCATGAAGCAGAACTACTTTTGGAAATTAAATTGTACATTTTCTTCCCCTAGTTAAAAGACATGATAGAACATGAACGTTCGTTCTGCAGGCAGAAGGGCCTGAGACAGCTCTGTAAGTATTCGTTAATAATTGCCCATGATTTGGCAACAAGCCATTTATTTCCTTTATGATCAATGATCCTACTCGGTATTGTTATTCTCAACAGTTTGCAGATCCTCTGAATAGCCTTGTGAGGTAGAAGAAGATCATGTCAAACACAGCAGCCCTAACCCGTACAGTTGTCTAACTGGGAATGCACTTGGATACGAATTTCCCGTCATCACTAGAGGATGTTTAACCACACCAAAAATGTTTGGCTCTCTCCCAACACCATAGTTTTGTAAAACTATGGTCAGGAATAGGACTTGGGACTTCTTCAAATCTGTATACCTAAGGTACAAAACAGCAACTGCATTTCTTATGACTCTACAATGTCAAAATTCTTAGTTACCTTTTTTCTTTTTACTGTATTTTTATAGCAATCATATTTTAATTATCTCAAAATTCCTTCTGCTAATAACAAATGAGAAAAACAGTTTGAATTTAAAACAAAATCTCACTATTTCAATACCGTGTAGCACTGTGGAGCAGCGCCTCTTACCATTCATTTTAGAGATGATATGGCTATGAGCTCACTCCCACAATGTAATGTTGATTAAAAAATCTAGTAATCCCATAAAGACATGAGAGTGTCCAAGTATTACTTGCTTTAACTGAGGTCATCCTGCTGCTCTCCGCTTCCTTTTCTCAGCTAATTATCTAAGGTGAAATTTATTCATACTTACCACGTATGCAAAGACTGTAGAGACAGGTGACTAAAGTGATTTATCTTAGAGCTCTTGAGTCTTCCCCCAAAAGTTAAAGACATTGTGTGGTTCTCTCCACTCTTAAATAAATATGAAAATAAAATATATTGCTTAGTAGAGGTTAGTAAAGTCCATATTATACACCTGTACTCTTTGAAGACCAACTGGGCAAATTCAAGTGGTATATAAAGCCTGTGCGGAAATGAAGGTGAAATGAAAAGTGGTACCAGTTCCTAGGTTAATAAACTGCCTCCTTCAACCCCACACAATAGCCCAATACCCACCAGAAAATTCTCTGCAGCTCTGTAATAATTTTAGTTTAGTTTTAGTTTAGGTCATTGATGAATAAAGCACAGAGCCCTAAAAATATTTAGAACAAGTTAAGTTTTTAAAAAGTCTCAAAAGTTGAAGTAATTTTTTTTTAATTTTTAAAGTAATACTGTATAACTGTCTCATTTATCCATTTCACTTTATGCTGATATGAACTTCAAAAAATGTTTTCAACCATGAGAAAAATCTCAGTTCTATGACTCATGAATTGTTTATATTGCTTTCAGTTGTATAATGCGGGAGGTTTGCAATTTTCTTAAACAAAAATGCAAATTTAAAATCTAAGTTTTTATTGTTTCCCCTTCCCACTCATTTAGGAGGTAACTGTAAAATCCATTTCATCAAGATCTTAGCAGGCATTCTATAAGAACAAACTAAAAATAAAGCCTGTATGTGGCTGTGATGGTTTTGAAGACTGGTGGATATCAGGCCAGGAAAATTGTGATTATTGGGGAGTACTTATAGCATTTCTGAGGAGCAGTCTCAAGACCAATTTGATAAATATGTAAAAACCCATCTGAAAGAACTGATATAAAATCATGTTGGCATTTCATTAGTCGATGTTTATGAAAGGGCCATTGGTTCAGAGATTAGGAATAAATATTTTGCCATTACTTTAAAGGCAAGAACAGTAGTTACTTTTGCACTGACCTAATACTATTAAGACTTGTAAAGATTTAGCAGAAAATTTTGAAGAAAACTGAGATAGATATCCTATCAATTATTTATAGTATTTTAGCATCTCAATCAATGATCATTTCTTTTCTGAAAGTCCTTACAAGTTCAAATGTATCTAAAGACAATCAAGGTTTAGGTGAAATGCTGTCACTGCCTATTTTGGGTTCAAGCATTTTCTCCTGGGACTTTTTGGAGCAATGAGGTGTAAGCTATAAATTTCCACTGAGCACATGATTTCTTTCAGCTCCATAGGGTGCAGCCACACGACCTATGAACTGCAGTGAGCAGAAAAATTTTCCTTGTGTCTTGCCTGACTTGTCTTTGCAGTTATTATTTCGGGAATTTCTGAGCCACCATGATCGCTTCATGCACTTACACAACTTTTAAAAGCAGTTTATTTTCCTGAATAATATAAGATGTGTCCATTTCATTTCACTCTGCTTATAAATACTTGCTTGTAAAGAGTCACAGAATTCGAGAACTAGCAGTTCTCCTAAGGTTGGGACACATACACCACCTCTGCTTGAGAACATTTTCCCCAGCTCCTACAGGCCTGCTGGCTTAGACATTTCTGCTTTCCTTTTCTCACCCTAGCCCCTGCCTGCTACATTTGAGATGGAAGCAATGTACATATTCTCAGGCCTATGGACAGATATGAATACTTCTTGCTTAAACATTGACAACTTTAAAATGGGATAACTTCCTACGTGGATTGCTATGAGTTGTCCATTGACTCATAGAGCTGCAACTATTAATTTTAAAAAATTTGTCTCTATATTCAAGACCCCCCAGCAAAAATGTATTGTTTCTAGGGCTTATACTTCATCCCATAAAAACAACTTCATGCAAACCAAAAGGAGCAAAATTCAAAATCAGAAATTGACTTAAGAGTAAAAAGAAAAAGGAGTGGAAAGAATATACCACAGATTAGAGAAGGAAAAAGAGCAGTATGTCAAGAGCAAGTGGAATGTGGCTGAAAACATGGAAATGACAGACACTTCAGGGACAATCAGAAGGAGTGTCATTGCATTTTGAATATATATGAATCTCAGGTAATTTCTATAACCCAGAAATAAGTACTTGCTCCAAAAGGGGAAACTGGTAGTTTGTGTGAGCTAGCAAAATATTCAGAGGGCAGTTAATCTATTACCATGAGTCTAATAGAGCCCAGATCATATTCTATGAGATTTGGTGGCTAAATATGACAATATCTAAATGCGTTGACCATTTTTTGTAGACTGGAATAAGTCACAGCATCAAAGGGACCAACTTCTCTCTAGTACCATTCAACTAGAACTAACAGAAACGCAGGGTGATTACTCTGAGACTAACGTGGGTCAGAGCAAGAAATTATTTATGCATTCTCTTGAGTGGAGGAAGGGAGAATTGTAAACAAAAGATGGCAATAAATTCTGTGAATGGGAAAGAGGAATTCAAGATGACTCCTAGGTTTTCGGCTTGAGCTACTGTGTGAATGATATACCATTTACTGATATAAAGATAAGGGGGTAAAATCAAGAGCTCCTTCGTAAACATTCTAAATGTGAACTGTTGAATAGATATTTATTGGAGATGTCAAGTAATATGATATCTACAGCTCTAAGTAGAGGTAAGTGAGACAGAGAGGTTTGCCAGTCATCAACAAATAGATTTAAAGTGATGGGAATCAATGAGATCATAGAATCATTTAGTGAAAAGAGACATGGGCCCGTTTCAGCATTTCTAGACAGGATATTAAATAAAGAGACATTGAAGAAGAAACTGAGATAGATGGAAAGACTAGACCATGATGGTATTATGAGAAGGCAAATGATGAAAAGGTTGTTGTTATTGTTGTTGTTGCTTGTTTTTGACCAGGAGGGATTAATCAACTCTATCCAACAGTACTGAGAAGTTGTTTATGATGAAGCATGACATGAAGATTATTGCTGACCTAGATGCTTCAATGGAGTTTTGGAGAGAGGAGCGAGATTCAAAGAGGTAAAAAAAAATGTGTTATCACATGGGATAATAGGGATAAAAATCTCATTTAAGAAATTTTATTGTAACACTTGCAAAACAGTGCAGCAATAGTCAGAGGTGGATATGGAGTAAAGGAATTTTTTTTAAAGACAAGAGATATTAAAACAGAGTACTAGGAATGTAATGAAAATATGAAGAAATACTATCCTGATATATTTGAGTTTATGAAATAAGTTTCAGCATCAGAAAGTGTAAATTCAGCTGTAGCTAAACAAGAAATGGAAACTTCTGTCAACCTGGACCTGTCAGACTGTCATTCCTAAAAACTGGAAGTGTGATACTGAAATATCTAATAGAAATCTCTGTAAGGTCTGACTGTACATTTGACCCTTATGCTACAACTCTTATAGTTTTTAAAATGTCTCTTTTTTTGTTTTAATGAATTTGAGTGGTTTTCTCTATAAAATGCAAAGATTACTAAGAACACTGAGTTAAACTAAGTTCAACTTTCCCAAAGTCCTCAAAATTTATGATGTAAGATGTTACTACATGAACCTGAAATAAAGAGACAAAAATACAACGTTCCCCAACATATTTGACCATAAGACGTTCTTTGGAGAATATTTCAGGAAACTAGTGATTATATGAGACAATTTGCGATATTATTTAGTTGTTGCTTCTGTCTCAAGTTACTTAATGCTTCATCTTCATATTTTGCTCTGGCTTTGTTCCATTTGGGTGTAATATCTGCATTCATCTTTTCACCTTCTACCTATTACACCCGAATTCCATCTCTCAAACTTGTACTTTTTTTCACTAATTTTTCCCCTGATTCCCTCTGACACTTTGGGAGCCTTATTTAGATTTGCTATTTGAAATAAGAATGTCATTGTGTTGCGTAAATCCTCTCATTTTTATGTTTGGGAAAGTGTCTCCTCAAAATATAGTACTTTTACCAATTTTTAAAAATCTAGTTAAAGACAATATTTATATTTTCTTTAATATACAACAGAAGAGAGATGACATAAAACACATTAACCTTCTAAATCAATACTGTCATTTTCAATTTTCTTGAAGTAGAGATATCACACATCTCCTTTTATAGAATCCCCACATGCTCGATTTTTTTATATCTTTCAGAAGCTTGGAATGCTAAAAAATACAGTACATACAAACACTGATTTCTTTAAACCATGAGGTGGTATTTGCTTTTGTACTGCACAGTGACATGTTTCCATTTTAATGATGTTTGAATTTAGCACAGGAATTGGATTCCCTTTTAAATCCACTACACATTGAAACTCCACCTGCTTATCTGGATCTCTTACTGAAGATTAAACTGTTAATGCTCACAATGAGGGAAAAACAATTAAGAACTTCCAAAAATGTACTGTTCAGTACTTATATTTATATCAAACACGTGTTGCAATGACTGGTGTTTTGCATTTCAAATCCTGGCTTATATACACTTCCATGCATTTATAGCCTTAATCAAGATGGAAACCATTTGCTTTTTACATAGCAATTAAAGCACAGAAAACATTCCGAATGTTGCTAAATGGCGTGCTCTAGTTTATTATAGTTTACCTTGTCTTTTTGTGAGGAGGAGCTATTATTTCTGCTCTAAGCTCTTGATGTCCCTGGGGAGTGGAAAAGAGCATCTGTTCTGGAATAGAGCTGAAAGTAAATCCCTAGGAATGGAGATGTGGAGAGAAAAAAAAAAAAAAAAAAAAAGAGGAAGAGAACTCTGAGCGCATCAGAAAGTCATAAAGAAAGCTCAGCACAATAATCAGCTTGCAGCTCTCACAAAAGACTTCGAGAGTAAGCTCAAGTGGTTGGAAGTTAGTACATTTGGTTTCACAAAAAGGAAAGAAGGGGTGAACAAGGCAAAAAAAAAAAAAAAAAAAAGACCACACACAGAAAATAAGAGAATCGAGTGTGAGGCAGAAAATGGAGAGGGAAAAAGACATTGAGAAAAGAGGAGAAAGGAAAGAAGAAATGGATGAGAATTGTAAGATTTTAGATCCGAGTCTCAGTATGAGACAACTGGGAAAAATGGTTACTCAACAACAATCTTAATGGACATTTGGATTTTTCATGGCTAATTTGACTGTCTGGATCTAGACTGGTTAACTGTCTAGGCCAGACTGAATGATTTTATGAGTATAAAACATCTGTGGCCCATCAAGGTTTGAGTGTTAAAGTGATAATTTACTTATTTTAGGGATATAAGGAAATATTTTACCTGTTTTACAGAACTATAAATCAGTGTATTAAAAGAAATATATACATATCTTATAATTATATATAAATACACACACATGTATGTATGTATATACATATACACATGCACACAAACACACACAGGTCACCAAAAGAGGGGCACCATATGCATGCAAGATTCTTTCCCTTTAAAACATGGTTCGCTACATTTAAAACTCAACGTATGTTTGTATACTTGGATTTTTATTCATGCAATTCCTACATGAAATCTTTGAGGCTAATATTTGCTCTCTTCTTATCTAAAACAGACTGTTTTCACAATAGCTATGTAAGCCTTCCTTCATTAATACCCCATTCAGTAAGAAAGGGCTTACTGTGATTTGTGATTTATATGAAACCATTTTGAAAGTGTTTTAAAAGTTTCAAAATTAAAATGATTTCTTAATTTTAAAGATTATGCTTTATGAGGAATATAAAAGATTAGAATCAAAAGATAAGACTGACTTTGATCTTCAAAGCCAAGCTGCCTGCTTGCTGCATGAAGCTTGCAGGAAAATACGAGCACCTTCTCAATCATTGCATGGTATGTAACTAGCCCTTAATAACCTTACAGCCTGCTGTTTATAACACAAATCAGGCTTTGGGATAAGTTGATTGATTGGAATTTAAATGCATGGCTTACATGTTGCGGTTTCAGGAAGTTGAATAAATGGACATTAGAAAATTATGGTAAAAACTAAAGTTTAAATTTGGAAAAAGAAACATTGTTTTTACCAGGTGTGTTTATACCATTTGTACGATCTGACCTTACACACACATGCACACACACAAAATGTAATCACAATATTTCTAACCCATTTTTCTCTCCAAATAATGAGATTCACCTAACATTTCCCAGTAGCTCTGCTCGCCTGATCTAATTCCTCATTGACATAGCCAGAACTCATTTAATTACAAGAGCTAGAAACTCAATGCAAGCAATTCGAGCAAAATACAAAAATTTTGGCTTATACAATTGGTACAGAGTGAACTGGTATAAAATAAATACCTGGTATCATTGACTTAATAAATACCAAGAGTGTGTATGTGTCTGTCTCTGTCTGTCTTTCTCTCTGTCTCATAGATGCCCACATCATAGATATTTTCTCTGCACAAAGCTTCATTTGCTTTTGTTGTTGATAGACTTTTCCCATGTAAGGTTGACAGTGGTTCCCAGAGGCTATTTGCACATAATTACAAGAATTTTCTCTATCCCTGCTCAGCCCCCTGCAAACAAATTCCTGATTAGTATTTTGATTGCACTACCTGGTTTATGTGCATGTGCCTTTTTCTGGACCAGCCTCTGTGGCCATAAGCATGAGGTCCACTGAGCCACTCATGAGCATGTGCCCCTCTGTTAGGTGCCTGGCCTTGTAGCCAGAGCATGATCTACCTGCAAAAGGATGAGAAGTGAAAGTGAAAGAGAACAGACATGCATTCATGACCGCAGTCATCATTTCTCCTTTGAAACAATATGTTTCCCCAATGTTTACAACTGCCAGGTGATCAATTCAGAAAGAAGTTATTATTGAAAAAGAGCTATGAATCACCACAGCCATTACGAACACAATAATAATAATAATAATAATAATAATAATAATAATAATAGCTATTTCATATTTCAGGCAATTGCCCAAGATATTTTCTTCTATTATCTCATGTGATTTTCCTCAAAACATTATGAAATAGACTATTTCTGTTTTACATAATAGAAAACTCAACTTGAATGTGAATAGCTCAACTCATTTAACCAAAAGTTAAAAAGTGTATTCAAGTTTGGACTGTATGTAGAACAATCCAAACCTCAAGGAAGAGACATGGTGATAGTATAGGATAAATTTTAGCTTCTGAGGGCCTTAATCAATGCTGTTAATGTGATGGCATGTAAGACAACACCAAAAACTTAGCAATAATTATAATGTAGTCAACACTACATATAAGAATAAGACATAATTTCTGTATTGGTTAGGATTAGGTTCAATTGAATGTGACTGAATCTGTCATAATATTGACTAAGATGCAGTCTTATTGCTTTCTCATGAAAATGAAATGTGGGGAGAGGGACATGGTCACTGTTGGAACAGTGAGTTTATCATCATTGGAGATCCATCCCTAGTGTTTTGCTTCATGCTCCAGTGTGACTCTTCAATAGGCAGCTATAAAATTCAAGTTATCAGAAAGACTGACAGTAACAGAACGCAGAGTGAGGTGTGTCTCCCTCCATCTAAAATACATTCCAGATGTCGTACATAGCACTTTTAGCCAACACTTTATCATAATGCTGCACCTAACTACAAGGGAAGCTTATAAATAGAGCCTTTGTTCCATTAGGTCACGTGCACAGCTAAAATTTGGGATTCCCGAATAGAAGAAAAGGGAAATGGAGCAGGCAACTAGGAGTCTCTGCCAAGAGCTTTCATATACTTTCTTCTGCAAAGTGCCACTGATGCCACTCTTAAAGCACAACTGTTGTTGCCCTGGTCCTGTTCCTTTATAGGGTTAGGGAGCAACATTCTCACCTATTATATTAAACATAAGATTTTACTTTGCAGTTTACTAGAGTTACATTTTGCTTTTTATTTCTGAATTTAAGTAGTGTGCTCTCTCTAACTTCTTGGTAAAACCTGTTTAGCTCTACATACTGTCTCTCAAACCTTACTGCAAGAATATGTTCAACCATAGTTAAAAAAAAAAAAACAAAACAAAACTCAAAAACTTTACACTGTAGTAAGTTGCATCAAAAAAAAAAAAAAAAAAAAAAAGGCTGCAAGAGCATTTCTTGTTTTGTGTATTCTTCCAGAAAAGTGTCACTCCCTTAAGAGGGAATATCTATTTCCCTTTATCTTGAAGTGGGGAGGGTCTTTGTGATTATTTTGATGAACAGGATGAAGTAGAAGCAATGCTGAAGGTTTTCTGAACCTAAGTCACAAATGCTGAAAAAGTTTCCACCTGACTCTCTCTCTTTTGGAATGCTTGACCTTGGAACCTGGCAGCAATGTTGCAGGAAAGTCAAGCAGTCATGTGGAAAAACCATGAATAAGTCTTCTGACCGCAGCCTTAGCTGCTTAAAATGTCCCAATTAACTGTATCAGCCATCAGATTAGTAAACGAGTGAGCCTTCTGATGATTATAAACTCCAGTTTTTGAGCTATCACAGCTGATACACACTGGAGCAGAGCAAAGCTGTCCCCAAAGTACATATTAGTAAGCAAAGTATATGTGTCATTGTGTTAAGCCATTAAGCCATTAAGTTTTGGAGCGGTTAGTTTATGATACTTGGCAACCAATTAAGGACTAGTAGAATAGAAGTATAAGGGGGCAAACTGATGGAATAGAAGTATCATCCAATCATCTCATTTTAATGGTGAGAAAACCCTGGGAGAATTCACAGCAAGTTACTTACAGTCATACAATTATGCAGCATAATAAATCCAAGAGTCACTCGTAGGCAGTCTAATTCTTCCTATGCAGTTTGTATTTTTTCTTTATGAGATCATATCTGAAATATTATTTGCAATTTTTCTATATCAGATTTATACTTTTAGATGTAAACATAACTCAGTAATTCTCAACCCCAAGTGTGTGTTTGAATTACTTACTGGTCCTCTGGAATCAGAATTCTCTGCACCATTACAAGCCTGTTGAATGGAAATCTCTGGTTATATGTGTGTTGGCGGGGGGCACGCATGCAGACCCACATACCAATTCTATACCTAATTCTAAGAAGCAGACACTTGAGACTTTTCGGTATAGATCATATTCCTTGGCCGAATGTTTCTTTGTGTTTGGCTTTTTTGCCTTTTCTTTTTCTTTGTGTAGCAATCAGGGCCTCACTGTATTGCCCAGGGAGGCCTTAAACTCCTAGGTCCAAATTACCCTCCTGCCTCTGCCTTCCCAAATGTTGGGATTACAGGCTGGGATGACAGCTGTGAGCCACCACAAATGTTTCTTTGTAACAGAGAATCAACAAGTAGAAAAAGTTTCATATATTCAACTCTGGATCTGTCACTCCAAAGTCCTCAGACCCCATTGCTTTGATTTGCATAAAATAAAATGAAATATTAACAAACTGTGTTTCGCAGAAAATGAAAAGATACTTGTTATATGATATAATCCCTTTCTAAATTATATTTCGCTAAGAATCTTCTGTGCATTAATCCTTCTCTGACTCAATTCAGTTCAACACATTAGCCAGGAACTATGCTTGGTAATCGGAATTCAAAAATGAAAAAGATCTGCCAGCATAGTGAGGAAGATTTTCAGAAAGCTGACATTAATTTTTGTGTGATAATGCCATCATAGTACACACAGGCTGCTATGGAACCACAGAACAAAGGCCATTATTCCAACCGAAAAGCACTTGAAAAAAATCATGTAGGAGACAACACCTGAGGTGACTCTTGCAGGTCAATCACAAATGTTATCTAGACAAACTAACATGTTATTTGGGGGCATGTAATTCAAGAAAAGGCTAGTATACAGAAGGGATCAGCAAACTTCATTCAGCCTATGGGCCAAATCTAGCCACTACCTATATTACAAATAAAGTTTTATTTGAACAGAGTCATGCCCCATTATTACAACCGAGTTTAGTTGTCATGACAGAGACAGAATGTCCCACAAAGGTGAAGGTATGTACCAGTTGTGCCTTCGCAGAAAAAGTTTTCTGACCTCTGGTTTACAGAAGAGAACAGTGACTTAAATATTATATATTCAAAAAATTACAAATGTTAAATATAAAATATATATAATTTAAAGCAGAAAAGGGAAGAGTTTTGAGTA
Source organism: Rhinopithecus roxellana (assembly GCF_007565055.1). Classification (NCBI taxonomy): domain Eukaryota; kingdom Metazoa; phylum Chordata; class Mammalia; order Primates; family Cercopithecidae; genus Rhinopithecus; species Rhinopithecus roxellana. Next base: position 2,430,567 of record NC_044549.1, read on the forward strand.
TAGAGTCGTAGGTTGGAGACATGAAGGACTGTTAGGGTAAGGTGCTTGTGGTTTGTTTATGTGTCACAGAGATCAGATTAAGAGTTTTAAGGAGCAGAGAGACATGATCAGATTTAGCAAGATTTTGCTGGTGCATTGTGGAGATATTAAACCCAAGATAGGATATAAGGAACCTGTTAAAAATAAGGTATCTTGAGGACCTAAAGTAGGAAAGAGAGAAAACATATGTACAGAAAAGGATCCATAGAAACCCTTTAGTATGTAAAATCAGCATGATTTATTAAATCTCATCTGTTCCCATTTTAAAACATTTTGCAAATTTTTGATACTCCTCCCTTCGAAAGGTGAAGCCTAGTTACTCTTGCCTTAGATGTAGGCCCAACCGAGGAACTCCTTTCCAATGAAAATAATGTGACAGGAGTGATGCTCTGTGGCTTCCAGGGCTAGGTCACAAAGAGCATAGCTTCTACTGGATTCTCTCTCTTGTGGATCTCTCTTTCTGACCCTCTGTTCTAAAAAAGGCCAAACAACCTGTCATAAGAATAATAAAGCAGCCCTAGGACAGTGCCATTTAAAGAGAACCTGAGGCTTCTCCCAAATTTGCCAGCAACATCAGTGGACCATGTTGGAATGGGATCCGATAGCATCTCTAAGTCTTTGGCTGCCTGTAGGCCTGGACAACAATCTGATTATAACCTCATGAGAGACCCTGAACCAGAATCGCTCCAACGAGCTGCTTCCAAATTCCTGACTCAAAGAAACTGTGAAGGAAATAAATGTTTGTTGTTTTCAGTCATTGATTACAGGATAATTTGTTATGGGGCAACATATAATTAATATATCACAAATTACTGAAATGGGTAATGCAGGAGGAAGAAAAAAACGGGGAGGATGGGCAGAGTGCTATGGCCCTGATGATTTGAAGGTCATGTGGGAGAGCATAATAAACATGTCAAGAGGAACTTTGATATTCTTCTGTAGTCTGACAGTCAGGGAGAGGCCAAGGATTAAACTAGTATTCCTTAAGGTACCTGTAATGCACAATCTTGAAACTCTCTTCTGTGCATTTTCATTTTAGTGAGGATATTTCTCTTTACAGCAAGGTGTTTGTTCTTCTCTTTGCTTCTTTGTCTATTGGTGTGTAACATCTTTTGGGTCAGCAAATAACTGTTGTAAAAAGGAAACATTTCTAAAATATGAAAACTTGCAAAGAAAAGACTTTTAGTCTTTTAGCTTATAAACACTCAGGTAAAGAAACAAGCTCTTAACTAATAACCAATGTACCTGAAAACTAGAAAAGATTTCCACCGAAAGCTAAACTACAGATGCTGTCAGTGAGTTGTAGGAATTCAGACACCAGGGTTTGATAATATTTTCTTCAGATACTCTAAACGTATTCAAATGTAATATCCTCCAGCTAGACTTTTCATGGATATGTGCAATAGATAAGGTCCGGGAGGTTGGGGAAGTGTCCAGATACAAGCATACCAAAGATAGAAGGTGACTCTACTCTGTTATAGTATTAGGCTCAACTTCTAGCTTCCAGCATAAATATATCCCTAACACCACAGTTTGAATGCCAGCAAAATTGCTCTCTGCCACAGTTGAGTGCACTGGCATAAAAATTATATAGTTTAATATTTATATATCAACAAGGAACATCTACACAAAATACTCACTCTAGTTCATAGAAGATTGAATGTGGACATCACAAGCAAGAAAATTACATATCTCAAAAACCATTACAGATTTAAGAAAATATAAAAGTCAATATAATTTCAAAAATTAGAAGTTACCAATTTAAATCTTTAAAAATTAGATACTTAAAAATTAGACTGCAGGGGGGCAGCCACTCAGATGTTGCCCTTCCATGAGTGATCCTCAGGTGACCCAAGATTTTGGGTCTCTGGGGTGTGAGTTTGTGGAGAGGACCCAGGCATGTTGCACACCTTGGATTTTGTTCTCCTCCCCTAGATCTCTACAAATAAAACACACTAAGTTGTCTCAGGGCAAAGAGGAACGTGTTAAATTTCTTTCCTTGAATTGGTAGGGGCACAAGCACCTGGGGACTGAAAGTCTGGAGGCTCTTCTGAGCTGTTGTTTAAATGTTTAGCAAGCACTTGGTAAGTGACCACTATTCATCAAGCATGCTAGGTACTTTGAACATGGGTTGATAACCCAAGGTACTTCCATGGAGTAGCTTATGGTCTCAGAAGATTGGTCACCTTTGCCGTTATTAAGGGCATTATATTTTTCATGTTCACAAAAATCAGACACACACACACACACACATTCACACACCATTAACAACAAACCAACGGAATCACTCCTGCCTGTGTTAGACACAATGAGTTCTGTTGGTCCCCTTAACACCCACAAACTGTTGTGCCAATTTACAACAACAACCATATGCAGCTTCCCATTTCTTCAAACTTTTAATTGTCATTCTCTTCCTGCATGTTTCTCTTTATCTACAGTCTTATGTTCTCTCCTAAAATCCAAGAAAATCCCCAGTGAACTACTGAAAGACCCTTTTATCCAGGATAAAAGGTTAAGCCTATTCTGTGGCTTCTTGGGGTCTGGGTGAGGAGCACGATTTCACTTACTTAGTAGATCCAGCAGTTAAAGTAACTTTTGAATACTGAATAGAATAGAAATTAATTTCTCACCACCATGGGAGATAGATGTGGTCAGCAAGGGGAATGTTAGACTGACTTCCATTAGCTGTGGTCAAAAAAGAACATAGAGATTTTATTATCCAAAATTAGATGATGCTAATAGATGGAGCCTACTAATTTATCCTAAGAACTGCCATTTTATTAGGACAGGGTCATCCCATCTGAGTTTAATTTTCTAATGAAAACAACACCAAAATGTTCCTGAGGTCCTTGTGAAGTTTTGAAATACTATACCCCAAGTAGCTAAGTGGTGGGAGAGAGGGGGTAGCTGCCTGCAGGATTGTCTGAGGGGGGTGAAATTAACAGCTCACCAATCTGCTCAAATGGAATTCCTGTGAAAGTAAATCATAAAAATGACACAGCACTTGTACCACACATTCACTTGGAGATCCCTTCCTTACAGCCCACCCTCTCCTCCTCCAATACCAAAAATGCACAAATTAGCACTACATAGAATTTTGGTTGAATCTGTGAACACTGAAACTCTGAGGTAGCTCTCAGTTAGTTTAGAAAGTTTATGTTAGTTTATGTTTCCAAGCTTGAGGATAAACACCCGTGACACAGTCTCAGGAAGTCCTGCCAACATGTGCTCAAGGTGTCCGGGACGCAGCTTGGTTCTATGAATTTCAGGGAGACATGAGACATCAATCAATATATGTAAGAAGTACACTGGTTCCGTCCAGAAAGGCGGGGACAACTAGGAGCAGCGAGGGGCTTTCCAGGTCACAAGTAGGTGAAGGACAAATGGTTGCATTCTTTTGCATCTCTGATAAGCCTTTCTAAAGAAGGCCATCAGATAGGCATCCATCTCAGTGAACAGAGGGATGGCTTTGAACAGGATGGGAGGAAGGTTTGCACTGAGTAGTTCCCAGCTTGACTTTTCTCTTTAGCTTAGTAGTTCCACACATTGCTACACGGTTTAAAGTCCAAATCCAAATCCAAATTGCAAGCAAAGGCAGTTATCCCCAAGAGCCCTCAAACATGCCGAATGAAAAGTTCTTTCAGAAGACCTACAGAAGAATGATTTTGGAGCATTTGTATTCCAGTAGAATTGTTTTGGTAATTATCTACCCAATTTCCTTTATAAGAGTCTCCTGAGGCATTTTTTGAAGACTACAAGAAAATGAACAAAGGGTTCTTGTGGTTTACTAGAGGGGGAAAACAACTCCTATTATTTAAAGGATCTCAAAGGCAAAAGAAGGATTTTAGGTTGAAGGATAATAAAAAATACTGTGAAAAGATTTTAAGATTTGTTTTATTCCAATGAAAAGAAAATATTAAAGTAACCCAACCAACATTTTCTTGGGCATTAAAAATAATGATGTTTATTGTAATTCATATTTTGAAATTGCTTTTCATATCTGTATTATAAACATGCACCTTACAAATATATTGATATGGTTTGGCTGTGTCCCCACCCAAATCTCAGCTTGAACTGTATCTCCCAGAATTCTCATGTGCTACGGGAGGGGCCCAGGGGGAGGCAATAGAATTATGGGGGCAGGTCTTTCCCGGGCTTTTTTTGTGATAGTGAATAAGTCTCATGAGATCTGATGGGTTTATCATGGGTTTCCACTTTTGCTTCCTCCTCATTTTCTTCGCTGCCACCACGTAAGAAGGGCCTTTTACCACCTGCCATGATTCTGAGGCCTCCCCAGCCATGTGGTACTGTGAGTCCAATTAAACCTCTTTTTCCTCCCAGTCTCAGGTATGTCTTTATCAGTAATGTGAAAATGAACTAATACATGTATTTTTCAGAAAACAGAAGCTATACTTGTACAGCCAGTTATTTTTAAAAGTACTGTATGTTCTGAAAAAGTGCTGTGACTTGTTCTCAATCTATGTGAAAAAAAACCCAAGGATATTAAAAAGTGTTTGCTCTCTGTCCTTAAATAAGTTGTGAGGCACTATGTGTTGAAACTTCTGACAGGGCAAAGGGCCGATCGAAACTTGTAAGGCCTTACATCATAACTCAAGTAGGTACCATTGCATTATGCTGTTAGACTTAAGGCTACAGTAGAATCGCATGAGCAATTATATATGTTACCATAAATCACACAGGACTTTAAATTTGGAGTGATTTGGGGACAGAAAACAAAACCACACCCTCATTAGGTCATAATTGCTTTCTAACTTGATCTCTGGAACATTATTTACCTAAGTAGATTTCACTTATTAGTCTTGTTAGCAATCAAGGAATCATATTTCTTATCCAAAGTTAAACATGATGTTCTGTTGGCTTTTTGTCAATTTTAGAAGGGAAGTAAAACCTTGGCACATAGCTGAGATGTTTTACATGATAGAAGATATTTTATTTTTCTTTATATAACAGTCTAATATTCCTACACGCACAATAAAACAGACTCTTCTGAGAGTGTATGAAAGTAGAGGCCAGGCATGGTGGCTCACGCCTGTAATCCCACCACTTTGGGAGACCAAGGCAGGCAGATCACCTGAGGTCAGGAGTTTGAAACCAGCCTGGTCAACATGGTGAAACCCCGTCTCTACTAAAAATACAAAACAATTAGTTGGGTGAGGTGGCAGGCACCTGTAATACCAGCTATTTGAGAGGCTGAGACAGGAGAATTGCTTGAATCAGGGAGGTGGAGGTTGCAGTGAACCAAGATCGCACCACTGCACTCCAGCCTGGGCGACAAAGTGAGACTTTATCCCAAAAAAATAAAAAAGAAAAGGGGGGTAGAGGAAGTGGTTATCAAATGGGTTAGAATAAAATAGGTTGGGTGAATTGATATCTCATTTTATTTTATTTTATTTTATTTTATTTTATTTTATTTTATTTTATTTTATTTATTTATTTTTTTTTTTTGAAGCGGAGTCTCGCTCAGTCGCCCGGACTGGAGTGCAGTGGCCGGATCTCAGCTCCCTGCAAGCTCCGCCTCCCGGGTTCCCGCCATTCTCCTGCCTCAGCCTCCCGAGTAGCTGGGACTACAGGCGCCGCCAAAACGCCCGGCTAGTTTTTTGTATTTTTTAGTAGAGACGGGGTTTCACCGTATTAGCCAGGATGGTCTCGATCTCCTGACCTCGTGATCCGCCCGTCTCGGCCTCCCAAAGTGCTGGGATTACAGGTTTGAGCCACCGCGCCCGGCCTGATATCTCATTTTAATATTTGAATTTTGTTTCAGGAAATTTTAGGTGGGACAGGAATTCATCAGCATGTTCAACAAAGCCATGAAATAAGACTCTCATGGATTGACCAGCTAAGCAAAGGCTCACCGCAGGAGACTGTCGAAAGAGGCAAAGGTGGAAAAAGTAGCACCAGTGGCACTATGCTAGGGAGGGCTGCATTGGTCCAATTTCTCAACAGTATTTTTCAAGAACCAAGCATTTGCAAAGCACCATTCCAGATGCCGTGTGCCTTAAAGTTCGGGTTATAAGGAAGAACAGAAAAATGAGCAGCTATTAAACACCTGTCTTTACATATTATTTAATTTCACAGCAATCATAAGCTATTATAAGATAAATATTGATATTCTTATTTTCCGTAGGTTCAGTGAAATCAGGCAATCTACTCTCAGTTCATTCCCTACACAAAGCAATACATCTTGGACTTGTGATTTAAACAAGTGCTTATCCAAATATCCGTGCAGCTTTGTCAATAAGAATGAGGAAAATTTACAAATATTGTGGAAAATAGCAATCTTTGTACCCCAAATTACTTAATGGTACCTAGATAGTTTTTCAGACACAGACAAATTTGAACAGCTAATTATGCAGAGATAAAGTTTTATGTAATAAATGAATATATACCCTGATTAATATCTCTATTTCTTTTATGAAAGATAGGAAGTGCATGGTAAGAATAAGAGATGTACAACTTTATAAATGTTTTCATTTATTCTGTAAAAGATTTAATATCTAACTTTAGCCCTCAGTCTGACTGACACTTTAGCTACTACTGGAAAAATTCAGAAAATTTGACAGATATTAAAATTATCTTGGCTGTAAAACTTAATTTTTCTCAAAACTTTTCCCTGGGTTGATGTTAAACTGTTAACCATTGAGTAGAGGGTTTAAGAGGTTTATGAAAATAGTACTGAGTCACAGACACGGGAGGAACGTCTACCTCTCAATCCTGAAGTGGGTGTGTAATTGGGTTAATGGGTGTGATGTTGGCCGTTGCTCTGGATGTAAGTTGTTCCATTTGGTATTTTGTAACATCCCAGTTCCTGTTGGCTGAGAGTGAGCCACGTCCTCATCTAATCCCGCACCTACAAACAGTGGAGTGCGGTTTCCCTGCCACTTATGCCTCAGGGGAGACACGGGGGATTGCCTTCGACCCTCTTGTGCCTAAATATTTTGTGACACCCTTTCTATTCTGTGACTAACACACACCACGACCACACATGAAAGTTTCCTATGAAGCTTGTCATCTCCTCAGTTTTCATCTAGGAAGTGGGGCACGTTTTATCTTAACTCTGTGATGCCCAAACTTAAAAAGGATACTATGTAATTTTATTCTGTCTTCCAGACTTATCTATGAGTGAGGTAGTTGTTGTGGAGGGGAGGTAGGATGTCTGCCTCTAACCTATAGACTATTCCACCTTCTTTTCATCTACCCCAAACAGAGGTTTTTATATCACATGGAAAGGGAGTGGGGCGTGCTGGTCATTGCTGACTCAGGTCATTTGAGCTTAAAGGGTAGAAATTTGCCACTTTCGTTGTCTGTTTAGACAACTCTACCCGCAAGCCTCAGGGCAACAGTGACTCTAAGAACCATATAGGGAACAGTCACAATTAAAAGGGAGTGTATGGTCAGCAATGAGGACTTGGAATCAAATTCTATTTCTACCACCATTTATCTTTTGCAACTTAATGCATATACTCAATCAGTAATGCAGATATTAAGGAATTTTAAAAATATTCCGTTTTAAACTCAGATCATTATATTCCGGACAACTGGATGAAAGAGAAATATTTGATTAGTCATGCAGATGTTTCTAGATATTTATTTAGTGTTGTATATACAATAAAAATGGCTGAATCTGAGGACTGTTGATTCTGGGGACTGTTTGGGGACTATGTATCCTAACGACATGGAACACATTATTTTAAATTTTAAAACCAGTGGAGATACAAGCAACACCCTTGAAGGAACCAGAGGGTAGGAGGAAATGATGTAATTTGTGAAAAATTAAAAAGGAAACAAACAATATTGACTTATTTTTATCTTCTACTGTTCATTCTACCCAATGGCTAGCTATATTTTTTAATTTGCTGGTGATATGCATTGAATGAAGTCATTTTATAAAGACAAAAATATGATGCTGGCACTTTTCCTGTAAATCAAAACTCTTTCTACATGCCTAAGTTCCTGGGATTATTTTAGATACAAAAGTCAGGAAAATTATTTCCAAAAATACACATATTTTCTAACTGCTTGTTTCATTTTTATGAAATTGAGTTTTTCTAAAAGGCCTGATACTATACTAGCCTCAAACAGGTCATATATCAGAAAAAGTCAATAATGCTTGGATGATTTAATCGTTTGCATCCTAAAATTTTTGCAGAAATTTTTGAGTAATAAATTTTTTGACAAACACACATAATTTTTCTTTTATGAAAACTGCAATCTTTTTAGGGGACATAGAACATTTTTTAAAGGCAAAAATAAGTTTATGCCATAATCGATCACTCAGCTGCAGCTTTAAAATGGTTATTTATAAATTGCTTAATCTTCTTGCCTTTTTAATGGGTATTTTCATTATTTATTCAATTAATGTTGTAAACACAGTATTGATTCAAAGAGTAATGCTTTTCATAAAACATATCTGACCATAAAATTGAGCAGTAAAAGTTAAAATATAAAAACTCCTAGATCGGTTTCATCATCCCTTTAGAAATGCAGGTAAGCCTGATGCTTTGGGGTTATAGACACAGAGGGGAATATTAAAATAGTAGATGCACGTATTCTCAAATATGTGAGAATCATTAGGGGTAGTTATTCGATTGAACATATTTTAATTCTGCTTTTAGGAAGATATTTTAATTTAGAATATTCTCTCTGCCTGTTTAATAAAAAGTTATTTCTTATATGCAAAGAATATGCATATTGGAATATAACTTTTGAAATTATTTTGTCCAATGCTTTTTTTTTTTTTTTTTTTTTTTTTAAGAGACAGGGCTTCGCTTTGTCACCCATGCTAGAGTACAGTGGTATGATCATAGCTCACTGCAGCCTTGAACTCCTGGGCTCAAGTGATCTTCCTGAGCAGGTGGGACAACAGGCATGCACCACCATGTCCAGCTAATTATTTTAATTTGTGTAGAGACAGGGTCTTGCATTGTCTCCCAGGCTGCTCTCAAATTCCTGGCTTCAAGCAGTTCTCCCACCTCTGCCTCCCAAAGGGCTGGGTTAACAGGTGTGAGTCACCATGCCTGGACCCAATTACTCTTAATTTAAATTTGTGGATGCTGAGACTCAAAGAGATCAATAAATTTGTGCAAAGCATCATCATGTGTAATTAACTAATTTAATTTTTCCCACTTTACACACACCCTGTTATCTCTATACATACACACAATCCAATGCAATTTTTAAAATGACTCATTTAATGATGAGTTATTATCCTATTTCTCTTCCTTTGGATGAAGATTCATTCCTAATACAATTTATTCTGTACATTCAAACCACCGTCAAAATATTCTACTGAACACACCTGTATGGGTTTGGTCTATGAGGAATTTGGGGGACTTATAAAATCTGAATCATTTCCAAACTGTCTCTTGCATAGATCTTTCTATCACCACTGCTTAGTCCTGACCTGACTTCTCTTCTATACACTGCAATGATCACCTTATTGGTCTCCCTGCCCAATCAATACTACACACTACGGCTAGAGTTATTGCTCTTACCCTGTTGTAAAACATTCACTTCCTATTGCTTAGAATAAACGCCAATTACTTAGCCTAACATTTAAAAATTTCCATTAGATGAGCCCAACCTATATTTCAACCTTCTCCCTCTACCTCTACTCTCACATGCCCTAACTCCCAAATCACACGTGGCTGTTATCTATTTGCCATTCCTTCTGTTTGCCCAATATGTTTTTCCTATCGATCTTAATTCAAGTTTTCTCATTTATCTGAAATTATGTAGTAGATTTATATATGACTCAGACAAAATCTCACCTCCTTACAAGCCAGTCACAAATGTCACTATTCGAAATTCATCCCCTCTCCTATACTGTCATAAGATTGTTTAAATGTTAATCATAGCACCGATGACAGTCTTTTACTAAACGTATTCATGTATGGCTGTCTTTGTCCCTAAAATAACAGCAAGCATATGGAGGCAAGAGAACATTTCCATTTATTTCTGTTAATCCACAGAGTATTCAACAACAAATGTATGTTGATTGACTTGATTTGATTGAAAATTTGGGTGGTTTTAAAATACATTACGTGTTTTCTTTTCCTCTTTATACGCTATACCACATCATGTATTTTCCTTGCTAACTCAGGACAACATTTATTAGCATTTATTGTACTGGGTTATAATGCCCTCAAGAGCCACTAAGGCATATCAAATTCTTTGCGCCTAGAGTAGGTAGCTACTGACTGCAGATATTTGAGTCGGGGAGTTTTATATCCTGGGAACTCCTTACCCCAGCAGCTTTATTTTAATCAATCGCCTGGGGGTAGGTCTGAAGGTGTTACTATCCCTCTCCCACAGAAGGCACACCAAGGTCTTCATAGCAGCAGTTTGCTTCTAAGACTTACTGTCCTTTCTGCTTGTTGGATGAAATGCTACATGCACCAATGCTTCCAAAGAGTTAGACTTTTTCTCATTGAGAAATAAGAAACAACTTATGTAACTTTGGGCAAGAAAAAGTTGGAGTTTGAGTTTTGACAGCCCCACTTCTCACTGGGATGGTTGCCCTCATTTTCACAGCAGGGGAGACTGCACTGAGGCTGAATGTTTTCAGGGGGCGGGACAATCACGCCACTGTGGCCCATTCCCTCGCCCCTCCTTCATGTGTACGGAAATGGAGTGGAACGTCTTTCTTGGGGTGGACATCCTCAGCCCGGCAGCCTAGCTATTACTGCTTCCTCCTCAATTGAAGTGGAAATTGTGGCACTACTGTTTTTTGGCTAGAAGGTCATGGGGCGTTAGGTCACTGGAGCCCTCAAGAGACATAAAATACAGCAAGGGCAAAAATCCAATGCCAGCTGAGAGAACAGGGATTTGATTTCCTATGGGAACTTCCAGTCATGTTCCGGTCTTTCCAATTATGTTCCCTGCCCCCGCCACCCCACGTTATAATTTCTTCAGGATTCAATAATAGTCACTGTTCATTTCTTTTTTTGGCTTTTCCCTCCTGTACTTTTTCAAGCAGCCTCAGTTTTTCCAAGTGGATGTTTCTTTCTCCCCAGAAAGTTAATAGATGTATTTATTTTATCTGAGTTGTCAGAACAATTTATCAATCTTTTTGCTTTAGGTTTTTAATAAAATTTATATTTGAGATTCTTTTCAGAATCTTTCTCATGAACAAAAATCATCCCAGGTGGCAATTGGGAACACATAAATTGTATTCACCAAAGGAACAACAAGCACCAATTTGTCCCTCTCCTCCATTTCCTCCTGGAGCTCAGCTCATGCTTAGCTGCCAGAAGGAAATGCTTTTCCAGAGTAGTTTTTATGTGGTCATAGATTTAGGCCAGGCACTGCATTTCCGCTTCTTCAAAACAATGCTTTCTGTAAAAATAATGACAAGCCCAGAAATCTGGAAATCTGTTCTTATTCTGCCTTCATTGCAAATTCATAGCGACCTTAAGTAAGTATCTGAGCCTCAGTTTCCTCCTGATGAAGATAACAATCTCTGGCCTCCTACCTTATGGAGAGATGTAAAGATCAAGTGAGAACATCCAAGAAAAACATGGAAATCTATTAAATACTAAAGATAAAGAAATAATTAATGTGACGATATTTCCTAAACTATAAAGAAATGTGTAAGAGCAATTAAGCTTATTGATTATAATTGTTCCCCAAGAGTCTGAGCACATTGGCTATGGGTCAGGAAGAGCAATACTGTACATTTAGTTGCCACTTTCGTGTCCTTGCTGTGCTAAACGCACCTCCTGCCTGCCCTTCAGGAAGGCTTTCTCCTCATGACAGCCCAGTCAGTATCTTGCCTGCAGCCATAAAACTGAGCTTATCTCAAAGGAAAATACCCAGGTTTATTAAATACAGAAACATTCCTGGAAACTCGTTCAAGTACCTTCCTGCCTCTATTTTCAGGGACCCAATGGCCCTCACATTATTTTGATGTTTATGTCCTAGGAGGATTGTGGATATTGAAAGCTCACGTGGTGTGCAGATCAGTGGAGGGGGGAAAAATGTCTTATACCTCCCTAGTTGGACCACCAGTTATTCTTTTGGAAACTTACAGAGTGGAAAAAATCTGAGGTCTTGAAGTAGATCTTGTACTTTATATCTGAAGAATCTTGATTTGTATGGAAAGCCTGATGTTTCCTGGCTAATTGGGATCTGAAGAAATACTGCTAGCTTCCTGCCACATGGTAGTGACAAAATAATACCAGCAGACCTAAACGCATAAAAATGTTGAGGTGAATGCAGTCTTCCTTCTTTCCCAACTCCACCTCAAACTTGTCATTTACACAAGGCAAGTCCCAAGAACATGCATCTGATTTTGGGTTGGCCTTTCAGAGAATGTTTCCTCCATTCATAGAACTTGAAAGGTTTGCCATATTGTTTCAGATCCATTTTTCTTTCAGGAATAAAACAGATATTTCAAGGGGGTTAAGTAGGTATAGTATCTCTATGACGCGTGTTTTGTAGTTTCTTATTTCAATACAAACAAAACAAACAAAAAAAAACCCAAAACAACCTATTATGTAGATGGTATTTTTCATTTTCCACATTAATTTTAAACTAATCAAGGCTTTAAATTAAGAGATGTACTTAACAGCCACAACTAATGAAAGTTGAAGCCAAAAGTTAGTCCATACTCTTTCCCAAACATTACCATGTCTCTCTTAATTCACTAATTAATGCTGCTCATAACTAGCATAGACCCACACAAGCCGTTCCCATTGTGTGGGAACACTGCAACCTCAATAGTACACTCAATGCCATTCAGGGATCCTGTTTTCCCTCCAAGTTGGCTTTATATTTTATACTGAGTGTGAATATTCTGAAATATTTCACTATCTCTAGATGCCAACCAGGTCTCTAACTCCACAGATATCTCCTGTGGGTAGGGCACGTCCAGTCGCACTGCGATTTAAGTAAGTACATTTTGACATTTTCTTCTTCTTCTTCTTTTTTTTTTTTTTTTTTTTTTTTTTGTATTTATTGGTTCCCAAGCATCAAATAATATTGATTCTAATTTGGCAACGTCTCTGTGTTCTTTCTGTTGCCCGCAATCACTGACCAGACCACGTTAGAAGACGCCTCTCTAGGGACTCCTTGCCTCCAAACTGAATCTTCTCTACTCTTCCTTTCGCATTCATTCCTGGGTAACTAAAACACAGGTCAGATAATATCTTTCACTTCCTCCGTTTTTCTTCAACAGCTCTCTGATGCCAAAAAAAAAAAAAAAAAAAAATTCCCCAATGTTGGAGGTGGGACCTGGCGGGAGGTGACCGGATCATCAGAGTCGGTTTCTCACGAATGGTTTAGCACGCTCCTCTTGGTGTTGTTCTCATAATACCGAGTTCTTGCAAGATCTGATTGTTTAAAAGTGTGTGGCGCCTCCCTCTCTCTTTCCTGCTGCGGGTCTCAGCATGTGAGATGCCTGATCCCCTGCCTTCCGCCATAAATGTAAGCCTCCAGAGGCCTCCCCAGAGGCACATGCCAATGTTGTGCTTCCAGTACAGCCTGCAGAACCATAAGCCAATTAAACTTCTTTTCTTAATAAATTACTTAGTCTCAGGTATTTCTTTATAACAATTCAAGAACAGCCTAGTACACCCAACTTTCATCAAACGTCAATGTCTCGCGAGGGAGACATGCTCAGAGAGCCTATTATAAGCTCTCTAACCTTAGGGGTTGGGTGTGTTTTTAAATCCCATCGACTCTCAGCACTGATCACAGTGCTCGAATCATAACTATTTGCAAAATAAATAGAGAGAGGGCGGGAAAAAACAGAAACAAAAACTCAAATTCTGTTACAATATAAGCTACAAAATTCAAGTACGTATAATGTACTGGTAAGAATACAGATGAGATATAACTGATCAACTGTACATTGAATCAAACTTTACAACAGTTTTGATCACTTGCTGGGTATAAACTTAATGGAGAATAGGGACTCAGGAGTGTCTCATCAAGAACTGCTAAGGACTTAAGATTTTACCCTATTTGGAAAGTTATGAGTTAGTCTGAGCCATTTCCTGGATACTAGCAAGAAACACAAGCCTCCAGGGTCAAAGATAAAGGGCAATTTTTTACTCACAGCAAAAGCAGTAGTGAGAGAGTCAGCACTTTTGTAAGTTCCTGAGCCAAATTTCCCACAAGAAGGTCAGTCTATACCTGCACATTGCAGTGGGAGCTGCATTAGAAAAGAGAAACTCTGGGCTTCAAGAATGGTATTAAGATGGGTAGGGAGCATACCTTCCCTTTTGTTTTGGGAGAAGAAACTTTGTCTTTCAACACACTAAGAAAACCTGCCCTTTGCTCCAGAAGAAACACTGCCTCTGTCTTCCAAAGTTTTTCCCTGACAGATATCCTTAAAAAGATACTTGGGCAAAGGCAGTGAGCACCTCTGCTGACAAGACTTGCAGAAGCATGAGAAAGCCATGTAGACTCGCTGCTGACTTCCCTTTCTGGTTCTATGTCATAAATCCATGTGTGGTACATTAAATGGTTTTAACTTCCATTTTTAAGGGCAGCCTGTATATGGTGGAACAGGTAGGTGTAGATAACAGAGCAATCCCAGAGAGGCAGATTTACTATGAACCTGATGAAGCTTAAACTTCTGAGTGCTTTACCTCTTCCAAGGCTCTGTCGTTAATTAGGCATGAATAATCTTTTATTCTTTTTCTTTGAGAGGGCTGTGCAAATTGTGAAAACCTCAGACTCCCAAAACTCTGGATCCACCAACCCCTGCCACAGTGTATGCCGCTCTCACTTAAAATGAGGGTGGCACGTAGGTGTGCTAGAAAAGGCATCAGGTGTGACTTCTGTTCATTGAGGAAGCACTATAAAGAGTAGGACTATAAACTCTAGTGAAGTTATTTAGTTAGAATGTGAAAATTATTAAAGGATAGTCAGAACAATTTCGATAAATAGAGAAAGATGTTTCTAAAAAATATTTCAAATGTAATAATCAATTTTTTTAATGGAAAGGATATAAAACATCTTATTTCACATAGGTAAATTCTATCATTGTTTATTTTTGTCTTGTAAAATCTACTGTCCTACTCAGAATCACCTTCATTTGATATCTAAGCCTCCCACAATCTAAAAATGTTTGTTATTAATACTTACTTAATACTTTTTAACATTAAGTGGACCTTTATGTGCATATCTGAGAGACTATAGATAAACATGGATGGGCCTTTTCATCATTAACAGAAAAATACATTTATAACTTACAGCCATTTTCTCTGAAGCTAAAGCTCTAGCTCTGCATCTATTCAGTAAGATAATTTCACTAACTTGTCTTCATGCACTGCTTTGGTGGTATACGTCCAAAGTTGTCGCTCAAGCCACTCAGTTTTGAATTTAAAAGATGAACGTTTATCACTCAAGGCAGCAATCATAATCATTTCCTTTCTTCAGTTCCATTAAGATAAAAAAAAAATCTTAGCAAACAGAATATACATGCCCTTCACAGCATGTAATATTTTCAGCCTAACCTATTTTTAATTAAAAAGTCCATCAGTAAGTCATATCAATGGACTAATGTCTAGCTGAAGTTAAATACTTATCATTAATTCTAATAGATATAAAAAGTAACTTTGGAAACACAGTTATACATATTCACTTAGTTCATTTTATTTTTAAAAATTCTAAAATATTTGCTATTCCAGGAGAAAAACACACTGAATTTTTTTCTTTAACTTATACTAATTTTTCCAAATTTATTTCTAAGGTTTATATATAGTCTCTTAAAGTATAAGCAAAATTTTGCCTATAAAGTAGATCAACACCCGATCTTTCTAATACCATCCTCCAACATAAAAAGAAGTGGTTGATTTCAGGACTGAGGCAGGAAATATACAGGATGGGCCTGGAGCATTTTGTAGTATCAGAAAGTAAGCAAGTGCTACACACACACACACACACACACACACACACACACACAAACAGTATTGATACGGCTCCAATGATTGGAGGAACACCAGATTCTTCTTCTCCAGTCGGATTAGATAAAACCACAAGGACACTCCTGGAGTGGTTTTAAGGAGCCGAGAGTTTAATAGGCAAGAAAGAAGAGAAGGCAGAAGGCAGAAGGCAGAAGGAAGAGCCTTCCCCATACAGAGACAGAGGGAGGAGGGCTCCAAAGCAGAGAGAGAAGGCTCCCAAGTAGGGGGGAACCTGCCAGGTGTATATAGAGGCTGGAGGAGGCGGTGTCTGATTCGCATAGAGCTCTGGGGATTGGTTAGACCAGGCATCACATTCGCCTAGCCTTGGAAAAAACTGGCCCTCCCACCCTAGCCTTTTAATATGCAAATGCAGGGTGCCCTGACGTTCTACACACGTGGGGACACGTGGGGGCGGCCATGTTGCCAGGCACTTGTGGGACAAAGGCAAGAACACAAAGATGGGAATCGCCCTGTGGGGAGGACCCAGTTTCTAAAGTCCTGCATTTGCATATCAAAGGTTGCCTGCCTTGCTCTAAGAGCCCTGGCTTTCCTTCTAGACAAGAAACACAAGAACAGAAAACCAAACACCGCATGTTCTCACTCATAGGTGGGAACTGAACAATGAGATCACTTGGACTCTGGGAAGGGGAACATCACACACTGGGGCCTATCATGGGGAGGGGGGACGGGGGAGGGATTGCATTGGGAGTTATACCTGATGTAAATGACGAGTTGATGGGTGCTGACGAGTTGGTGGGTGCAGCACACCAACATGGCACAAGTATACATATGTAACAAACCTGCACGTTATGCACATGTACCCTAGAACTTAAAGTATAATAATTTTTTTAA